>NC_067399.1:239565205-240191455 GCF_016432865.1 Antechinus flavipes | reverse complement strand
AAGTAGAAATAAGCATAGCATGGCTATATATATATATATATATGTATGAATGTATATCTGTGTGTGTATATATTTGTGTGTATGACTGCAGATAACTATGACATGTATATGTGTATGTGTATATGTGTTTGCATGTGTGTATACATACACACATGAATATATCTGAGCTTAACTATTGTCTACTGGGAGAAGGGGGAAAAAAGGAATAAAATAAAAAATGCACAGCATAGAACACAAGAAAACCCACAAGGAAGCAAAGAAAAAATTAATAGTCTGAACACAATATGAAGTATTTGTTGAATAGCTTTCTTGAAATGGAAACTTATTGCTTTATGTTTTGAATCTTCTCTTACATTTTTCTGTGCATGTGGAAATGTTTCTTTCTCATTTTGTATTTGTTTAAAATAAATTTTAAAAACACTACATAAATAAGATGCTATTAAATAGAAGGCACCTTGTGAGGTTTAAAAGGAGTGGATTGGAGCAAATAAAATCGGGCAGCAATGATGTAGGGGAAAGAATACTGGGATTTTGAATCAGAATCTCTTAGTTCAGAGTGTTTATTACTTGTGAGCTAATGGACAATCACTTATAATAATAACTTACCCTTAAATCAGATATAAGACTTATAAAGCACTTTCTCACAATACCCTTCTGAGGCATGTGGTACAAATTTTATTAATTATATTTAAAACAGATAAAACAAGCTCAGAGAAATGAAATTATTTGCCCAGAGTTAAATAGCTGATAAGGAAGATTCACATCCAGATCTTCTGGCATAATACATCCCCTACTACTTCCTAACACACACACAAAAACAAACAAAAACATTGCTGGGTCTCCATGTTCTCATTTGTACAATGAAGAAATTAGAAAAGGCAGTCTTTAGATAGGTCTCTTCCAGCAGATAAACAAGAAAGTAAATGAAATGAATGAAAAAACATATTTAATTTCCTACTATGTGCCAACATTGTGTTAAGCAATTAAAGTACATATACAAAAATCAAACCAGTTCCTGCCTTCAAAGAGTTAACATTCTGATCTAAGGAATCAAGACATGTAGGGGCATAGTGGCCAATTTGAGAAATATTTGAGTTTATGATAGTAAGATCACAGGGGCCAAATGCTACTTTCCACAGAGAAAAAGACAAAGGATGAAAAATCTGATTTTAAAACAAGATTTAGAAAAATGCATGCCTGAAAGGTCCACATAACATTTGAGAAGCTGAGGGATATTAAAATGGTCTGTCATCTATGCCTAATGAGGCAGGATCTAAAGTTCCTTCTAATTCTAAATCTAATAATTCTGTAATGATAGATTTGATAGATGAAAGAGAAGGGAAGACGAGGGAAAGAAGAAGAGAGGATGGGAGAGGAAGAGGAAAGAAAGAAAGAGACAGAGGAGAGGAAAAGAGAAGAGAGAGAGAGAGAGAGGAAGAAGAGGAGGGAGAAGGAAGAAGAGGAGGGAGAAGAGAGGGAAAAGAGAGAGAGGAAAGGGAGGAGGGAGGAAGGGAGAGTTGGAAAAATGGAGAAGAGGAGAGAAAAGAGAGAAGGGGGGGCAGGTTGTAGTAGATATAGAGATAGTAATAGGGAAATAATAGCTAGAGATAGATATGCATATACATATATAACCATCTTATATAGTTACCAAATTCACACACATACATATGCATCCTTTCTTTTACTTAATTCAGAGAAAATGAGAATTTGTTTAAAAATACAGCTGAGACTCTCTTATACACATGGTGTCCAAACTGTCAAAACAATCAAGCTTTATTTAGTTGAAGGATGCTATCTTTCAGAATACTTCCTTTTCTTGAAGTTTCACTTCAGATGGTCTCTTTTCTGTGAAGCTTTCTTTGATCTGAACTCACTCCCCACTATAAAGATAATGTTTTTCTCAAATGTTCAGGAACCATTTTGAATCTTTTTTTTTTTTTTTTTGTAGCTTCCCTTATTCCAAGACCTTTCCCACATTTCCTATCATGTAGTATTTTTATCAGAATAGTTTCCTACCATTTCCCACCCTACCTATACCCAAATAGAACGTATTCTCTGTGAGGGCAGAAATTGTATCATTTAAAAAAAAAAAATCTTTGTACAGTTGTTTGAACATTTTGTGATTATTATTATTTGGGATTTCTTGGCAAAGATACTAGAATGATTTGCCATTCCTCTTCCAGCTCATTTTACAGATGAGCAAACTGATGTAAACTGGAGTTAAGTGACTTACCCAAGGTCACACTGAGGCTGGAGTTCAACTTCTTTACTTCACATCTAGTGCTCTATTCACTGTGCTGCCTGATACATAGACACACACAGACACACTTTAACACACACTCACACACAGAGATACATACACAGACACACACGCCCAAATTGTATGCTGGAAGGAAATTCCATAGAAGTAAAATTTATCATTATAATTTATGTATAAAGCAGTCACTGGTCTACTTTATATTCATCATATAATGGAGTTCTGTGGTAATAATTATAAGAAAAAATATAATAGCAAATCCCAAGAACTCAAATTTAGCGTTTCAAAGCATATTCTCTCCTAACCCTATTTTCTTAACTTTAATTCCCATTTAACAGTCAGGTAAAGTAAGCAGGGCAAGTATTATTATCACCAATTACAGACAAGGAAGGGGCTGAGTGGGCTGATATAGCTTTTGCATCTTGTATGTGACAGAGATAAAACTGGATTCCAGCCCATGTTTTTTGTCCAAGGTTCTATCTATTCCATCATCCTATCTCTGCAAAATAGAAAAGCTGGAATGAAAGAAAGAAATAGGAAAAGAAAAGAAATAGAAAAGCTAGAAAGAAATGTAAGTGACCATGTAATCCACATCTCCAGAATTAGAATTATCAAATATACATCCAGCAGGTCACATTGAGCCTGAAACACCCAAGTGAATCCTGGACCAGATTAAAATACAATAGAGAAATATTTAACAAAATACAATAGGACAAAGTTAATGTTAACATGTAGTTTTCTAAGTCAAGGATCCTTATTTATAGTTTGGTGGCCCCATTTCTATCTGAGTTTGATACCAGTCCCCTCAACTAATCTAGAAAATGTTGATGACTCCAAAGCATGCATGTATACATATGTATAGAAATATACAGCATGCACTGTACATGTGTGTGTATGTATATATATATATATTGTTTTCCCTTTATTCTATGAATGATATTAAATTGAGAACTTCTCCCCGGGAATTGGGGAGCTGGGGGAAAGAATATGCAACATTTCTTCTACTTCCTATGATTATTCCTATCTTCTCTTGTAGTTACTTACAAAAGTCAGAAGTGTGGCCAGTATCTTAACATTCCGGCCTGTGAGATAATGAATCATGTCCTATGAGAGGTCATTCCAAGTTCTATAGTGAGCTCAGGGAAGAACTTTGTCCTACTTGCCTAACTGCTCTACTTTGAAAAAGAAGATTGAGAACAGTTGTAAATAGCTTTTTTTTTTAAATCTCTAGAATTTTAGATATTTGTCTGTAATTGCTAGGGCCTAAAGACCAGAACTTTAAATTAATCTATCATATATAGATATGTTCATATGATGTTTATGAATATAAATATGAATGAATGCATTGTAGGTGTATATTTTTGCAAGAATACATATATACTATATATATATATATACACACACATATATATATGCTACATTAGATTGTTCTGTCATTTTGCAATAATTTTGTTAATACATTTTAACCAAACTCAAATTCAAAACTGTAAGAACTTGTTATCAAGTTTTCCAGTCAATCTTTTTTTTTTTTTTGACATTTATACTGATGCTCCTATAAAATCAATGGCCCTTTATAGAATTAATTTATGCTATTGGATATAGATTATTGATTGATGGATGGATAGAAATATACAGATGCATATATATATGTATATAATATACTTAACATATACAGTGGGATTATATATGTATGTATATACATATAGACAAGGTATTCATAGAGAGTAATGAGACTGATTTATCATGAATGGCTCATGAAGTGAGATTTCTTAGGTTATAATCACATTTCATATATATGCATATACCCTCAACTCTTCCCTCCTCAGCACTCCCCCCACCCACACAAACACATGGAAAATGAGCCGAAGATCTGGGCTAACTACACATCCACAAAGCTCCCCTAGAAACATAGCAACCAAACATCCAAAGATGAAAAGCTAGATGAGAGTATTTCATCAGGAAAAAAAGTCAAGGTTATTTTTTACTTTTAACTGCCACATGGTGGGGGGAGGGGTGTTTTATTTGTTGAAAGAAGAATTCTTATTTCTTTCTCTCCCTCTCACTTCCTTAATTCCTCACTGTAGAAATATTCTGGTGAAAATATCTTTGCTTGTTTTATTAAAGTGTTGGAAGAGAAGAGATGTGTATGTGTGTGTGAGTGTGTGTAGTCAGAAGAAGCCAGAAAAATTCTCCCTAACAAAAGGGGGGAAAAAATTCTTTGGCTGGTATCCGTTCCCAGACTATAAACATATTCAGTAACTTCCCAACCACATCATAAAATGCTCTCCTCCTCTCCATGTTCTCCCTCGGTTCATATGATTCAGTTATAAATTGTGGAGAATCTTATTCTGATAGTTAATGGCTGCAGCCCTAATACTCCTAGTTTCTGGGGAAGTCTACAAAAGCTTCCCTTGTTGGGTGAACTAGCTTTGGTAGGCTTTTTACTGGGAACTGAATGGGTGTGTTCCATTTAGCTGCTGTTGGATTTTTAGAGCAAGAAATTGAAAGATGATCCTCTGATAGAGATCAGAGAAAGAGAGATGTTACCTCAGACACCAGCAAAGCATAAGCCGGCCTTATAAACAGGAAAGCACCAACCACAGTATTCTCAAACCATGAAATACAAGTAGGAGCTTGTGAACTGAAACCCGAACTGAGTCCAACAATCAAACAATGGTCATTTTTTGCTCCAGAAGGTGACAATCTCCAATTTTCCTACAACTGGTTTGCCTTGGAGAACTCAGTTTCTTTCTAATGGGTATAGGACACAAATAAATGGATTTAAGTGTCTTTTCCCTCTGCCCCCAGCCCTCATGCATCTCATAGCTTTTGCTTGTGAAATGTGATTAGATCATGTGTTTTGCTCTCTGAGCCACATTTTGCCTAGAAGTAGGCTCCTGGTTTTCATAAGTACCTTCTGATTTGCTCAAACTCTTGCACCTTCTGATTTGCCCAGACAAAGACCAGAAACTGAAATCCAGCTGAATTACCCAGTTGTATTTATTAACAAAGTGGCATTCAGCCAAAATGCTGAGCACGTCAGGACTATAACCTGTTCAGACATAATGGCTGCCTTTGTAAGAATATCTCTACATTTCTGCAACTCTACCCCCACCAGTTTGTTCAATGAACCAGAAATCATTTCTATTTCTTTGCAGCCAGAAAGAAGAGATCAGTAATAAGGCAGGTGTGCATTTCTTCTGCTGTTTTTAAAACAGGATAACATGAAAATATTTAGCCATCTTCATTCTTTCTTCAAAAATAATTCTGAGTTCCCCACATTGACCAGAGAATACAATACTGAACAATAACAGATTGAATGATGTAGGAGAGACACAGGGGTAAATTATTTTTAAAAGCAGATTTTACTCAGGAGCTATAGAGTTCAATTTAACGCCCTGAATAACTATGATATACCGCCTCCTGTTCTAGATACTGTAGGGAATATATGAGAAATACAAAACACTATCACTTCCCTTAAGGAGCTTATAATCTAGTTGGTGAGATAACACATAGCCTCACAGAGTCAGATAATGATATGTGACAGTATGAATAAATGCCACAGTAATGACAGCATACACATGAGTTCAGAGGGAGGGGCCCATCCTCCTGCCTGTTACTGTCTATACTACATCATGTCTGTTAAATACACTTAAACATCTGCAGGGTAGGATGTTCCACCATTTCTCTAGGTTTGAATTCACACTCCTCAAGAAGAACAGAAACTAGTGGGGTTTCATATATCTATCTTGCAAGAGATTTTAGCAATAAGAAAATAAGGTAAATGACCTCACAAATGTGCACTACATATATACAGCTTTGGACTTCAGCTCCTTCATCTAAAAATAAGGATCTTTAAAAGGTCTTTCAGCTCTAATATTCTTTTTCTTTTCTTGAAGTTTTTTTATTTTCAAAACATATGCAAGGATCATTTTTTTCACTACTGAACATTGCAAAACCTTGTGTTCCAATTTCCCCTCCTTCCCCCCACCCATCAACTAGATGACAAGTAATCCAATATATAACATAGTAAAAATAGTAATATTCTTTTTCTTTTTTTTTCTTTATTTTTTTCTAGCTCTAACATTATGTGTACTAAAGCCCCTCTCAGTACAGATAGACACTCTATGTTTTCTGTTCAAAAATCCCTCCCATTTCCACCACCCAGTGACTCTGTGACCCAAAGTCAATCTGCAGCAGCACTGGGTAGGCAGAGGGGCCAGATCTGAAAAGGCTAAATGTTACAACTATTTTATAAGCTTTTCACATTTTGAAGCTTAGCTGGATCTTAGAATTTTCTGATCTACTGATATGTGTGGATATTTTTCTGCAGGGAATTTAGGGATCAGGACAGTGAGACAAGTGTTGACCTTTCCAAGGTGGAGACCTTACTACAGTGCTTTGTTTAATCAACAATTTTAATTCCTTCACTCTACAAACATTTAAGTGTATAAGGTGTAAAAACTCCCATGCCGGGCATTAGGGGAAGTTGTAGAATTGAGATGGTCCTGCCTAATGGAGGAGAAAAAGATACCTGCTAGGTGATATAGTGGATAGGCTGTTAAATGTGAAGTCAGTAAGATGAGTTTAAATTTTAACTCATAAAGTCACCCTGGCCAAGTCACTTAACAATTAAACTCAATTTGATAATCCATAAAATGGAGATAATAATAGCATCTATTTCATAGATTCTAGACAGCTAAGTGGCAATGGGCCTGGGATCAAGAAGACTCATCTTCATGGGTTCAAATCTGGATCCAGATACTTACCAGCTGTGTGACTCTGGGCTGATCACTTACTCCTGTCTGCCTCAGTTTCCTCATCTGTCAAATGAGCTGCAGAAGGAAATGGCTAATCAATCCAGTGTCTTTACCAAGAAGAGTTAGACATGACTAAACAACAACATAAAATTGTTTTGAGGACCAAAAAATACAACATATGTCAAGCACTTACTAAATCTTAAAATACTACATAAATGTTATTGTTAAAATATATGATAATATATATTTTATGCAACTAGCTAGACTTTGTGCAAGGAGGCCTCATTTTTCCAGTCTGTAAAATGTTGATTTTCTAGTTGATTCCTTCTAGTGCTATTTCTTGAGTTCATATCCTATATTAGACACTTAAGAAGTATGACTTCTCAATAACCTCAGTTTTCTCATCTGTAAAATGAGGATAATAAAAGAATCCACCTCCCCAGGTAGTTGTAAGGAATAAGTAAGATCATATTTGTAAAATGCTTTGCAAAACTTTTAAGTGTTACATAAATTCTAGCTATTATTGTTATTATTTTATTTTATGATCTTATGGAATTCATAGGATAATGGCAAAGAAATTTACTACATGAGTTCCAAGGAAATAAGTAGGTCATTAGTTACCAGGGAGATCTGAGAAAGCTTCCAGGAGAAGGTGATGTGAACTGGGTTATGTACAACAGCAACAACCTTTCTAGTACTACTGCTGTGAAAACCTCAGGCACCCATCATAACCAATACAGTCTGTAGCACCATCTGACAGCCCTTGGGTAGAGACTTTCTGGATTTTTAGAGGGGGTTCCTCATTGACCTGGACCTTCTGGTAAACTTTATCCCTAATGCCATTCTCATGACATGAATAGCAGTATCTAATTGAATAGATAGATATTTACTCAAACATATTAATAAAGATTAGAAGTAAAATTTATTAGGTTAAAAAAAGGGGGAAGTAATCATTAATTTCAAAGTTAAAATTAAAATAGATTTGACCAAAAGAAAAAAAAAAGAGAAACTCTACCAGTTAGATGGCTCAGTGGATAGAGCACTGGCCCTAAAGTAAGGAGGACCTGAGTTTAAATCCAGGAATACTTCCTAGCTGTGTGACCCTGGGAATCACTTAACCCCAATTGTCTCAGCAAAAAAAAAAAAAAAAGGAAAGACTTGGTCTTATGAAGGAAGGTGTGTGTGTGTGTGTGTGTGTATTTATATGTATATCTCTGCTTAATTGTAGCCACTCTGGGGGAGAAGGGAAGAAAGAAGGGGAAAAAACGAATAAAATAGAAGCAGTATAGAGCACCAGTCCTAGAGTCTGGAGTTCAAATCTGACATCAGACATTTAATATTTACTAGCTGTGTGACCTTGGGCTAATCACTTAACTCCACTTGCCTGTCATACCCAAAAAAGAAAAAGAATAAAGTAAAAACTGCACAGCAAAAAGACAAAGAAAATATGTGAGGAAGCAAAAAAAAAAAAAAAAAAAAAAAAAAAAAAGATGGGCAGCTTTGAATGCAATGTGTAGTATATATTAGACTCTCTTGAAATGGAAATATATTGCTTTATATTTCAAATTCTCTCTTATGTTCCGCAGTGCACATAGCAATGTTATTACAGTTTTCTATTTTGTATTTAAGTTTTAAATAAATAAATGGCACAAAAAAAAAAAAAAAAAAAAACAACCTCCACAAAAAACAAACAAAAAAAGCCAACCCAACTAGATAGGTGTATATTTAACTAGTGTAGGGACAAAAAAAATTTCTATTTCATTGGAGAAGGGTACATATGTGCACACAAATATTCACATTCTTAAACATATGCACACATAAATACATACATATTTATATGAAACAAGCTAAATAATATTTAATACTTCCTTAGAAATTTAAGTTTGGCAAAACACTAACACATGATCTTACTGATTCTCAAAACAACCCTCTGCACTATATACTACAAATTATTATTCCCATTTTATAGATAAAAGAAGTTGAGGCTTTGAGAAGACATATGTTCTACCTGTAATATTGCCAAATGACACTTATATAATATTTGACATTTGAACCTCACAACAACCCTACCATGTAATAGTACGGCAAGTGAAATTATCCCAGTTTTATAGATGAAGGAACTGAGTTGTGATCACTAATAAGTGTTGCACAAGAGAACTGTTTGGTTCTGCACACATATATTGTGTCTAGGATATACTGTAACATATTTAACATGTATAGGATTGCTTGCCATCTAGGGGAGGGGGTGGAAGGAGGGAGAGGAAAAACCAGAACAGAAGCGAGTGCAAGAGATAATGTTGTAAAAAAAATTACCCAGACATATGTACTGTCAATAAAAAGTTATAATTTTTTTAAAAAAACCAATAAGTGTTGCAAATGGTCTTAAATCCAACCCTCCTTTATTTACTCTAAGAGACTCCCTCTCTGGGTGATCAGATGAATTAGGAATTCACAGGAATATAGATCTGGGGACTTTAGAGATGTTCTCATCCAATTGCTTTCATTTTGCAGATAAGGAAATTGCTGCCCATAATGGTCTACTATCTCACCTGAAGTTTTAGAAGTCTGGATCTGAATCCAAGTTCTGTGATTGCAAACAGCAGCTTTTCTGCTGCTCTAAGGCTATCTTATATATACATAAACAAATACATGCAGTCAGACATTGCACATGCATATTTGAACACACACACATGTATTCTCCCACCAGCACACACACACACACACACACACACACACACACACACACACCCCTTTCTTTGTATTTGGCTCTTGGATAGGTTTGTGCCCATTACAAAATCTCACCAGAGCATCCTATATAAAAACCTGCTTTGGCACCTTTTAAATTAAATCCGATGACTAGAAATCCAGAAGTCAGACTGTTTGCAGAAAGACATCACAGAAACAGACTCTTTGATGCTGCCAGCCCTGGAGTGAACATTTTTCATCTGTTAGTACAGTACGTGGTTGCCAGGGATAGGAGTAATTGCTGCAATCTATTTCTGGTTCTCTCTGTCTCCTTTAGCGTGAACTCTGACAATACAAGCAGCCTAGATGGTCCTGTAGGTAACAAAAATAATGCTTTGAATTTGCATAGCAGAGGGAAGGGCTCAAAGCCCAGAGGGTAAGTGATTTGTCCCATATTCTGGCCAGGGGAGGGAAGTACCACATGTCCTTATTTCCAGTCTAATCCCCTTTCCTCATGAAACTACTAAAGGCATGTCAGAGAGAGATGACAGAAACATCCTGTCAATTTCTTTAAGGGATGTAAGGAAGGGAGTAGGGAAAGAATTAGGAAGTCCAGGGATGGAATGGGGACACAATGACTCCCTTGGTCATATAATCGCAGAATGGAGAGTTGAAAGGGGGTTCTGGAGGAAGTGCTCTTCAGTGTCTATAGAGTTTGCTATACTTTGGTCTTTTATTAATTAAGCTGAGCAATGACACTATAACCACAGCCTATAGGCAAGAGCTATATGCACATCACTACTGGTATGAATATTTATACCTATATCACAGAATCCTATAAATATCTGGCAAATATCCTGGGGAAATCTGATGGCTAGGTAGTGCAATAAATAAAATACTAGGCCTGAAGTTGGGAAGGTTTGAGTTAAAAACTGCCTTCTGACACTTAGCTGAGAACTGACCTGAGCAAGATATTTAACTTCTGTCTCAGTTTCCTCATCTGTAAATTAGGGATAATAAAAGCATCTACCTCCCAGGGTTGTTGTGAAGATCAAATAAGATAATTATTGCAAAGAGCCTGTTATATAGTAAGTACTATATAAATGTTATTTATAATATAGTATGTTATTTATAACCATTATATTTTATATAACAACAATTACATATAATTATTATATTATATGAAATCATTGTATAATATGTAATTATATGTTATGTTATGTAGAATACATAATAATTATTATGTATTTATTACTTTTATTATTGTGAAAAAAGCTCAAACAATCACTGAGCATTTATTAAGTAACTGCTAAGTGCCAGACACTCTGCTAGGTACTAAGAATATAACAAAAGTAACAGAAGTATCTGCTCTTGAGGAGATTACAGTCTAGCCTAGTCTAAAAATATAGATATAAACAATATAGATTCAAGATAGTGTGCAAGAGGGAAGTGGGGAAGAGGTAGTATTAGGAAAGCCTGCATGAGTTAACTTTGAAGGAAACTAGGAAACCAAAGGGGTTTACCTTTACACCTTTACAGGTGAGGAGAGATAGAGAACAGCTAGAGTATAAAAACTAAGATGGAAGATAAGAGTGTATAAGGAACAGTAAGAAAAAGCCAGTTTGTCTGGACAATAGTACTCTGGAAGGAAAGTAGTGTATATTAAGGCTAGAAAAGTAGCTCAAATCTTGTCTTCCCCATGAAGAATTCCCTGATGACCCCAACCTTATTGCCATGTAGGAATAAACCATAGAATGGGGACAATGTGGGGGAGAAGAGGTACTTACAGCAGGTGAGGTAAGGAAAGCCATGTGTTATGTTTATGATATATAATATATCTTTATATTATATTTTAGTTTTACATATGTCATTCTCCCAGCTTCAGTGCAAATGTATGTTTCATTCAGCTCTGTATTTTTAAATATTTGTTGATTCATATTACATTTGTAAATGTAAATTTCCTTGCCTGTTCACAATATCTGAACTCATAGCAAAGTGAAAAGTGAAAGATACATTTCTCTAGTAGAAAACTCTCTCTACATCAGAAGAGACCTGCAACACTGAAGCTTTCAGGAATTAGTCACTGGTGGAGCATCTTGCATTCAATTAGTATTAAAGCAGCATGGGGTATTGGTGGTTATGGACTTTAAAAAAGGGAGGGGCAGTTTAAGTAGAAAAACTTTTAAGATGGACTTGGGGAAATTTTATTTTTTTTATTTTTTTTTAATTTTTATTTAATAATTACTTTATATTGACAGAATCCATGCCAGGGTAATTTTTTTTTTTACAACATTATTCCTTGCACTCATTTCTGTTCCAATTTTTTTCCCCCTCCCTCCCTCCACCCCCTCCCCTAGATGGCAAGCAGTCCTTTATATGTTGGATATGTTGCAGTATATCCTAGATACAATATATGTTTGCAGAACCGAACAGTTCTCTTGTTGCACAGGGAGAATTGGATTCAGAAGGTATAAATAACCCGGGAAGAAAAACAAAAAATGCAGATAGTTCACATTCGTTTCCCAGTGTTCTTTCTTTGGGTTCAGCTGCTTTTGTCGGTCATTTATCAATTGAAACTCAGGTCTCTTTGTCAAAGAAATCCACTTCTATCAAAATATGTCCTCATACAATATCGTTGTCGAAGTGTATAATGATCTCCTGGTTCTGCTCATTTCACTTAGCATCAGTTCATGCAAGTCTCGCCAGTCCTCTCTGTATTCATCCTGCTGGTCATTTCTTACAGAACAATAATATTCCATAACATTCATATGCCACAATTTACTCAGCCATTCTCCAATTGATGGGCATCCATTCATTTTCCAGTTTCTAGCCACTACAAACAGGGCTGCTACAAACATTTTGGCACATACAGGTCCCTTTCCCTTCTTTAGTATTTCTTTGGGATATAAGCCCAATAGAAACACTGCTGGATCAAAGGGTATGCACAATTTGATAATTTTGGGGGCATAATTCCAGATTGCTCTCCAGAATGGTTGGATTCGTTCACAACTCCACCAACAATGCATTAGTGTCCCAGTTTTCCCGCATCCCCTCCAACATTCATCATTATTTTTTCCTGTCATCTTAGCCAATCTGACAGGTGTGTAGTGGTATCTCAGAGTTGTCTTAATTTGCATTTCTCTGATCAATAATGATTTGGAACACTCTTTCTTTTTTTTTTAATTTTTATTTAATAATTACTTTATATTGACACTCGTTTCTGTTTGGAACACTCTTTCATATGAGTGGTAATAGTTTCAATTTCATCCTCTGAAAATTGTCTGTTCATATCCTTTGACCATTTGTCAATTGGAGAATGGCTTGATTTCTTATAAATTTGAGTCAGTTCTCTATATATTTTGGAAATGAGGCCTTTATCAGAACCTTTAACTGTGAAGATGTTTTCCCAGTTTGTTGCTTCCCTTCTAATCTTGTTTGCATTAGTTTTGTTTGTACAAAGGCTTTTTAATTTGATGTAATCAAAATTTTTTATTTTGTGATCAGTAATGGTCTCTAGTTCATCTTTGGTCACAAATTTCTTTCTCCTCCACAAGTCTGAGAGATAAACTAGTCTATGTTCCTCTAATTTATTTATAATCTCGTTCTTTATGCCTAGGTCATGGACCCATTTTGATCTTATCTTGGTATATGGTGTTAAGTGTGGGTCCATGCCTAATTTCTGCCATACTAATTTCCAATTATCCCAGCAGTTTTTATCAAATAATGAATTCCTTTCCCAGAAGTTAGGGGCTTTGGGTTTGTCATTGGGGAAATTTTATAAGACATAAAGAAAAATCCAGATTTGATGGGAATCTCATTTATATAGTAAAGGGGTGAATTGTAGGCTATCCTTTAAAAGCAAACTGATGTCAACATTACATGGTAAAGATGCAGGAAGTTATCAATATTTGCTATAGTAAATGAGAAGCTCTCAGACTTAGAGAAATTGAGAGAATAATGGAAATGGGACAAGAAACAAAGAATTCTGATTATAGTGTTAGCAGACCAACAAGTAAGTCCCAGGTCTGCTTTTGGCTACCTAGACTTGTTTACCTGTAAAAATCCCTTGCAGCTCTAAAATTCTAATGGAATTTTAGGAATCTTTGAATCATTTTTGCTGTTGTTCAATTGTTTTCAATTGTGTCTGGCTCTTCATGACTCCATTTGGGGTTTTCTTGGCAAAGAAACAGGAGTGGTTTGCCATTTCCTTCTTCAACTCATTTTACAGATGAGGAAACTGAGGCAACCAGGGTTAGCTATACCTCTCATTCTATTCAGTCAAACAACCATTTATTAAGTTTCTTATTTGTGTCATCTCAAGTAATTTACAATTTAAGAAATGATAGGGAAGGATATTTATGTGTGTGTGTACATATATATACAGACAGACAAAGAGAGAGAGAGAGAGACAAAGAATTGATAAAAGATAAAATCTGATGAAAGCAAAGGAAATGTTTAGGCAAGATATTCTAGGAATGTCTGAGGATGGAGGGATCATTTTCTACTAAGGGTTTTAGGGAAGTCTTCATGGAGGAGGAAGTATCTGAAATCCTTATAGAAATTAAAGAATTTCAGCAGTGGTTGTTTGAAGGGAGGTACAGACCAAAAGATAGTCTTCGGGAATTCATCATGACAGAAGAAGACAGGATGAAAACAGAGAACAACATGAAGTTTAATTTGGCTAGAATAAATTCAGCAAGAAAAGGATTAATATAAAATAAGATTAGAAAGGTAGGCTGAAACCAGATTGTGAGGGGCTTAAATGACAGGCTAAGGATTTTGTATGTTATCCTTATAGGCAAAAGGGAGCCCCCATGGAGTTTTGAGCCAGGGAATGACATGGTTAGATATATCCATTAGAAAAATTAAGTTGGTAGTTGAGAGAAGATTAGATTAGAGAAGAGAAAGATTAGATTCAGGGAGACCAGTTAGAGATTACAACAATATTACAGGAAGAGGCAAGGGTGACCTAAGGAGTATGAGGGAGAGTACTAAGGTGATGAATACAAGAAATATTATAACCAAAAACAACAGTTTGCCATATTTAAATTTTTTTAAATAATATTTCATTTTCTTCCAATTAGATATTAAAACAATTTTTAACATTTTTTTAAAATTTGAGTTCTACATTCTCTCTCTCCTTCCCTTCTTTCCTTCCCCCCTCTCTTCCTGAGATGGTAAGTAATCTGATGTAAATTACACATGTGCAATCACATAAAACATTTTTGTATTAGTCATTTTGTACCAGAAGAAGGAAGAAAGGAAAAAAGGAAGGAAAGGAGAAAGAAGAGAGAAAAGAAGAAAGAGAGAAAGAAAAAAGAGAAAGAATGAAAGAAAGAGAGAAAGAAAAAAGGAGGAAAGAAAGAAAGAAAAGAAGAAAGAAAGGAAGAAAGGAAGGAAGGAAGGAAGGAAGGAAGGAAGGAAGGAAGGAAGGAAGGAAGGAAGGAAGGAAGGAAGGAAGGAAGGAAAGAGGAAAGAAGTGAGGGAGGAAAGAAGGAAGGAAGGAAAGGAGGATGGGAAGAAGGGTGGAAGGGAGGGAAATAGTATGCTTCAGTCTGTATTCAAAGAATATCAGTTCTTTCTCTGGAGTCAGGTAGCATACTGCATCATGAGTCCTTTGGGATTGTCTTGGATCATTGTATTGCTGAGAACAGCTAAACCATTCACAATTCTTCATCGTACAGTGTTGCTGTTTCTGTGTACAATCACCTGGTTCTGTTCACTTCTATTTATATCAGTTCATGTAAGTCTTTCCAGGTTTTTCTGAAATCATCCTACTTATGATTACTTATAATACATCACGATCACTACAGTATTATTAAAAATCTTCAGGTTAAAACTCGAATCTCAGAAAACAAAATCATCCTTGGTTCTCTTGAGACACAAGAATAACTTACAAAACTCACTTTTCTATAGCCCTTTAAAATTTACAAAATGTTTTCTTCATGAGCATGTGAAAGATGTTGGCCAAATATTCTCATCTATACTTTACAGATGAGTAAACTGAGGCCCAAGGACTTGTTCAAGATTGCATAGATAGTTAATAAAGAAGAAGGGACCCAAAACCAGATCTCCTATGTCCAGATCACGATACCATACTAGGCTAGATAGATCGTGGATTTGACCCATTTTCTGATATTATGTAACTTTCTTTACTTGTCCAAATTTGCTTCGTTTGACTAATGTGTATAATATTGCTGCTGATATTGGTTGCTCAGTGTCTTCTCTCTTCCCCATGGCTTTTTTGTCCTATTTCAGATCCAGCTTCGTATAAATCCCCTCTTTCTGAATAACTGTGTCCCAACACCGTTATCTTCACATCTAGTTAACATTTCCCAACACAGGCAAGACTCAAGGATTCCAAAACTAGTTTGAAACAAGCCCTTGGAGTCTGCTGCATCCTAGTCCTTCTGAAAGTCCCCAGGGAGTAATCTGAAAGAAGGAAATAAATCCTGCTTGAGATCCAGCCTTAGCTATTGCATAACCAATGGCATAAGAAAGCTCTGACTAGTTGGGCAAGCAAGGAGTTAACATCCCTCTTGGGGCATCCTGCAGCTGCTGCTGACAATCCCATAATTAGACATAATTAAACAACAGTTTCTTGAGGTGATGTTGGAAAACTTAATTGGCTACAAACACCTGAGCATCCATAGGGTGGGGTATAGAACCCAGGAGCAGGAAAAGTGAAAAAAAGGAAAGAGAAATCAGTGAGTGGAATGAGAGATCACAATGGGAGATCATGTAGGGTTTTGTTCCCTTCTCTCATCGTACAGGCTTATCAAACAATGTTCTTTTTTTTTCAGGGACTTAGGGTACATATTAAGCAAAGTAGCAGGACCTGTGGGTTTAAAATGTCACAAAAGCAGGTGAGATAAGGTAAGGTGGAACAATCACAGGAAAGGGGTGGGGAGCAAAGAAATAGCTATGACTGAAAAACAAATCAGAAAATTTGGGAGGCTGAGTCAAGATGGTGGAGAAAAGGCAGTCACTCACCCAAGTTCTCCCCCAAACTCCTCCAAATATTTTTAAATAATGCTATAAAAACAATTCCTAAAGTAGCAGAACCCACAAAAGAATGGGGTGAAATAATTTTCCTGTTAAAGACAACTTAGAAGGTCAGCAGGGTATGTCTGTTGCATCTAGGTGAGAGTAGTCTAGCACAGATTACACCTGCATAGTATTGTCCCAGAAAACCAGGAGCAGGGAGCCACTGAATGTGCAGTGGCAGCAGCTGCTTTTAGACCTCTCAACTCACAGATGGTAAGGAGGTCAGAAGATTATAGGGTTCTCTTTTAAAAAATAAAAGAAAAAATGTGAATTGGTCTCAGGCCATGAAAGAGCTAAAAAATCAATTAAGAGAGATAGGAAAAAAAATTGAGGGGAGGAATGAGGATGACACTGGAAAATCATGAAAAATCAACAAAAAAATACTGAAGAAAAAAACACCATAAAAATCAGAATAAACCAAATGATGAAAGTTACAAATAAACAAAACCAAAAAAAAAAAATTGAGAAGAATGCCTTGAAAAGGAGAATTGGCCAAATGGAAAAAGAGAAACAAAATTATTGAAGAAAAAAAAACTCCTTAAAAAAATGAATTGAGCAAAAGAAAGCCAATGATTTTATGAGAAATAATAAGATAAAACCAAAAGAATGAAAAAACAGAAGACAACATGAAATATCTCATTAGAAAGACAACTCATCTAGGAAACAGATCTAGGAGAAATAATAGAAAAGTTATTGGACTACCTGAAAGTCAAAATTTAAAAAGCAAAAAATTTAAACAACATCTTTCAACAAATTATCAAGGAAAACTGTTCTGATTTTCTAGAACCTAAGAGAAAAATGGAAATTGAAAGAATACATCAATCACAGTCTAGAAAAGATCCCAAAATGAAGACTACCAGAAATATTATAGCCAAATTCCAGAACTTCCAGATCAGAGAGAATAGAGCAAGTAGCCAAAAGGAAACAAATCAAGTATCATGGAGCCACAATCAGGATAACACAAGATTTAACAGCTTCTACATTAAAGGATCAAAGGGCATGAATTATTATTTTACAGAGAGCAAAGGAGTTGGGATTATAACTAAGAATGACCTAAGCAACAAAAAGGAGTATAATCCTTCAGGGGGGAAATTAGATATTTGATATAATGGAGAATTTTCAAGCATTCTTGATGAAAAGATCAGACCCGAATAGAAAATTTGACTTTCAAATACAAGACTTAAGAGAAGCATAAAAAACTAAACAGGAAAGAGAAATCATAAGGAACTTAATAAGGTTAAACTGTTTATATTTCTTCATGGGAAGATGATACATGCAACTCATAAAACATTTTCATTATTAAGGCAGTTAGGAATATAGATAAAGAACACAGGTGTGAGTTGAATATGAAGATATGATATCTAAAAAATAAAATTAAGGGGTGATTAAGAAAAGGAATGCACTGGGGGGAAAGGAAAAGGAGGGGTAAAATGGAGTAAATTATTTCATGTAAAAGAGGTAAGAAAAAGCTTTTACAGGAGAGGGGAAGATAGGGAAGGTGGAGGGAGTAAAGATACTTTACTCATCAGAATTGACTCAAAGAGGGAATGACATACATGCTCATTTGGATCTATAAATCTATTTTACCCTACAGAAAAGTTTTGGGGGAGGGGGAGAGAGGAGGAGAAGTTGAGGATAAGAGGAGTAATAGAAGAAAGGGTAAATTGGGGAAGAGGTAGTCAGAAGCAAAACACTTTTGAGGAGGGACAGGGTAAAAGGAAAGAGAGAATAGAACAAACAAAAGTGGGGAGAAAAGGATGGGAAAAATTGAATTAAATTTCTCTGATAAAAGTCTTATTTCTCAGATATATAGAAAAGTAGGTCAAATCTACAAAAATAGGAGCCATTCCACAATTGATAAATAATCAAGAGACACAAGCAGTTTTCAAATGAAATAATCAAAGCTTCTCATATGAAAAGGTGCTCTAAATTGCTATTGATTAGAGAAATGCAAATTGAAACAATTTTGAGGTAGTATCTCATGCCTATTAGATTGGCTAATAAGTCAGAAAAGGAGAATGACAAGTGTTGAAGGGGATATGGGGGAAATGAGACATTAATGTATTGTTAGAGTTGTGAAATGACCAAACCATTCTTTAGAACAATTTGGAACTCCAAATCTGTATTCCAAAAATACAGGAGGGGAAACTATATGTATGGAAATATATGTAGCACTTCTTATCTGGTGGCAGGGAGTTGAAAATTGAGAAGATAACCCATCAATTGGGGAATGGCTAAACAAATTCTGCTATGTGATTATGATGGAATACTATTGTACTATAAGAAATGATGAGCAGAATGCTATTAGAAAAACCTGGAAAGACTTACATGAACTGATGCAAAGTGAAATACACTGTGTACAGAGTAATAGCAATATTTTATGATGATTAGCTATGACTTAGCTATTCTCAGCAATACAGTGATCCATGACAACTCTGAAGAACCTGTTATTAAAAATGCAATCTATCCCCAGACAAAGAACTGAAGTTGTCTGAATACAGATTAAAGAATACTTTTTAAAACTTTATTTTTCTTGAGTTGGGTTGTTTTATTTTGTTTTGGTTGTTTTTGTTTTTAATTTTTGGTCTATGTTTTCTTTTACAACATGACTAAAAATGGTAATATTGGTAATATTATGGTAATAATATTGATAATAAAAATGGTAATAAAATGGTAATGAATTTTAAAAGAAAAATAAATCAGAGTATTTAGATATGAAAGGAGGTTGAGGAATCATTTAGTTCAGAAATCAGTACGTTATGACCCATGGACCAAAACTGGTATTCTAAAATGTTAAAAAAAAAAAAATCTTAGCTGAAAGATCATACAAAAACAGGGAAGGGATTTGAACCCCAGACCAGAGGCTCGACTTTACTAGATCTCTGGTCTAGACTTTTGCAGAGGAAGGAACAAAGACATGGATAGCTATTTGTCTAAGGCTACACAGTAGCTGGTAAAAACCAAGAACTTCAGTGAATGACAAATGTGATGGTCTCCTCATGCCCCCCATGATATTCTGAAGCTGGACAAAAGATGGTGGATGCAAATTCCTTCATGTTTGCCCTATTGTCTATGTAGGAGATGATCCTGCATCTCACCTTGTCATATCCCTTTTTAACTTGTCAGTAAACTTTCCAGCATAAAAGGAAATCAACATAAAAGGAAATAAATTCTTGAGTTTACCATAGATACTGTATTTATATATGAACTATAAATAAAGAAAATAATTTGTTTCTATTCTAAGTAATCTCTTGTGCCTTTAGCAATTAGGAATTAATTGAAAGTATCTAGAATGTTTCAATATGATAATATAGTTATTGTCCAAATATTCCTGTATCCCCTGAGAATACTTTATCCTCAAATTACTGGAAACTGAGCTTCACATGGTGATGCAACATAGAATGACCCTTGCCCATTTTTAATCCATTCTGGTCTTTTTAGTGATACAGGAAAACCATTTTGGGCATCTCTCAGTTTCTTTTGAATTGGAAAGTTAAAGTTCAATTTCATTTCTTTAGGCCTTCAATATATGCTAAATTTAAATTACAAAAATCATTTCACAAAACAATCTTATGAATAGTATTAACACCTAATTTAGATAGCACCTTAAGGTTTACAAAGCACTTTACAAATATTTTCTCTCAGTATTTACAACAGCCTTGTAATAGATACTATTATTATTATTGTCCCCATTTTGCAGGTGAGATGTTATGAGACTTGCCCAGGGTCACACTAGTAGGGGTCTGAGGCAGGATTTAAACTATTCTTGAGTGCAAAGCTAGCACTGTATGTACAAGGCCAATGATACCCTTAGGACCAAAAAATAAGCTTCAAAGGTTAATAGAACTCACAAGTACTCAGACTCTGGTGTTTCTTTATAGTACTTGACATGGGACAAATCATCAGAGCACAAGAGATATTTTTTGTATTGAGGGTAAGAAACTTGCTATATTCCTCATTAATTTTTATGAAGAACTTAATCATAAATATAGCTGAAGGTCCTAGACATGTAGACTTAAAGTCAAAGGCACCTAGGCCATTTAGTCTAAACATCTAAGTAAACTGGGAAGCCTCTCTACATTCTTCTAAAGTGATCAAACAGTAGCAGGAGCTCGTGCAATTTTTCAGACAACAAAATCCATTTATAGACAAATTACATTTTTTCCTTTCTCACATGCTGAAAGCTTTTTCCTTATAACTTCAATTTTTTAGCTCTGTTCTATCAGACCAAGATGAACAAATCTAATTCCTCTATATATTACAATCCTTCAAATATTTAAAGACTATAATCATGTTCCTTTGAGGTATTTTTTTTTTTTCATTTTAAATGGCCATCTATTTTCCCTTAAAAGGAAACACAAAATCAAATTATTTTCTTAATTTCTAGAACATTAAAACTGGAAAGAACCTAAGAAATCAACCAATCCAATTTCTTCATTTTATAAAAGAAGCCCAGGGAGGGGAAATAATTTGTCCAGTTAGTGGCACAGCCAGAGGTAATCATATAGGATACTTCATGATTATCATGGACATCATTCTTAATCCTTACAAACCACTCTATATGATAGGTGATTGAAATATAATGTCTATTTTGCAAATAGAGAAATGTGCTCACAGTTAAAAAGACCTGCCCTATGTAATGGTCAAAAATGGCAATCAGCTCAGCTTTGTGCTCCTAGTCCATATAATGGACTGATACAACCATAAAGTTAGACTTGGAAAAGGCAATAGAGGTAATGCAGCTTACTAGTAAAGACAAGGAAACTGAGGCTCAAAGAAATTAACTAAGAGACTTGTCTAGAAATTAACCACATAACAGAAATAGGAATTGTACCCGAGTCTTCTTAGTCCAAATCTAGCAAAATTCTTTGCAAAGCTCTTTGGTAAATTCAGAATTTATAAGGTTCATTCCATTGCTGCAGTGCTTGTAACATTCAGACATTTAACTTGGACACTGAGAAAATTCCATTCTTCCCATCCTTTCTTTATTGATCATACTCTACAGCTTTGCCTTCATTCCATAAGAGTAAACTATGTCAATTGATCAATGGCTAGACTTAGGGGCTTAGAAGGCAAAATTAAGTGTTTTCATGGCCTTTAGAAGAGTTTGAAAAAGTAGAGCCAGTCAGTTAGCAGCGTTTAGCCTGTAGTTGAAGCCCATAGAGGTAAACTGTCAGCACCTTCAGAGACAAGCAAGCTGGAGTTTAACCTGGCTGTCCTGGAATCCAGAGGTGATATCTGGGAGCAGAGCCGCCATCACCCCGACTATGAAAGAGCCCGATTTTACAAGCCTGAATGCATAGGATCCTTTCAACACTTCCTGGATGCTATTTCTTATCATAATGTAGGTCTGTGTATGGGTAGGTGATGGCTCTAACAGATACTTTGGGAATTTGAAGGTAAGTCCATTCATTTCTCTGAGCACTGGGAAAGTTACCAGACTCCAAGACTCCAATTCTTAACTTAATACACCACTCATTTACTCTGAAGCCCTAGTTTCCTAACTCTTGAGTTACTGGATCACATTGCTTTCATACTACTGATCAAAAAAGGATAAATCCCTGTTGAGTGAATGAATGAAACATGGTAGAATAGAAAGATATCAAGACTTAGTGTCAAAATTCCTAGATTTGAATCCTAGCCTTGAAACTTATTTATTAAATGACCATGGACAAACACTTGACCTCCTTCTGCATTTCCTTTTATAAAGTAAGAATAATATTATCACCACCCAGGGATACCGTGAGGAAAAGGCTTCTACATACTTCAGAGTGCTATAGAAACACGAGGAGCTGCTAGTATTATTATTGACTGTTAAGCCTTTGAAATCTCAGTACTATATTTGCACAGCCATAGTGGGGGGTCCATTTATCTCAATTGTAGTCCACTTAGAGTTCTTTAAACATGTTATTTAAAAGCTACTCTAACAGAGCTCATTGGGCTTAACAGCCAAAGAGAACACCTCCCTACTGTTCTGAATTCTCACTGCTGGAAACAGATTCTATAGACACACTCTGTTCTACCCCTTCTTCCAGAGCATGTCGTTGGTAAATAGTTTTTAGAAGGCTCATGCTTCCAAATCAACCCAACAACTGGAATTTTGTTGTTTCTAGAATCTTAGAAGGGAACCTTAGAGATCATCTACCTAATCTTATTTTACAAAACAGTCTAATCCACAGATGGGATGTGACTTGCTCAGTCACATCCATTGAAGCAAAGTCAAAATTGGTATTAATGTTAGCAGTTCACCAGGCCAAAGAAAACCTGTAGATTCTCTAGCATTTAATTTTTTCCCTCTAGGTTCATGGGACTTCTTACCTACTATAAACAGACCAGGAAATATTTGCCAATCTTTTGCACATTTGATATCACCTATTATTCAGATAGGTCTAAACTGACCTTTTAGATTAGGCTGGGTTGGGGCCTGGTTTAAGTACTTGCTTATTTTGCCCTCTAGATGTGTACCTGAATCCAGACCTTTTGCAAGTGGCAAAAAGGACAGGGATAGTGCCAGATAGCACAAGATTTAGTCAGACAACTGTCATTCAAAAAACGTTTTGCTCTTCAGCTTGAGTTGGACAAGTCTTTTCTTCTCCCTAGGTCTGTTTGATGATTTACCAAAAAAAAAAAAAAAAAAAAAAAAAAAAAAAAAAAAAAAAAAGAAAGAAAGAAAGAAAGAAAGAAAAAAGAAAGAAATTAGAACTGAAAGACTTCTAGGTTCCCTGATAGTTTAAAATGCCTTCTTTGGATAGCTTAATCTCATTAATCCTTCCTTTCCCAATGGATTCTGTCCTTCATGGGGAGGAGTGGTTCATCTTTCCAAATGGTATATTTGTATCTTCCAGTAAAGTCACATAGAGCCAAGACCAGGCAGCTGAGGATCTAACAATGGGTGTTGAGGAAGAAAAGAAAAAAGGAAAGTCTGACCTCATAAAGTTAGTTCCAGGACTTTGATTATTGCCCAGTTGAAACTGTATGCACCATAGCACATCCAAATGTCTGTTTTTTGTTCTTCTGCAGCTGTGGTCTTGCTCCATTTTGGATGACCATCCAGCTTTCTCAGATCTAAAGTATGCTATCCAATGAATTGAGTTATTTAACCAAATCCCTTGAGTCTTTCCCAAAAAATATGAAGATATGGTCAAAGGAGAAATAAGTTCAAAACAGAAATAAGTATTTATTCTTTAAGAAAAGCTAGCATACCTAAAATGTATGTCTTAAGGAATGGATGTATTTTGGGACTAATTAGCATTTGGGGATATTCAGTCATTAGTAGGTCATTGGGAGTGACACATAAGAACATTATATTCCAACAAATCATTCCTTCCCCAAGAGCCAATATATCAAATGGAATTTTTCCTATGATAACATTTAGAGAGTATTTAATTTTCTAAATGCTTTATCATTATCGAGGGAAGCAGACTAGTATAGTCTTGAAGTCAGGAGAAAGTTGTTTCAAAATCCTGTCTCCATTACTATGTAACTGTAGATAAGGCACAACTTCTCTGAACTTGTTTGTTCATCTCTGAAATAGGAATAATAATATCTGCTTTATATGTCCAGTAAGAAAGACAAAAGGGATAATGTATGTAAATGTCTACTACTATTATGTTTATCAATGGAGACTGGATTTTGTCATGATCTTGAGAAAGATCCCAGTGTTTAATGGACTTGAAAAAGAAGGTAGGTAATATAATATATAGAAATATATAGTATAGTATATAGAATTTGGAAGAAGAAGAGTTTGTCCCCTTTTTGGACTTTAAAACCACGCTCATCCAGGTACTTCTCCTTAATGTTCAGAACTTAATTGTGCTGGAAAAACCTACTATTCCTGTAGACTGTTCACCATGGAATATCTCTTCCCAAAGCCTGCTCCTTTTCTCTCATTGGTAAGGTACTCCTGAAGTCACTATTTCTGTGTTTGACTTTCTGGTTTTAAAATCATCCCCTCTATGTGGGTACTTTCCCCCCATACCCTACTTTTCAGATCACTTGGTGAGTTGTCTTCCCCCATTAGAATGTAAGCTCTTGAGAGGTAGGAAATGTCTTTCTTTTTGCCTATATTTGTGTCCTAAAAAATTAACATAATATCTGACACAGCAAATGTTTTCTTCCTTTTTTCCTGCCTTCATTCCTTTCTCCTTTTTTCTTCCTTCTCTCCTTCCTTTCTTCCTCCCTCTTTCCCTCCTTTTCCCTCTTTTCTCCTTCCTTCCTTTTCTTTCTTTGTTCCTTCTGAAGTGTTTTGCAAATCTTTAAGCACTATATAAATCTTATTAATAATAAAATTTGGCTTTACTATAACACTCATGAATATTTCACATTTTAATAAGTTTTTATTGATAGGTGTTTCTTACATCATCATAGTTATCCCAAGGATCCCTCCCTCTAACCATCTCAGAAACCATCCCATAAGAAAAATAGCTTTTTTTTTTAAGAGGAAAAAGAATAAGAGCAATTGACACATTGAAAAAGTCCAAAAATATGTACAATGTGTAAGATCTTTGGATTGCCCACATCCACAAAAGTTTCTTCTCAAATCTGTTCATTCAAATTCTGTTTCATCTTTATAATTTTGTTACATATACTTTTGAGTTTTTGGTACTGGTGTCCTTTCCATTTACATTATTGTAGTTACTGTGTATGTTATTGTCTTGTCTCTAGTTACTTTGCATCAATTCATTTTTTTTTCCTGTATCATCATATTTGTCATTTTTATAACATATCAATATTCCATTATATTCTTGTAGCAAAAGTTGATTACCATTCCCCAGTTAATGAACATTTACTTTGTTTCTAATTCTTAGCTATCACAAAAAAAAAAAATGTGGCTATAAATATTTTGGAATATAATGAGATTTTTTTTCTTATGAATGACTTCCTTAGGTCATAAGCCAAAGTATAGACATTTTAGTTACTTTATTTGCATAATTTCAAATCACTTTCCAAAATGTTTGTACCATTTTACAATTCCATCAAGAATGTATTAATGTCCTATCCTTCTGCAACTCTCCAACATTAACTATTGCCAATTTTTGTCATTTTTTGCCAGTTTTCAAGGTGAGGTGAAACCTTAGATTTGTTTTTATTTGCATTTTTCTCATTATTAGTGATTTGTAGCATTCTTTCATCAGTTTTTCAGTTATTTTTCAATTCTTTTTGAGAACTATTTGTTTATATCCTTTGAGCATTCATTAACTAGGGAATGGCTATTAGTTTTATATGTATGTATGTATATATACATATCAGAAAAATTTGATGCAAAGATTTTTCTCCCATAAAACTACTTCCCTTCTCCTAAATACATTAATGTCTCTGTGCAGAGGCTTTTATTTTCAACTAATCAATTGTAAATTTTATCTTTTGCGATTGCCTCTCTCTTATTTGGTTAAGAATACATCTCTTTTTACCATCTTTTTCTTTTCTAATTTTTTGAAGTATGGCTTTTAATATTGAGTTTACATATCCATTTAGAATGTATTGTGGAATGTAGTATAGGATATTGGTCCAAACCTAATTTTTGCTGGACTACTTTTCAGCTTATCCAGCAGTTTTTAATCAAAGAAGGAGTTGTTCCCTAGATAACTTGTTTTCTACCTTATCAAATACTAGGTTATTGAGTTTTATTGTTTCTGAATCCCCCTTGTCTAGTCTGTTTCATTGATCTATCCCTTTGTTCTCTAACCAATACCAGATGGTTTTGATAATTGTTGCTTTATAATATAGTTTGAGGTCTGGAAGTACTATTCCTCTCTGCCTTTGTCTTTATTTCTTTTCATCATTTCCCTTGATATTCTATACCATTTGTTTTTTTCCAAGTGAATCTTTTTATTATTTTATCAAGTTCTATAAGGTATCCCCTTGATAATTTGATTGACATAAGATTTAAAATGTAAAATTAATTTTGGTAGTATTGCCATTTTTTAATATATTGACACAGCCTAGCCACGAGCACTAAATATTTTCCTAGTATTTTTTAGTATTACAGATATTGCAAGTTATTTTTTAGCTGTTTCTCAAAATAGAGTCTAAGACCTGTGTATCTTCTTTTCAAAGAAGTAATGGAGATGGAGTCAGGAAACATCTGTGTTCTACCATCTAAGATGTTTACTAGCTTTGTAGCTCTCTGCAAGACACTTAGTTCATTTCAGTTTCCAAATCTATAAAATAGGGCTATTAATACTGATACTACCTACATCATAAGATTGTAATGAATTTCAAAGCTCTATGGAAATATGAGTTGTTATCTATTACCTTTATTCAAGTCTTCTGGATAGAAAGAAAAGACAATAAGTATTTGTTAACTACTTATTTATTATGTGCCAGGCACTGTGCCAAGTTCTGAGCATTCAAGCAAAAAGGAAAACAGTCCCTGTTTTCACAATCTAATGGAGAAAGAAAACATATTTTAAAAAAGAGTTGAAGTGATATAATTTTAGCAAAGTAGCAAGACATGAAATAAACCTACCTAAATCATCAGCATTTTTATATATTAACAACAAAACCTTGCAAGAAGAAATAGTAAGAGATACCCCATTTAAAATGATCATCAACAGCATAAAATACCTTGGAGTATATCTGCCAAGAAAAATCCAGGATCTACATTAACATAATTATAAAACACCTTTTATGCAAATAAAGTTAGATAAATAATTGGAGAAATATTAATTGTCCATGGGTAGACAAAATCAATATAATAAAAATGACAATTCTGCCTAAATTTATTTACTTACTCACTATCATTTCAATCAAACTACTAAAAAAATCAATTGAGCTAGAAAAAATTATAACAAAATTAATTTGAAAGAACAAAAGGTCAAGAACATCAAAGGAATTTAGGAAAAATATATTTTAAAAGGAAATTTGGTAGTATCAGATCTTAAACTGTAATATAAGACAGTAATTATCAAAACCATCTGGCACTGGCAAAGAAATAAAAAGGTGGGCTAGTAGAACAGAGTAGACATATAATACATAGTAGTAAATGATTATAACAATCTTGTGTTTGACAAATGTAAAAATTTAAGTTTGGGAGATAAGAATTCATTATGTAGTAAAAATTGTTGAGAAAACTGAAAAGCAGTCTGGCAGGAATTAGGCATAAGCCAATATCATTTGCCAAGGTAAGGTCAAAATGAATACATTTCATATCATATTAAGGGATAGATAAGTAAATTAGAAGAACATGGAACATATCTATCAGACTTATAAACAAAAGAATTTATGAATAAACAAGAGATAAGGAACATTGTGAGATATAAAATGGACAATTTGGGTTACAGTAAACTTAAAAGATTTTGTACAAATAAGACCAATATAGCCAAGATTTTAAGGAAAGCAAAAAAATGGGGGAAAATTATTATAGACAGTTTCTTGGATAAAGGTCTTATGTCAAATATACAAAGAATTTTGTCAAGTTGATCAACAGATAAAGGATATGATAAAGCAGTTTTGGGGTGAAGAAATCCAAACCACTTAAAGCCACATAAAAAATGCCCTAAATCATTATTGATGATTTTATTATACAACTTTGAGATGTATCTCACACCTATCAGATTGGCTAAAATAATAAAAGGGGGAAATGACAAATATTGGAGGGGATGTAGAACACTGATATACTGTTGGTAGAATTATGATTCGACTGTTTTAGAGAATGATTTGGCATTATTGATCAGAAAAATGCAAATTAAGACAACTCTGAGATATCACTACACACCTATCAGATTGGCTAAGATGACAGGAAAAAATAATGATGAATGTTGGAGAGGATGCGGGGAAACTGGGACACTAATGCATTGTTGGTGGAGTTGTGAATGAATCCAACCATTCTGGAGAGCAATCTGGAATTATGCCCAAAAAGTTATCAAATTGTGCATACCCTTTGATCCAGCAGTGTTTCTATTGGGCTTATATCCCAAAGAAATACTAAAGAAGGGAAAGGGACCTGTATGTGCCAAAATGTTTGTAGCAGCCCTGTTTGTAGTGGCTAGAAACTGGAAAATGAATGGATGCCCATCAATTGGAGAATGGCTGGGTAAATTGTGGTATATGAATGTTATGGAATATTATTGTTCTGTAAAAAATGACCAGCAGGATGAATACAGAGAGGACTGGCGAGACTTACATGAACTGATGCTAAGTGAAATGAGCAGAACCAGGAGACCATTATACACTTCGACAACGATATTGTATGAGGACATATTTTGATGGAAGTGGATTTCTTTGACAAAGAGACCTAACTGAGTTTCAATTGATAAATGACGGACAGAAGCAGCTACACCCAAAGAAAGAACACTGGGAAACGAATGTGAACTATCTGCATTTTTGTTTTTCTTCCCGGGTTATTTTTACCTTCTGAATCCAATTCTCCCTGTGCAACAAGAGAACTGTTCGGTTCTGCAAACATATATTGTATCTAGGATATACTGCAACATATCTAACATATATAAAACTGCTGGCCATCTAGGGGAGGGGTGGAGGGAGGGAGGGGAAAAATCGGAACAGAAACGAGTTCAAGGGATAATATTGTAAAAAAAATTACCCTGGCATGGATTCTGTCAATATAAAGTAATTATTAAATAAACTTAAAAAAAAAAGAGAGTGATTTGGAATTATATCCAAAAAAGTTATAAGACTGTATATACTCTTTGATACTACAATAATACCATCAGGTCTATTTTTTAAGGTTACAAAGGAAAAGAACCTATATTCTAAAATATTTCTAGGAGTCTGTGGCTGCAAAAAATAGAAAATTGAGGGGACACCATCACTTTGGGAATAGCTAAACAAGTTGTGGTATATGATTGTGAGAGAACAATACTGTGCTACAGGAAATGACAAGCAGATTGATTTTTGGGGAAAAAAAATCAAAACACTTGGATAAAATAATGAAGAGTAAAAAAGAGCAGAACCAAGAAAACATTGTATGCTGTAAAAGCATCACTGTTTAAAGAATAACTGTGAACAATTTAGCTATTCTGAGTATTATAAATATTCAAATCAACTACAAGGAATCTATGAAGGAAGATGCCATCCACCTTCAGAGAAAAAACTAATAAACAGAAGTATTCATTGCATGGTTTTACATATATAAAAAAAGTATTATTATGTATTGTATGTTGCATGTGTGGAGGACAGGGAGGGAGAGAAAAATAGTGGCCTTTTCTAGAATGAGGATAGAGAAAGAGGGAGACAGTTTGGAACGTAAAATATAACAAAGAATTAAATTTCATTTTAAAAAAATGAAAGATATAAAAGTATATTTTTAATTAAAGGATTGGACTAGATGGTCTGCAAGTTCCTTAACTCAAAGACACTTTGATTCTAAACAGGGAAACTGAAGGAGAAAGGAATATGCAAGTTCTGAATAGGGAAAGGGCAAAAATCTTCCAATGACCTAAAGAAAAAGAAATATGATTTTCAAAAGGAGAATAATCAGATTCAAAATAAAATACAAGTTCTACAGTGATTTCTCAAACTTTAGCCTGGCTTCCAGGCGTTTTTGGCAGAAATAGTTTAGGGACCTTCTGTTTTATAGCTGGGATGATACACTTTCTCTCTCCTACTGAAAAGTGTGAGTCATGATACTGAAACTAAATGAAGAAGGAAATAGAGTACTTTGCTCCTTGAACTGGGCCAGTAATTCACCTCTGGGTCCCTCCCTAAGTGTACTTACTTGATTCAGCCACTTTCAGAGCCAAAGGGAATACAATTCATTAACATTTATGAGAAACACTTGGAAAACATAAAAATCTATTAAGCCAAGCCAGATTGTAGGGATGTTTTGATTTTTTCATGGATTAAGCCCAACTCATTATTTCTCTAGCTTAATTTTGGGGAAACAATATGACACAGTGGAAGGAGTGCTGGAGGGGAGTGCTGAATTTGAATTTCAAGTCTTCCTGGATGATTAGATAAGTCATTTCACTTCTAAGAAAATGGAATAATTTGAATGAATGAATGAATGAATTGAATGAACAATTGAATGACCATTCTAGCTCCAGACCTATGTTCTTAACTCCACTAAAGTCCTTATCATGTTTTGGAGATGGCTTTGGATTCACAAAGGTTATATCAGGGCAGCACAAACTCTGTCATGACCTACCAAGTTAGAGTGGCTTCTTAACAATCTGCAACTGCTGTTGGATGACCTGCTGAAATATGCAAAAGTTCCCCTCTTGAAAGTTAGCCACATACTGATAGGTTGGGGTTTTTTTGTTTGTTTTGTTTTATTTTTTTTGTTTTTGTTTTGGCACCCTCAAACTCATGAAATCTCCAACCAAAGCAGGGAGGGTTTCCACCATTTTCACACCAGTGAAATCATAGATTCTTCAAAAATGAGTTGACCTCAGGAAGATCAGAAATTAGGATCTCCGCTTCAGAAAGAGGCAGGTGATTCATAGTTTCTCAAACCATAATGAAGAATGATACCCAAAAAGGATTTTTTTTTTACCCAAGGCACTTACATGAACAAGAGTTTGGGTCCCATAGAAACTAACTCAAAATATCCACCTGTTTGGATTTTAAGACTCAAGAGGTTCTGCACCAGACAACTCCTGAACAATCCATTATAAATCCAGATCCTAAAAAAATTCAACTAGACCCCACAGATAGCCATGAAATATGCTGGGGGAGGAAGAGAAATCAGAAAAGTGCCCAGTCCAGTTTGTTGGTTTTCATAGGACTCTTTGACTAGCAAACGAACTAATTGCCTCTCCCTTCACAATTTGCAATAAAAAATTAGAGAAGACACATATGCAATTTATATAGACATCTTAGTATCCCTTCTATTGAAACTAACCATGTGTTTATGGAAAGAGTGCTCAATGGGAAATTTCCAAGCACATGAAAGTGAGCTTTCCTCTCTTAAATGAGAAAATAAAATCCTCTGTGAGAACAAGGGAAATAAAAATGTCTGGAAAGTATCTTACTCTGCCTTTTGAATTGAGAACTTACTGCTAAAGCCAGAAACTCCATTACACTGACAAAATTAGTCATAGTGCCATTTGTTTGTTTCATCCTTTGGAAGTGGCAGACCAGAAGGAATGATCTTAATTTTCTTCTTAACTCTTTTCCTTTAAATCATTTTATGTGTATGAAGCCAAAGAATTTTGGGTTTTTTTCCCTAAAAAGTCAATTAACTTGAGTGGAAAAATCATCTTTTGAAATAGGAAAGGATAATAGGAAGAAGATAGAATAGGATAAGATACTAGGAAAAGGATAATTCCTTTCCTATTTTGTTTTGCTTTAATTTTTTAGGAGAGGCACACACCTAGTAAGAATATGGAGGTAAGGGGAGTGTCCCTTTTTAAAGAACTCTACCCTATACAGCATAACTCCGTGTAATTGACCTACAATCCCAAAAATCACCTTACTCAAGAGAACAATGTACCTTATCAGATAATGTCAGAAGGAAGATTGTAATTATTAGCCTCTGGATAAACCTGTTTCATAAAGCACAACGGCAAGGTTGGTGCTTGTGATGTACCAAACCCAGGACCAGATAGGTAGGTGAGCTTCCTGGTCTGGAAGCCAGGCTTATCCAGTACAAATAAAAGGTGTTATCTGATCAGGAATGATCCTCAAAAATTGAGTATGAGTTCCTTGAGGGCAGGGATTTCCCCCCTTTTTGATTTTTTTTTTTTACATATACTATGCCTTCTAGGTACTTAGTAAATGTTTGTTGAACTGAACTAAACATAAACATCCAGACTAAACATGTTATAATATGTTTGACAAATCTCACAAAATTTGATAATATTGCTCATGTTCTGTATTGTTCTGATTGAATCTTTGTAGAATAAACAGGATTAGGGTTCTTAACCTGATACTTGTTTTAATTTTGTTAACTGTATTTTAACATAATTGGTTCCCTTTCTAACCCTATGTATTTTATTTTGTGCATTTAAAAACATTATTCTGAGAAGGATTCTATGTTAGCATTTCACCAGATAATCAAAAAGGACCATGATTCAAAAAGAGTTTAAGAATCTCTGATTTAGGAGGACAGTCATAAATGCTTGCTTTAAATCCCAAATGGTACAAATACAGGCAGGTAGAAAAGTCTGAGTTCACTAGCTTATATTAGAGAGAAATCCCCTTCTCTAACTCAGAACAAGATGGTCTGCTTAGGGGTTCAGATTTAGGCTGTAATATGCATCTTCAAAGCAACAAAAGGCCTGTGTATAGCTAAACCCATGCACAAGATTTGGCACATAGTAGGCATTGCCAATTGTTTACATGCATATACAAGTTTATCTATACACAAGTTGAAATCTTAAGGACACTGGATACACAAGTACAGAATGGTTTATTCATGTTAACTTAAGGAAGCTTCATTTGTCACAGCCCAATTCGTAGACTCTTAAAGCTAGAAGCTACTTCAGAAGATATTTAGTCCAACTTAGACTGTAGTACTCATCCCCAGCCTCAATGAATGGTCATCTGACCTTCCTTCAAGTCCTCTAGCAAGTAACTTACAAATTAATGGGCAATCACAAGAATAGTGATTGAGACAGGACTTGGACTTTTTTGCTATAAGGGAGTTTTGGATAAGGAAAAGTCTTCCGAAAAATGAAGCTCAGCACCTTTGTTGCAATTTTTAAGGACCAACAAGATGACACAGTGGGTAGAATATTAAGCCTGAAGTCAGGAAGACTCATCTTACTGAGTTCAAATCTGGCCTCAGACACGTGGAAAACAAAAGACAAACATGATCCTGGACAAATCATTTAACTCTACTTCAGTTTTTCATCTGTAAAATGGCAAACCATTCCAGCAATTTTGCCAAGTAAACCCCAGAGTCACCAAAATGACTGAAACACAAATAAACAACAAAACAGTCTTAGAGAGTTGCCAATAGTACTGAGAAATTTGTCCAAGATCACATAGCTAGTATATATCAGAGGTGAGACTTGAACCCAGATTTTCTTCCCAGCTCCAAAGTTGGCTCTTTACCCACCCTCCCTTCCCATACCTTGCTAGCAATAGGACATCTCTAGCCTAAAAAGTGTAGCTTGGTATTATCAATGCATATTTTCATCAAGACATGATTCATCAATGGGTTTTTTAAGTTGCTTTGTCATTCCTTATTAATTCCAAACATGAGAATGAGGTTTGGAATACTTAACTCTCAGAAAAGTGTCTCACATATATCAGAAGGGACATATTAAAAAAATTTTTTTTCTTCAAAGACAGAGAGAATGGAATGCAGAGAATAGAATTAGAAATGCCACTAGCAAAAATTTGTCAATTAAACATTTTAAAAATATACAAAAGATAGTAGAGAGATATTCATAAAGATACTATCATGTCAAATTTTATATAGACTTCACACAAAAAGAATCTATACTTAATAGTCACAGTTTCATATAAAATCCTTTTTCCGTTCTTTGAAAAAAATGTTCCTATTTACTTATGCTTGTCAAGTTCATAATTTTTTAAAATGTCATAAGAAATTTAAATGTATCACTGTAAGGTAGGTAGTGCAAATATATTTAATCCCATTTTACAAATAAAGTAACTAAGGCCTGAAGAGATTCAGTGATTTTCTGTGAGTCATTTAAGGTAAGAAGTAGCTGAGCTGACTCCAAGGGCAGCAATCTGTCTATAATACAAGTGATCCTTAATAAACTTCTTGTGTTGCACCAGGGATAACGCTTCATCCCAGTTTTATACCTCAAATTCATATCACATCATCCCTCATTCCTTTGCCCATATCTCAAAGATATCCTTTCTCTTTCAAGGAAAAAGATCTGTGAAGGCCTTGGTTTTACTTTCCCACAAACATACATTTATCCTTTTTTTCCATCATTCTTTCACTTTAACCTTCAATCCCTCTTTAACTACTGGTTCCTTTCCTGCTGCCTGTATTCCTATTCAAATTACCTTCCTCTTCTTAAAAAACAAAAACAAACAAAAACAATTCTTCACTAGATGCCCCCAACTTCCTAAGCTATCCCACAATATCTTTTCTCTCTTTCAAAGACAAGCTTCTAGAAAAGTTGTCTGCGTCCTTTCCTTCTACTTATTCACTTCTCCACACTTTTCAGTGCAAAGGTTGAGCTTGCCTCAAAGCTAATACTGCTTTCTCCAAAGTTCCCAGCAGTCTTGTAATTGCTACAATTGCTAAATCTACTGGCCTTTTCTCAGGCTTTGACCTTTTAGCTCCTCTGGAATCTTTGATTCTGTTGATCATTATTAGCTCTCCTGGACACTTTCTCCTTAGATTTTTTTTTTTTTTAATGACTGCATTTTCTTGATTATCATCATCATCATCATTATTATCAGATAACATTTATATAGTGATGTAAGATTTGCAAAGAAAAATTGAACTAATTATTTGACTATGCCCTAATCTATAACTATGATCTGCTTTGATATGGAAGTGGTACAAAAATCTTTTTAAAATGAGAAAAATTTTGTGCTACATAATCCCCATTTCTGAGATCAGATATATTCATTAAAATTGAAGAGGAACTTTAGAATATGGACTAAGGAATGTTAGCGATAAAAAATATACTGTTAGAGATAATCTTCTCAATTCCCATCATTTTACCCATGTTTCCTTCCCACATTAGATTATGAGTTTCTCAAGAGCAGATGCCTTTCTTTGTGTCTATCCCTAGTGCTTGGCAGACCAGTAATACCAGTTTCTGGGGAGGTTGAGGTGGTAGATCTCTTGAGCTTGGAAGTTTTGAACTGTAGTAGGTTAAGCAAAGGGTTAGGTCCAAACTAAGTTCAGCATTAAGATAGTGAGCCATTCGAGACTTACATGAACTGATGCTAAGTGAAATGAGCAGAACCAGGAGATCATTATACACTTCGACAACGATATTGTATGAGGACATATTTTGATGGAAGTGGATTTCTTTGACAAAGAGACCTAACTGAGTTTCAATTGATAAATGACGGACAAAAACAGCTACACCCAAAGAAAGAACACTGGGAAACGAATGTGAACTATCTGCATTTTTGTTTTTCTTCCCGGGTTATTTATACCTTCTGAATCCAATTCTCCCTATGCAACAAGAGAACTGTTCGGTTCTGCAAACATATATTGTATCTAGGATATACTGCAACATATCCAACATATAAAGGACTGCTTGCCATCTAGGGGAGGGGATGGAGGGAGGGAGGGGAAAAAATTGGAAAAGAAACGAGTGCAAGGGATAATGTTGTCAATATAAAGTAATCATTGAATAAAAATTTAAAAAAAAAAAGATAGTGAGCCATTGAGACTAAAGGGGGAATGTAGAGGGGGTGTCAAATAAATACCTGTTCGATTCAAAAACAGAGAAGATCACTAGGTCCTTAACTTCTAGTATAAAGACAGACACAGATACAGACACACACAGAGAGACAGACAGAAAGAGAGACACAGAGAGAGAGAAAGGGAAAGAGGGAGAGGGGCAGAGAGAAAGGGAAAGGGGCAGAGAGAGTAAGATAGACACAGAGAGAGACAGAGACAGAAAGAGAGACAGAGATCTAGTCATTAAAAAAAATGAGGAAATTGATTCAATCAGAGGATGGGGGTGGGGAAGAAGTGAGTGTGACTTGCTGACACAAATAGAATTTGAACTCATATCCTTTAAATCTAAACCCACAGCTTTTTCCATCACACCATGAAAAAAAAGAAAAAAAAAAAAAAAAACCTTGCCACTTAAAAAAAAAAAGCAACCCCCAACATCAATTTAGACTTTAGTTCTGCCTTTCATGTTTTTATTTCCAAAAAGGAAATGTACAATTAGTGCCAACATAGTGATTTTTTGACTATTTTCTAGCTAGTATAATGCAGTTTACTTTTGAAATCTTTCTGTTTATGTTATATGGCAATTTAGGCGATTAAAGCCAAAGAGATATGAGACACATAAACTCCAAATACAGAAGTAAATATTTTTTTAAAGAGGACATCCTGTAACTCTTGGCTCAACCTCTTCATTGAGAGCTCTTTGGTTTCAAGAAGAAATGTCTAAATTCTTTTTTTGGTAATGTGAAAATTAAGTGGAAAACAGAGAAGGCCAAGAAAGCTGCAGCTGGCTCTGATCATCAGTGGATAGTTTTCTCGAGGAAAAAGATCTATTGATTTCAGGGATCAGGAAATCTGAGAAGTATGAGGCTCTGAGTAGAAAGAAGAAATTTGTGTATAAATTATATGTAACCTGACCCAAAACTCTCTAAATCTCTTCTTCTGAAACAGTCACAGTTTTAAGGAGAAACTGAAGAAATTCAGCAGCAGTATGATCAATGCTGCCTATATCCTGAAGATACAAGTCTTGTGTTCCAAAGGCATATTTTTATTTTTACATTAATATTCTTCCTCATATACCAATGGTCTAAGGCTCTTGAATCATAGATTCATAAAACATCAGAACCGGAAAGAACTTTAGAATATGGACTAAAGAATATTAAAGTGAGAAGTCACCTTAGAATAGAAAATGTTGGAGTTTACAGGGAACTTAGGTCCATAGAACCTTAGAGTACAGAATGTAAGAACTAGAAGGAAGTTATGTTCATAGTCTGTTAGAGCTAGAAAGGATTTTAAAAGATGGAGGTTCACAGTTCCAATGATCTTAAGATGGAGAGACCCATCTACACCCAGAAAGAGGACTATGGGAACTGAGTGTGGATCACAATAGAACATTTTCACACTTTTTGTTGTTGTTTGTTTGCATTTTGTTTTTTTTCTCATTTTTCCCTTTTTGATCTGATTTTTCTTGTGCAGCATGATGATTGTAGAAATGTATACAGAAGAATTGCACATATTTAACATATATTGGATTACTTACCATCTAGGAGAGGAGATGGGGAAAGGGGGGGAAATTTTGTAACACAGATTTTACAAGGATCAATGTTGTAAAGTTATCCATGCATGTGTTTTGAAAATAAAAAGCCTTAATAAAGAAGAAGAAGAAGAAAAGGAGGAAGAGGAGGAAGAGAAAAAGAGAAGAAGGAGGAGGAGGAGAAGAAGGAGGAGGAGGAAAAGAAGGAAGAGAAGGAGGAGGAAGAAGAGAAGGAGGAGAAAGAAGAGAAGAAGGAAGAGGAGGAGGAGGAGGAAAAAGAGAAGAAGGAAGAGGAGGAGGAGGAGAAAGAGGAGGAGAAGGAGGAGGAGAAGGAGGAGAAGACTCAGAGCTTTCTGGGATTTTAGAACACAAACTAGAACTGGAAGAGACTTTAGATCACTTGATTCAACTCTCTAATATTCTGTCCTCCCCATCCTGCCCCTCCCCCTTAAACTGTAGCTGAGAAGGAAAGTAACTTGCCTAAATTCACAAAGCAAATAATCACTTAAAAACAAGCCTTTTTTTACCACTTACTATGTGCCAGGAACTATACAAAATTAGCTCCTGCTATCAAGGAACTCAACATCTAATGGAGAGACAACATACAAAAATTTTATTTGTAACACATGTTCCTCCTTTATTGTGAAAAGGGCTAGGAACATCAAAGTGTGATGACTTGATTTGGCAAGTAAATTGGATTTAAGTGAGACAGAATTGCACTAAGTTGTCTCTTTCTTCCTGAATCATCAAAATCCAATGGCAAGACAATGGATGACCTCAGCATCTTCAATATCTGACCAGGCTTTGAGGGCTCCACAATGCCTGCTTCAGCTATTTTCAAGGTCTTTGGAACAATTTATTCCAACCAGAGAAGTCTCATCTACTTGGGATAGACATTCCCCCCTAACTCTATGATGGGTTTGTGCCCTAACAGTTACCCTCAACCTGGTTTAACCCTATGAATAGATAGTTTTATTGGTGTGTGGCTATTTCATGTGCACATGCTACAGCTTCTTGGAGTCATAGGTGAGAATTGGGTGACAGGTGGACAGCAAAGACAGATGATCAGCCCTAAAAGGGCTCAGCAAACCTTCACACTGGAGATTCTAGTTCTTCCCGAACACCCCATATACCCTTCATTATGTCAGTCTCAAAGAAAACCAGTAGCAGTGTGTGTGTGGTGGGGAAGAAAGGAAGAGAAGGATCAGAAAAGGCCTTCCTGAGAATAGGGGAGTTGAGTTTTGAGACTGGAAAACCCACATCCAAAGGGAGAAGGGAGAGTGTTCTAGTCAAGAGGGACACCTACTAAAAAGACATGATTAGGGAATGGAGTATCAATTGGGAGGAACTGTAAGGAGACTGGAGTTGCTGTATCAGAGCAAACCAAAAGTGAAGGGGTTGAGGAGATGAAGTAAAATCTGTCCAAATGATGGGTAACACACCCAAATGATGCATATTCGTTGACGTAATTCTGCCTCCATTGTCTCTGCCACAATAGTTTTTGTTTTCCAACATGTCAGTTATAAATGTTGACTATAGTGCATGAGTAAATGGTTTCATTTGACAAATTTCAAGGTTCTGTGATTTAGCTTCCATAGTGCTCCCTTGGCCCCTCCACACCTTAAAATAAGTGCTCTTTTTAAGTTATGGCTGAAACAATGAGCACATGGAGGCCAAGCCCCTGGAAGGGAGCTTTTCTCTGAGCTAGATTAATCCTGAGATGATAAAGACTTCAAAGATTCCAAATCTGCCTAGGACAAGGCAGCTAGGAGGTACAGTAGATAGACTCCTTCCTGAGTTCAAATCTGACCTCAGATACTCACTAGTTATATGACTCTGGGCAATTCAATTCACCCTGTTGACCATAGTTTCCTCGTCTATAAAAGGAGCTGCTGAAGGAAATGACAATTATCTTTGCCAAGAAAACCTCAAATGGAATCCCGTGGAGTTAGACATGACTGAAGTGACTGAACAACACCTGTTCTATAGGTAAAGCCTTCTAGAATTCAGGATTATTCCTATGTCACAATGAGATGCTTAAGCAGGACATTAAGGGAAAAATTCCCATATATCAGATGCTTGATAAATGTTTATTGAGAATGAATTGAGCTGTACACTAAATATTTAAATAGGTTAAAGGGTATAAGCAGCCAACTTGCCAGTTTAAAGGCATTGAAAAAGAAACAAGAAACCTCCTTCACCACACTGAGGTGAGGGAATAAAGATTATAGACTGTTAAATTCAATTTCTGCATTGAAAGGTTTTACTTTTCTTTTCCCTTTGTCACAAGGAAGGGTTCGCGCAGGGGTCCTCAAACTTTTTAAATAGGGGGGCCAGTTCACTGTCGCTCAGACTATTGGAAGGCCAGACTATAGTAAAAACCAAAACTTTGTTTTGTGGGCCTTTAAATAAAGAAACTTCATAGCCCTGGGTGAGGGGGATAATCGTCCTCAGCTGTCACATCTGGCCCACGGCCGTAGTTTGAGGACCCCTTAAAATGAGAAATGACTGTGATGTAAAGACAAAATGCATCAATAAAAATTGCTTATTTCAGCTCACAACATTCCTGAGTGTATCCTGGACCAGATTAAAATGTAGTTCCTATGGAAAAAAAAAATTTTTTTAATTAAAAACATTTAACCAAAAGCACAATGGATAGAGAGCTAAAATTTGAGTCAGGAGTTCAAATCCTGCCTCAAATTCTTACTAGCTTAATTTCTTTGGTCCTCAGTATCCTCATCTGTTAAAATGAGAGGGCTGAACTTGATGGTCTCTTAAGACTTCTCTTGTACTCCTTAATCAATGATTCTATGAGCCATAATCCTAAAAATATATTTTTAAAAAGAAGTAAGATAAGCATTCCAAAAAAATCTAACAGGTACCCTTCCAAAGCAAACTTTTTAAGGTATTTCATTATAACCTTCACTATTGCACAATTTTGTAGTCAGCTTTCTTAAATCTACATTTGCAGACTGGCTATTCATCAAACTATAGGCCATAAATGGAGGCATTTTGATTGTAGCTTAGTTTATTTTGGAAAAATAATATTTACTATTTAGAGAGGTTTTTGTATTTGAATAACTCAGGGTCAGCTTTGCTTCTAAAATAGTCCTTCCTGCCAGCATTTAAAAACAATTTTCCACTTAGGAAATTAAATGAATGGTTTGTGGCCTTAATATTCAGGTTGATAGAAACATAACTGTCAGTGTTTATCATCCCAGGATTTCACTAGGACCACTGAAGGAAACCAAAATACCTCATGAAAGAATAATTGAGAGCTTAATACTGTGTCTCATCCATATATTTCCAATCATCTCTTAGGTACCCATGGCCAAAGTGTCCTTATTTACAAAGTAAAGCAGTTTATTGCAAGAATTCCACCAAGTTATTTCCCAGCCCAATAATTTAAACACCCCATTAGAAATCCAACTTGTCTAAGGACACACAGCAATTTAATATCCAGAGTCTAAGTCTTTTGACTTCTAAGTTAAGTGTGCTTTCCCTCAGTCCAGACTATCTTGTGCTTGTTTATTGATTAATAAAAAAATACCTAATCCTTTTTCTACATATGTTACACATTGAAGTCAGAGGACTTGTATTTTGTACCAGTTCCTCAACCCCTTCACTTTTGGTTTGCTTTAATATAGCAATTCCAGCCTACTTGGAGTTCCTCTCTCAGATCCCCAGTAGAGTGGGACTTAAAGAGTCAGTGAGAAAGGTTAACAATGAAGTCTTTGTGATCCAATGATCCCTTAAATAAAGCATTTTAGATGATTATACACAATAGGCTACTAGACAGTGAGTTTCCTGAAGGCCAGAAATTATCTAATCTTTGTCTCTCTTCTGTGTTTAGCTGTGCTCAGCACTAGTAAGCTAATTAGTAAATAAATATTGAATTGAATTGATCTCAATGCTTCATTAAAGTACAAGGGGACAAAGTTAGTAATGTTTGGTGGAAAAATGGAGTAATGATTATGTAAGTAGTCTGAAAGTATGGAGTTCAGGTCTAGAGGAAACATATCATATTTTATTTCTTGGATTTATTGTTTAGTCCTATATAGTGCTACATAAATGTGAGTTATTATTTATTATTATTAATACCCCATATTTACATAGCATTTTATTCTTACAAAGAACTTAACATTAATTAGGCTATGTGATTTTCACAAAACCTGTGAAGTAAGTATAGCAGTTTATTATTATTCATTTTACAGATGTCAAAAAAATGCAGCTCTTAGATAATACACTGAAAAGAGTACTGGTCAAGAGGGCTGGAGTTCCTCTCCAGCTTCAGACATTTACTAGCTGTGTGACACAGGGCAATTTAGTGTACCTCAGTTTCTGCATCTTTAAAATGGAAATAATAATAGAACCTAACTCCCAGGGTCATTGTGAGAATATAAGGAGATAATATTTGTAAAGCAATTTAACCTCTATAAATGCAACTTAGCAGAAGCAGCATTATAGATTTGCCCAATTCACACAGTTAAAAAACAGCAAAGCCTAGAATTAAATGTAAGTTTTCTAACTCACAAGTCCAGTGCTCAAATATTTTCACTTTTTTTTGAAAGACTGCAATTGGTATTTGCATTTAATTTCCCTTAAAATAATTAAACTATTTAGTCAGTCAACCTGGGTTTTTGTAAACACCTACTACCAGTTTTTGTAAAAATTACTAAACTACCACTTCTAACTCACATGGGGATTCAAAATAATTATTTAAAAAGTGAAACTTGCCTTGACAGCCTCAATAGCTGTCACTCTTTATCTCTGCTCCCTTTTATGTCTAAACTCTCTGAGCAAGACAACAGTAAAAGGTATTTCTATTTCCTTTCTTTTTACTCCCTTCTTATCTCTTTGCAGCCTGACTTCCCACCTCATCATTCAACTGAAACTGTTTTCTCCAAAGTTACAAATGATCTCTTTAATTACCAAATCTAATGGTCTTTTCTCAATCCTCATATCTCTTGACCTCTCTACAGTTTTGGCATTGTTTCTTTTTTTTAAAAAGAAGATAATTTTTTAAAAATCTAACAAGTAGTCTTTCAAAGCAAACTTTTTAAGTTATTTTAGTATAATCTTCACTATTGCACAATTTTGTAGTCAACTTTCTTAAATCCACATTTGTAGATGCAGAGCAGGCTGGATATTCATCAAAATGTGGGCCATAAATGGAGGCACTTTGATTATATCTTATTTATTTTGGAAAAATATTATTCTCTAAGTTTTTCTGACAATGTTCTCCTGGTTCTACTCCTACCTGTATCACCACATCTTCTCTGTCTCCATATCTGGATTTTCCTTCACACCAGTCATTAATCATGGCAGTCCCCCTGGGCCATCTTCTCTCCTCCATCTCTACCATTTTGAAGTGGTAAAATAGGCACCTCTTAAAGTAATAGGATTCATATCAGTTTCACTTGATGATCTCATTAGCACTCATGAGTTCAGAAAACATTGCATTTGAAACCTATTAGAATCGTCAATTCCAAACATAGCTGGAAATTCTTCCCTTGATCCCAATAGATCATTTTTAGTGTTTGTGTGTGTTTCTTATGCAATAGCTTTTAGTTCAAAACCTTGGACCTAGTCACTGCCTTATTATACATCAGTTTCCTCCTCTGTAAAATGAGGCTTTGGAGAAGATTGACTCTCTGATCCCTTCCAGAACTATGTTGTGATCCTAGTGACGTGATTTAGGAGAGCAATTCCTAGTTCCAAATGGTATGTTTGGGGTTTAGCAAATGATGTGATTGTAGGTAGTAAATGTTAGGGTTTGGTCATGTGAAGAAATCACAATGGACATTCTCTTTAGCAAAAGGTATTTAAGAGAAGAGATTTATGAGAAAAGTTTACAGACAAAATGAAGAGATACAATAAACACCAGAACTGGTAAATATCAGAGTTGGGAGAACATATAGTCAGCAAGGAAAGGAGTTAATGATGGAAAAGACAAATTCCCTAGGAACTAACTTCAAGAAAGGAAATACCCTATAAGGTTAGAATATGCCCTTAGCTGACAGGCTTTAAATGTAGAGAGGAGTTTAGCACCCTAAAAGAGCTAGCTATAAGAAGGAAAAAGATACTATAAGGCATGGGGGATAAGAGGAGAGACACTGGGTGATATAGGGAGGCAGGAGGGAAAAATATAGTGAGACGGAGTGCCATGATGCACTGACCGCAAAGATGGCATGGGCCATGGATAATTTATAGGGAAAAGTTAACCTTAGGGGTTTGACATAATTCCAATATCTGCCCCAACATAGCAAGGCAGGACTGCCCACAATCTCTACGGAAGGTGGACTATGAAACTAACAGATTTCCATCAGTGCCCATTTCTGTCTGCCCTAGGGAACAATTTAATCAATACTCTAGTCCCTCTCTGCCAATCAAACCTAGTTAATTACTCAGGAACTCATCACTATAATCCTTTGTTAGGTCCTAAGTGGACTGACTCATTGATTGATCAGTTTTTGGCCTCATAGAGTTTAAAATTTTAACCAATGATTTGAATAAAGTATTTTAGAGCGAGTAATTGAGATCCAGGAAAGATGTCAGATACAGTAGAAAATGGAGTCAGTATTCTAAAAGATATTCATAGGCTAGAACACCTATGAGACAATATGGTAAAATTTAATTGGAATAAGTGAGAAATCTGGTACTTGGATTCCAATAATCAATTCAAAAAGTATAAATTTGGGGAGGCATGTATAGACATGTTGGTTATGCTCTGTTCTTGAAGAGGACCTTTACTTTTATTTAGATTTTTTTTTTAATTTGACTAGATGAAAGAGGCCACTCTTTGCCTCAATAGTTACCCAGCCACAATCACTTAATAGGTGTGGCCTCAGTCAAACTAAGACCTGTTAAAGACCTTAGCTTAAAAAGGCCAAAATCTGCCATTTGGGTATCCAGGGCCATCTCCAGTAGTCCTGATCTATATCTAGCCATGGGATCCTCCCAGTCTCCCTCCCTCCCTCCTTCTCACTGCCTTTCTCCCTTTTTCCCTCCCTCCTCCCTCTCTCCCTCTTTCCCACGTTCCTTTCCTCTGTCCACACATATCCACACAAGGGTATCATATTCTTATCTGCAAATGCTCTTTAAAACTTTTTTGGGGAGGGATCATTGAACCTTCCCAAGATATCTTGGGGTTTCCTGGCTAGATTTCTTTCTTAAGGACTGTACCTTAAACCCAAACCTCTCTCTCTCATTGATTAGTCAACAATATGACCCAGGCCAAGCCCCAGTTGATCATTGTTTGAGTCCTGATTTACTCAGAGTTAAAATCAACAGCAATCATTTCTGTTATGACCAGAAACCCTGAAGATCTTCCCCTCTCAGGCTTATTCATTTATTTATTTATTTGAATGTATAGGCATAATACATTAGAAAACATTCCAGAAGTTTTAATGAATTGTAAGCGCAATATGATGATAGTATTATGACAGCCAAGAGAATTCATGTGGGTAAAATAAAGACAAAACTTCCAGGAATCAGGAAGTGATAATAATGTGAACACACTGCCCTGATCAAGTCATAGCTTAAACACTGTATTCAGTTCTAAGTTTCCATTTTAAGAAGCTAGAGAGTACCCAGAGGTGACTTTACCCGAAAAGTGAAGGACCTCAACAGATCATCTAATATGAGGAGCTGCTAAAGCAACCAGAGAAGAATCTAAAGAGGACTTGCCAAGCATTTTCCTAAAGCACAAAAATAAATACTCACCCCTCCCCCAGCTCAATAACATGAATGGCCCTTTTTTACCTTCAGGATTACATAGAAAACCATTGTTTGCATTGTAAAGCTCTTTGCCCCTTCCTACCTTTCCAGTCGTCTTACACTCTATTTTCCTCCATACACTCTAGTCCAGTGACACTGACTTTCTTGTCTCTATACTCAATCTCCTGACTTCTTTGACCTGGCTACCCATAATCCTCCCATGCCCACTTTACTTTCTTTCCCACCCTGGCCTCCCAGCATCCTGGATTCATAAAGTCTCCTCTCAATTCCCATTTTCTTTTTTTTTATCTATTTTTATTTTTTTTTCAATTCCCATTTTCTAATATTGTTCACTGCTAGTGACTACCTTCTGAAATTATCTTTCATTTATAGTGTAGATACATATATCGTATATTTACTGTGTGTATGTATATATTGTGTATGTGCATATATGTGTATTTATGTATTATATATAGTATTTGCGCATGTATATATGCAGTGTATGTGTTTGTGTATGTGTATATGTATTACATATGTATATTATTATGTGATTATTTTATTCATGTGTGTTTATATGTATATGTATTACTGTATAAGTATATGCATGTGTATATTTGTGTGTGGTGCATATGTGCACTGTACTCATGCATTCATGTATATGCATATTATGTTTACATGTGTGTATCTTCTGTGTTTGTACATGTATGTTTATATGTATGCATGTGGATGTGGGTGTTTGTGTGTGTATTGTGTATACATGTGTATGTATCTATGTGTTTATGTGCATGTATATATGTGGATGTGTTTTATGTTTACTGCATGTTTTATATACATATGGATATATACACGAGTGTTTTATATACATGTAGATATATAATATATAAATATTTGCAAATATAGAAACATTGTATATATGTGTTTGTGAATACAAATTTTGATGTATCTCTTATTAGAATGTGATCATCTTGTGGGCAGTGGCTGTTTTTGCCTTTCTTTGTCCTTCTAGTGCCTATCACATGATAAGTGCTTAATAAATGTTTTTAGATTAATTAATAATTACTACTTTAAAGTATTTGAATAGCTAGCTTTGTCTTGTGGGCATAAGGTTATACTTATATTTTCTAGCTGGAGAGCACAAAACTAGAAACAATAGACAGAAATTTAAGATTGAGATAAGAAAATACTAAGAATTTAGCATTGTTCAACACTGAAATCAGCTGCCTTAGGAAATAATGGATTCCCCATCAATGAAGGTCTTCAAGGAAAGAAAGAATCAGGGAATGATGTCAATAAGATTATTTTTCAAGAGTAAGTTGGATACAGGTTCTTTCCAACTTTGAAATTCCATGTTTTTCTGATTGTGTCATCCCTAAGTCCCTTTCAATTCCAACATTATAATTTTTAGATACCAAGTCTTCTAGCTCCACTAGATGACATTCTGTGTTCCAAGGTCCTTTCCAACCCCAACTAACAATCTATGATTCCTTCTCCCTATACCACCTTGAGTGGTTTCACAATTCTACTCCAGTTAGATTTATCTACCTCACTACTGATGTCACAGAAAGATTTGCCTCAGGTTTGGGGGAGCTGAACCTATTGAGAAGCCTAAGGAGATGATCACAAAGATTATGGAGATTGATAAGATTCCTTTCTCCTGTAAAGCTCAGCATGCTTGCATTACTGAGGTAGCAAAGCAAAAAGACCATCACTGGATTGGAATCAGGACTCCTAATTCAAATTGTGCCTTTTTCATTTACTAAATGTATGATTTTTATGACATTGGGCATGTCACTTTTACTCTCTGAAATTTATCTTTAAAATGAGAATTCTAGTATTCATTATCTGGATTTTTTAAAATGAAGAAAATATATGTGAAATACCAAATTTACCCAAATACAGTATCATTATATGTTCCATTAAATACCAGGAAATAATCAGAATGGATATTTAGAATGATTTACAGGCATGATTTCAGGTGATCCTCATAACAACTTTGGATGATAAGTATTATAAGTATTATCCAAGTTTTACAGGATAGAAAACAGATCTAAGAGAAGTGACTTGATAGAGTGACTTGCCCATGATACAGAGCTTATTAAGTTGTTGTGATTTTTTTATTTCTTAAGAATTTGAATTCAATTCTCCTCAGAGTCAAGTCTAGGCCATTAAATCTTTGTTTATACTAATTTATACTGATTTTACTTACAGTTAGTTTGGCTGGTGCAGTCCAAACTGACTGTAAGTAAAGTCAGTCAGTTATTCAACAAAGATTTATTAAGTACTTATCATATGTCCCAGACACTGTGCTAAAGACTAGAGATACAAAGGAAGCAAAAACATGCTCTCTATTTTCAAAGAGTTCACCTTATAAGGGAGGAGATAACATACTATGTATATATTATATACATACATATATGTGTGTATACATATATGTACACACACATAGAGCATAAATAGGAGATCATCTCAGGAAAAAATCATTGGGAAATAGGGTGGGATGGAAGAGGGCTGGTAAAGCCCAAGGTGGGATTTGATCTGAGTCATAAAGAAAGTTATGAGACTACAAGGAGAAGGTAAAGAATTCTAAGCATGAGAAGGTGAATGACGTGGAGTCAAGAGATGGAGAACACTGTAGGAGGAAGAAAATGTAGCTTGATCTTATGAGGACAGTGAAGTGTGAGATGGTTGGAAAGGTAGGAAGGTACTCAATTGTGAAGGGCTTTAAATGCCAAACAAACAAAAGATTTTAAATTTGATATTGAAAGTCCCAGGTAACCACTGGAAAGCAGGAGAGAGGGTGACATAATCACATCTGTTTATTTAAAACATCCCTTTGACACCTGAGTGAAGCGGTTTAGACTGGGGAAGGACTTTAGATGCCAAGACTGATTAGAAAGCTATTGAAAATCTTGAAGGGATTGTGGGGGAAAAGATACAATTAGTACATTGTTGGCGAAACTGTGAAGTAATATAACCATGGGAGGGGGGAGGAGAGATAGGAATTATACAAATAAAGTGAATGTTTATACCCTTTGACCCTTATATCCCAAGAAGGCCATTGATAAAAAGAAAGTAATCATATACACCAAAATATTTATAGCCATACTTTTTGTGATAGCAAAGAATAGGAAGTGGGTCAGCTAAATGGTACAGTGGGTAGAGCACCAGCTCTGAAGTCAGGAGGACCTGAGTTCAAATCTAACCTCAAATACTTAACACCGCCTGGCTTGTGTGACCTTGGGCAAGTCACTTAACCCCAATTGCCACAAGCAAAAAAAAAAAAAAAAAAAAGGAAGCAAGTATATACTCAGTCTTTAAGGAATAGCTAAAGAAATCCAGTACATGAATATAATGAATACTATGCTTTAATAAATGATGAATACATTGAAACATGAAAAGATCTGTATAAAGTGATGTAGCGTGAAATATACAGCAAAAAGATACACACAATCACTATAACACTGTAATAGAAAACATATACACAATTTTTTAAATGAATATTGCAAAATTACAAAGAACAGCATGACTCCAAAAGAAAGAAATAACAAGACACTTTTTACCCCATCCTTTTGCAGAAATCCACAAATGTGGTATATTGTACATATTTTGATTTTTTTTGTTTGTTTGTTATACTATTTGTCACATGGAATAGCTCTCCAGGACAGAAAGGGGGAGATATATGGGAGGAAATTTTGATGATATAAGAAAATATATCAATAAAAATTTATTTTTTGAAAAAAGAAAGTGATAGCAGTAATCCAAATGACAGGTAATGTGTGTCTGAACTAGGGTGTATCTGTGTGGGTAGAGAACAGTATATATATATGAAAGATTTGGTGATGGAAAAATGATAAGGTTTGGCAGTCAGTGGACTGATTGAATACCTGCAGTGAGTTCAAAGGAAGAGTCAAAAGATTATAGTAAAGTTGCAAGCCTAGGTAACTGGAAAACCCTTGATAGTAATAAAGAAGTTAGAAAAGATGAAAGTTTGAGGGGAAAAGATAGTGAATTTTATTTTGGACACATTGAGTTTGAAAAGCTTGTGGGACATTCAATTTGAGATATTCAGAAGATAGCTGGCAATATCCAGCTGAAGCTCAGGAGACAAACTAGAGCTGGATGTTATAAATGGAGAATTTTTTACACAGAAATGATAATTGACTCTATGAGAGATGATGAGAACACTAAACAAAATCGTATAAAGGGAGAAGAGAAAAAAAACAGAATAGAGCCCTGAAGTACACTTAAAATTAGTGAGTATGTCCTATGTTAAGACTGAACTAAAGAGAAGGAAAATGAGCAGTCAGATATGTAGGAGGAGAATTTGGAAAAAGTAGGGTCAAGAAAACCTTGAGGGGAGAGAACATCCTAGAAAGTCTGGTGAGAATGTCAAAGTTATTAAATGTATTGAGAAAGAAAGGAATTGATATAACATTTGTATCTCCTTTGTATGCAATGCTTATATTTACTTAAAGAACCTTTATTTCCCAGTCTAGGTTTTATCTCAGATGGTTTAACCTCTTCCTGTCTTCCTCTTTTTAAACACTTAAACCAAATTAAGAAAGCATAATAAACAAAGGCAAGTTTTAACTAAATTTGTTAGCTTTTATAAACATCTGGGATAGTGATGTTTTTTGATTTGGGTGTTTTTTTGTGTGTGAATTTTACAGTAAATCATTGGGATATCAGAAGAAGAAACAAATGTGTTAGGTTTTCTTAAAAGGAGAAGTCAATGTTCATGTGGGGCTTTTCAATGACTTTTCCCTGAATTCAAAATGTAAAGATAAATAATATTTCCTCTAATGTAGCATTTCTCAAAGTACAGTCCTGGTACTCCTAGTGATCCCCAACATTCATTTAGGGGGTCCACAAAGCCAAATTATTTTCACAATAATATAAAGATATTTTATTTCTATTACAATAAACATCAATAGATATAACTCATATTATTTAAAAGTTGAAAGCATTTTTTTTAATATTATAAAGGGATCCTGATACCAAAAAGTTTAAGAACTGCTGCAATAGTGAAATCATATTTCTGTTGTGGTGAATAGTCTCTCCAATGATGTCTCATCTGGTTGTTTCAATGTGGCTCACAGAGAGAACAGACATCTCTAGACTACTTTACCCTCTCAGCCCTTCTCCAAGTGAAACTTTAATTCCTGCCAAAAGGGGAAGCAAAAGCATGCAACCAAAAGAAGCTGACCACTTTTCTCTGCTCAGAGAGATGAGGTATCAGGATAGAATTAGAAATATCTTCTCTGTAAAATATTGGTAGTCTAAGATTTAAGCAGAACACCTGGCTGCTATTTCTTAATAGGAAAAGGAAAGCCTCAAACTCTGAATCTAAAGCTTGACTTCCACCAAATGCCAGTTCCCGGAATGAATGGATTTAGCATAGCAAAAAAATTTATTTATCTAAGTAAAAAGCAAAATAGGAATCAGTGTAAACATACAAATGAAAATACGTATCAGATAATTCAGATTAAAGGGGCTCTCCCACTGAGAAGGAGATTTCAGCTTAATTCAGGGAGAGAGAGAGAGAGAGCAAGAAATAAAGGAAGAGAGAGAGGAAAGGAAGGAGGGAGGGGGAGAGAGAGAGAAAGAAGGAGCAGGAGAGCAGGGCGGGGGAGGAAAGGAGGGAAAGGGAGGGAGGAAAGAAGGGAGAGAAGGGAAGGAAGAGCAGAGAAGGGAAGGGAGGGAGAAAAAGAGAGAAGGAAGAAGGCAGGGAGAGGAAGGGAAATGGAGGGAAAGAGGAAGGGAGAACAAAAGGGGAGGCAGAGTGGGGGAGGGAAGGAGGGAGAAAGTATAGCAACTTGATAATAGGAACAAAATAGAAACTGCCAGCTCCTCTCCTGTTGGTTTCTTCTCAGAGTGTTTCTCTCCCTTCAGCAACCTTTCTCAAAACCAGAAGATAAATGAACCTGAAGAAGACTTAAGAGACCTGTCTTCTCTCCTACTCTCACCAACTCTGCTCACCCTTCATCCAGGCACAGGGCATTAAGTAAACAATATCCCCTAATAAAGAGAGAGTCTCACATCATTGGTCCTTTGAGCCATGGTTACAGATACACATTACACATCTCTTCTTACCTAATTTAATTCTTGTTCATGTTTTTTCGAATAAAATCCACCAAATGTACACGAATACCAGTGAAATGCAAGGACATTTCCTTTTTCTTTGATATGTCTCTTACACCTTTTTTTCTGCATAATTACTTGTTTGTGATTTGTTGATGCCTAGAGTACCTGCCAGGCACCTCTCCATTGTTCTCAACTTCAGGTTTTCCAAGACAGTAATGATCTATGTCTTGAAGAATGATGGGGTTTAAAAAGATAGGAATTTCTTTTTAGAAAATCATTCAATAAATTATCCTTCTATAAAAAATGATGAACAAGCTGATTTTAGAAAAGGCTGGAAAGATTTACATGAACTGATACTGAGCAAAACAAGCAGAACTAGTAAAACACTGTACACAATAACAGTAAGAATGTGTGATGATGGGGGAAGCTAGTTGGTACAGTGGATAGAGCACCAGCCTTGAAGTCAGGAGGACCTGAGTTCAAATCTGGATTTAGACACTTAACATGTCCTAGCTGTGTGACCCTGGGCAAGTCACTTAACCCCAATTGCCTCAGGGGAAAAAAAAAAAAAAAAGAATGACATGATCTAAGAAAAACGGTTTTTCTCAGTGGTTCAGTGATCCAAAACAATCCCAATAGACTTTGGACAGAAAATGCCATCTGCATCCAGAAAAAGAACTATGAAAATTTAATGTAAATCAAAACACATTATGTTCACTTCTTTTTTCTGTTTGTTTTTTTTTCTTCTCTCCTGGTTTTTCCCTTTTGTTCTGATTTTTCTCTCTCAATATGATTCATAAAGCAATGTGTATTGAAATAAATACATTTTTTAAAAGATAAATTTTTTTAAAAAGTCAATCATTAAATAAAACAAGCAGCAAGCACCTATTGAGCACTCTAAGCTAGCTACTGTGCTAAGTATTATATATATAAAGGCAAAACCACAGTTCTTTGCTTTCAAGGAGGCAAATATGCAATAAGGAAGACAATATAACCAACTATGAACAGACTAGCTCTATGGAGTATAAGTAGGAAGTAATGTTAAAGGAAAGGCATAGGGGAAGAAGGAATTGAGAAAAACCTGTTATAGAAGGTGGGATTTCATGTCAGTCTTGAAAGCATCCAGGTGAAGTAAGACCAATCCAGGTAAGGGGCACAGAGTTAATGAAAAATCATAGAGACTAACTGTATGAAGGAGAATAAGACAGCCAGTATACCTGGATTATGAAACATATAGAGGGGAGTAAAGTATAAAAAGACTAAAATAGAAAAGAACCGGTTGTGATGGGCCTTAAAATCCAAAGAGAGGATTTTATATTTGATTCTGAAAGTAATAAGGGAGCCATTGGAGTATATTGAATGGGAAGGAGGAAATGACATGGTCAATTCTGTGCTTTAGGAACATGGGTTTAACAGCTGAGTAGAGGATGAAATAAAGTAGAAAAAGACTTGAGGCAAGGAAACCAGCCAGAGGGCTATCACAGTAATCAAGGCAAGAGGTGATAAGGGCTAGAACAAGATAATATGAAAGTGGAAAAGTCAAAAGTTGGTAATGGATAGGGTATGTGGGATGAGTTCAGGTAAGGAGTTGAAGATAATGCCAAAGTTGCAAGCTTGGGTAACTAGTAATACACTGGACAATAAAAGGGAATTTTTGAAGAAATTAAGTTTTTGAAGCAATAAATTCTGTTTTTAAAAAAAGAACTTTGTAATTTCCCAAAGTCATTCCAGCCTATTCTCCTCTTATTCAATTCTGGGTCCAGCTCATTGTACTTTTACAGTTTCTGTCCAACATAGGCATGTGTGAATATATGTAGTTATATACATAATTGTAGATAGTTATATTTAGTTATGTATAGTTATATATAATACTTATAGAGAGTTATATATTTTATATACACAAGAGACTTTTATTAGATTATATTAGCTACTACTCCATTCACAGAGGAGGAAACTAAGACCCTGAAAAAGGAATAATTACTTGACTAAAGTCACATACTTCAATAATACCGGAACCCAAACTTGAACTTAAGTCAAGTATATTTTTTCTCTTCGCTCAAAGTGTTTGCTAATTTAATTGTTTTGAAAATAATGCTAATCCACTGAAAGCATGCTTTTCATTGCTAAAGTTTATACACTTGCTAGTCCCTTTTTTTTTTTTCTTCTCATGAAGAATGATAGCTGAATTTCTAGACTATGTATCTTAGTACACTGCTCTGTTCTCTGGGTCTACTAATACATGTCTCAATAAAAGTTCATTTAACTGGAATTCACCGTAGTATAGCAGAAAGAATATTGGACCTGGAGTCAGGAGATCTGTGTCCTAGTTGTGTGATACTGGGCAAGTCACTTAACATCTCATCCTAAGTTTTCTTATCTTTGTAATGGAAATAATATTTGTGTAGTGAGGCCACAAATCTTTGATCTTCTCTTGGCTTAAGGCATAAAAACTGCCTTATCCTTCCCATCTGGAATTTCTCTATTAACCATTCCGAGTTAACTTATATAAACTGGCCCAGATGCCCTAGAAGAAGAGAGGAAATGGGAAGACTCAGCAGAAGGCCCTTACAGAAGGAGGAGGAACACTGATAAATGGCTATACATCACCTCAAGACAATCTGAAATGAAAAATTGACATTCGTTTGAGGAGACCAAAATCAAGGCTCTCCCACAATCACCCAATAAGACTTTTTGTGTGAGGCTTTAAAATGTTTTTTAAAATGACAGAAATTTTAAATAGTCTGGAGGCATTTGATACCCCAGAGGTATAAAAGTGTTGTAAAATCATAAGCGGAGGCTTTGAGATTATCCTTCAAAAAACTCAATCATTCATGAGTCAAAAATAGTTGTTAGAGGAGAGTAGAAAGCAAACAAATCAGAGCTAAGCTGAGTGACAGCAATGAGAAAGACTCAGTCCCTGTCAGGAGTGGAAGGAATGGAAGGGGTAGAGAGGAGAGTGCAAGGGAATGTTGGTGTATCTACAGTAGGAATTGCTTATGAAAGCCCAATGAAATACTGAATGTGAAGGCACTAATTTAGACTTTGCTAAAGCACTATTTAGGGTAGTAATGTAACTCCCAGGAATTGTATAAATCTCTGAAAAGAAGAATAATCTATGGCCTAGGGGAGGATATCTAAAATATGTATTGGCTTAGAGGTTAGTCCTTTCTGTGTATTTTACAATGCAAATGTTTACTTCTGCTTTTGAAAATCTTGTGGGATCAGCTGTTTTTAAGGGGAATTGTGGATTATCCCACACCAGACAACTAGGTGGTAAAGTGGATAGAGTGTTGGGTCTGGAGTTAGAGGGATTCATCTTTATGAGTTCAAATCTGGCCTCAGACACTTACTGTGTCACCCTGGACAAGTCACTTAACCAGTGATAAAGATACAAATCTTTATTTATAAAATGATTTGGAAAAGGAAATAACAAATGACTCTAGTATCTTTACCAAGAAAACCCCAAATGGGTCACAAAAAGTAAAATATAACTGAAACATCTAAATAGCAACATGTTCCACCTTAGCAGGAGCAATGAGTTAGTTAAATGACAGGTATTCAAAGTATATCAGGGTACTTTGTTTTAGGAGAGATCCTTTAATATAAGGCGTATGTTTGCATTATTTACCTCACATGCTTATTGCAATCACTTTATAAACTATAAAACACGATAGAAATATGATGCTATTAATTTTTATTAATTAAGTCTACTAGTGTTCTCTTATATTTCATCCTGGAATAGAGGTACTAGTGATTTTCATAGACTGTATCTGACTTCAGAATACCACTTCTCATATATATATATATATGTGTGTGTGTGTATATATATTAATATATATTCTAACAGTCAAACTTTTTCAAACTAAATTAGTCCTTGTGAAGCACACACAGTTTGACTGTTAGGAAAGAGAGAGAGAGAGAGAGAGAGAGAGTCCTGCTACCACAACAATTTATAAAGACTGCCTTACCAAATTACATTAGATTATTTTAGATGAAGCATTTATTAAATTCTGATTCAGTACCAGGCCTATCCTTAAGGAGCTTATATTCTAATTGAGAAAGATAGCATAGGGAAAGCAAGCTGAAAAGAGAGAGGCAGCCTATTTTGAGAAAAAAAAAAAAGCTGTGTAAAAGTCTGGAGAGTACAGAGCAGCATGGTTAGAAGTAATCATAGCAGAATTAGTTGAGTAGGATTTCCTTTCCCAGTATAGCCTTGTTAGAAGTGACAAATTGTATAGGGTGGAGAGAGAAATTCAAGTGTTGAAGTTTTATTAATTCAAGTGTTGAAGTTTTATTAATTAACAAGATTTTTCCCACAGCAAAATTTTTTTTTTAGTTTAGTCATTTGTTTTAGTCATTTTCAGTTATGTCTAACTCTTCATGACCCCACTTAAGGTTTTCTTGGCAAAGATACTGGATTGTTTTGTCATTTCTTTTTTCAACAGTGAAAATGAGGAGATAAGAATAAAAATATTTATTGAAGTTCAGGACAATTTGAAAAAAGGAATAAAACTTCTAGGAGTCCTTGGACCTGCACAAATTCAGTCTAGACTCCTACATCTAATTCATCCATCTGTAGTCTTGGATGCAAGTCACTGATGCCCCAAATGATGAGCATAAGGGTCTACATGTCATCAGAACAACATTCTATTATATTTAGTATCCTTATTAAGACAGAAAAAGATTTTTAATAATTTACAAAATACTTAGCAAGGAGAGATTCCTTAGCCCTGAGTCACCCAGAAAATTAAATTCACCTCAGTACTGCATCTGAGTATGCCAAATATAGTTAACCTCTAATTTAATTGATTGAACAACTATTTATTAAATGCCTACTGTTTACTAAGTTTAATGCTAGAGACTAGAAAGAGAATTCCTACCTACCCTCATAAACTTAAAGTAGGCTTGAAATTTTAATATTTTTATCAGTAACTAGATATGAGTATGGATGGCATGTTTATCAAGGGAAAGGGGATGGATGGGAAGGGAAAAAGCATTTATTACCCATATACTATGTACAAGGCATTATGTTCAGTATTTTATAACTACTTTCTATTATCAAATTTGCAAAAGGCAGAAAGCTAAAATGTTTTGTTACCAGTATAGATTGTATAATTAGGATCTATCAGAATAGAGTAAGATGATATTGATATAAATACGTGTAAAGACTTACCTGCAGTTTAAAAAGTCAACCTCACAAATACGACATGAAGAAGGCATGCTAGATAAGTGTTCTAAAATGATCTTGTGGTTTTGGTAGTCCATAAGATCAAAATGAGTCAACAGCGTGAATTGGCAGTTGAAAAATGCAATCATAAGCTTAAGAGAGTCATAGTGTGCAGAAATGATAGTCTAACAGTACCCTGGTCAGACCACATATAGAGGATTATATTCATTTCTCAGCATCATATTTAGGAAAAAAATATTGATAAACTAGAGTGTCTAGAGCAGAAAAGTCAAACTCACAATGGATAATCTATGAGGGGCTGGTAAAATTCAGGAGTATGACCGGAATCAAATAAAAATTCAATTGATAAATGTTTAATAAAATAATAAAAATACAACAGAACACAAATAATGTCAATATGGGGTTATCTAAACCAATTTGAGGCCATCAGAGATCTATTTCTATATGGTTTGATACAGCAGAGCTACAGAAGAGCAGTCAGAATGGCAAAGGGCTTCAAGATCATACCATAAGAAAACTTTTTAAAAAAGGGTCTGTTTAGCTTGAAAAAAAGATGATGTAGTGAGGAGGAGACATGATAGCTATCTTCATATATTTGAGGAACTGTCATTTAATAAAGGGATCAAGTTTATTCTGCTTGGTCTCAGAGTATAAAGCGAACTAAACTAAAAAAAACTCTTGGGAAACAGGTTTAGACTTGATATAGATGGAAAATTCCTAACAATCAGGGCTATCTAAAAGTGACATAATTGTTATAGAAGACAACCCATATAACTTTTCTTTTCTTTTTCTAATTGTAAAGCACAATACCTGGCACATAATAGGTGCTTAATAGATCCATGTTCCTTTCTATTTCTTCTCTAACTAGAGAACTTCAAGCAAAGTCTGTACAACCAGGTATAAGATGGTTCAAGTAGAGTCTCTGAGGACCCTCCTAAATTTAAGATTTTGTTGTTCTGTGAATCCTAACTCTATTAATTACTAATTATGTAATCTTGGGAGAGTAACTTTGTCTTTGTGACCTTCAACTGCCTCATTTGTAAAATAGATATAATATATTCACATTATCTATACTCATGAGGTTTTTGTAAGAAAAGTATTCTATAAAGTACTATATAAAAGCTATGCAAATGGAATGATTATTATTAACATCATTATAGTCAGGGTGGGGAAGGGCTATTCAGAAAGGACTAGCACCTCTGGGGTAAGGACTTGATGAACCCTTTTCAGGGCTGTTCATCTACCTTTAGTGTCCATTTTCAGCCAACACTCACCTGTGATTCCAAGAACCATACCCCAGTAAGCATTCCAGCTCAAAGGCTAACTCAAAGTGGAGGTAAGTGACAGGTCTCAAACCCATCACTGAGTTAGGGGGATACCTATCTCAAGCATGTGAAGACTGATAGAATGGTGGAATTCACTGATAGAAAGGGCTAGATAAGAACACTTTGTTCCAATGGCTATGAACAAGGCTGAAAGCAGGCACATGAAGTGTGCAGGAGTGTACTTAGAGCTTGGTCAGAATTCAAAGACACCAAGGTCATCCACTGCATCCCAGGCCATTGCCAATTATCTTGACTTTGTCTTAGTGCTGGACTTGGATGATTCTGAAAGAGAGTGAGGCTGACTACTTTGCACAAGTTGCCCCACTTAATTCCAATTCACACTCAAAGTTAAAACATCTGTGGTATCATTGGTCCTCTTCAAAAATGAAGGACAAACAGCAACAACAACAATCAGGAGACATAAGACATGTAAATCTCATATTTTGTCCCATATCAACATTGTATTGTTATAGAATACAAGTATTTTTTAAAAGAGTTGCAAAATGTTATGCAAAATACTTTCTGAAAATTTCTCATTTCTTTCAAATTTGGTCTGATTGTTATTACCCTATTTCAATTCAATAGACATCTAAAAGCAGCTAGTAATATAGTGGATAGAGCACTAGACCTGGAATCAGTAGAACCTATGTTCAAATCCTGCCCTAGATCAGATACCACTTTGTGATCCTAGGCAAGTCATATATACGTGTGTGTATGTAGTTCATATATTTTATAAATATTAAAAATGTTTGCCTCAGTTTCTCCAACTATGCATTTACCTAGCAGAATTGTGACAATCAAATAAGATTTGTAAGAACACTGAGCCCAGTTCCTGATACACAGTAAGCACTACATAAATGTTTATTTCTTAAACTTCTTCTGTGTGTAACTCACTATGCCAGGTGCTGGGAACACAGTGGTAAAAAAACAACTCAGTCCCTGTTCCCAAGGAGTTTTGAATCTAATTGAAGGAAATTGCCATTCATTACCCAGATGAGCTAGAATCTGTTAAGAGCAAAGAAGAGATGCCTCTAAAAAGGCTTTAGTAAAATTTTGGGTGGAAAAATCACTTCTGAAGGCTGTTGGTGGTTAAGGGTTTATTGAATTGTGGTGTTTTGTCTTTTTTTTTTTTAAGGAATTGAAATGTATAATCCTTAGGATTATACTTTAGTGAATTATCATCTTCCTGAAAGGTCAGAGAAAATCTGGAGCCCTGCTTTTTGCCAAGATGTGTTTCTCATTATCAAGGAATTGGATTATAAAAGAAAGGAAGAGACACAGCAGCATGTCTGTGTTAGGCTTGTCAGCAATTTCCATTTTGGGGAGGGTTTACATAGGCCCAGTGTTCTAATACACTCAACAGGAAATGGGATCCTTTTGAATTCTTCTGAAGAGTTAAATGATAATAAGCTGGTTCTTTTTGTATTTGGCTATAAGTTAAGAAGAGCCTCTATGAGAGACAGAGACAGAGAGATAGAGAAAGAAAGAGAGGAGAGTAGAGAGATAGATATAAAGCAAAGGAAAGAAGGCAAAAAGGAAGGAAGGAAGGAAGGAAGGAAGGAAGGAAGGAAGGAAGGAAGGAAGGAAGGAAGGAAGGAAGGAAGGAAGGAAGGAAGGAGGAAGGAAGGAAGGAAGAAGAGAGAGACAGTGGAAGGGAGGAAGAGAGGGAAGAAGGAAGGAAGAGAGAAAGAAAGGAAGGGAGGAAAGAAGGGAGGGAGGGAAGAAAGGAGATTGTGAAATGCTAAAAATAACTTAATGGGGTTATCATATTATTCTGTCATAAAATACTTTTCAACTGGGAGACCTTAGGAAGGAGTGTGTTTTTTGTTCAGACGCACATTTGAGAGCTCATGATTTTTAACTCTAGAGAATGTAGTCGTGGAAAACATCTGTTGATGCAGACTGTTCTCATCTTTTTGACTACTGACCCGGGCACAGTGCAGCACTTAAAGCATTTGCTTGGCTTTATGGGTTTGTTATTTTCAATTTTGTTCCTGCATACTCCCAACCTGTTACACTGCCTCCTGTCCTGCATGTGTTATTCCTTTATAGAAGATGAAATATTTTGAGTCTCATTTCATAATCTCTCCTGGGAATACTCATAGACTTGAGTAAATATGGTGCCTAAGGCAAGCTGAAACCAAACATATGGGGGAGTGGGAGAAAGAGAATAAAGACTTCAGGATACAAGACCCCAGAAGAGGGAAAGAAACCCAAGAGCACTTATTAACTTTCATGGACAGAGATTCTGGGATACCAGGAGATAAGAGAGGGAGCAAGTGGAACTTGACCATGAAGGAGTTCACCTCCTTGGGTACTATCTAGTAGCTTTCTGACTTGGATAATTATTCTTGCTAACTTGTTTATTAAGCTCAGCTGTTTCTACCTGCTGAAGGAGTACATGATCCCCTGAACCCTCTAAATTTCAGTGCCTTGAGGCGAAAGTTCCATCACACTGCCCTAGTTACATCAGTTACATATCTATATATACTGGAACTTCATCATGACATTGTTTCCAGGTTCTGAACATGTTCCAAGCATAATCTACAGTAAATTGGACTTATAAATACATTAATAAGGTTGTCAGTAATAAAGCCTCTTGGACAAGATCCAAGATGTCTATGTCCTAATGATTAAATTAAAGGCAACTAGGTAGTACAACATATAAAATGCTAGACTTGAAGTCATAAAGACCTGAATTCAAATCTTAATTATTTAGCTTTGTGACAGTGGGCAATTCACTGAACCTCATTCAATCTCAGGTTCCTCATCTGTAAAAGGGGGATAATAATAGCATTTATTTTTTAGTGTTGTCATGAAGATACAAAGAGATAACATATGAAAAACATTTTTCAAATTGTAAAGCTATTATTACTACAATTATAGACCACAGTTCAAGCAGCCACTGTAAGACTCAGTTGCATTCAAAATTACATTTAAGATAAAAACTTTTTGGTAGTCACATTATTCAAGAGTAGACAGTAAAGAATCCTTATTCTCTGGTCATGCAGAAATCTACTTAAGGCTGCCACAGAGTAAAGTATGCACTAGTTGTTCTATTCCCCTGAGTTCATGTAGAGAAATCTAGAATAAGGTATTCTTCCTTAATGGATAAACATGGGAAAAGGTTAGCACTCACATAAGCTGACATAGCTGATATACATTGTTAGTAGACCTGGAATCAGAAAGCATTGCATTGATATTTCACTTTGACACTTACTTGATGCATTACAATGTTTAATTTCATCTCTCAGAATCTCAGTTTTATCACCTATAAAATGAAGCTAATGATACCTGTAGTCCCTACCTCACAGGGTTTTATTGTGATGATCTAATAAGATCATGAATATAAAGTACTTTATAAAATTTAAAATATTACATAAATATTAGTTGCTAATGAATAAGACTCTCAAAAATTGTCAAAGACCTTAGAATAAAGGATATATAGGCTAGAAAGTACCTTAGAACAAAACTTCTTAAATTGTGGATCGTGACCCCATAAGGGGTCACATGATTGAATTTGGGGGTTGTGAAAAATCTGGTAACAATAAAAAGTCATCAAATGTTCTTCTAAAATGTATTTCTTTATATAAAAATAAACAAGCATCTCCATCTCATGAGCATGCAAATTTGTTTTCATCTTTAATAAATAATAAAATTAAATGTATATCAAAGATTCTTTTTAAATAAATTTCTTTATAATTTATTATCAATAGATGTTTTATTTGTACACCTATTTTATACATGTCTATACCCAAGGTCATATAAAAATTTTTCAGACAAAAAGGGGTCATGAGTGGAAAAAGTTTAAGAAAGCCTGCCTAGAGAGCATATAATATCTAAGCTGGAAAGGACTGTTGAACTCTAAATCCTAGGATCACCTGTGAAATAGATCCTGGCCAAGTCATTTCACTTCACTGAACTTCATATAAATAGCTCTTGATTCCCAAACTAATTTACTTTCTGAGATATTGAAAGTTTCTGTTAAAATGCATTTGGATGCCTCCTGGGCAGCTTTTGCATTCTAACAGCTTCTAATACTATTCTAATTCTAATAAACACTTGACCAAATGCAAAAGTGCAAAAGGCCAATTTTATCTAAAATTGATGCTATAAAAGATACTTTTATTTAAGTGAAACAAGGTGGTGCCATTAGCACATTCAGATTTTGTTTTAATTGGCATGATAATTAATGAGGACTTTTTTACCATTGAGATCAATACCTGTCTCTGAAATTTGCCTATTTATTCCATAATATAAAATACGGAAATGAAAATCAGTAGGTCTCCATTTTATATCCGGGCTTGCTACAAACTTGCTGTGTCATAGCCACACAGTTACTTTGCCACACTGTGATTCAATTTTTCCTTCCAGAAAATGGGGGCAACACCCCTTGCTTAAAAGGTAGTTTGCAATTGTATGAGATTATTACCTAAATGTTTATTTACACCCTTGGCCACTCCCAATGATACAGCAGGGTTTTCTTGAGCTCAGCAGACAGAAATGTAGTACAGGTTAGAGAAATACTAAAATAGATCTGTTTTCTGGAAAGGAGTGTTTTTCATAACATGAAATTAACAACAATGTAAAATTGTCCATTTCTGAAGATAGGATTATGGCAATTGAAGCAAGCAGTCTTGTGAGAGGTATGAGAAATAATGGAAATGGGGTAAAGTCAAAAGACTTACATTCAAGTCATGACAGTCCCTTGCTAGAAAGGCATTATAGTGAAAAGATCAGTGGACCTGATATTGGGAAATCTAAGTTATCTGTGTGACTATGAGCAAATTATTTCACCTCTCTGAACCTAGTGGGGAGTGAAAACATTTTAAAGATTGATTTAAGCTAAGAATAAAATAAGCAACATTGCTGGAACCTTGGAGATCCCAGAATTGGTGATCTCAGACTAGGAGGAAGGAAGATCTGATCTCAAGAGTTGATCAGCCCAGGGACCTGGACAGGAATTGAAGTATTATATAAGTGTAACCTAATATTTGCTATATAAGTGCTACAGAAATGTAAACTTCATTTAAATTGACTTTCAAACTACTATTACAAAGTGAGAGAGGCAGGGTGATGCAGTGGTTATAGAGACAATCTTAGAGTTAGGAATATCTAGATGCAGATCTTGCCTGAGAGTATGTGTCCCCACTCACTGCTATAGCAATTCTCTAAGATAATAAATTGCAGGTAGATATAGAATAAATTACAGGACTTCTTTAACTTCCACTCATGATCCCTTTTCACCAGAGAAATTTTTACATGACCCTGGGTACACAGGTATATCAAATAGGCATACAAGGCAAACATTTATTGATAATAAATCATAACTTCGGGACCCCCACATTGAGTTACAAGACCTCATATGAGGTTGTGACTCACAGTTTAAGAAGTTTTGGAATAGAAAGAATATCTACAACAAATACTATCTGCATTGATAACAGTCACAACTCTGCTCACAAAACAGCATACACACATACAGAATGGATGACTTGAACTATACCAGAATTTAAAAATACTAGTTACTTTGCTATTCCTGGCAGCACTGGACTATGAATCAATGACAAACTACATTGGGAAATTAAAGCTCTTTCATTGGTATGTGACCTTAGGAAAGACATCAGAATTCTGGGAGCTTTGGTTTCCTCCTCTGTGAGAAGAAGATCATAGAACCTGTCCTACAATACCTACCTCACAAGTTGTGAGGGTCAAATGAGGTAGGAGGGCTTTGAATGTAAAGGGGATAGACTTTTTATTATATGGAACTAACTCATAGGCTTTAGACCTGGAAAGGATTGTTAATCTCCCTAATTTCATAGCTATGGAACATGAGACTCAGAAGGAGTGCTAATCCAAGGCCACACAGGTAGCAAGTTAACACAGCCAGTTCCTTTATAACAGAGAATTCATAAGGGGATGGTGGGGTAGTAGAGGGAAATAACCATATCCATGTGTTGAAGGATTATCACAGGGAGCTAGATGACAGTGGATAGATTGCTGGACCTAGAGTTGGGAAGACTCATGTTCATGAGTTCAAATGTGGCCTCAGAAACTATGTAACCCTAAACAATTCACTTAACCCTTTTTGCCTCAGTTTCCCCATCTGTAAAATGAGCTGGAAAAGGAAATAGCAAGCCATTCCAGTATGTTTGCCAAGATCCCAAATGAGGTCACAGAGTTGGACATGACATTTGGAGGAAGAATTAGATTTGTTCTCTATGTTCCCAGAGAACAGAAGCAGGATGGGTAGAAACCTCAAAAAGGGAAATTTATACTCAATATTGGGAAAATCTTCCTAATAACTGGAATTGTCCAAAAACAGAATGGGCTGCCTTAAGAGATGGTGGGTTCCCCTTCCTTGGAGGTCTTCAAGCAGAAGCCACTTGTCAGGTATGTCAGATATGTCTGGGATTCCTTCCAACTCTCAGATTTAGTGATTCTGTGACTCTAAATATAGTGACATGTCTGTAACAATATCTACACAAACACAGAAGAAAGTTAGAAGAATTCATTTTTCCTCTTTACTTTCAGGAATATAGTTTGATGTGATAAAGAAATCAATTATAGGACTTCACTTTTCCTTACAAAGTGAAGAAAGATTTTCCTCCCAAATATAGGTTATTTTTCTCCCTTATTTGATCTTTATACTCCTCTTTTGATCTCTGACATTGTATTTTAACTTCTATTTCTGTCTGTATATGTCCTAGCTCCCCCATTAGTGTCAGCTCCTCCAGAGGAAAGACCAAGGTTTATTTATTTGTCTTTGTTTTTGTATCTGAACAGCACCAGACACAGTATGTTACACACAGCAGCCACATAATAAATGCTTGTTAAACAAATGAGCACATCATGCTTTGGTAAAGCATATCACATTCTTGTTTGTAAATGTGGCTTTTAACACATTTTCTTCCACTAAGAGCATATAACATTCTTCTCTGACTCTTCAGCTTTTTGATCCATGAGATTTATATCCCATAATAGAATAGACTCCATTTTCTAAGGCAGGGGTTCTGAATCTTTTTTTTTTTTTTTTTGTGGGATGCATCCCTTTGGCAGTTTAGTGAAGCCTCTGGATCCTTTCTCAGAATAAATGAGTAAAATAAAATGCATAGAATCACAAAGGAAACCAATGATATTGAAACACAGCTAAGAGAATATATCTTTTTTTTTAAATTCATAGACTCCAAGGTATGAACCCCTGTAGGTTCAAATCTACAACTAAGATACTTTCCAAAATATAGCAGTATTGGCAACAGCCACCATTTTGTTAACTAGCTGATGTTTAACAGCAGATGGTGGCATAGCAAATGGTGAGCCAACGACAGTAACCTGATCTAACCTTAGCTGCAGGGATCCCTCTCTTCTCTGCCTCTGCCTCTTCCTCTACTTCCTTTTTTGCCTTTAATTTGCAAGTAGACTGTCCAAAATGGCAACAAATAATAAAGAAAAACATGAATAGAAACCCAAGCAACATCTATAAACAAGAATAATCTGATTAACCACAGCTCCTTTTTTTTTCTTTTTTTTTTCTTTTAAAGCAATCTAATCTAGCAGATCCTCAAGGTCTATTGTGTCCCTCCCTTCTTTAAAAAGTCTGATCTTACCATTCAAGGGCTCTGCTTGCTTTCCCAGGGTGTGGCTTACAAAATGCTTCAGTTAAATTGTCAGTAGTTTCTTCCCTAACTGATGAAAATGAGAGGAGAGAACTGTTAAGAACTTGAGAAAATGCACAGAACATTTATCATTACTTGATCCAGGAAGTTTAAATATATATCTTTTAGAATCTATCTTGTTTGAAGAAAAGAAGAGGAAAATCAAGACCCATAAACATTAAGTTTTATACACTCCTAGAGCTGTAAACAATCTTGGAATATCAAATGTCAGAGATGAGAGACTTTCAGATAGAGAAAATAGAATGTCAGTGCTGCAAAGAACTTAAGAATAGGTGACAGAGAATTTGAGACCCTAAGGATAACCATTTCCAGTTCTTTCGTTTTATATAAATTTAAGGGGAGATGACTTTCAAGCAATCACCCAGCAATTTAGTAACAGAAACCTCCTTTAGAACTGGAACTCAGTTTTCAGAGAGAATATTTCTGAAGCTCTTTTTAAGATGTAATGTGCTACTTAAACGTTAGCTATTGTTTATTTTTATTCTTTTTTCCTACTTTTTTTTTCTCTTTTCTCTTTTTTTCTTTTCTATTCCCTTATAACTTTATCAAGATAGCAAAAGACAAGAGTTAATCAGTTTGACTCTAGGTCCATAAAGGTTATAAAAATAAATGTGTATCACCCAGCCATTGTCAAAGCAGTCTTTTCCTCACAACTAGTTGTAAAGTGACAAAATAGGGGATTTTAAACCCTCAAGAATGAGTTCCCAGTTCTATCTCTAGTGTTTGCAGGCTTTGTGATCTTGGACCTTTGCCTTGTGAACTTTTCAGTACTGGTGAATTATCATTCTTCCCTAAATCTGTTTGCCTGTCTGGGGAATGAAAAGTAATTCTACATTATAATTCTAAATTATAAACCTTTTACATAAATAATCTTATTTGATCAGGAAGTAGGTCTATTATCATTCCATTTTATAGGTTGAAAAACTGAGACTAACAGCAGAATTAAAATTGGACAGTAGGTCTCTGGCGCCAAATCCGATGCTTTCTCTCACATTAGGCTGCTTCTCACTAACATCTGCTCCACCGCCTCACACGGCGGCGATCTGACTCTGTTCCCGCCCTCCCAGAGCCCCTCAGGACAGGCTTTAGCGTTAATCAATCCGAAGCCCATCAGTCAGTCAACAAGCATGTATTAAGTGTTTACTCAGTGTCACCCACAAGCGCTCAGTCCGGGATGCAAGAAGCAGCAAAAACAATCCCTGCGTGTGATAGGATGTTCACTTCCTCTCGGTGGCTAGACAAGACAGTGTTTTCACGTTTTTAAAAGTGATGTTGTTACTCAGATCTATTTTTAATGCCAGCCGAGGAGCCAAGAGGGCAGGAAGGTGACACTGGTGCATCCACAGAGAGACAGCAGCTCCTGAGGACCGAGGCAGAGAGTGCACCGGCTAGGTCTGCGGAGGGGCTGCCCCCCACAGCACTCAGAGCTGTAACCACAAAAACAAAGGCTGCGGAGTCCTCCGCCGTGCCCGGGGCTGCCGGCTTCCTTTCCCCTGTCTGACTCTGCTAACTGCTGCCCGAGGAGGACACGGAGGGAGGTGAGAAGCCTGCCGGGATTGGCTGGGCGAGGTGACTCTGACTCCTTTCTCTGCGGCTTTCGTGCGATTTGCATGAATGTTTACAGCTGCTGGGAGCTTTGGATCAGATGGCTTTCGCAGGGGCTGGCAGCACAGGTGCTCCCCTGCTGTGCCATGCAAACCAGCCCAGATTACATGGAACTGCAAAGGCTCCCACTGCCCCGAGCCCTGCTACACCCAGTGAGCAGGTCAGATTCAGGACATGACCTCACTTTTATTTACATGGTTTTGAAAGTCGTGTTTAAAAATATAAATCAATTCTCAAGAACCCACAGGAGCTTGGACTTAACAGCAGGCCCGTTCAAGAGAAGATATATGGTGCCATGTGAGAAAAAAAGAGATCGGATTTGATTTTAGAAGACTTGGCTTCGACCTTTGGGTTCAATTACTATCTTAATATTCAATTTTTAAAGTATTTTTTAAACACGTGTGTCAGGCCCTGTCATAGACCGACAGATATGTTTGGCTCTTGATGAACCCTTTTGGGATTTTGTTAGCAAAGCACAGTTTGCTATTTCCTTCTCCAGTTCATTTTACAGATGAGGAAACTGAGGCAAGTAGGGTTAAGTAACTTGTCTAGAGTCACACAGCTAGTAAGCGCCTGAGCTGGATTTGAACTCATGAAGCTGTCTTAGTGATTACGACCAGTGCTCTATCTACTACACCCCCCTATCTGCCAGACTCTTAGATACAAAGAACAAATGAGACAGGACCACTCAGGTAGTTATATCTTATTGGGAGCTGGGCTAGGTAAACAGAGAAGTGAATGGAAGATGATTTAAAGAAGGAGAAAGCTCTATCCACTGCACCTACCTGCCAGATCCTTAAATAAAAAGACAAAAATGAGATAGGACCACTCAGGTAGTTATATCCTATTGGGAGCTGGGCTAGGTAAACAGAGAAGTGAATGGAAGATGATTTAAAGGAGAAAGCTCTATCCACTGCACCTACTACCTGCCAGATCCTTAAATAAAAAGACAAAAATGAGACAGGATCACTCAGGTAGTTATATCTTATTGGGAGCTGGGCTAGGTAAACAGAGAAGTGAATGGAAGATGATTTAAAGGAGAAAGCTCTATCCACTGCACCTACTACCTGCCAGATCCTTAAATAAAAAGACAAAAATGAGACAGGATCACTCAGGTAGTTATATCCTATTGGGAGCTGGGCTAGGTAAACAGAGAAGTGAATGGAAGATGATTTAAAGAAGGAGAAAGCTCTATCCACTGCACCTACAACCTGCCAGATCCTTAAATAAAAAGACAAAAATGAGATAGGACCACTCAGGTAGTTATATCCTATTGGGAGCTGGGCTAGGTAAACAGAGAAGTGAATGGAAGATGATTTAAAGGAGAAAGCTCTATCCACTGCACCTACTACCTGCCAGATCCTTAAATAAAAAGACAAAAATGAGACAGGATCACTCAGGTAGTTATATCCTATTGGGAGCTGGGCTAGGTAAACAGAGAAGTGAATGGAAGATGATTTAAAGAAGGAGAAAGCTCTATCCACTGCACCTACTACCTGCCAGATCCTTAAATAAAAAGACAAAAATGAGATAGGATCACTCAGGTTATATCCTATTGGGAACTGGGCTAGGTAAACAGAGAAGTGAATGGAAGATGATTTAAAGAAGGAGAAAGCTCTATCCACTGCACCTACTACCTGCCAGATCCTTAAATAAAAAGACAAAAATGAGACAGGACCACTCAGGTAGTTATATCCTATTGGGAGCTGGGCTAGGTAAACAGAGAAGTGAATGGAAGATGATTTAAAGAAGGAGAAAGCTCTATCCACTGCACCTACTACCTGCCAGATCCTTAAATAAAAAGACAAAAATGAGATAGGATCACTCAGGTTATATCCTATTGGGAACTGGGCTAGGTAAACAGAGAAGTGAATGGAAGATGATTTAAAGAAGGAGAAAGCTCTATCCACTGCACCTACTACCTGCCAGATCCTTAAATAAAAAGACAAAAATGAGACAGGATCACTCAGGTAGTTATATCCTATTGGGAGCTGGGCTAGGTAAACAGAGAAGTGAATGGAAGATGATTTAAAGAAGGAGAAAGCTCTATCCACTGCACCTACTACCTGCCAGATCCTTAAATAAAAAGACAAAAATGAGACAGGACCACTCAGGTAGTTATATCCTATTGGGAGCTGGGCTAGGTAAACAGAGAAGTGAATGGAAGATGATTTAAAGAAGGAGAAAGCTCTATCCACTGCACCTACTACCTGCCAGATCCTTAAATAAAAAGACAAAAATGAGACAGGACCACTCAGGTAGTTATATCCTATTGGGAGCTGGGCTAGGTAAACAGAGAAGTGAATGGAAGATGATTTAAAGAAGGAGAAAGCTCTATCCACTGCACCTACTACCTGCCAGATCCTTAAATAAAAAGACAAAAATGAGACAGGACCACTCAGGTAGTTATATCCTATTGGGAACTGGGCTAGGTAAACAGAGAAGTGAATGGAAGATGATTTAAAGAAGGAGAAAGCTCTATCCACTGCACCTACTACCTGCCAGATCCTTAGATACAAAGATAAAAATGAGATAGGACCACTCAGGTAGTTATATCCTATTGGGAGCTGGGCTAGGTAAACAGAGAAGTAAATGGAATATGGTTTAAAGTAGGAGAAATCTCTAGCAGGAGTCATCCAATTGGTAGAAAATGAGATTAATTTTAAGAAGGTTAAGGATTCTAGGAGATGAAAAGGAGTACATTCCAGGCCTGAGGGACAGTCTATGCAAATATAGAGTTAAGTTTTGAGTTTGAGGAACAGCAAGTAGGATGAATCTCTGCGGAATGTTCTAATCCCATCTCTAGCAAAAATTACTTGTGTGACTTTAAACAATAGACTTCCAGTCTCTGGGCCTCAGTTCCTTCTTTAGCAAAGTAGAGGAAGTAGAATTCGGGGAGTAGCAAGAAAGTAGAAATTCTCAGCTCTTTTATGAATGTTCTAATTTATACTCTAATTGAAGAACAAGCACCACAAATAAATAAATCTATAGCAACAGAATTTTTTTGGTATGGCACTGAATAAGTAATGGAATTTAAAAAAATTATTAAGGACATACTAGATGCAATGGCCCTTATGTAACACTTTGTTTATGTAACTACTTTATAGTAGGCTTTTCATGTAATCTTCAATATAGTAGGTACTTAAAATTGTGTCAAGTTGTTGGATCAAATTATATTCATGTCTTATTCTCTATGCTACATTCCTTGAGAATAGGTACCTTGATTCTTCTGAACCTTTTTGTCTCACCAGCAAGATGCTTTGTACACATTAGACCTTCTGTGTTTGTAAATTGATAGCAGCTAGATAAACAATTTGTAAGGGTTTAAATATTGGCTTTGTAATTTAATATTAGTTGTATCACCTTGAGCAAGTCACTTTGCTCAAAGTGGAGATCCTCAGTACCCCTCTAGGAGGCAGACAAAAACACTTCTCATTTTATATCCTTTTACAAGGTACTTTCCTTACCATGTAGAGACATAGTTCAAATATACCTAAGTTGCTAATGTCCTCCTCTGATAGCTCATGGTGACCCTGGATTCTAAGAAAGCAAAGCCCCTACTAAGTGGGGAAAAACCATAAAACATGGACCCAGGGGGCCAATTTAGTTCAGTTCTGGAAAATTCAGCATTAGAAGCCCAATGGACTCTTAGGTGATGATTTTTTTCATCATGAAACCAATGAAAACGTCTATCATCTATGGAGGAAATATATATACCCAGGAAATTAATGATTTTTTGAAATTCAGAACTAATCAATTCAACTCATTAAATGCCTCCATTTGTAAGGTCCTGTACTAGGTAGAAGGAATATGAAGATGGAAAGAAACAAGTCCTTACAATAATAATGAAGATGATGATGATGACAATGATTACTGATGATAACGATGATGATGGCATTTATATAGCAATTTAAGTTTTGCAAAGTGCTTTACAAATAGTATCTTATTTTACCATCATAACAACTTTGCCAGGTAGATGCTTCCTATGTATGAGGATGGAAAAAAATAATTCCTTACAATAATAATGATGGTGGTGATGATTGATGATTGATGATGATAATGGTAATTATAGCATTTGTACAGATATTTAAATAGCTTTACAAATAGTATCTTATTTTATCACCACAACAACCTTGCTAGGTAGATGCCTCCTGTGTATGAAGATAGAAAGTCCTTACAATGATAACGATGATGATGATGATAGCATTTATATAGCAATTTAAGGTTTACAAAGTGCTTTACAAATAGTATCTTATGTTATCATCACAACAACTTGCCAGGTAGATATTTCCCATGTGTAAGGCACTGTTTTATGTACTGGCAGTATGAAGATGGAAAGAACTAAATCCTTATAATTAATGATGATAATTATGATGATGATGATATTTATATAGCAATTTAAAATTTGCAAAGTGTTTTACAAATAGAATTTTATTTTATCCTCATAACAACTTTGGAGAATACCCATTTTACAGATGAAGAAATAGAGAAAGGTTAAGTGACTTAGGGACACATAACTACTAGATATTGAAGACAGACTTTGAACTCAGGCCTTCCTGACTCCAGGTCCAGAGCTTTTTTTTTGGTCCTCAGTTTTCTCATGCTTAAAATGAGGAGATTAAATTAAATAGTACTTGGGAATTCACAGAGAAGTAGTGACTTGACCAAGCCTTCACAGCTAGCACACAGCAAAATTCAAAGCCTTGTATCCTTTACTCTATATTGCCTCTTTTAAAGGAATGTATAATAAATTATTTTTCTTCTTCAGAAGCATAATATTGAAAAAGATTGTCCCATGTACAGAATATCTGTTCAATAAATGTCCATTGTTGATAATGAGCAACAAATTTTTTAACTGTGTCAGTTCCACTATTTCAAAGTCTTCTGTGCATAAACTACTTAGCTTAAAGATTGAAACTTTCCACACAACTGACTGCACCTTGTATGACCAGCTGTCTCTTACCTCTTGAGAGGAAGTAAAGGAGAGGTGTTAAACACATGTCCCCTGTCAGACAATACTCCCTGTGCTGTCTAAGCCAGGCTAAAATTTGACTGGGAAATACTTAACAAAATAAATAACAATAGAATAGAACATAGATAATAGGAACATATGCTTTTCTAAGTCAATAGGAGGACTGCAAGGATTTTTATGTAAAATTTAGACATCACCACCACTACTACCATCACCAATTTCTATCTGGGTTTGACACCATTGAGATAAAGTATGCTGGACTGGAAGATCTGAGTTAATGTTGAAGTTCTGACATTTATTTGCTGTGTGATCTTGGGTTTTTAATCATGAACAACTCTCCTTGACCCCGTTTGGGATTTTCTTGGCAAAAAATATTGCAGTGGTCTATCATTCCCTTCTCCAGCTCATTGGCTGGAGGCAAATTGAGGCAAACAGGGTTATTAAGTGACTTGCCCAGCCAGGTTTACACAACTAGGAAGTATCTGAGGCTGGGTTTGAACTCAGAAAGATGAGTCTTCTTGACTCTAGGCCTCATATTCTATGCACTGCCCCAATTTGGATAATTCACCCTAACTCTCCAAGTTTTAATTTCCTCATCTGTAAAATGGAAATAATAATAACATTAATTTCATAGGGTTGTCGTGAAGATCAAATGGGATGTCTTATGTCTATAAAATGCTTTGAAAACCTTAAATTGTGATATAAATGCTAAATATTAATTATTACTTAGGATCATAGAATTAGAGTTGAAAAGGACCTTACAATCCATGTAATCTAATGGCTTCACTTTACAGATAATAAGAGTGAGATCTGGGAAGGCCTTCAAGGGCACAGAGATAGTATTGGGAGAAGGATATGAACTCAGGTCTCCTAGCATCAAAGAGTACTGCTGAGAACAGTATTTTGTAAACCTAAAAGTAAAAATGAGAATTACTATCCTTACTTCCTCAGTCTAAGTAAACTGATTCATTCAAAATTCCCCAAATATGCCTTGGGGAGTTTTGTGCTTTTCTCTATATAGTTAGTTGCCTTTGCTAGAAAAACATCTTCCTTTTTCTTCACCTATTCCAATCCTATTCATCCTTCAAGACCCATGTGAAATCCTTCCTCTTCCTCCTCCTCTTCCTCTTCTTTCTCCTTCCCCTCCAGAAAGGTTTCTCTACATGCTCCAGTCCATAGTGTCCCTTTCCCTCAATAAGCCTAAAATTTCTCTTCTTCTCTAAATGATTCATTTATCAATTACATAAGTCAGCTTATAATTTTTCTTGTATGTTTCTACTTAGTGAGAGTTATAGGAGGTAGAGAGGGAGGGAGAAAAATTTGGAACAAAATTTTGTAAGGGTGAATGTTGAAAACTACCTTTGCATGTATTTTGAAAAGTAAAAAAGCTATTATTATTGAGGGAGAGAGAGAGGCGCTATGTATTTCTATTTAGCTTTTCAACTATTTACACCAGATCTTTCTATCTTGAAGTGTAACTTCTTTGAGAACAGGGATCATAAATCACTTAAGCTGGAAAGGTCTTTAAAGATCATCTAAATGGCAGTGGAGGCCCTGAAAGTGACATAATTTACTCGAAGTCACCCTGGTAGTAGTCACAGTAGAAGCAGGAAAAGTTACTATTCAAGAAATCACTGAATTACTTTAATTTAGTTATAATTTTCTTGTGTCTAAAATGAGAAAAGAGTACCTACCTACTTGCTTATAGAACCACTCCAAGGAGATCATATTATAAACCTCCAAGTGCTATATATGAGTTGTGACCTCCTCCTTCCATATGAGGAAGTCCAGCCCAGAGAAGCCCTTTCTGCTAGAGGTCAGCCAGGCAGGTAGTAGCCAGAGATAATTGTTTTCCCCCTCCCCCTGCTTCTTTTACTTATCATGATAATAACCTCATACTCTTTCTCTGTACCATATTTTATAATCAAAGTATCACTAAAACATTATCCATCAACTATGAATCTGTCATCTTTAGCATATGTAGTCTCATTATCCATAAACCAAGACAGAAGGAAGCACTAATTTGAAAAAGTTATAGGATCATAAACTACTTAGAACTTTTCAGGACCTTCAAATGCATTAAACACAACCTCTTCCTCTTCATTTTGGTTCACAAAAATTAAGTGTTTTGTCCAGGGTCACATTGTAAATGTCTGAAGCAAAATTTGAATTCAGCTCTTTTGGGCTCCAAGTTAAGCACACTAACCACTAATACTATCATGCCTCTAAAATCCAAGATCTCATTTGCCCATGACCACAATCCTACAACTCAAAAAGGGTTTTTGGTTTTGGTTTTTGGATAGGACTTGAGATTTCACAGATGCATTTCACTGATTCCAGCACCTAACAGTTTTATTAAGTTGCCTAAAGCAGTGAGAAATTAAGTGATTTTCTGAGATTTACCTAGCTAGTATACTCAAAGGAAGAACCTGAATCCAGGTCTTTCTGACTCTGAGATTAACTCTCTCTGCTATGCCATGTTCTGAATTCAAATTCAGACTCTGTCTTTCACTACCTGTTCCATCTCACTTAACCTTCTCATAGCCTTAGCTTCTTCATCTGTAAAATTAGGGAGTTGGACTATATGACTTAAAAAATTTATTTTAGCTCTAAATCTATAATCCTTTGATCCCTAGTGTTACAGTTGGATGCACATCTTCTGTTGCTAAGTCTAGCGCTTACTCCAATATTCTGTCTTTCACACTAAGCCATTTTAAATTCTGTCATTTCATCTTCATTTCTCTCCAATCTTTAAAGTAGACTCAAATCTTTATGATAAAATACAACATTTTATGAGTTTTAAGTGTTGCTCCTAGAATCAGGAAAACTCATCTTCTTGAGGTCAAATCCTGCCTCTGACACTTAACAGCTGTGTAACCATGGACAAGTCATTTTAACCCAGTTTGCCTCAGTCTCCTTATCTGTAAAAAGAACTGGAGAAGGAAATGGCAAACCACTCCAGTATCTTTGCCAAGAAAATCTTATATGGGGACTAAACAACAATTGTATTAATGGAAATGTCACTAGACTTAAGAAGGAAGAGCCATGTTTAAATGCTTAATCTGCCATCTTCTAGCTGTATAAACTTTAATTAATGACTTAACTTTTTTGGATCTCCATTTCCTCATTTGGAAAATAAGGAAAATGGACCAGATGCTCTCTGAATATCAGTTTCTTCATCTGTAAAATGGGCAACAATAATATTTATAGGACTGTATGAAGAAATTCTAAATGTATTTAGGGTTTATTATATGGCACTTGTGCTACGTGCTGAGAATACAAATACAAGATAAGACAATACATTCTCTGTCTTCAAGAAGCTTATAATTTAATTAGGAAACACTATATATAAACATATATATGTAAAATCATTAGCTTCTTGACAGCAGGAGTTGATACTTTGTGTTATTTTCATCTATTTTTGTATCCCCAGAGCTTAGCACAGTACCAGACTTATAGTAGGTACTTTAAATGTTTGTTGGATGGGATAGTCAGAAAGAAGTGTTTTGGTCTGGGCTGTAAGAAACATGAAGAGTATAGCCCTAGGGCACTTGACTGACCATTTTTTCCAGAAATAATACTGTTTATTAAGTATAAAATGCTAGTTAAAATTAGCTGCTGTTATTAACTCATCCAATCTGTGGTCTGTCCCATACATAACATTTTTTCTAAGATTTCATTTTTGATGCAGAAAAAAAGTAATTTTCTTTGCTCCTGGGAATTTTCAAGGCATTGCGCAAACATAGGAAAACCAACAGCAACAAACAGATATAATGCCAGGGATTCTTCTCCAACCTAGAGGGACTGAGATTCAATGTGATCTTTTCCACTGCCCAACTGGTTTTACCAGGTAAGAGGTGGCTCAGGGTTCAGCCACAAATATTTCTTCACCTTGTCTCAGAAGAAACAGTTCATTCTAAGGCAGTTTGTGGAGAAAAGGGGGAGAGAAGAAAGAAAACAAAAGTTCATAATTATATATCATTTAAAGGGGTAGAAGATACTTTCCACACAATAATCCAAGTAGAATGAAAAAATGATTTGGTGTCAAAAGAAGGAAGGAAGGAAGGAAGGAAGGAAGGGCAAGGGTGGAAAGGGGGGAGAAGGAAGGAAAAAAAGAAGGGAAAAGAAGAAAAAAGAAATTAGATGAACTCTTAAATTCTTTCAGGCTCTAAATCCTATGATATAACACTGGGAAGTCAGCAACTAACCCTGGGTCAAATATCCAATGTGCTCCACAGTAGCACTAGAGTCCAGGACTTTCCAACTCTTAGACAACTCTTTCTATTGAACAAATATGATCAGGAAAAGTGTCATTGTATCATTTTACAGATGGGATAGCTGCAACACAGAAAAGTTAACCGATGCCCATATTCACAAAGCCAGAAAGCATCAGAGCCAAGCTAGAATTCAAAATTTCCAATTCCAAGTAGTGGGCCATTTATTATATACATTATACCAAGTAAGAGATGAGTAAGATAGAAAAATGGCCTAAATTGGAATGGGCTATATTTTAGACCAATAATGCATATCTTCCAATCTTTCACACATATTTATTTATATGATAGATAATATATGTGTTTGTATGTATGAGAATGGGTCAGTTGTTTTCCATACTCATTAGTGAGAATTGAGTATGATGGCCTCCTCCAAATTCTAAGTCCTTGTCCTTTAGAGAGAATTTAAAGATATTTTGTCAATCTAGTTCTTTTGAATATGATATTGCAAACATAAGCTCATAGATAAATTTCTTTATTTACTTTCAATCCAAGATTAGAGGGGAAATAAAAAGAAGCTCTATCTTGGCAATTCTTTAGATGATTTTCTATCTCCAGTTTTCACTTAATTTTTGAAAAACATTTTCTGGAATTCATTAAATGCCTCATTTAATTTTCCTTTGTTTGCCATCATGATAAAAAGGAGAAAACATGCCAGACTTGGAACCAGAAAGGTTCAGACTTTGTCACTTTCTGTTCTATTTGAGATAGTCACCTAACTTATTTAAGCTCCAATTTTCTTAACTGAATAATGGGAATAATAATAACATTTGGGCAATCTGCCTCACTATATGAATAAGAGGATATAGCACTGAAAGGCATCTTAGGGATCATCTTCTAGTCCCTGTCACTTTATAGATGAGGAACCTGAGGCCAGAAGCAGAATAGCTTGCCCAACCTGATAGGGATGAGGACTTATTTCATTTGTATAAGAATTTCCCCAGTGAGCAAATTCCTTTTGACAATTAATATTGGCACCTTCTGTGCTACTTAAAAGTCTGAGACCATTACCTTGAATGGCAGGAGGCTACTAGATCTATCCAGAGTTACACAGCTAGTATATGTCAGAGTGGTTCCCAAACACTGGTTTTCCACTTTTGCAGGTTGGCTTTCTATTTGCTCCGTGATGGTGCCCCAGGTAAATATGAACTACTATTGAACATCCCCATATTACTTATGAATCTTGGAATTCAAAGCTGAAGGGACCCTAGTGTCGCCCCCTTACTTAATTTCATTTTTAAAATTATGAACTTAACAAACAACTAACAGGAAGGAAAAGGAGAAATATACTTGAAATCATACATCTTTATTTGTATAACTTATTTTTGTTTTACAATATATAATGAATTCAGTGTTAACATCCAAAATTATACTATTCATCTTTGTTACCTTTCTTACTTTATAAAGCAGAAAACTAATGCCAAGAGAGAGAAGGGACAGCCAAGGCCCCACAGGGTAGTGAGTAACAGAGCCAGATCTTCTGGTTTCCCATCCTAATGTTTTTCTCACTGAATTAAACTTTCCATATGACTGAATAACCAGCACAATGCTCTGCATATAGTTGGTGCTAAATAAATTATTGCTGACTTAGGGAAGAAAAAAGAGGAATTAAATTCATCTATCTTTTCCATTCCCTGCTATTATATGTTGTTCTGCCCCATTTCTTTCACTAACCAGCAGAGAATTCCAGGAGCCAGGAGGTAAACAGCAAAGATTACACATTTCAACTACAAATACATGAGAAGATACGTTTTCCAATGACTCTTAATCATTAACTTTGGGATCATTTCTTAAGTTTGCCCTATAAATACATCTCCTGATTTTGCCTTACTTTTGCTATTAGTGGATAACCTTGTCAGATGGTTCTTCTGAATTAATTTTCCAATGAGGTTTTTTTTTTTTTTTTTTTTTGACACTGCTGTAAGGTTGTTCTTCCAGTTTGCATTTAGAAGATACTAATTCTGTCTTCCACCTTTGACTCATGCTTCCTTACTCCAATGTTTAATATCATTTGCTATGCAATATTAAAAAAAAAACAACAACAACAATCTGGCTAAATGAGCAAAAAGATGTGGGGGAACATAGATGATTTCACCTTGTTTCCTGTCTGTCTAATGAAATCGGACTCCTCCCCCATTTTTCCTCTCCTCATCTTGTTGTGCACCAGTTTACGCCCACTCCTTCCCAAGGACACCTAATACTTTGTACTAAATCCCTAATGGCTTTACTAAGGAGCCAAAAGGAGTCTCAATCTGCACCTATAATGTGAGAGCTCACCATCTAATTTGGCACCCTAAAACTAAGTGTGAAAGCGATGGATGGAAGAGAATCCCTCAGTATTCCTAAAGATGCATTTTTAATAGTGAGGCAGCATGATATATAATAGAAAGAGAAGTGACCTCAGGGTCAGACAGACAGGGCTTCAAGTCCCGAGTCTGCCATATTCTTTCTTGGACCCTAAGCATGTCAATTAACCCCTAGTTGTTCTAGGCAACACTTAGTCTGTCTAAGAATATAAATTGCAGGGAAAGTGCTGACCTGCATTGATAAAGGGAATTTTCTCACCAGGGAACTCTCTGTACCTTCAAAAGCAGAGGACTATTCCACTCTCAAGGAGCTATTAAGTGATGTTACCCAGGGAGTTTGGCATCTCCAAAATGCCAGGAATGGAAGCCTCCTTTCTAAGAAAACGGATCCTCTCCGAATGGAGGAATGAATGACCAAAAAAGTACAGGGAATATCACTGATGGCCACGTTCTTTCTTGAAAGTGCTTAACTCCTGCATATCAAAACAGAAAATCCTCCTTTCTTGGGCTTAATTAATTCGATGCTCTCAAATAGGAAACCTGCAAGGACAATTGTGAAGCAAAGTGGCTTTCAGAAGTGGGGCTGAAAGGAAAGGACAGGTTAAAAACAGTCACTTGCAAATATTGGCCTTTTACTATATGATAAATGTCAGGTGAGATTCCTCTTTTCACTGGAAAAAAACAGAATATCCAAGTGAAGGTTCTGTTGTATAAACTGTTTATCAGTAGCTAGCTGACATTTAAATTGTGCTTTAAGAGCTGCAAAACCCTCTGCATACATTATGTAATTTGATTCCCCCAACAACTAAGTATGTTAAGTACTTCAAATATTATCATCCTCATTTTTCAGATGAGGAAAGTGAGGCTTAGGTCTATATTGGCTCAAGGTCATACATGTATCTGTTGTCAGAGGCGACTTAGCTTGCTCTTAACTCCAAGTCCAGGATGCTTTCCTCAATATCACTAACTTTTAGTCAACATTATCATCAAAATAATAGTTCACACATATAAATTTATGACTCAAATCAAACAGTCATCTTGTACAGTACAAGGAATATTGTTCTCATTTTAGAGATATGGAAACTGATGTTCAAAGAGATCATGTAGTTGCCCATGGTCATATTGCTAAAAAAATGGCAAAGATGGGATTGAAATCCATAATATCTGACTTCAAAATCCAAGCTGTTTTTCTGCACATTTATTTTGGATTCCCCATCCCATGCCAAGCTTCAGCAATGTTTGTTTGTAGAGGAAGCAGGTAGTTTGTACTGTTGTTAGAAAGCCATGTTGGAATCAGGAAATTCTGAGTTCAAATCTGCCTTCACATATTTACTAAGTCTGTGATTCTGAGTAAGTTATTTAACCAATGTCTGCCTGTTTCATCATCTGTAATATGGAGACAACAATAGCACCTATTTTGCAGAGTTATTGGGAGGATAATATGACAAAATTTTCTAAAATGTTTTGCAAATCTTATGGCATTATATAAATTCTAGCTGTGAGATATGTGTGTATATGTATAAATATGTGTGTATTCTGCGCATTTATTTTGGATTTCCCATTCCATGCCAAGCTTCAGCAACATTTATTTGTGAAGGAAGTAGGTAGTTTGTGCTGTTGTTAGAAAGCCATATTGGAATCAGGAAATCCTGAGTTCAAATCTGTCTTCAGTTACTTACTAGGTCTGTGATTGTAAGTCACTTAACTACTGTCAGCCTGTTTCATCATCTATAAAATGGAGACAATAACAGGACCTACCTTGCAGAATTATTGGGAGGATAAAATGACAAGCTATTCCTAAAGTGTTTCGCGAACGTTAAAGCATTATATAAATCCTTAATTGTGAGATATAGATATATGTATACATATGTGTAATTATATAAATCCTGTGATTCCTGGAATAATAATAATAATTGTTATTATTATCACTCGTAGAGAATAGGAATTATTTCATTTTACAAATTTGGATCCCCATTGTACCTGACACATAATAGGCTCTTAATAAATGTTCAGTAATTGATTGATCCCAAGGATCAATTTCTTCCACATCTTTGCTCCAGATTGGCCAGAAGAGACATCACCCACTCTCTTGGTAGTATGAAAGAGAAGGTTGGCAAAAACACACACACACACACACACACACACACACACAAGCTGCCTGTTTCTTTATAAATTCAGATTGTTATTCTATTGGCTATGCTGCTTTACTGATTCAGACTGGTGTGATTTCATTGAAAAGAATGAAGTTACTTAATGATAAAATCCCAACACCTCATGTCATTTGCCATTTCCTGTTGCATTATTATCAAAGTGAACTGAGAAGCTGTCTGTAAAGTCATATTTGATATACTGCCTTTTAAGTTTTATCAGACTGGAAGGATTTAATAAATGTTCACATTTTTAATGGATTTTCCCCTTCTGGTTCTTTTGGAAAAAAGCCTTTCTCCCATGTGCTCTTCCCATTAAGGCTTCTTCTGTCATTTGCAAGTTAAGAAATAATGGGAGAAAGACATATGCATTAGAAGTAGTTAATCAGGAATATAACCTTATGCAAATCCAAATTCATTAGAGATTAGGTTATAATAAACTATCAAAATAGAATTGTATTTTGTATATGCAGATGGCTAATTTTTGAATTCTATTCATCTCATCTGATATCAGCTGCTATCATACCACTATAGCTAAATGTTTACAAACTTGTCATTTAATAGTCTCCCAAAACCTATGTTCAAACGTTTATTATTTACTTATTTGTATGCCTTTGGAATCCTCTTAGAAGAACATTAAGTTTCTTGGGGACAAGGATTATTTGTATACTTATGCTTTGCCAGTGCCTGGCATCTAGCAGACAAGCAATCAAGAACACTAGACCTGGTATCAGAAATATCTCAGTTACTTAGTAGCTGTGTGATTCTAGGCAAGTCATTTAACTTTTATTTGCCTCAGTTTTCTTATATGTAAAAATTGAGATATTAATACAATTTACCTCCCCAGGTCAGTGCAAGAATAAAATAATATTTGTAAAAAGGCTCTGCAAACTTTAAACACTATAGAAATGATAGATATTGTGATTTTTCTCAATTAATGTAAACATAGTTTTAAAGTTTATTTTTTGATGTTGAATTTCAAATTCTCTCCTTTCTCCTTTCTAGAGAAGGCAAACAATTTGATATAGATTATACATGTGCAGTCATGAAAAACATTTCCACATTAGCCATGTTGTTAAAAAAAAATGATGACCAATAAAACCAAGAAAAATAAAGCAAGTAAAAAAAAGTATGTTCCAATCTGTATTCAGACACTATTAGTTCTTTATCTGAAGATATTCTCTGAATAATTTTATTTATTAAATGCCAGGCACCTGACTAGGCACTGGGAATAGAGACAATGATGAAATGCCCCCTGCCTTAAGGAACTTACATCCTAGACACCTAATTAAGTGTTTGTTGAATTGAATTAATTCAATCCCTTGGAAAATAAGATAGGAATCTAAAAGAGTAGTTTTTCTAACTCCCTCATTTTCCAAATGAGAAAGCTGAGGCAGGAAAGGGGAAGTTATTAATCCAAACTCTCATGTAGTAAGTAATACTTAGGTGTTAGGATAAATCTATATGGGTAAATATAGAAAAATTTTTAAAATCATTAATAGCAAAAGAGTATTAACTGCAGATTTGATCATACCATCATGTGGGTGATCTGTTCCACATAGATAAAGGGAAGAATCATTTGTGTTTATGAAACTTTACAACCCGAAAACACCAGGAAAGAACCTGACAACTTATCAGACCTTCAGCAGTTCCCGTTTGTTTGTTTTTTCATTCTTCAGAAACAGTTTTGTTTGTGGCAGTTATATATTGTGGGCGTGTCCCATGTGCTATCATGCAGCTGCTTGGAAAATCTCAACACTTAATGCAATAACATTAAGAATTTTATTCAGTTTCAGGAAGCAAAGTTCAGAAGCCAAATAAAGATAATGTGACAAACTCACCTCTCCTTTTAAAAATGAACCCTGAACACCCCTCCTCTCTTTTCCATACTGAGCCATGAAAGACATCCCATTATCTTGTCACCTGCAGGAAATATCATTGTGCGAGGTGTATGTCTATTGAGAAGCTATTTTAAATTTAGGTGAAATTTTGTTGTTGTTGTTGTTTGGGAGGAGGGGGTTGCTATTTGTAAAGATGAGAAAAGGAAGCAATGCCTATTGTTTGACCTCAACAGTGCCTGATTGACTAGTAGAAGGAACATTTCCATGGGAACAGATGAATGTCTGCTTGTCATGTGGTGAAGTAAACAGCACAGTCCACAGCAGCCTCACTACCCCTGCTCATTACTTGGGGCTGCTGCTAGCAGCCTCTCCCTTTTTATGTTTAGCCAAATTATCTGACAGAATTTCTTTTTAAGTCCATAAGTACAAATCCTTTTCCTTCTTCCCATCCCCCCTCCCTTTTTACCCCCTCATTCTTCATGCAGTTAATGATTACATTTGCAACTGGGAGAAAAAATCCACGGCAAGCTGAAATAGCACACAGAACAAACTGAGGATGAGCTTTATCAGCCTGATGCTTATTAGCTTTTCATGATCGTGTTTTGTTTTAAAGTATTGTAGTTTCTTGCCAACTTAGATTACATTTGGGTAATGCAAAGTATGAACCAACAAGAGGCTGGTATTCTCTTCAGCCTGCCTAGAAAGCTGGCTATGGAACCTTAGACAAATCATTGGCCCCCAAAGTATTTCAGTAGCCCCAAAGGCTTATCTGTGAAATGGGGACAGTCATGCACCCTCAGGTAGAAGCATTGTCTTCCCAAACACCTAAATCCTCAAATTCTTTTCCCAAGCCCTAAGAGGCAAATTCTCGTGAGAACAGGAGCTTTCTCGGGAGATTTGAAATACTTCTGCTTCTGTTTCTGGCCAGAAATACCACAGGAAACGTTTTTGTTTTTTTTTTTTTTTTCGTGTGATATTTAAGTCTTTCTAGTTCAGCTTCTGACTTTAAAGGGGGGGAAGGAGGAGGGAGGGAGGAGGATGTGAAAAGGGAGGAAAAATGCTGTCCCTAAAAGTTTTAGAACCTTAGAAAAGGTCCCCAATTCTCAAGTTCTGAAATGAGTATAGGGTTTGTGAGAGAGAGAGAGAGAGAGAGAGAGAGTTCTCTGTTTTAGCTGAACCTTTTCTCTCATCCCCATTATTGTCTTCTTTGTCATTTCAGCCATTTATCCCTGTCTAAGGCTACCTCCCCGCCCCCACCCCCTACAAGCCTGAGCACGCCCCAGGCTTAAAGTTCAGTAAACTTCCATACAGAGACATAGACAGAGACCTAGAGAGGAAGAGAAAAGAGGGAGAAAGAGATCATGAGAATATCAGGAAAGAAAGAAAAAGAAAAGATGGAAAGAAAAAGGAAAAGAAGGAAAAAGGAAGGACGGAAGGAAAAAGAAGAAAAGAATAAAAAAGGAAAGAAAGAAAAGAGAAGGAAGAATAAGTTAGAAAGAAAGAATAAAAGGAAGAAAGCAGGTTAAGCTGCCCCTACAAAGTAGCAATCCAGTCTCCATTCAACTTGTACCCAAAGTACATCTTCCATATTAAAGCCCCAGTGGTCTTTATCTAGACCAGCTGCTTATAATGTCTGCGAGGAATGTGGCACATCAAATGCTCAGAACACTGCTGCTATTGTATGCTAACGGGCTGATTGAACCCTGGATAATTGGCATGTAACCTTCTCTATTAATAGTGCAGACAGATATGTGAATTAGCTGAATACCTCCGACATATGCCATGCATTAACTAAAGGGGCTTACCATTCTCAGAACGTCGTGGCTAACTATGACACCAGTAATTATTCTTTAGAACACTTTAACATTAGGGGGAAATCAATAAATAATCTGTAGCCTCCTGCCCAACTCAGGAACCAATGATATGTTCTATTGTAACATAAGCGGCAAAAGGTTGATAATTGTTTTTCTTTTGGTGATGTCCTGACACTGAGGGGGGTTTTTTCCTATTCTTTTTTTTTTTTTTAATTTATTTTTAAATAAGTTCCAAGAGGTTTTTAAGCCCTAATCTTGTGACAATCAAGATGGGTGAGTAGGGAAGGTACACCTGTCAGGTCCTATGTTGCAATTGCTCAAAGGGAACATACAGTACTCAAAAAAAAAAAAAGACTTTTTATTTTGACATTTTGAAAGATTTGACTAGTACTTGTTTGCTTTATCTTTTTAAACATAGTGTGCTTCTCTTCTGTCCATTCACCTGAACTAAAGGCAGATCAGGCTTCTACCTTTAAATTGGGTTTATTTTATAAAGATTCTGCCTATGTAATATTCTGGGATGTGGTGCTGTGAAGAAGCCAGAAGGAACAATGTGGTATTTTGCCATTTGAAAGATGTTAGCTTTTGAAATCTCTAATTCTATGGAAGACGGACTTCTCTGAAGATGGAAGCCAAGAAGGCTGCAGAACCTGTCTGGGGGACTTGTGTGTGTGCAAAGTAACTGTCTGGCAAAAACAAGATTAAGTTCTATGATTTCAGTTTTGTTTGCTCAAGAGAATGTTCTATTTCTGAGCATACTGAGGCAAGAGCCAATAAGAAGGTGGAGAATCATCCTTATAAGCATCAATTTTCATCCAACAAGTCAAGGTGAAGTTGGAGCATGTTTTTACCATCACATGTTCTGGGGGCTTAAGGTATCAAAACAGGGCATATTCTTCACCATTCTGCCATTATGACACTATTCTTCCTCACTGACAGGGTGTCAAACATGATCATATATTTGATTTAGATGGCACAACATATAGCAGTATGGGCAAAGTATTATGGCTACTATATTTCTTTGCCTCTTACTACCAATTTTTTGTTTCATTTATGTTTTGTTCAAAAAAAATGAGGGGGGGGGGAATTGTTTTTTTTTTTTTATCCCGATGCTTTGAAAGGCAGTGTAGATGAAAACAAGAGTAGAATCCTAGGTTTCAATAATAATCATCTATTTATTGTCTGTGTGACCTTTTTCTCTCTCTAAGACCCCATTTCCCTCATCTGTAAAAATAGGAGGTTGATAATAAAGATCTTAGAGAACAGAAAGTGAAACAGTATTCATTTCTTACCCAGACTGATGGGGGCCTATCAGGACAGAATATCCTATACTTTGGCAAATAAGATCACAGTATAGATAAATTTTGAATTGTTTGTTTTGTTTTCTTTTGTTTTTGCTGTGACACAAGGGAGAGAATTCACTCTGAGAAAGGAAGTTTATGAAATGATTGTGATATAAAGACAAAGTGCATCATGTTTACATATATTGGATTACTTGCTATATAAGGGAGAGGGTAGGAGGAAGAGAAGGAGAAAAATTTGGAGCAAGATTTTGTAAAGTTGAATGTTGAAAATTATCTTTGCCTATATTTTTAAAATAAAAGGCTATTATTTTTTTAAATAAACAAATTTTAAAAAGACAAAAGCACATCAAAAAGACATATTTTGAAGGGTTTGAAAAAGAGGATCTTTTGCATCCCTACCATCTGTAATATATAACCAACAAATGGATAAATCTTGCTATTTCTTCCTCATTATATCTCTCAGATAGGTCCCCTTCTCTCTACTTAAACAATTACCACTTAGTTCAAGCCCTTATCAGTTCTTGCTTAGACTATTGTAATATTGTCCTAATTAGTCTTTCTTCCTCAAGTCTGTCCCCTCTCCAAACCATCCCCCTTTCTAACCACCAAAGTGATTTCCTTAAAGGATTTTTCTTTTTGACTGTGCCATACACTCAGAAAACTCCAAGGGCTACTTATTGCTTCCAGGATTGGATATAAAGTCCTCTTTGTGAGCAATTGGAGTTAAGTGACTTGCCCAGGGTCACACAGTTAAGTGTCTGATGTCAAATTTGAACTCAGGTCCTCCGGACTCCAGGATTGGTGCTCTATCCACTGAGCCACCTAGCTGTCCTGGGGCTTTGCATTTAAGACTATTTGTACCTTGGCCCTTTCTTACCTTTCCAATCCTAGATTTTACTCCCTTTGTCTACAATCGCATAAACTGCCATGGCTTCCTTCCAACTCAATACCTAGAAGATAGATTTTTGCCCAGTCCCTCCAGCAGCCGGAGGCCTTGCCTCTAAGATTATCTTCCTCTGTATCTAGCTTGCATGTATTTACTTACATTTTTGTTTTTCCCACTGAGAGATAATGTGGGGTAGTTACTAAAGAGTTTGCTGCATAAACCAGAAATACATGGGTTCTAGTCCTGCCTCTGACATAGATAATGTGATCAAGGGCAAATCACCAAATCAGTGCTCTAGACAATTCTCTAATTTATACATTTCAGAGAAGGTTCAAACTTGGCTTAAAAGTGGAATTTTCCTTATTCAGAAGTTACCTGGTACAGCTCAAAACGGAATCCTCCCCAATTAGAATGTAAACTCCTTGAGGGTAGGGATTATTTTTGCCTTTCTTTGCAGCCTCATAATTTAGCACACTCATTAGCACCTAGTAAGTGCTTAAAAAATGCTTGTTGATTGACTAAATGCCATTATAATTTGTTTCTTTCAAAACCTGTCTACTCCCAGCTTCAATTCCTTCCGTGACTTTCTCTGGATAAACTCTGAACTCGGGCTCCTTTCCCTGGCTGGTTCCTCTATATTCTGTTTCATAAACTAGTACCAATCCATGATACTTTCCAAAAGTAAAATTACTGTTTCCTGTCCTATCCTGTCTTTAGAAAAGCACTCTTCAGAGTCTAATAATGAGATCAAGCCCAAATGTACTAGCTGAAAAAACATATCCCTGAAAAGCCCTTCTGGACACAATTTGTAACAGGGGGTGTTTAATGCATGTTTGCTGATTGAATGAGTAAATCTATGATTGAATGAATTTAGGTATCTTTGCATGTTCTTGCTATAGTTCTAATTTATGAACCCTGCTCAAGGAGCTTCCTAGGTGGAAAAAGCATTCCTACTCTGATCTGTTGAAGAGTATGAGCAATTTATAGAGTTCTTCAATAGCTCTTATGACAAGAGCAATAATTTTCACATGAGAATCAATGTAGTTTTTTCCTTAGGATGCTAGCAGATGTTTCTTGGAGACACTCAGAGGAACCGTGTGAAATTATCTAGCTTTGTATTCTATGGAAATTTCATTCAATGGCAATTTTATTTTTGTTTAGATAATTACAAGTTTGATAAGTACAAGTTATCTATGTAATACGTTCTCTAAGAATTATGCACATGGATAGTGTGTTGGTAAAAGCCCATTTAATGACAAATCTATGTAGATTGAGATATATCCAAAAGGGATATGTGCCTCCAGACATGTAAAACAAAAATCCACATGTATTTAGATTTATGCTTCTCAGGGAAAGGGAAATACACCCAAAACACTTCAAAATCCAGCTTTATGTTTTATGTCTATTTGTCAATTCCCATTTGTTCCCATTCAGAGATAGAACTGTTACTTCTGGCTCTGCAGAACAGACTAGTAAATGCTGGCAGACAGCTGACCTTAGCTGAGATCAATACAAAAAATTCAAGGAGCTCATGAAATAAAATCCTTTGAAGTGAAATGTAAAATTGGATTTCATAAGCTATCATTATCATTTGTCTGGTAGAAAAAAGTAAAGTCTTATAAAGATGAATAATTCTACCCCCAACTTTGGCAGTAAAAGGAATTGAGATAGATGATATATTTCTGCAAGTTCAGACTGTAGACAAATAAAATGACTTTGAGGTAGATGAATAGCCTCCTGATGTTAAAAATATGAAGAACAAATTAGACAACAGGATGATTTTGTAAATAACTGACAATCCCCTACATAGGAATCTTTCGTTCTCTCTGATGGAATTAATACACTGGCTCATAAAAGAGGGATACTGGCAGATGGATACCAACACCAATTATTTTCAAGTCATTTCTCAAGTGTGCAAACTCCATTGGTACCATTGTTTGACTATCAGATTTCATTAGGTCATTATCACCAGATTAGCTATTTGAAGCATGCCCTCTCTGGCAGTTGCTCCTCTGAATGAATTACTCAGAAGAAGTCTTCTTCCAACATGCAAATTTCTTAAAGAAGTTCTGTTATTCAGCTTTTGTTAAAGTTCTCTGATTTGGTCAGAGCATTTTTCTTGAGACTTGCTTCTTTTTTTTAATTAAAGCATTTCAATTCAATATAGATTTATCCTGATGAAAAATGGAATAGACATACATTTGTTTTCCTTCTGGTTAACTTTAAAGCTCAATGTATCAGAAAATATTTTATTTCCAATACTGCAACTACTTCAAGGCTCCATGATTACATTTATATGAGTGTTCTTACTATTGATATAGATTGCCTCTCTCTCCCCACCTACAAGCTGGCCACTCCCATCCCCCCAATCCCCCATCCAGCTGCAACCAGCATGGTAATGAGCCTTTCTGAATTTAATCCTTGAATTTTGGTCCTTAGATACAAAAGATATACTCACCGGGTCCCTCACCAGGCTTGTACTAAAAGCTTTTTCAGATTGATAGAAGCTGCTCAAACTTACATTCCACTGATTTTCAAAAATGCAGAATCATCTCAAGACAATAATGATATATCAGAAGGGAACTTATGAATAGGTATCATATTTGCTCATGGACAATTATATTAAAGTAATATTTTGGGCAAGTTAATTAATTTCCAAATCTCAGTTTCCCCATCTCTAAAATGGGAATGATCACATTGTTTCATTACCTCCCTCACGTGGCTGTTATAAGGATTATATGAAAAGATTTTGTAAACTCTAAAATGCTGTATAAATGTGAGCTATTATTAGTATTGATAGCATTGTTATTATTATTATTAACTCAACATCCTTTGTGATAAAAAGTCCTAGTAAATTCTATTTCTTTGTATTCAGCTATGAACCTAGGAGTGCACATAATGATTTTTTAAAAAATACTTGCAAAGTAATTTTCAGAGATAAGAGGATTAATTTTTAAGTGTTCATTGGCTTTTTGTAAGGAATGCTATAGGGAACTCTGATGAGGAAGCTCTCTCCACCAATATCAGTCAGCATCTTTTCTAATTAGAATTAAAGCATGAATTCATAACTTTTTTTAATGTCATGTCCCCCCTTGGCAGAATGGTGAACTCCATGAACCATCCTCAGAATAATATTTTGAGTATATAAAATAAAATGTATAGAATACAAAGGAAGCCAATTTCTTTTTTTATAATAGCTTTTTATTTTTCAAAATTTTTCCCAAAAAATACAAAGATAGTTTTTAACATTCACTCTTGCAAAACCTTATATTCCAAATTTTTCTCCCTCTTTTCCTTCTTCCCCTTCCCCTAGACAGCAAATAATCCAATATCAGTTAAATATGTGCAATTCTTCCAAACATATTTCCACATTTATCATGCTGTGCAAGAAAAATCAGATCAGAAGGGCGGAAAATGAGAAAAAAAAAAAAAAAAACAACAAGCAAACAACAACAACAACAACAAAGGTGAAAATACTATGTTGTCATCCACGTTCAGATTCCAACACCCTCTTTTTGAAGGTGATGGCTCCTTCCATCATAAGTGTTCTGGAACTGCCTTGAATCACCTCATTATTGAAAAGAGCCTAGTCCATCACAGTTGATCATCACATAATTTTGTTGTTGCTGTGTACAATGTTCTCTTGTCCTGCTCACTTCACTTAGCATCAGTTCATATAAGTTTTTTCAGGCCCTTCTGAAATCAGCCTGCTCATCATTTCTTATAGAACAACAATATTCTATTCCTTTATATATCATAACTTATTCAGCCATTCACAACTGATGGATGGCCATTCAGTTTCCAGTTCCTTGCCACTACAAAAAGAGCTGCTATAAACATTTCTTCATATGTGGGTTCTGAAAACCAATTTTTTGACATTTTATTAAAATATGTTAAAAACAAGTTCATGGATCCCAGGTTAAGAGAATTGCTCAGGACACAGAGAGATTAAATGATTTGTCTTGGAGCACATAACCAATATGCATCAAAGGTGGAGTTTGAACTGAGTTCTAACTGATTTTGAAATCAGCTCTCCAACCAATATATTGTATTTCCTCTCAATGAGAATTTATACTTTCATTTATTTAGTTAGTTATTTAGTTAGTTATTAGTTAGTTATTTAGTTATAACATTTTTATATTATATTAAATTGAATTTTCATTTTTTATATTTAAACTGAGAATTTATATTTTTTACTCCCTTTAAGTGCATATGAATCAACTACATAATAAATATTTATTAAAGCAACTTTTAAGTATTCCTTGCTATCCTTGGTAGGGGATGGGGACGTAGAAATTAGGATAAGAAAAGGAGAATAAGACATGGTCTCTCTTCTCAAAGAACTAAGGGAAAAAAAGGAATAATACTTTGGTGATTTAATGATTTCAACTGTGTGGGTCTTTTTCAAAATGCTAACACAAATTACTAAAGAGATGGTTAATAGACATCTAGAAAAGGAAGCCATGATCAAAACAAACCATCCTAGATTTATCAAAAACAGCCCATTCCAGAATAATTTTCCCCCCTTTTTTGACAGTTACTAAACTGGTAGGTCAGGAAAATAGTATAGGTATAGTTTACCTAGATGTCAGCAAAGCATTTGAGAAAGTATCAAATTCTATCACTGTAGAAAGAATGAAAAGATTCAGGCTACATAATAGTAGGGTTTGGTGATTCAGAAGTGGTTGAATGGTCAAACTCAAAGAGTAGGTTTAATATAAATTGTCAGAAGGGCTCCAAGAATCTAGGCTTAGCCTTTGCTGTTAACTTTTTTTTTGTCAGTGATTTGGATAAAGGTATATGTGGAGGTTTATAAAATCTGCAACTGACACAACACTAAGAGGAAGAACTAATTTGTTGGATGGCAAAATCAAAATCAGAAAAATATTCTAATAGGTTAGAAAACTGGTTGGAACCTAAAAGATATAAATAAGGATAAATGATATAAAAAAAGATAAATGTAATTAATCTTACACATGGGTTCAAGCAATCAACACCATAAGAACAAAACAGCAAATACATTATTAGACAGCATTTGTTCTATAAGAGATCTCAAAGATTTAGTGAATTGTAAGTTTAGTATATACCTCAATGGTATGATGTAGACGTTACAAATAAAAAAAGCTAATGAGACCTTGGGCTACATTAAGAAGACTACACTTTTAGGAAGAGGAGACAATAATTTTACCCTATTGAGCTCCAGATTTCCACATCTGGAATGTTTTGTTAAATTTTGAGCACACTGTTTAGAAAGGATGTTGATAGACTGAAGGGTGTCTAAAGAAAAGGAACCAGAATGGCGAAGGGTCATCAGTTTATGCTGTGTGGTGAATAATTAAAATTGGGGGTGGTTAACCTATAAAAGAAAGGATTCAGGAGAAATAATAATTGTCTTTAAGTACTTAAAAGTTTGTGGGAAAATAATTATACCGTTCTGTTCAGTCCCAAACAGCAGATCTATGTAGCAGCTAGCTGCCACAGTTGAGAGATGAATCTGGATTCAGGAAGACCTGCATTCAAATTCAACATTTACTAGCTGTATAACTCCGGGTAAGTCATTTAACTTCTAACTGCCTTGCTTATTGATAAAATGGGAATAATAACAGCCCCTGCCTTTGAAAATTGGTGTGAGAATAAAATAAAAGATGTTTGCAAAACATTTTGCAAACCTTATCTAGCGTCGTTATCATTATTAGAGCTATCCTAGGGAAATGGTTGATGTTGGAAGTTATCAGGTAGAGATCAAATGGCCATTTGTTAGGTAAATTGTAGAAGAAACTCTTTTTGGAGAGAAGTATTTTTTGGTCACTTTTATCTCTAAAATTCTGTAATTCCTTCATTGACACAAATTTTCTATAAATGCTTACACATTTTGTGTTATTCTTGCCCATTTCTTTCCATAAATCTTTCAGTCTAACTAATACACTTCCTCTTCTTTGAATATTTTTGGGGAGACTAAGGTACTACTACAGTGCTGTTATCTCCTCTAATGGTATTAGCTTGAGCCCCTTTTCTGATGTGTTTTTTCCCATACCAACCGACAGTGACTATTGACCCATTTTCATTCAACTAATTAATATCAATTATCTTTTACAAAGGGATATTTACTATGAAAATATAGTCATAAAAGAAGTTACAAACATTTCACACACACACACACACACACACACACACAATGGACACCCTATACAACCTCATTGTCAATAAGGAGAATGGGCTGAAACTTAGTGGCTTCTCTGAACAAAATCACTTCTGAACACCTGATAGTTAAGAGATAAGTTGCTCCCTCTAGGTTGCCTTCCATCTATGCTGGATCAAACAGGTTACTTTTGAGCTTTTGTTCTTCTCTGCTGGCCACAAAATACAGCATGGGGACTCTAGCTTCCAGACTCCTCATTATCTCTGCCTTTTGAAGCTCACAAGGTTATAGCCATCTCCAATTCTCCATCAGGGAAAGGCGGGAAAGAACAAATACAAAGAGACAAATGCTAGGGACTCGTATTCACAGTCTAACTGTTGGGATCCTAAGGAGGGACATCAAGTCCCTCTCTCCATTAGGAGGCTTATAGCAAATCTCCTTCATCCAAACAGCAATAAAGCAAGAAAGAGCACAGAAGTGACTTTGGCATGTATAAACTGCCTTTTGAATGCACACCGAACCCAACTCTGCAACATCATCAGTCCTGGGGAACAGAATGAAACCCATAGTAAAATGCCAGGACCCTCAGACTCACCCCTTTTCTAGCAGGAAGAATAACCTGTTCACACTCTTAGGATGGGGGTCCCATTGACCAGTTAACATATACATGTAGCTATATTGGCTAACTTTGATGTGCCTTCCATTCAGTTACTGAAAAAAGAATTGAATCAAATACAATTCAAATTTCATTTAACAAATATTTGCTTATTAAGTATCTCTTATTTGTAGAGAGAAGCAATATGACAGTGCAGAGCTTTTTAAATTTTTTCCTCTCATGACCCCTTTTCTCCTGAAAAATTTTTATATAAGCCCAGGTTTATAGGTATATAAAATAGGTATGCAAATCAAACATTTATTGATAACAATTTTTGAGAGTTGAACAACTTATATTTATTTGAGGGCTAGGTACAACCAATGCTTAATCTATTTTTTGTCCCTGTGTATTTCGAAAGTTTGACACTTTTTTCTTTTTTTTTCTTTATCACTTCCCATTAACTAATTCATTCTCCATGCCCCACATCTCAAGCTTCTCCTTGTAATAAATAAGTGTAGTGATGCAAATAAATTAACATATGATCTATAACTGAAGATGTATGATTCATCCCATCACCATGATGGGAGGAGGTAAGAAACACACTTTATCACAGGCTTCTGAAGGCATGATCCATGATTGCAATGATCTAGTGATCAGTTAGTATAACTAGTTCTTCCTGGTTTATCAGTTCATAAAAATCTTCCTGTTCTTATCACTGACCTAGAGGATCAGTAGGTTAAATGACTTTCCTATAATCATATAGCCATTGTATTTCTTGATGTGCCAGAAAATACAGAAGTTTTTTTTTAGCATAGGAGTGACATAAAGAAACTGATAGTATTTTAAAATGATTCATTTGGCAAAGATGCATCAAGAGGAAGAGGAGCCTGAAATTAGGGAAGCCAGTTTGGATTGATGATGAGGGCCCACACTAGAGTTTAAGGAATGGAACAGGGTCAGTACTAAAAATATTATATAGAACTAATCATAGCTAATATTTATAAAACACTTTAAGATTTGTGCTGCTATTAGGGAGAATTGAAACAGCCTGCTTAGACCAAGCTCCTTCTCCCAGAGGAGGTTCCATAGATAGAAATAGCTAGAATGTCTGATGAATTAATTAGTACAACTCCTAACACCAAAGGAATTCTACCACTTATCTAATCTACTCATGATTGGAGTATTCAAAGGCCTGCTTAAACTGGATTGGTGCATTTGTAAAAGGTTTTGGTTCCTTTGTCTGCTTTAACTTAAAACCTTACAATACCTAAAAGGTTCAAAGAGTCCCTAGCTATGGATCAAGGGAATTGTCTTCAATGAGTTATTGATATGACTTTATTTCCAGGAGCCTGATCAGACTGGAACCCAGCTTGGATAGCAGTGAGGCAGAAACACATATTTCCTTATATCCTTTTAGAGTGAGAGAATCCTATCAGTGTTTTTTATGCTACTAATAAACCCTATAGGTATCTTAAAATGACTATTGTCTTTGCTCCTTAAAATCTCAGTAAACTGAATCTTCCCTTTGATCATTCCATTCAGTTTATTCTGCTTCCCTATAAATCTTCTCATTAGAGGGAGACATGGAGAGGAATATTTATAACCCCAACTTCCCTCTTTCTGTCAGGTGTTACTCTGAGACAAAACACAATTCTAGCATCCATATTGTTCTAGTTCCCAACACCTATAAAAGAGCACAAGTTTGGGAGCTTCTGGGATAGACATTCAAATTATGGATGTACAAAATGGGAGGGGAAAAAGAAACAGTTCCACCCTGTAAGTTGTTAGTGGTTAGAGGGATAACAATTTCCTGCTCTGATTGATTCTATCATTCTCTCCTTTTAACCTTAACCCCCACCCCAGTCCTCAAATGCTCCCAGAAAAGTTGGTTTGTCTGTGTAAAAGCAATATAAATTATAGCATTTATATTAACTACTTACCATTTTGCCTAATTACCAAGAAGCTTAATAATAATATGTGTATCATATGTTAATGTTAATCATATATAATGTCAAGTTAACTTTGTTGTAGGTTTTCTTTAATTATAACATTAAATCCTATTTATCAATATTCAGGTTATATACTTTGCTGCCTTTTTAACATGATCACAGAACTATAATGCTGAAAGGATTCAAATAAAACCAAGCCTTTTGTCAGTGAGGCAGCTTTATGAAAAGAGCATTAGATCAGGAATCAGGATGTCCTGAGTTCAAATTTATTGTCTAATACTTACTAGCTGTGTGATCCTGGGCAAGTAAGTCTCCTAACCTCTGTCTGCAGTAGTTTCCTCAACTATAAAATGAGGATAATAATAGCACCTACCTTCCAGGGTTGTTGTGAGGATAAAGTAAAATTGTATTTGTAAAACATATAACAAAATGCCTGACTGGAACATGATAGATACTTAATAAATGCTTGCTTCCCTCTTTTCTACATGGGAAGAAACTGAGAGCCAAACTCATGAAACAAGTGCAAAGTAAACTGTTTACTGGAAACTCAAAAAAATTAGGAAGGAACATTGGCTATTAAAAAAATTAAGTTTCTGAAGTTAGCAGACTATCTTCACTTTGACTCCTCTATTTCAAAATTGATTTCATTTGAATCTTCCATTTCAGAGAAACTGACTGAAAATGGAAGTGAGGAAATATAACCACTATCTAGGCTTTCAATTCCTAAGTCTGTTCTTTTAGGATTTTTGTGTTTTGTTTAAAAACAAAATTGGCTGAATAAGACAGCTGCTTTTTCTCTGCTTGCCCCAGCATGTTTCTCCAGAGTCAATTTGGGATTGTGAAACACTAAGGAGTGGTTTAAAAGTTCTCCAAATCAATAAATCAGAAACAAAGGAGGCAGGTCAGCTGAGTCAGGAGAGTCATGGAAGACCTTGGCTGAAAACAATCTGAACTAAAGGGATGATGGTTTGTTTTGAAATGAGACTTGTCGCGTGTCACAGGGTAATAAGCTGCACTTATTTTAGAGTTACTCACCTTTGTTTGCATGCATGATTCATGGTGTGTTCTTACCCTGCCAGGGCACATGGATCATGGCTGTCTGTATGGCAAAGCTTTATAGACTGGCAAAAGTATGAGTCAGTGGGTAGCTTCATTTCCCTGTGACCATTCTAAACAACCTAATTTTTGCCTTACCTGCCTTGAAGATTACACTTGTAAATAGACTACACTTGTAAACACTTTCCTGTTCTTTGGGAAGATTTCAAACAGAATTATCTAAGCCTAAATTAGTTTCTGGAATGAGGCAGTCAAAGCATAGAACATTCTGTACACTAGAGACCTACCCAACAAAACTTGTGTTCCAGTGTTTGGGAAGAGACACAATCCTTTGTTTTCAGTACCCAATTTAAACTGCCTACTATACATGGAACAATGGGGAGTGGGGCAGAGTCAAGAATTTGGGGATTTGAAGGTTGGAGAATAACAATCCCAAATATCGATGTGGGAATGGTTTGGGAAAACATCTTTCTCTTATACAACTTTTAATAGAAATAATTGCTAAATTATTGATAGCGGTGTTAAAAGACAATGTTCAGAAAATGCTGAATTGCAAGAGGTAAATTCATGGACAGGATTAGTCCATTATATTTAAAAGCTCAGTATAATCATTGCAGTTTTGTAAGCAACTTAGTTCATTTGAAAGGTTTTACTTTTTTTCACAAAAAAAAGATCATACATGATTGATTTAGTGTCAAAAGGAATCTCAGAGGCCATATAGTCCAACCCCATTCATTTTAAAGATGGGGCAGGTAGCTAGATGGCACAGTAGATAGAGCACAGGTCCAGGAGGACCTGAGTTCAAATCAATCTCTCAGATACTTAATACTTATTAGCTGTGTGGCTCTAGACAGATCACTTAACCTCACATTCCTTGCCAAAATAATAATAATAATAAAGTAAAATAAAGATTGAGGGTAGCCAGTGACTTGTCCAAGGTTACACAGAAATGTGATTTTTGAACTTTAAAGGAACAATTTTCTCCCTACTTCTTAGCCTTAGTATATATAAATATATATATATATATATATATATATATGCTATTTCAAATGAAATCAATTTTGAAATAGAGGAGTCAAAGTGAAGATGGTCTGCTAACTTCAGAAACTGAATTTTTTAATAGCCAATGTTCCTTCCTAATTTTTTTGAGTTTCCAGTAAACAGTCTACTTTGCACCTTATTTGTTTCATGAATTTGGATCTCGGTTTCTTCCTATGTAGAAAAGAGGGAAGCAAGCATTTATTAAGTATCTATCATGTGCCAGTCAGGCATTTTACTACATGTCTTACAAATATTATTTCACTTTATTCTCACAGAATATATATATATATATATTCACACACATATATTATATATACACATACACATATATTATATACACACACATATATTATATATACACACACATATGTATTATATATACACACACATATATATTATATATACACACATATATATAGATATACACACATGTATATAGATATACACATATATACATGTATATATACATACACACTATATATTTTATTCATTTGGCAAGGCTAACCACCACACACACACACACACACACACACTACAAATTACCAGTTTCCTGAGATATATATAACCAATTAAAAGAAGGAAACAAAAGAAAAGTCCATGTCATCAAAATGATTCGGAACCAGCATTTCGTTAGAAAAACTTTCATTCACCAAACATTTTTGTGCCTACTATGGATAATGCACTGTGCTGGTCACTTGGGCAGATATAAATAAGACAGTCTCAGCTCTCAAGGAGCTTAACATTGAGCAGAGCCAGTTAACCATGTGCACAGATAACTATGATATAGATTAGAAGATGATTTAGTGCTTAAAAGGAAGGCTTTGAGATCAGATAACTGAGAAGTACAAAGTGCATGTGACAATTTTTTTTTTCTTTTTAGGACACCATTGGATTTAAAGCTAGGAGGGACCTTAAAGATTATTTGTACAACTTTCTGGATTTTACAAATGAGGAAACCACTAGAGAGATGGGAAACGGTATGAGGTAGCAAAGTAAGGATTTGAGAAGCGTTCCCCTGACACAAAAGTTTGGTTTTTTTATTACGTTTCTTTAAAATAGTTCTACCTGAATTGATGCTCATGCCCTCATAGGCTCCTATAAGTGGGTTTGATGCTTACAACAGGAAGGAGCCATGTGACATCCTTTTTTTTCTATTTGATTTTCAGGTACCAGACTTATCTCCTACATCAGAATTGCAGTTGAGGTTAAATATTAATTTGGAGGAGGGAAATTAATCTGATCTATTGCTTAGAAAAAATTATACTTCTTAGGGATCTTATGAAGCAGCCTGAATTCAATAGGGGAAACATTTTTAAGTCTAGACTTTTGACAATTGCTTTGTAACTCAGCATTTTATAGAACAGTCCAAATCTGTAGTCTCAAAATTTTTGTGAGAACACTATGTCCCTATCAGCATAAAATTTTACATATATATATAATAGCTCACATACACGCAATATTGATGAATTTATTCACAAATTATATACATGTACCACTGTACCAACCATTATGTAAATTATAAGACCCACACAAAAATGAAATTTAAATTAAAGATAAAAGCATATTTGAGTAAATAGGGAGTTACTGGAGTTTCTTATGTATGGACTTGACATGACTGGAGCTAAACCCTTAGAAAGGTTCTGTAGAGGATGGATTGGAGTAGAAGAGAGTCTTGAATGAGGAAGATCAATGAGGAGGCTACTGCAATCATCCAGATGAGAGGTGATGGGACTTTGCACCAAGCTGGTGGCTGGCTAGCTGGCTGGCTAATGTATATGGATGTTTAAGAAAAAAGTGAGGAGTCAAGTTGAAAGCCATGATTGAAAACCTGGATCATGGGAAGAATGGTGGTATCCACAATAGAAATAAAAAAGTTCATAAGAGGAATAGATTTGGGAGAAAAGTAGAATTCTATTTTGGATCTGCTGAGTTTAAAATACCTAAATATCCTGTAAACATTTTATGATATAGGAATAGGGCTCAAAAGAACCAGTCAGTAAACAAAGCACTTATTATGTGCTAGGCACACAATGTTATTAATTGACTCTCACTTTAGAGTCCACTGGTATGGAAAAGTATTGAGGATGGATATATACGATATATATAGATATAGATATATAAGCATATGTACAATATATATAAAATATATTGTGATATGTATAATATCTGTGTGCATACAATATATGTACTTGATACACTTATTGTACATGCATCTATTTGTGTATACATGTGTACATACCTATAAAGTATGTGGGCATGTAATCATGTATGCGTGTGCATATATATATATATATATTTTATACACACGCATATCTATCTTAAAGCCATTCAAATGGAGATAATAATTAAACCTATAGGAGCTAATAAAATCATCCAATAAGAGAGTACAGAGATAGGATATAGGAATGCCACGGGTTGCAGGGGGCATTGCCTGTGCAGCTATTAGCCATGCCTGAATTGGGCTGCATCATACTCTTCTTCCCTTGAAGGGTCCCCACTGGTGCAGCCATGGTAAAGCAATGGAAACAAAAGCCTAGTGGGCAACTCTGGACTATATGGCTGTGTCAGAAACAAACTTACATTTGACTAAAGGAAAGGGTTAAATGAGAATCTTTTTTTTTTCACCCTTTGGTTAGCTCCCCACTCTTTGAGAGCAAATAGCCTCTCCGTGTTATCCTATCCCTCTACTTTGGAGATCACTGATGTAGGGCAGAGACATCAAATGCCATTCATAACTGCCCAGTGCAGCCAAATCATATTAAAATTTAATTGGGAAATATTTAACAAAATAAATTTTAAAATACCATAAAACATCAATTATTTTACATTTTAAGACTAAGTTAATATGCTGTCCACAGGGATCCACTGTCATTTATATAATACTTTAAGTTTTGCAAATCACTTTAGATGTGTATCTCATTTGACCCTCACAAAGATCCAGGTGCTATTGTTATATGCATAGATACAGATGAAACAACTAAGATAAATTATTTGGCCAAGGTCACATAGCTAGTAAGTGACTGAGGTAGAATTCAAACTCAGATCTTCCTGAATCAAGTCCATTGATATGAATTGATTGGTTGATAATGATTGATATTTAAGTATGCTTCTATTCTTGCTAAATCTTTGCAATTATTATCTCTTTGTAAAAGTAAATGGATAGTTATTAGTTTTAATTGGTTAAACTCTGCGATTCTGAGGAGGAGGTTATAACCAGCCTCTCTTTGGAAGTGGGAGTTCAAAGTCAGTCACTATATCTCTATCTCTATCCATATCCACATTTACATATAGGTATGTATGTATGTATGCAGTTTTCCCCAGTATAATTTCCCATTTCATGTTTCTTCTATGCAGAAACTGTTTTCACTTTTGTCTTTGTAAGAACTTGATAAATGTAAGTAAGAACTTGATGATAATTGGTTGACACATGATGTCATTGCACTTTTCCAAGGTGGGCTGAGGCGTAAGTCCAGATGCTACAGATGTCATTATGGAGATGTAACAATGCCTTCTGTTTAAAAGGTGACCTCTCCCAGCCAAATTATAAAGGAGGAGTTTGTTGATCAGATAAATTCCTGCTCTCCTGGTAAGAAAATACATTTGGGGACAGTATAGGAGATTCAATAAATTCATATTATGACCACATTCTTGAAACAAGACTGATTTAGCTAGTAGGAAAGAGTTACCACAACTGTGGGATTTAGAGGAAGATAAAAAATTTATTCTCAGAATTGCCTTGACAAAAATTTGAACATCAAGGAAAGGCTTAGCATGCATTACAGCACAAATGCTGTTTTTATTTTCAGAGAATTTTGCTCACTATAGGCTTGTCTTGCTCATTGAATTCAGGGGCCCTATTTTGTTAGTGAAACAAAAATGTTTAAAATTCCTGAAATATTTTGTTCCCCCTGAAATACTTTTATCCTTCATGGAATATGCCTCAGTCTTTAAATTATGTCTTCATCAAAGTCATGCATGTGGAGAGTTGAAATGTTAAATATTTCCCACTTGGTATTCCAATCTTTTTTTTTTTTTTTTTAATATAAGAAGAAATGTGGCTCAATGGAAAAAATGCTAGATTTGTGATCAAATCTCATCTCAGCCATTTACCACCATGGGAGCTTAGGCAATTTGCTTCACTTCAGTCTGTGCCTCAGTTTCCTCATCTGCAAAATGAAAGAGTTGGTTTGAGAAGCATCCCAATGTAGTAAGCAGGAAGAATGCTGAATTTAGAATCAAGAAGACCTGTTTTCAAATCCTGCCTCAGACACTTAATAACTGTGACTCGAACCAGTCATTTTTAACCTCTATCTCCCTCAGTTTCCTCAGTTGCAAAATAGGGACCAGGTTTGTTATGAGGACCAAATTAGATATGATTTGTGTAGTATCTGGTACGTTGTAGGCATTTAATAAACGATTATTCTGTTTTTTATTCCACTCTCTTGATGCCAGATTTTTCATCTAAAAATGATGCCCTCTAAGGTCCCTTTCAACTCTAAAACTGTGATTCCACAATCCTATCAATTGATGACCTCTAAGGCACTGTCTGTCTCAAAATCTATGATTCTATACTCCCTTTGGAGGGAAAATCCTAAAGGCTCTTGTCAATGTTTCATTTTCTTTCTTTCCTTGTTTTTGTATTTTCAATTAGCAGATGAACAAATAAGATAGTTAACCTGAAAGAAAATGAGAGTAGTGTTCCCCACCGAGTTCTACTGAGTACTTATGTTCAACAGGGTATAATATTTTTCACTGTAAAACATTAAATAACAAGTTATGCATATACCTATCAAAAATTTATTTGAGTAGTTTGTCAGATTCCAATAGAAATGGAGACCGCTAATCCTTACATAAGGTTCTCTCTAGGCCGCATATTGATTTAGTTTTAAAATGCAATATTTCCTATTTTTAATTGTAGCTGTGTTTATTTTGTAAAAATTTCCCAATTTCCCAACTATATTTCAATTTGGTTCCAGTCACACTCAGCAATACTGTGGGCTTCAAGTTTAACATCTCTATTTTTTGAGTATCTGCTGAAGAAAGTGGGTGTGTTTAGCCTGAAGAAAACAATATCAAAGAAGAATGGGAAAAGAGGGAAGTATTAGTTTTCTTCAAGTACTTGAAAGCCTCTCAGGATGAAGAGAGATTAATTTTGTTCTTCATGGCCTTGGAGGACACACCTAGAAACAAAGGGTAGAAGTGGTAAAGATACAAATGTAGGCCTAATGTCAGGAAAACTACATCCCTTATCTGAAAAAGAGAGAGAGGGGGGAAGAAGAAGAAGAAAAAAGAAAAAAGAAGGAGGAAGAGGCGAGGAAGAGAGGGAGGGAAGGAGAAAGAGGGAGAGAGAGGGAGGGAGTGTAAATGGAAAGAAGTTTCAGAGAGAAGTTACAAGCAACCTAAGAGAGAAGATGGGGATCAGGAAAAGTTCCCTGAAAAAAAGTGAGATTTGAGCTAAATCTTAAAGGAAGCCAAGTCTGGGAAAGTAAAAGACGGAGATTAGGAGGATGGGGAGCATGCCCAGTATGGAACACAGCCAAGGCAAAGGCATAAAAGCCAGAGATGGAAGGTTATTGCAAAGAAGAACAAATAGTCAGTATAGCCAGATTATAGTTTGTACAGAGGGGAAATGAGTGTAAGAATCCTGAGAAGGCAGGAATAGGCTAGGTTGTGAAGACTTTAAAAGAGAACTTTATATTTAATCCTGAAGGTAATAGAATACCACTGGAGTTTACTGATTAGAATCTAACCTTTTTAAAAAAAAATCACTTAGGCAGCTGATTAGGGAATAGATTGGAGTGGGAAGGGATTTGAGGCTGGGAGACCAATCAGAAAGCTAGCTAATAGTCTGGCTGAAAGTTGTGTGAAGAGGTGACAGCCCAAAGTCACATAATTAATAAGTGCTAGAGGCAGAATTTGAAGTAATGTCCCCAGAACCAGTGCTCTTTCCACTGTCCCATCCACATTTGACTCTTATCTGTATGACCATATATAAACCTAAGTTTCATTCTCTGTAAAGAAAAAGGATGATAATTTTTTTTAATAGCTTTTCATTTACAAATTATATGCATGGGTAATTTTACAGCATTGACAATTGCCAAACCTTTTGTTCCAATTTTTCCCCTCCTTCCCCCCACCCTCTCCCCTAGATGGCAGGATGACCAGTATGTTAAATATGTTAAAGTATAAATTAAATACAAAATAAGTATATATGACCAAACCGATATTTTGCTGTACAAAAAGAATCAGACTCTGAAATATTGTACAATTAACCTGTGTAGGAAATCCAAAATGCCAGCAGGCAAAAATATAGGGATTGGGAATTCAATGTAATGATTCTTAGTCATCTCCCAGAGTTCTTTCGATGGGTGTAGCTGGTTCACTTCATTACTGCTCCATTGGAAGTGATTTGGTTCATCTCATTGCTGAAGATGGTCAGGTCCATCAGAATTGATCATCATATAGTATTGTTGTTGAAGTATATAATGATCTCCTGGCCCTGCTCGTTTCACTCAGCATCAGTTCGTGTAAGTCTCTCCAGGCCTTTCTGAAATGAAGGGATGATAATTTTTAAAAGGAATACTTTACCTTAATATTTATTGCAAGGAAAATATTTTGTGTATTTTAAGATAATGTGTAAGCATGAATTATTATTTCAAGTGCCAAGGGGTTCCCATGGACAAATTAATTCAGGTTCTTCAATGCTAAGGGAGTTTTTGTTGTTAAGTCATTTTTAGTCATGTCTGACTCTTCATGAATCAATTTGAGTTTTCTTGGCAGAGATACTGGAGTAGTTTGTCATTTCTTACTCCAGCTCATTTTACAGTCAGGAAACTGAGGCAAAAAGGGTTAAATGACTTGCCTTGGATCACATAGCTGGTGAGCATCTCAGGACACATTTGAGTTCAAGTTTTCCTGACTCAGGGCCCAGCATTCTATCCACTGTACCATCTAGCTGCTCTGAACAGGCAAGAGGATATTTTAGTGAGGTCTTTCCATCCTGTAATTATTTTTTTTTCTAAGAAGATTTTTCACTCCTCACTGAAAATTAAGAGAAGAATGATATTATTTACCTTATCTCCACTCACCTTTCTTCTCAAAAAATGCAACATATAACTAGTAAGTTTTAACATTCAATTATCTGCCATCCCACCTATACACAAGGTTGCTTACTCAAGTCATCAAAAAACTAGAGCTTCAGCTACTTATTGTTGCTTTCTATGGGATTATAGTTGTCAAAGGTCTTGAGATTTTAAGGTTGCAGTACCAAAATATCTTGCAGAAGACTGAATGACCCTGAGTAGACTCAATAATTAGGGTCAGATCTTGGTCTCACGGTGGAAGTTGCTTATTCTACACATGAATATTAGGGTTGTTGGGGATGGGAAAGGTGAATTTCTTATTCTACACTAAATATAGAAAATCCTCTTGACTTCTCTCCCACTGAAAGGGGCTCATTACAGCCCAACATTTGTTCTATGATTCTCTTAGCCCCAAACATTGGCTTACTACAGTGATCTATATAGGATCGGGATCCTGTGGCTCTTGGAATCTCAGGAATGTTATTCAGGAGCACCTGAGGAGAGAGAATATTTGGGGCAATGTGGGCAAGAGATGGTAACTAGAACAAAAAGTTACCCCATTCTTTTTCTCAATGCTAGCAGGCAGGTATTCCTTCCTTCCTCTTGACAGATATGTTGGGTGCTATTTATTCAAGTTCCTCCCTTTACTGTGGGCTGAGGAAAGTCTGCTCATAACTTTGATAGAGTTATACTGCAGTTAGAAGGGACTTAAGATACTTCTAGTTCAGGCTCCTCATATTGTACATTTGATGCAACATTGTTTATGTTTGCAAGATCTCCAGGAGCAACTCCGAGAAGCTGGGTGGCCATCTTATATTTACAGTTACTGTCACTTGTTAGAATGTACAACTATTTATTGAGAGTCAAGTATAATGACTCATGCTTCAGGGTGCCGGGTAGCACACTGCATGGTTTATAGGTTCGGTTCTGCTGTAATGAATTTGAATACATTTACAAAGGAAAAGTGATAGACTCTATGATGTCAGATATTGGTCAGTCTGAATTAGTCTCCTCATATTTTCATCCTCTTTTGTTTTGTATTTGTCCAAAAAAATAGAATCAGGTGATTCTTGTTTTTTTAATTTGCCAATATAAGTGAAATGGTTTCTTGTTTTGTTTTTTTGTTTTTTTTCTGAACTGAATTCACCTGTGAGTATGGCTTACATCCATTTCTTTGTGTATATATGTACTTAATCTCAACCATATCAGATGGCATCATTTCACTAGATTACAATGTATTTTAGCATGACACAAGATACTAGAGAGAAACTTTCTGATCAGTTCCTTTAACAGATGTCAAAAAAAGTTGAATGTTTGCTGAAAAGTTGTATGGTAAGTCTAGTAAAAATATGTGTTACATACCAGAATTCTAAAATCTTTGCATTAGAAGAGACCTTACAATAATAACTGACATTTGGATCTCCATTTTAAACTCTTTATATAATTACATATTCACAATTTCATTTGAAACTTACAATAATCCTATAAAATAGATAAGACATGCATTATCTTCATTTTGTAGATAAGAAAACTGAGAGTCAAATAATTGATTTGTCTGTGGCCATAGGGCTAATAAATATCAGACGGGGTTTAAAACCTGGGTCTACCCAACTCTGAGTCCAGCATTATTTCTCTCTTTTAGGACCCTTTAGTCTAAGCCCCTCATTTTACAGTTTAGGAAACTGAAGCCTAGGAAGTTGCAGAGATCCAAAAGCAACTCACATATTTAAAAAAATGTGTTAATTTATGGTTGTTAGTAATGGTCCAATGTGTCTTGACTGAATCAGAAAAGTTAAATACCCCTTAAAAGAGGCCACAAGGCTAGTGGATAGAGAGCTGGCCTAAGGACTGGATTCAAGATCTGCTTCTAAAACATATGAATTGTTTGACTCTTGGTAAATAACTTAACCTTTCAGTGATCTGTAAGATGCTGATTTACTTTAGTAAAAGGAGTTTCTTGTACCAGTGAAATTACAGGTTCAGTTTATTTAAGATTATTGGTGTTCCATATTTAATCTATTACAATTTACTTGTTATCTTGGGGTAGGGGTGATAAAAGAAGGAGGGAGAAAAATTTGGAACACAAAATCTCACAAAAAAAAAATGGTTGCTGAAAATTATCTTTACATGTATTTGAAAAAAGAAAATATCTATTGAAATTTTTTTTAATTAAGCTCTATTCTCACCCCCCCAAAAAAAGACTTGTCAATGAAAAATTGTATTTTGTCTAACTATACATGTTTGTAACAGGGTATTTGTTTTTCTTTCTTTCTCACTGTGGGTGAGGTAGGTAAGAGAAGTAGAAGAGAAATATGTCTAGTCTTAGTTTGCAAATAAAATAAAAATGAATAAATAAGTAAATTAGAAAAAAAAATTGACATTTTACCCAGAGAAAGAACTGATGGAGTCTGAATGAAGATCAAAGCATACTATTTTCACTTTTTTTTTCGTGTTTTCTTTTCCTTTTGTTTTGTTTCTTCTTTCACAATGAAAATATGCTTTATATGATTATACATATATAATCTATGATAAACTTAGCTTAATTGCCCTCTTTCTTTGATAAGCCTAGTATTGGTATTGCTGAATCAAATAGTATTTAATTTAGTGACTTTTTGATCACTTTTCCATACTGCTTCCTCTTAGAATGGTCTTGTATGTACTTTGTATATTTTCTGAATTGTACAAATTTGTCTCCCCTTCCTCCTCATCCCCATAAAATGTAAGCTTCCTGAGGATAAGAATTGTTTCATTTTTTGCCTTTGTATCCTTAGGGCCTAGCACAATGTCTATCATGTAGCAATAACTTAATAACTAGTAGAAGTTAGGTGGTACAATGGATATAGTGGTGGACCTGAGTTCAAATTTAGCTTCAGACACTTATTAGTTGTATGACTGTGAAAATAACCAATTTCTGTTTGCCTCAGTTTCCTCCTCTATAAAATTTGGATAATAATGGCACCTACCTACCAAGGTTGTGGTGAAGATAAAATGATGTAACATCTATAAAATGTTTTGCAAACTTTAAAGTACTTATAAACCTTAGGTATTGTTACATATGTGATAACTATTGTTATTAATACTTATTGGTTAATTAATCCTTGATCTCATCAACATAGTACACCCTCCATCACTGCAGACTGAAATTTGTATAGGCTCAAAAACTTGGAACTCAAAATCTTACAAAAATGAATGTTGAAAACTATCTTTACATGTAATTAGAAAAATAAAATATTATTGAGCAAAAAAAAATTTAAAAAGATAGTACCTGTATAACCTGTACCAGATCTTTGTTTTTGTCTTGGGGAGGGGGAGGTAAGGGAGAGAAAGAAAAAAATTTGCAACTCAAAATTTTGCAAGAATGTGTCGTATTTAGCATATATTGGATTACTTGTAGTCTAGAAGAAAACATGGGGGAGGGGAAGGAGAAAATATTTACAACACAGGGTTTTGCAGGAATGAATGTTGAAAACTATCTGCATATATTTTGAAAATAAAAAGTTTTAAAAATTAAAAAAAAGAATGAAAGTTGAAAACTAAGCTTTATGTAATTAGAAAAATAAGTACTATTGAGAAACTTGTATAGGTTTTAAACCTTCACCCATAGATTCTACACTAAGACTCTATAAAATCTGCTTACTATTTAAAATAAAAATAAAGAAACCCCTTCTCAAGTGGGAATTCTTTTCCTCTCAAAATCATCAAAGTAAATGTCTGTCACTGTGCATATCACAAATACTTTCTAATTGGTTGTTTTATTTACTGTATTTACATTACTAATATATCTTTCTAACATTTCACTTGATTCTTCTTGAATAGGGTCCATGTGGCCATTCATAATTAATGCCACCTACTTGGGCAGGTTTATAGCTGTATGTTATGTGTGTAAAATAACACGTCACTGATTTAGGGAAGAAAGAGAACATAGGCGAGGATAATTGCAACTCTTTCTCCCACGTTGTCCTGGATTTTTAAAAAAGGATTAAATCTGAAGTCAAAAAGACATGTTCAAATCCAAATTCTGCTGCTTTTCATATTCTATATTTTAACATTTAGAGCAAGAAAGGAGTTTAGAAGTTTTTTTAGTCCAACTTCCTCATTTTATAAGTGAAGAAACAGATCCAGAGAGGTCTTTTTCCCTTTCTATGTTAGTATAGACACAAATCTGTTGTCTTTGCATTAAAAATAAGAGCTGACAGAGGCAAATTTTAAAAATGCCTTTACAATTTTTTTAAAAATTTGCAGTGAATTTTAAGATAATAGCAATAAAAAAAATTATTTAATCACTACTTATTCAATACTTTAAGGATCTATTATCTATCTATCTATCCATAAATGGTTTCATAACTTTTGGTGGCCCCCAAAACATCACATAGAGATTAACCCTTTCCTGAAGATCCCTTCCAACTTTAACTAGATTGGTTCTTAGATCTCTCTATCTCTGTCTCTGTCTCTCTCTCTTTCAGACACACACACACACACAAACACACACACACACACACACACACACACACACACACACACACACCACTCCATTGCTGGACCTTTACGTGAGTCCTTTCCAACTTGGGAGAATTTTCCAGGGCTTGTATTCCCTGATGTAGCTTTCAAGACCCCCAAACCATCTTCATATTATAACTAAAGATAACTAAAGGAAGATAACAATTACAAAAAGGGATTTTCCTAAAAAAAATTTTTTTGAAAAACTGATCTTATGAGAAATGTCCCAAACCCTTAATGGCTATCGGGACTGACAGGTATAATCTGTTCTGTTATTAAAGTAAATGAGTTTTCAAAGAACAACCTCTTCCCCACTCCCTCCTCTTTTTTTTTTTTTACTCAAATAATTTGTGGGAAGAATCTGTGCTATGATAAGCCATTAGGCATTAGGAATTGTAAGTAAGTGTCTCATTAGAGAAGGCTGATTAGAAAAGCTAGTGTTACTTTTAACTTATAAAAGCATTACCGTTTTGTTTCCATAAAGACTTTTTACTTTTAGTACTGCTCTGTTTTGGAAACCAGCCATTTTGCTAAACAAGAGAAATTATGTGGCTCTGTTGTTTAAGAGAGGATCAGCAGATAATCAAGCCTAGATGTAAAGCAATGTCTCCAAATTTTGGCTTCTTATATTATTACATTTGTCACTTATGCCTGTGAGGATTCAGTGTAGAGATAGCAATAGGTGTGGCTCATCTCAAAAGGCCTAAGGGATCCTTGTCACATTAGCAGGCCTTCCTAAAGGCGAGGCCCTGAAATAAAAAGAATGTACACTGCAGGCATTTAAAAACTATAGCATAAAAAAAATATAGCATATTTAGTGTGCAACAGGATAATCTAGTGACAAGATTTTGTTCTGAGCAACATATCAATCTTATCTTATTACCACTGCAAGCTGGACTTGGACTCAATATAAGATAGAATAAAAATAAGAATTCCTCTTGATTTAGGATAATAGCTCTTAAACCAGATGGGACTTTAGCATACATCTAGTTCAATCCTCTCATTCCACAGATGAAGAAATTGAGACCCAGAGATTTGCCAAGGTTTAGTAAAAACCAAAGGTAGGATTTGAATCTAGATCCTCTGATTCTAGAACCATTGGAGATATCCTACTGTAAAGTGATGTTTTTAATTATTAACATGAAATTCAAGATAATAATGCAAGTGTTTTTTGATGGAAAATATATGTACAGCTATGATAAGGTCCCAAGAGATATAACTGTCTTAATAGTCATCTATGCCCTAAATTAGACAAAATTCTTATCATATTATCAGAACTTTCAAGGTATTAAATAATGATGGCCATTATCAGGGTACTCTGTATTTGTGAAATACTTGTTATAGTGTAGAATCCTTTTAGTGATGAGGAATTTGCTAGGTACCTAAGTATTTTGGCCCTTTACTTTCACTTAAGAAAACTGAAATCCAAAGAGGCTGAGTCTTGATTGCTAAAGGTTACCCAGACCTTAAAATACCAAAGCCAGAACTAAAATCCTTGCTTCCTCCTTTCTAGACCACTGTTCTGCTTCTAGGTAAATCAGGGGGATGCCACAGCTAAACTTTGCCAACTTCTCAACTTCAGCCAGGGCCAGCTGCAAACCAGTGCTAAATGTTATCCATATGGACTCCCTGTGAAACAAGCCCAAGTAAAATGTGGGCTATGGTCTGTATGTATCGGGGAAGGAAATTATAAGGCTTTCTTCCTCAATTTCAAATCAACTTCCTTCCTGTCAGAAAGAAAACTAACTAAAAAGTCTGCTTCATGATACTGTTATTCTAAAGCTTATGAGTTCCTTAAATTAAATTTCTATATTTATATATATGACATATATATACACACATATACATGTGTATATATAAATATTAATGACAATGCCTAAGTTGATTAACATGAAAACAATACTTTCTCTTTTCAGTTCAAGTTTGTTGCTTTATTTTTCCTGAAAAAAAGGTATCTTTCTGCAAGTCACAACTTATTATTCATTCAACAAATATTTATTAAACACCAATTATGTTTCAGATATTATATTAGACATTAGGAGTACAAGAATAATGAAGTTATCCCTGCTTTCAAAAAGAGTGTATTATATTGGAAGGAAGAAATGCAAAAGAAATGTTAAACTGGAAGTGTAGACAAAAGCAAATTGAGGTATTTGGAGATTAGTAAAGTCCTTGTGTACCTTTAACTAAAAAAGAAGCTAGAAATTGTAAGTTTCCAAAGTAAGGAAGGAAGAAATCTTTTTCAGATGTCATCCTTTTTAGAAAGCATTTTGTTACACACACACACACACACACACACACACACACAGAGCACCCCACTATTACAGCAGATTTACACAACACTTCACCCCACTTTAGACAGCAAGGGTAAGGAAGGTCTGAATTCAAATTCTGTATCCTAACAGTGGGTAACCTTGGACAAACCACTGAAGCTCTAAGTGCTTGAAGTAGTTCAGGATTGAAAAATGTGGAAGAGCTGCTGATCCATGGAGGAAGTTTCCATAACACCAATGAAATCATAGACCAGACTCTACCCTGTTATGTATGCATTTGTATAATAGAGCAACATTTTCACTATTAAAGTGATAAGAATCATAACATTAGAGAGATATATTTGCATATGCATTATGATAGTTCACAAGACCATAGGACTATAGCTCGAAGAGACTTCAGAAGCTATTTAATACAATCTTCTCATTTTACAGAGGAGAAGACCGAGGCTTAAGGAGGTAAAATGACTTGGTTAAAGTCATACAGGTGGTGTCAGGAGCAGAACTACAACTCAGTGCTAAAAGTTAGATAAAACAATAACAAAGTTCATTTGGAAGAAGAAAAGATCAGGACCTTCAAAGAAACCAAGGGAAAAAAGATCCAAAAAAAAAAAAAAGTCTTTCCACTGTACCATATATATGTTTGTGTGTGTGTGTGTGTATTATGTATGAATGAATGAATGAAAAAGAGATATGCTGATGAATGTTTTAACAACTAATTTCCCCCCCCCAAAAAAAAAAGTTTACAGAACACACTTTTAAGGATAATTTTCTCTATAACTTTTTTCAATTTAAACAAATAACAAATAATAAACTAAGTCCTGATTTATAAACTTTGCTTATTTTCAAGGTGTAAATGCTCACACTGAAAATTTAATTATCAGTTCTCATGAGCTAGTTAAAGCTGGCTCAAGCACCCCCCCAAATATGCATACATACACACACACACACACACACACACACACACACACACATATAACCGGGTCCCAAATTTTATTGATGTAGAGACCTCCCAGTGAGGAAACTTCCTAGTCTTTGTTTCTTTTCGACTCCTTTTCTTTCATTCTCTTTTCCTTTCTCCAAGTCAATAACAAACAGATATAGTATTTGTCTACATAGGAAAAAGTCATTTGAATAATTGATAAGTGATTTTGAAAAAGAAGAAACTACAACTATTTTCTATTTCTTGCCCTAACTTCTCAATCACTTTTTAGCCAGAAGTTTGATTTTAAAATAATTATGATTATAATCAGGTTGATTTTTACTGTGCTGCATTTGCTAAATATATTCTAATGTGCTGTTTGTTTCAGAACACAGGGCCAAGACCTTGGTATGACTCTCTCCCCCCACCTTAGGAATTTCACCAATAAATCATGAAATGGAAAACGATTAAAATAACCGTCAGTTCTGGAATCCAGAAAGAATTTACCTACATGGATCTGTGCTAAGTTACTTAAGTGCTAATGGTTTCCCTTTCCCTTTCCTATCTTAATTTTGTAATTTTTTCTTAGCATGACATAAAAGAATCAGTGAAAACTTGATTTCTTTTTATCACATAGTTGAGCTAACTTGTGCATTTCCCTCTTTAATGATCAATTGCTGTTCTTCATCTTCCTTAGTAAATTCTTCTTGCTAAAGGTCCTCATAAATGGCAGATAGGTGTTCATTATTCCTTTTTTCCTTAGAAGAAGAATGCTGTTATTTCATCTGATCTTCCACAGCAACTCTGGGAGATAGGTGCTACTGTTACTCCCATTTTACAAATGGGGAAACTGAGGCAAACAAAAGTTAAATGGCTTGCTCAGGATCCTTCAGCTGGTGTCTGAAGCAGTATTTGAATTCAAATCTTCCTGACTCCAGGCCTGTCACTCTTTGCACTGCACCATCTAGTTGCCCCAGCTCTATATGAGGTATCTTTTGAAAAAACTTTCATTGTCTGTTTTCAAAGATTGGGATTTATGGATAGAAAATATTACAAATAATATTAAACTCACTCTGAACTATTTTTTGCTGGAATACTTTTTTCCTTTTTTTTCCTTCTGTTAATAGGAATAGCTCTCTAGATGGGGAATAGGGAGTAATATATCTGAATAGGAATTAGAGAGGGATTGAGACTAGCTCCAAGATTTCACTGACATAGTAATTCCCAAGTGAGGAGAGTCCCTGCCCCAAAACAGGTTTTCACCTCCTCTGCCTTTAACAATCTTACAGAATTGCCTAGAGCACTGATGGGTTCAGAGTCACATAGACAATAGGTACCAGAGGCAGGTTTTAAATCCAGCTCTTTTGGTTCTAAGTCTATACTATATCACACAGTCTCTCAGAGACAAAAGAGATGTTAAATTGTTTTTTTAAAGATACAATTGTACAATTTTAGAAAACTAAGAGAAAAAATCTGTATGAGTTCATCATAGTATAATATAAGTTCCCTGAATATGGCTTGTTCTGGTTTTTCCACACCTCGACAGCACTTAAATCCGACAGAAGGAACAAAAAGTTAAACTCAGTTCTATGTAATTGTAATTTCCAAGATAGTTTCTCTTCATTGTGGAGGTGGAAAATTATGGGTGGGGAAAAAAGAAAAGAAAACAGGTCAGATACCTTTGGAGGTGTAATTAATCTAACTTCTTTTTTTCTTTCTTTTTAAATCTTTGTTAGAAGGGATGACTCTTTGGGCGGAGATGGGGGTGGAAGCGTTGAGGGAGGCTGGGGGATGGGGTAGAGGGAAGGGCTTATTCAGGGTTGTGCTGATAAGTTTTCAACAACATGCTCCTCCTTCCCAAAAAAAAGTGTATGCATGACATGTTTTTAAGTTTAATCTGCATCATTAAGATTTTCTCTATTGCTTTTTAAAGTCTAGACAGTCAACAAAACAGTAAATCAAGCCTTTATTTGTAGCCAATTTCCAAGGTGTAAATTCTTCCACTGAAAATTTAACAGTTCCTCTTGGGAACATATTTGAGCTGATTCCAGCACATCGCTGATTGTATCAGAAATGAATGTGATATAAAAACAAAAGCAATAATAAAAATCAGGTAAAAGTTTAAATGCTTCTTGAATTTAATTGACTAAATTGGATTTAATAATTAAACTTAACTTCTGTCTTGTCACAACTCCCCTTTCACACAAAAATTGAAGTGAGAAAGTTTTAAATGATAGGAATAAAACTTAGGTGTGGTCTTCAGTGATCATTTCCTTTAAAAAAAAAAAAAAACTTGGTACACGAATATTTTCTTTCTTGGGAAATGGCTGTTAAAATTATCTAATGTTTAGTGTAAATAATACAATTAAGCACTGACTAAACAATATATGTAATAATTCAACTAGATAATCTATCTAAAACAAGGCTAATCAGAACAAAGAAATCAATTCAAATGGTCCTGAAATCTCATTTAATATATAAACATGAATGGGCGAAGTTAACATTCCATCTCCCCTCTAACTGAATCATGTGATCTTGAAAGTGCAATGGGCCAAATGGAAAGCAAATGTCTCAAAATGCCATACACTTAAACTTGGCCAAGCTACTCATTCTAAATCTTGAGTGTTCTTAATTTCAAAGGAAGCCTGTTGTATTTGTTGCACAGTTGCGTATTTAGAGGAAATTGCTTTGTCTAGCGCAACTATCCCTATATTCTGAAATCCTGTAAGATTCAATCTTCTCCAAACTTGTTTCTTTAATCAAGATAAAAATGTACTGTCAGAATTCAAACAGCACTAAACCTGGATACAGGCAAGTTCAGAAGCATATCAGAGGGACTCCTGAATCAACATCAGTGCATCTACTCTTTAAGAATATTTTTGGGAAGGCAAAGGAAAACTAGTCTGTTTAAAGGTCATGTGCATTTAGATTCTATTTCCGATTTGTGCAACACTCCTTTGATAATCCCAAGGGTGTATGCTGTTTTTACATTTCAATCCAAGTTTCAATTTTTTTTTTTTCTGAAAGGCATAACATGTCCAAGCTTTCTCTGTAACCTTTGCCTTTTGTTTAATGTTGTTAATTATACTCTTGTGCAGTCTCGTAAATGCAAACCTCATCGACCAAGATTCAAGGGAGATTTTTAAAAGGGGGCCTATTTATCAAAAGAGAAAATAAGGAAAGCACAGGAGCATATTGGATATATAAACTGTTCTTCCTGAAAAGATAAATGATTTGGTAATGAATAGATCCTCTAGGCCATAAAAAATCCATTTATTTTCTTTTGAATTTGAATAGAGGAGATTTGCATTTTCCTGCACAGTTACACTAAAATTAAAATGCAGAACATGAGGCCAGCATGCAAACTAAATAATAACCAGTGCATACTGTATTATTCATAAAAGCAAAATTAATAGAAATAGAATCATAAGCATTATAGTTAGGGAAAAATACATAGTCACCAAAACAGCATCTAGAGAGCAGAATGTAACAAACATTTAATCTACTTCAAATCAGCTGTTCAGGATTTTGTAGCAAAAAGTTCATCTACATTATTTAGAAGGAAGAAGAAAAACACACACACATAATTTGGGAGTGTTTATCTTGCATTTAATTGACAATAGCTTATCATGTCTAAAATATCTTTAATCCTGGCAGCGAAAATTTCCTGTGCCTTTTGATGCTTAATTATAATGAAAAGAATTTAGCAACTTACTACTTTATTGGATTCTCATTTCCTAAAAAAGAAAGAAAAAAAGCCTTTTACAAACTGGATTCTTTATAAGGAAAAAAATAAATAAAGCTGTGCCTACCAGTCACCAGGACAACAAGGAAGCCTTTTATTTCACTTGATAGCAAATGTGAATAAATAAAATTTAATTGAGAAATTTCATTTTACTTGATTTTATAAATCTTTTCCAACAAATGTAGTGTCATTTTAAACATGCCATCAGTACATAGTACTTAAGTCTAATTCATACAAATGGAGTCTAGCTTTTACCTTTTCTGACTCAAAGAAACCTGCTTATTATACATGAAATTGCAATGGCATAATGGAAGACTTGAATTTGAGGTACAGCTCACCATTTCCTGCTTTGTGATCATGGACAAGTTTTCCTCACATAATAAAGGATTTGGATCGAGATCTTGAGCTGAAAAGGACTTCAGGGGCCATCTGGTCCAAAGCTCTCATTTTTACAAAGGAAGAAATCCAGACAGGGACACAGTTTGCCCAACATCAGATAGTGAGGGGTAATGTTGGTATATTCCTACTTCAGTCTTCTGATTATCAAACTCTTCCCACAATGCAACTTGATATTCCCCATGGCCTCTTCTACCTTGCTCTTCTGAAATTCTATGATTCTTAATCACTTTAATCTCTCTGGATCCTCAGTTTCCCCCTCTGGAATACAGAGATAGCAAAAGCCCTATTTCACATAGAGGAAGCATGATATAATAAATAAAGGGTCAGTCACAGAATCAGAAAGAACTGAGTTCAAATCTCGCTGATTTTGTAATCCTGGCCCCTCCCCTTTCAGCCCTAAATTCCTCCTCTCACTCCAACTCTCTGAGATTATAAATTTCAGGACAGATGCCAATCTGTAAAGGTGGACAAAATTTCTTCATGTTAGATGTCTACATAATGATATCACAGGTCCAGTTCCTTTCTCTATCTACCTACAGGAGTGCTTTCAGTTCAACTCAATAAACTTTTATTAAATGTTTACTAAGCACAAAGGGACTATTCTGTGTTGGAAACATAAAGATAGATATGAGTGGCTCTGTTCTCAGTTTTAGAATGTAATTAAATATGTAAACATCTATGATTCAAGGGAAAATGAAATCTATACAAATATGAGATCTAAACAAATCGAAAGATATTTGAAGAAAAAACACTCAATTTCACTTGAAAGAGGGAGGGACCATTAAAGAGGTAGCATCAAGAATAAGATTTGAAAGAATGGAGGGAGGCAACTAGTTGGCACAGTGGATAAAGTGCTGGCACTAGAATAACAAAGACCTATGTACAAATCTGGCCTCACAGCAATGTGACCCTGGCAAGTCACTTAACCACAAATGCCTTACAAAAAAAAAAAAATGGAGAAACTTCACAGGTGGACAAGGGACAAATCAGTTCCCCACATGAGGAAAAGCATAGGCAAAATTAATAGATGAAAGAGAGCAGAATGAGAAGAAGGGATAGAGAATAGTATAATTTTTGAGAAATTAGATGATAAAAATCACAAATATAGAGCTGGAAAGGTCCATATACATCATTGAGTCCTTCTAATCACATTTCATTTTATAGCTGTGAAAACTGAGGACTATAGAGGTTAATAATTTGCCTGAGTTCTCAAAGATAGTGTGTATGTGTATGGAGTGTGTGTGTGTGTGTGTGTGTGTGTGTGTGTGTGTGTGTGTGTTGGGGGGGGGTTGTAGTAGAGGCTTCCTAATTCAACTCCAATGTTTTATCCATTGTATCATGCAATCTGTGGAATAAAAGCTATGGACCAAGATAGCAAATTTTTAAAAATCATCATAACTCACTTTATATCAATTCAAAAGTATTTAAAATAATACCTCATTATGCCATGGCAATATCACCAAGCTATATTATTTGACGCTAAGCTCTGGAAGTTCCTACCAAACTAGAAAGATGCTGAATATTATCCTGGTTAAACTATCAACCATGGACCAGTTTAGAAAGTGTGGAGACATCTTGGATAGAAAGTTGTCCACCAAGTGATAAATGTTTGTGGCCGTGACAACTCACGAAAAAAACCTAAAACAAACAATTAAATAAAATAAGATTTTTTTTTAAAGCAACATTAGAAAACAAAAGAAACTAAGAAAGCTTAGGGACTATAACCTACAACAGGGAAGGAAATGCCCAGGATGAAGTTCTGGATCTATGAAGTATGAAGTCAGCTGTTGTAGACTGGACCTGACCCAATAAAGTTTCCTGGTTAAGGTTTCATACTAGAACAAAATGAAACACAATTATTAGTCATTTAAGAGTTAACAAATGCCATGTACTTAGAGAAAAACAAAGTATTAAATTAAAAATTGTTTTAAAAAGTTAACAAAAGGAAAATTCACCTATCATAGCAGAGAAGAATATTCAAGAAGAACAGATAACAGAGGACATCTCAAGTGAATTCAACTGAGTCATCTTGACCCACTTGTCAAGTATTAGAACTTCCTGGCTGTTTGTATCCACTACATAAGCTTAAGGTAAATTTATTTATTGCTAGTGACAGAGGTGTATACCTGTTGATTGACACAAGAGGCAAATGCTGGGTAGCTATATGATAATCATATAATCATACGATGGACATATCCAGAGCTTATCCTGCTGTTCTTAGTCTCCTTGGTTGTCAGCTACAATTGGCAAAGCCAAAACATAAGTGCACCAAGAGACCACAGTTTTGATTGAAGAACATTTTGTCTAACTTTAGAGATAGCACACTATACTGAGTAAAAGTGATAGATTCAGAAACAAATGTGCTCAAGCCCAACTCTGATAAATAATAGCTGACAGGTTACTTCTCCTTTAAGACAAGAATAGGGAATATCCAGTCCTCGGTATAAGGCCATTGAAATCATTTGGTCTGGCCCTGCCTAGGCAGCCACAGGTGAAGATGAGCGGAAAGCTAGATACAACTTCCCACTGCGTTTTTAAGTTGATATTTTTGTATAGCCTGTGAATGATGTTACAAATATCCAAATGGTCCTTGGCAGAAAAAAGGTTCCCCACTTGCTCTAAATGCCCCAGGCAATTTCCTAAACCCCTAAATTACAGAGGAATTGTGAAACTACATTGGTAAATTTCCATCCTGGAAATATGTGTTTATGCGTTAATATATGTCTATATGTGTATATGAACACACATCTGATGCACACACACATATATAATACACACGTAAATGTACATAGTAATACAAATACACATACATTGTTATTTAATCATTTCAGTGACATCCAACTTTTCATGACCCTATTTGGGGTTTTCTTGAGAAAGAAACTACCGTGCTTTGCCATTTCCTTCTCAGCTCATTTCATATGAAGAACCAAAGCAAAGTTAAGTAACCTGCCTAGTATCTGAGGCTGGATTTGAATTTATGAAGATGAGTCTTCCTGAATCCAGACCCACAAATATTTATTAAGTTTCTACTTTCTTCAGGATATTGTGCTGGATGCTAAGTAATAGCCAAGATATTGTATGAAAATCATTCTACCTCTTAAGACTCAGTTTCCTCATTTACCTAATAAGATATTGAAGTAGATCCTTGAGGGTGATTTTAACTCTAAATCTTTATCCAATAATCCTATATTGAGGTACCTGCCCTTAAGGAGCTTATGGTCTAGTAAGGGGATAAGACACAAACTATATTATAGTATAACTACATTAGAGAGGCACAGAACAAAGCACAGAGTGTAGTCTGAGGGAGACTATTCCTATCACCAATCAGGATAATCAAGGAAGATTTCCTGAAAGAGGTGTTATTTGAGCTAGGCTTTCAAAACTAAGAGACTCTAAAGGCAGAGTGCGGAACAGCATTCCAGATAGAGAAAACAATGTGAACAAATTCACAGAAGCAGAAGACTGGACATGTTTTGGGAAGACAAAGAGTTTCTCTGAAAAGGAGAATACATGGCACTAATTTTTAGAATGTTCCAAGAGAGAAAAATATAATACAAGAAAGAAAGGATGGTATGATCTTTAGTCCTTCTGCCAGTGTCATTCTTGACAAATTAGCAAATTGTTAAAATTCAAGAAAATTGAAAAGTACATTCTTCACAATGAAACAGTATTATAAGTTAAGGAGATAGGAGGTACATTCCAGGCCCTTAGGGAGAAAACAAAGATCCTAAAAGAACAGTTCAGAACATACCTAAATACTTCATTCCTTGATAAAAACCAGAACCCTGACTGATAAGTTCTGTTAATGTGGGAAAACATTTCCATGGCAGTATACAATAATTACTACCGAGCCTATTAGTTGAATAAATCTAAAAAAATGCATTTTAGCAAGATTTTATTTTATTAGAATTCAATTTGTTTCAGGGTTTAAAACATAGTTACCTCTCATTTGATGTATAACTAAACTTATACTAGTTTTATTTACACAGTATTTGAAACCATAGGTTTACATCTATTTACATTAAGGATCTCTGATTTCACAAGCATGGGAACTATCTCTACTGAGGTAAATTATACCTGAATCTTGGGGAGTCTTAGGGAGTTGCCTATAGGTCAGAGAAGGTAATTAGCTCTCCCACAATATCACAGCTGTAAATTTCAGAGGTAAGATTTAAACTTAAATCTTCTCAACTTCAGAACCTGGACTCTATCCATTATTTAACACTGCCCCTTCTCCCTCCTTTCCCCCCTTAATGCAGCTTATCACTATCTTTTTCAGTTACTAATTAAAGATACCCCTACAGAGTCAGAAAAAAAAAATAACAACAGCTAACAAATGAACTAAATTTCATTGGTAAATGATTTGGATTGAGCTTAAATATAACTATACAGTGCAAAAACAAAAACCATTTTATCCCAAACCATTAATATTGAAGGAAAAATAGCTCAAAGAGTTGTTGACAACATTACCTTATAGACAAAATGCATTTAATATCCTAGATGGTTTTCTAGTCTACTTTACAAAAAAAAACGGGCCTTTCCTAACTAAGGAATGTTAAGGTGTTGAAGTACAATATTCTTTTTAAATGGTGGGCTCCAAAAGACCTCCTTTAATACATGCCTCATGTAGTGCTTTTCTTCATGACTACAAATCATTTGCTAAATCAGAACAGTGCCACATAAAAAGACACCATTTCAATATGTATACAGTATTTTTCCTTTGTATTTGAAGTTGATGACACATTTATCAACTTGATGTATGGGTGTGACTAAAAAGGACAAGGTATGTATGTAGATAGCAGTCCTTTCCACATTCTGCACCCATTAAAAATTGTACCATGTTTTGGAGATCTGGTTACTTGGCAAAACCTTGAACAATTTGGGATTCTCCTTTTGGAGTCTGTGTCAATACATCATGACAGGATTTGGTTTAGAATTGAGTCATTAGGTTTTCTCATCTGTAAAATAAAAGGGTGAGAATAAAAGAATATAGTCTCTTCCATCTCTGACATTTTATGTTTTAAAATCCTATGATAGGACCTATAATTTGCCAGTATTTTCCCACATGTTGGGTTAGATTCAGAATTTCCTTCCCACAGCAGGAATTAATTATCCCTAAAAGATAAAAAGCTGTCCATAAGACCTGAGTGACCTTTACTTCCTTTGTAATTTCTTGATCATCTAGCAGAATAAAAAAAATAAAGTCCTAGTCCTGGAGACCTGGCTTTTCAGACTTGGTGGGTGCCAGAGACTACAAGAGTTGCCGTATCTTACCAGAAGTGCTTCTATAAGGAGAGGCCACATTCATATCAAAGCTAAAGCTAAATGCCATGGTAACCTGCCTATGTTAAAGCAAAGTATACTCCTTGTTAAGCTGCTGGATGACTTACAATTGTTTTTCATCCTAAAGTAGAATCTGATTAAGAGTGCAAATGTTAGTTCTCTTTTCTAATAGATTCCTTCTACCTCTGACATTCTTTGTTTTAAGGTGTCCTTCCAACCCTGACAGTTTATGTTCTAAGATCTTTTCCAGCTTTGACATTCTTTCTTCTTAGGTCCCTTTTAAGCTCTAACATTTTAAATTTTAAGGTCTTTTCCAGGACTAACACTATGTTCTAAGTTTCTTCTAGCTCAAATGGTTTACATTTTAAGGTCCTTTCAAGCTCTCACCTTCTATGATCTAAAGTCTCCTCCAGTTCTGGTATTGCATGTTCTGAGATCTCTTTCATTTCCGACGTTCTTCATCCTTTGTTCTCTTTCAAGCTCTGACATTAAGTGTTCTAAGACTCCTTCCAGCTCTGACATTCTGTATTCTAAGCTGCATTCCAGCTATGACATCCTAAGTTCTAAAGTCTTTCCAGCTCTGACATTCTCTGATTCCAATTTAGTTAGCTAGTTGTTTGATATACTAAGTGCCAAATAACACGATTACAGATTTTAGAACTGAAAGTCACAGAGTTTGTGTCAGAGCAATCATTCCAATTCAGGTCTTTCTGATTTAAATCCAACACTTTCTCTGCAAAACCTCCTTTAAACACACAGATTTCAAGCTTTTTTCAATTTCCACCACATCCCTTGGCTTTCAAAAAAGGAGGAGGGAGAGAGGGAGGAAACCTAAGTCCTCTCATTCCAAATCTAGAGATCAGGTCATAAGTTCTTGGTTTGAATTGATTTTACATTGAACTAATCATTTAAACCGAAATGAGCCAACCCAATCTTTTTTTTTTTTGGGGGGGGGTGCTATTTGTAGATACAACCTTGGGCTAATGTTATTCCAGAGCAGAGAGCTGCTGTCCTCATTTCTTTTTATTGTACACAAACTTGGTACCTGTCTTACAAGTGATTTTCCAGGGCTTTGTAATTCTAATGCATCATTTGAATTTGCACCAGCCCTAGATTTTCAGAGGTTGTGCCAGCTCTGACAGGTTCTACCACACTGGAAAGGCTTTGGCCAATTACAATAATATAACAACAACTAACATTTACATAGCTTTTTAGAGTCTGCAAAGAGCTCTATATGGGTGATGTTAATGACACATGGTCCTGGTTACATCTGCTTTCCAAGGGCCAGTCTCTTCTTCCTAAAGCTGGCTGCCTGGTGAGGAACTCTTTGGATTTGGCAAGCGATAAAACAATCTATGCTATTGGCACACATTATAGATAAAAAGAGAAAACATTTATTAATCATTTAGTGTGTGCCCAGCACTGTACTTAAGTTCTGGGGAAACAATTTTAAAAAGAGACAGCCTCTACCCTCAGGAAGTTTATATTCTAAGGAAGGAAGACAACACATATAAGGGAGCTAGAAGGCTAGGAGGGTAAAAGGTTGGAAAACTGGATCGTGCCCCACTATGGGGTCATGTAGATGATTTTGGGGGGGTGAAAAATGTGGTAACAGTAAAAGTTATCAAATATTCCAAGACAATTCTTTATGTAAAATAAATAAGCACATCCATCTCATTAATATGCAAATTTGCTTTCATCTTTAATAAATGGTAAAATTACCTGCATACCAATGAATTATTTTAAAATAAATTTCTTTATGATTTATTATCAGTAAATGTTTGATATGTATGTCTGTTTTATACACCTATATGCCTGGGGTCAAGTAAAAATATCTCTCAAGAGGAATCAGGGATTCCATTTAATTTCATTGATCAAGCAGTATTAAGCATCTTCTAGGTGATATCTGGCACTGTGTAAGTCATTCAGGTTAGAAAGAAAAAAGCAAACCAATCCTAGACCTGAAGGAGTTATATTCTATTGCTAGTAAACAACAGATATACAGAAGAGTAAGTGAAAAATATAAATAAGAAATACAAAAGCATATTGGGGGAGTGCCTTATCAAACCTAGATTAAAATCCTATCTTTAACAAATGCATATTAGCTATGTGTCCACTGGAAAATATGCCTAATCTCAATGCCTCAGACAACTCCCTAAAACTCTAAGTAACTGTAGAGGGACTTAAGTCTTGAAGGTTCTGAGAGTTCTTTATATCAATGAAAATTTATTGTGGACCAGAAATATAAAGAAAATGACTTACCTGCTAAAGTCAATGAAGAGAAAGACAAATATTAACTATTTACATGTAAGGTAATATACGCAAACAGGACAGACTCCATTTCTGTTGGAAAGCACTCACTCAACAGTCTATTGGACAGTCTATTCTCAGCCAGTAGTCTCTTTGTTTGAATTCCCAAGAAATCTTTGTTTTCCTATACACAAGTCCAACAAACAATAAACACCTATTGAATACTTATTCTCCGAAAGGTCCTGGACTGGTGCTTTGGAAAGATGATATTTATCTTTCTGCTTCCATATGTAGAGAGATGACTGGCCAGTTAAGACCCAGTCCTTAGAATATGTGCAGATAATTTCTGACTGCTTCCTGTGGATCATGATGGTCAAAAGGCCCAAACTGGGTGAGAAGGAGGAGTCTTAATTGAGTTTTGATCTGGAGCTCCATCGATCAAGTAAAAGGACATTCTTTGCGCCTTGACTCCTAGGGGACTTTCAAGTAAGGAAACTACTCTGAGCTGCTACATGGGAGGGTGGGAGAAAGTAAGGCACTACCAAACTGAACCCCCAGCCCAGCCCAGCTGCCAGGGAAAAGAAGCAGATAATTTGACCTCTGAATGCATCTTGAGTTATGGCTCTGGCTCTATTGAGTCATCACTCTTTCCTACCTTTCAGTCACTGAAAAGATGTCTCATCATCACATAGGAGTAATTCTGAGTCATCACTGCAATACCAACTGCTATAGTTTCATGTATTTGATTGGCAGAAGGAAAAGAAAACTGTTCATGCTCTGTATGAAGAGCTAATGTGAACATGCTCTAAGTACTGGGCTTTCTGGACAGCTGAATTTCTTTTTTTTTTTTTTTTTTTTTTAGCTTACATGTAAATTTCTCCAGCAATCTCCCCACTGAAATTGTTCTCACTTGAAAGGTACTAGGGATGAGATATTTGGGGTGAAGTTGGGGGGGCATCATAGATGAGGAATTCAGGCTCAGCAGCCATTTAAGACTTCTCTTGACCATCCAGTATAGACCATCATGACCCACAGGATTCAGTCGAAGGATATGTGTGCACATGTTCTAAGGACTGGGCTTTTATTGGCCTTCATTTTCTTCAAGATGCTACTGTGTCAAGCAGGAACAGTTTTACCAAATGCTTTACAAATAGTTATCTCTCTAGCCACTCTTAGCATTTTGTTTTTCAGTCTTCTCAGTTTATCTGACTTTTTGTGATCCCATTTAGAGTTTTTTTGGCAAAAGAGACTCAAGTAGTTTGATATTTCCTTTTCAAGTTCATTTTACAGATAAAGAAACTGAGGAAAATAGCTTGCCCACAGCTAATAAGTGTCTAAGGTCAAATTTGTACTCAGGCCTTCCTGACCCCAGGCCTGGCACACTATTCACTGAGCCATCTAGCTACCCTTCACAAAGCATAAGGTTCTGCATATGAATTTAGGGAAAGAGATAATGGCACATAGTGGTTCAATAAATATTTATTGAATGAACTAGTGATTGAATGAATCTAGTAATTCAAATAAAACTAGCAATAATTAATTAAGCACTTACTATATACAGAACATGCTAAGCCCTTGGGACATAGACAAAAAGAACTAAGATTTCTCCTTTGCCTAGTTCAGAAACTTATCCCTGTGGGAATTGGGCAAATCATTTAACTTCTCTGAGTACTGAGTTTCCTTGGCTATAATACAAAGGGATTGGACTAGAACCCAGGGCTCCTAATTTTCTCTCCTGGCTTGCCAATAACTAGCCACAGTGAGGTCTTCTCACTCAGCTAGTGTCCTTCTGTAAAATGTGGGGAATATATTAGGCCAAATCCCAAGGTCTCTTACACAATTCTGACTCTTCTTTTAAGAAGACTCACTACTATAGCCAGAGTGTCTGGCTACTCTCATATTCTCTTCCAAATTCAAAGTCTAAAATTTAGTCTTTTTCAGGAAAAAAAAGGACTAAAAAGTAATTACTAGCTATCACACTTAATTGACATAAACACAGAAAACTTCACACTTTCTAGGACATATAGAAGGAGATAAATAAGTATCTTATTAAAGTGTCTCATTTCCATATAATGTTCAATATGACATATAGCCCAATTCAGTACCTTCCATCCAGGAATAAGTTCTGTACACTCTTGATATGAATATACGTTTCTTGAATTGAACTGAATTAATTGTATATAAGTATGATAAATATGTGATCAGGGGACTTAGCGTAACAAAGAAAAAGAAAGAGAAAGAAAAAGGAGAGAGAGAGAGAGAGAGAGAGAGACAGAGAGACAGAGAGAGACAGACAGAGAGAAAAAGAGAGAGAGAGAGAGAGAGAGAGAGAGAGAGAGAGAGAGAGAGAGAGAAAGGGTGAGTGAAAATAATTCAATACATTTTTAAAGACCAACAATCTGATATCATATGCTAAATTCCAAATGACTGCAGTAATGATGAAGTAAGACAGTTCTGGGCATTGACCAAACAGGCCTATATTCAAATCCCGTCTTAATATCTCTAAAATAGATTATGGAAATAGATATAAATGTAAATTAAGACACTTTGTATTTTTAATCTTTTTATTTTCAGCTACACAATGAGGGTGATAATAGAAACTACGGTTCATAAATGGCATTTATTTAGCACTTTAAGTTTTACAATTTTTTTACATATTACTTATCTTTTTTTTATATATAATCTTAAATGCCTGTGCTGCCTTTTTTCCAGGGTTGTGAGGACAGCTTTGTAAAACCTTAAAGTGCTATATAAATGTGAGTTACCGTTATTATTACTATTACTGGTGCATCACTAGAGTGTGGGTTTTAGACTTTTTTTTTTCCAGACCTAGAAATGGATGTGAATTGAGTGATCCACAATTTTTTTTGACTGGTTCCCCTTGTGACCAGTAGTAATATAATTATATTAATAAGTAATAATAAGGATAGCTGACACTTCTATAGTACATTACAATTTACAGTATTTCCATTACAACAATATTGTGAAGTAAATGGTGCTAAAGAACTATCCTTTATTATAAAATAGATATGAGAATGGTTTTTTAAAAATCCTTAGTATTTTTTCTAAAATGTCTTTTTTTTCCCCTATCTAACAAAGTACTCTGTATTTGGAATAATTGAGATGATGTGTTCAACAACAAAAGCAATGATGAATTCTGTTGAAAGCAAAATCAGTCAAAAGACTTAAACTTTTATAGTTTTGATAATTATTCTGTAAAGGATAATTTGCTCTATTTGGAATGGGAAAGCCATCTCTCTAGTCTAGCCAGGAATAAATTCTTGGTAAGTACTAAAAGGATAGATGCCATAAACTTCATTTGCATTACCTTAAAATTGTATTAATGGCACAGGCTACCCACCTGCATATATTTGAGGGAATTTAACATTTAAAATGTATGGACTTAGAAATAATAGAATAAGGATGGGCTTCTATACCATTTAAAAATAATTACCTTTATTAAGTAAGAATAGTTATTAAATCAATGGATCAGAAATGAGTGTGAATTGGGCCTATAAATCTTTTTGGATCAATCAAATCCATTGCATTAAACAATGTGAAAGATGTGGTCATATCCAAAGGATTTTTATTTTAAAAAAAGAAGTAAGAAAAAGAGAGAGAGAGAGAGAGAGAGAGAGAGAAGAGAGAGAGAGAGAGGTCTTATAACCAGATAGAAATTCTAGGGTTTAGGAGGAGAGGGCCATACTGTATTTAGTCAAAAAACATTAGAGACTCAAGGACAACCAGCAAAAGGAGAGACATAGGACTGCATTGCCCTAATGGTAACTTAGAACAGAAGACCCAGTCTGATACCATTAATATACCCACCTACTTAAAGATAGAAGGAATTCCCTAAACAAGGTAGGCCCTTCTGATTTTCTCTCCTAGTGCTTGTCTATTCACTATTCACTATAATAGAATCTGCTGTTTTGTTACACAAATGTTTCTACTAACCTGAATTTTACCTCAAATACAAAGAAACAAGGGAGTAACTAGAAAAAGATATAAATATAAATTCTGATACAGTATAACTTCTGCCTAAATGTTAGGAATTTTCTACATAGCAATTATGATTTAACTTAGAACTTAAATAAATTCCCCAGAGCCATAGAGGACATAGATTCTTAGGGTTTTCTTTTGCTTTTAGGCTTAAACCAAGACAGTTATTCAGACAGGATGTTAATATCAGAATGGTGTCAGGGAAGTTTGTTATAGTAAGCTCTAGGCAGATAATCTTATGGATACTAAGAACTCAGCATTAGATTACCAGTCAAGGGAAAACAAGCTAGCTTTATGCCTTATTTATCTTCTCTTCCTAAAATGTATTATTGAAATTGTACATAAAAGAAAAATTGACTTACCTATTTTGTTTTTGGTTTTGTTTTTCTGTTTCTTCCTTAAGTGACTATCTTTTAGCAGAGGGAAAAATTAGTCAAGGTGTAGAAGTGAGGGAGTTAGAAATTTAAGAGGTGTTTATTAAGTAGAAACAATTGAATTTAGCATATAGTTAGCCAGAGTAATTTGTAGAGGGCCAGAACTCTGGAAAAGTATACTTGAAACAAGGATAAAGAAGGATAAACAGGGTGTTTACTCAGTGTGACTGATGAGATAATGGTTCCCTAGTTCACATATACTTAGTATGGTAATGTAATAGTTCTACAGTTGGCACATGCTCAGTGTGCTGTAGTGATGTAATTGTACTAAGGTATTTAAGGGCTGAAAGGGTTGGAGAGGAGAGTGTATATACTCAAGCCCAATCTCAAACTCCAGACTCCAAACTCTATCCCTGGCCATCCTCGTGGTGATTCTCCTGCTAAGACCAAGGCCTATCCAGAAATCCTCCAGAAAACTAGCTGGACATTATAGCAATTAGTGTCCCATCTGGGAGCCAGAGATGCCACTCATCTTTGCTTCTTATGACTATAATAGTTTTATTCTACAGTATAACCAATCATTCCAAATTTTTAAAAAGGAACACTATGAGCAGAAAATATTTTTGTAAGTTAGTTTTTTTACAAAGATCTATTTTTTTTTCCTTCCATCTTCTACTTAAACTAATATTTTGAGACATTTGAATTTTTAAAAATAACTTAGTATCATTCAAGACTAAAACAAATGTTTATTGTTAAAGGTGGTTTTGGTAAGTGTTTCTAAGAAACAGTGTTTAGGAGATTTAAATATCATTTTTGTTTTTTTCTACAACATTGTATTTAAATAAAATTAATCTCAATGGACAAAAGGGAAAAGAAAAATCTGAGATGGAAAATGAAATCCAGAAAAAGGAAATTACTTTTTCCAAATTCACATAGCTAGTAAAAGTCAAATTAAAATGCAAAAGATAATTTTGACTTCCAAAACAATGTGATTTTCTATATCTTTATCTATCTCTATCTAGAAATAGGTATATCTACATCTATCTCTGTGATATATCTAGCCTCAGACACTATCTGTGTAAGTTAGTAAGATCCTGGGCAAGTCATTGGATTCTATCTCAATTTTCTCATCTATAAAATGAACTAAAATGAAAATGACAAACTACCCCAGGATCTTTGCCAAGTAAGCCCCAAATGGAGTCACAAAGATTGTATAACAATATAAAATACATGTATGTATGCATGCATACATAATAGTACAGAAATATACGTGTACCTGCATGTTTATACACACATGTATATGTGTATGGGGGTGTCGATGTCTGCATATAGCTTCTCATACCTTTGGTAAAAATTTACCCTTCTAATTAATGTTTTTTTCTTTAACTGAGAATTACATTGATGTCCTGTGTGCTGGTAATGATTGTTTCACTGTTTCTGGTTGAAGTTGACAATAGTAATGATGATTTACATCATGGTTAGAGTATGATTACACTATCACATACATCATCTCTTTTGAACCTCACAGCAACCCAGTAAAGTGGATTATACAAATATCATTGTTCCTCTCTTACAAATGAGGAGACTGAGCCTAAGAAAGATAAACGGATTGAAGGTTAAAGGTTAAAAACTGCCAAAGGGCAGAATTAGAACTCAAACTGAGGCAGAAGCACAGATTTAGTGTTAAAAGGGGATTTAGGGGCCAGTTTGTCCACTCCATTTCATATGTGAGAAAACTGAGGTCCAGAAAGGTTGTGACTTTCTCAAGTTCACATGATCACAAAGCTGGAATCAAATTCAGGTCCTGTGACTTGTAATTTATCATTCATTCATTCTCTTACACTTGGTCATTTGACGCCAAACTCACATACTGTAGTGTCCTTTTCATGGTACTCCAATGCCTCAGGACATAGAAGACAATCTGACTCTTTGCTCCTTTCCTTTCCTGAAGAGAAGAGAGAAAAGATTTTTCATTCATTTGGAAAAAGGACCTCAAATTCACACTTTCCCTTAATGCTAAAAGTAAAGCTGTTTGTTTACTGTAGTCCTAAGTATTTGGAAACTTCTAGCCTAAACTCAATTCCACAAGATTGTGTCCTTGGGGGTGAGAAGCCTCTGCCTATAAATAAGCATAAAGTAGGACTCATATGGATGATTCTCTCTCTTTTTTTAATTTAAAAATTGTTATCTTTTGTTTTTATATGACTTACATCTTAGTATTCCTTCTTCCTCCTCTCTTTTTCAATGAGTCATCAGAGAATAAGAATAATAAAGAATAAAGAATTTATAAAAACTGATATAACTAAATTTAATATTATATGTAGAGTCCTTTCCTGTTGGATTCTATTTAAATTTCACTTTACTGACAAACTGCATTACTTTCTATCTCTCTGACCACACCTTATGTTTTTGCTTATACAATTCCCTATGCCTCTATCCCCTTTCACTTATTAAATCCCTAGTTATCTTTTAAAGCCCCATTCAAATGCCATATTCTTAGGATTATAGGATTTTCAGGACTCTAGAAATGATCTAGACTTAGCATAAATAGCTCCACTGTCTATGACTTAGAAATCATTTCAGTTACTGTCCTTTTTTGACCCATAGAAATATCTAAAACTGAGAGATGTGGTAGAAAGGATTGAATTTGGAGTCAGAGAAACCTCTGTTTGCATCTAACCTTCAATATTTGCTGGCAAATCATTTAATCTTTCTATACCTCAGTTTCTTCATCTGTAAAATGAAAATAATTATATCTGTGATATCTACCTTACAAGGTTATTGGGAGGCTCAAACTAGAAAACCATTTGAAATATTTTGCAAACCTTTCAGGGCTCTCTAAAGGGCCTCATTATTTGTTATTGTAATTAATAAGTTTTGACCTGTATAACTTATCCAAAGTACCTTGTTCAAGTGTTTCATTTCTTCTTAATAAAATCAATGGAGATAGCACATATCTAACCTATATCAGATTGCATGCTGTTTTGGGAAGGTGGGAGTTGAAGAAAGGAGAGGGGAAAATTCGGAACACAAGGTTTTACAAAAATGAATGTTGAAAACTATATTTACATAGATATATTATTAAAGCTTTTTTATTTTTCAAAACATATGCATGGACAATTCTTCAACATTAGCCCTTGCAAAACCTTGTGTTCCAATTTTCCCCTTCTTCCCCCACACCCTCCTCTACATGGCAAGTAGTCCAATATATCACATATAGTTTAGAAAAATAAAATACTATTGAGAAAATAAAATAAAATCACTTGAGCTGAACAATAAACATTTCCCTTTAAAGCTAGAAGACTGCCATGATTTAATTTCTAGAAAATATGTCAGAAGGAAGGAGAACTACTATTAATTGCTTTGAACTTATGTTTATTACTTTGGTATTCTGTTTTCAAAAAAAAAAAAATTCTCCTCCACTGTCATCTTGCTTTGATCAGGATATATATTTTCCTGAGTCCTTTTGTTATAAAAAGCTGGTATATTTTACACATGTAATTAATTATGAGCTCCACAATTACACATGCAAAACTGTGGTTTGAATGATCTAATTGTGCATGCAAATGGGTTCTAAAATGTTCATATTCAGTGGTTAGTCAGCCAACCACTACATTTGGCATGTGCCAGGGCTTACCCTCATAACTCCAGAGAAGCCATTTCATCTTCCTTCTCAATGTCTTTGCCCAGGCTGCTCCCCAATTTTTTAGAATGCTCTCCCGCAGGTCCCTTCTACCCTCTGGAATCCCTGGCATCCTTTTAGGCTTAGCTCAGGTGCCACATTCTACATGATGTCTTTTCACATACCCACAATTAGTAGTATTCTCTACTTTGCATAAAATTACTTCTTATGTGTTCTACATTTAGTTATTTGTGTGCATGTTTTATGCCTATTGCCTAGTGGAATGTCAGAATCTTGAGGACAGATTTTGGTTGTTGTCTTCGTGTTCCTAATACTGCTGTCTTCCACATAGCACTTAATAAATAAATACTTGTTGAATAAATGGATGAATGAATGAACTCTTCAAAAGGACATGTTATGCCCAAGGCTCTTACTAACAGGGACCAAACATGGGCTGTGTTTCTATAGACAAATAAAATTGTGATTTTGCAACTGCTTAAAATTGTCAGGAAAAAAAATCAAGTCAAGCAACAGATTGGCATAGATTAAAACAGTTGACAGTTTAATAAGAATGAACATTTTCTTTAGCTGTCTCCCATGTGGAATGATCTCCCTTTCCATATTTGCCTACTGTCTTCCTTAACTTTCTTGAAATATCAACTAAAATCTCACCTCCTATGGAAAATTTGTCAATCCTTTTTCTTTCTAGTCTGTCCCTCTATCAGTTATTTCTTATTTATTCTAGATATAGCATATATTTGTATGTACATATGTATGTATATGTATATGTATTTGTTTCTTATCTCCCATATTAAATTCTGAGCTCCTGGAAATCAGGGACCATTTTTGTTTCTTTCTGTATCATTAGCGAATAATAGTCTGGCATATAGTAGGCAATTAATGTTTATTAATCAAAGAATATGATGAGAGCTTTGAAAACTTCACACTGGCATTTTTTTTTGTTAGTTTTTTTTTTTTTTGTTACCATAGATACTTGTTCAACTAATTTTCTACTAAATAATCAATTGACTGATTAATTGACTGAATTTACAAAATCAGTCTTTTATTTTGGACCTGCCTAGAAACAAATTGCAAAATACATTCTATGTGATTAGGGCCAATTTAAAGGATTGAAACATAAAGGAAAAATTTCAGATATTTCAAAGGGAAGGGAACTTTGGGATTGAATTACTTGGAAAATTATATCAATTTTCCATTCCATTCTCATCTCTTAAATGAAAAGAGAGGTAGTAGTACATAAGTCCTCACACATTTTCCACATAGCCTCCCTTAAAAGGGTTACATAATAGTAGAGACAATGGTGCCTTGCTATAGTGGAACATGCCCTAGAACAGAAGTCAAGAAGCCTTGTGTTTTAGGCTCTGCCAACAACAGACTGGGTGACCTTGAGCAAATTATTTCCTCTTTTTTTGGGCTGGGTATTCGCATTTACAACATTAGAGAACTGAACTAGAGAACTGGAACTCTCTGAGTTCCAAGATTCTCCAAGTCTGTATAATTCTTAGTATATCACTACTTGATAGTGTATAGCACACCAAATAGTGACCATTTGTCCCTCTTTGTTATCTTTGATTTGTATGACCACATATTTAGACTAGACCCTAAAAAGTCTTTGTACCAAAAAATTTTCAAAATAGAGCATGCCAAATTTTTTGCTTTTAACTCCCTCCTTCAATTACAAATATAATACAAAACAGAAAAAAAAATTTTTTTCAGTCTCATGAAAAATCCTTCCCCTCTTAACTAAACCTTTTTAAACTAAATGATTCTGTTCTATGAACTGAGGTCTTTTGAATTTTAAAAAGAACGAAACCTGTGTTCTAAAAGGGATGGGGAAAGCTTTGATCGATTTACCAAACAGATCTAATTAAACAATGAATTCTATAAGGATGAGAGAACAGTTTCTTTGTACCACATCAAATATATTAGGGAGAAAATACTTTATTTAAATGCTTGAAGCTAACCCAAAACAGCTTGAAATATAATAACCTCAGTTGTAAAAATGAAACCATATGTTCATCTGACATCAGTTTCCAAGACAATTAAAGGTCATTTTGTGTTCAACAAACATTCTCATTCTTCACTGATAGGCTTGAATTCTCAGCTGATGTAAGAACAGGTGCCCCACCTGAAAAGGTCTGTAGAAGATTTTACAAACAGGAAAGAGAGAGACATCCAAAATTAGGAAGCTCTGGATTTGACCACCTTAGTATATGACTTTTGAGTCCTAGAATACACACACACACACACCCTTATATCTGTGTGTGTATGTATGTATGTATGTGTATATATATATATATACCTATATATAGCTAATGGATATATATATATCCATTAGCTATATATAGGTATATATTTAAACATATAAAACTATATATGTAGTTGTATGCATATAGTTATATATATAAAACTCTCCACATAACTATCTATATCTCTATCCATTTAAACTAAGTGTCTATATCCATATATACTAAGTATCTATATCCATATATACTAAGTGTCTATATCCATATATACTAAGTGTCCATATATACTAACAATTGATTTTTAAATTCTTGTTATGCATAAACTAAAAGCATTTTCAAATCCTTGCTAATGTAATACTATTCAAATCCAGGAAGTTCTGGGACCAAATGGACAATATTGAAATTAAAACTTGATGTCTCTCCCCTCCATTCTCTTTCTGTCACTTCCCAGAAAAAAACACATCTACATAGTTTTGTCAGGAGCCTAGCAAACCTAGTTTCTTAGAACATCAGATATGGCAATGCTCTCAGCATTTGGTATTCTAAAGCAAGACTTTTAAAGGAACTAAGCAATATTTGAAAAGTGAAAATATTGAAATGTGGGGCTGTGTCCTTCCACAATATCTCTTTAAGGATGGATATGCTGAAGAAAGACTTCAAAGTTCACTTTTTAAATAAGCACACACACACACACACACACATCCAGAAAATATTTCTCAAAATGCGAGGGAAACAAATTGTTTGGTTTAAAAGAAAAGTAAATCTTACAAGCATTGATGGGAATCAAGGAACAAGTTCATAGGAATGAAAAAAAAAAATCCTCTCCACAGGCATATAACTTTCCTCTGTAGGATTCACTCAACACATTTTGGTGATAATGAATTTACCCAAGGATCAAAATAATAATGAGCTGTGTCTTTAAGCTCTTCAGGACATGTAAACTGAGTTTTATGTTTCTCTTTCTGATTGATCTATTTCACAGCATGCTTTTACAGAAAAATTAGTATATCTCCAGTCTAATAAAGCCATGGGCACACACACCCAGCAGAAAAACTTTTTTATTTTATCATTTATTTTGATTTAGCACTATTATTTTCAGTGTTGATGTTACTTAATACTGAAGCAACACCTAGGCAACCATTCACCTGGTGTGTATATACCACTGAGCTGGAAAGTGGATTTTTTTAATTAAGGGATATCACACTTACTACTGCACTCACTAGTCCCTTCTTATTCCTGCCCTTCCCATGCCCTAGATATGGGAACTTCCTCCACTCTCCCCACTGTGCTTTAGACAGGGTTGGACAAAAGGCAGCATGTAGTGAATGCATATTTATATTTGCATGGCAGTTGTAAACTATATTAAGGGACTTTTATAGAAATCAGGGGAAAATGAAGTTCCTTTTTCCTTAGATTCTACAAATGCTACAAGGTGGAAACAGATTGGCAGAGACAAAAGGTGAAAATGCTAAATGTTTTAGGGACTATAAGAAGAAAGGCACACTAATTAATGCTTATGTAATGAAGCTGAAAGAAAGGCTCCATATATACAAAAACTTTTAAAGTAGTGCCTTTTTTCTTTAAATTGAAAAGAACTAGAAAGAAAATGCCCACTGAATAAGGAATGCTGAACAAATTATAATATGGAATGTAATATTATTTGGCCATAGTAAATGAAGAATTATGAGAGAATTGGGAGGATCTTTACGATCTGATGGAAACTAAAGTAAGCAGGACAAAGAGGACAGCTTACACAATGACCATATTAATGTGAATGAAAACATTGAAAGTTTAGAATTGTACAATGTAGCATCTAATTATGATTTCAGAGGACTGGTGGTAAAGTATACCTACCCTCTCTTGGAAGAGAGGTGATGGACTATTGATGCAGAATGAGTATATTTTCAGATACACCCAATATATTGATTTGTGTTACCTGACTGTAGTTAATTGTTATGTGGGAAAGTTTTATTAGGAGAGAAGGAACTTTGGGAAGTAATATCAAAAATAAAAATAAATAAAGGGCATCAATAAGATACTTTTTAAAATAGAGAAAATTAAAAGAAAAGCTTAAATCTTCAGGAAAAGGGAGATAAAGTAAATGTAGTCAAAAACTAGTATTTGTTAAAATACTCATCTTCTAATTTTCTAATCAAAATATCTCTGTTCTTGAAAAATTACCATGATTTAAAAGTCATTAATAGCAAGATAATTTTTTTTATTAAAAAAAATATTTTTAGATCCCCTTTGACATTATATTCAGTGTATCCAACCCTATAATACCACAGTCATCCTTGGAGGAATATACAGCATCCCAAAAGAATCTGCTGTTGTTCCAACCCAGAGAGCAATTTGGAACTATGCCCAAAGGGCTATCAACTGTGCATATTCTTTGATTCAGCACTATCTCTACTGGATCTGTATCCCAAATCAATCATAAAAAGGAAAAGACTCCATATGTGCAAACATGTTTGTGGCAGCCCGTTTTGTAGTGTCAAGGAGTGGATGCCCATCAGTTGGGGAATGGCTAAGTAAGTTATGGTATATGAATGTTATGGAACATTATTGTTCTATAAGAAACGATCAGCAGGATGATTTCAGAGAGGCCTGGAGAGTCTTACATGAACTTATGCTGAGCGAAGTGAGTGAAACCAAAAAAGAACATTATATACAGCAACCACAAGATACTATGATGATCAATTCTGATGGATGTGGCTCTTTTCAATAATGAGATGATTCAGGAGAGTTTTAGTGATCTTGTGATAAAGAAAGCCATTTGGACCCAGAAAGAGGACAATGGAAATTGAATGTGGATCATAGCATAGTACTTTCACCTTTTTGTTGCTGTTTGCTTGCATTTTGCTTTCTTTCTCTTTTTTTTTTTCTTTTTGATCTGATTTTCCTTGTGTAGCATGATCAATGTGGAAATGTGTAGAAAAGAATTGTCTATGTTTAACATACATTGGATTACTTGCTGTGGAGGGGAGAGGTTGGGAAGGGAGGAAGAAAAATTTGAAACACAAGGTTTTACAAGGGTAAATGTTGAAAACTACCTTTGTGTGATTTCGAAAATGTATTTTAAAAAAAGAATCTGTTCTAAGCCTTTACACAGAAATATAAAGTGGATGAAAAGTCCACATTATTCAGATTAAAACACATTTGTAGGAGATATTCCTTCAAATATATGTCCACATATTCTAGACTACTTGAATTAAAGAGATGCAAAACAAGTACTGCATTTGGCACATGGAGGAAAAGGTCAGTATTGACAAGTGAAATCCTGGAGGAGGTGATATTTGAATTAGATTTAAAGGACCAACCAAAATTCATCCAATGAAGGAAGAGAAGGAGGATATTCTAAACATAGGGAACAGTATAAGCAAAGGAACAAAGGCAGAAAAGTCTAGAATGTTGCACACTGGATAATGTCAGACCTACGGTCAAGAAGACCTCGGTTTAAATATAGACTCAGACACTTGGTAGTTTCATGACCTTGGACAAGTCACTTAACTTCTACCTTAGTTTCCTCAGCTGCAAAGTGAGGAGAATAATAACACACTTCCCAGGGTTGTTGTGAGGAACAAGTGAGATATTTGTGAAGCACTTAGCACAATGCTGGCATATAGCAAGTCTTTAAAAATGTTTATTTCTTTTTTTCTCTCTATCATTTCTTGGGTAGAATATTATACAACTTGTTATACAACAAGTATAGAATATATTTCAAGGTACATAAAAAATATAAGAGATAAGATGAGGATGGCAAGCTGTTGTCAGCTTTGAATTGTCAGGTGAAGGAATATTAATTGGAAGTAATGGTGAACCAGTTAAAATTCCTGAGCAGGGTAGTAAAACAATCATATCTATAATAAGAAAGGTAAGTTTTGTGTTTAAAATGCATTGGATAGAGGAGAGAAGGGAGGAAGAAAGATTGGTTAGGTTATTTAAATTATTCAATCAGGTAGTGATGCTCTTTGTTAAAGCAATGGAAGCAGGATTTCATTAAAGTGATTTCACTAAAGTGAAAGTTAGCAAATAGGCTACAGATCACACTCAGAACAAAACTACAAGCAAAACAGAGGACAAAAGCCACTGGTAGAGGTAAGCAAGCTGCAATGTATTTCCCAAGATACTTTAGGGAGAGGGGAGAGAAGTGGTATGATTGAGAACATCTCTGATCAATAAAAGAGAAGAACCAGAATGAGAGATGGCAGCTAAGTGTCAGAGTGGGTAGAGTAGCAGGTCTGGAGTCAGAAAGATTTGAATTCAAATCCAGTTTCAAATACCCATTAGCTGTATGGCCTTGGGCAAGTCAATTAACCCTCCTCTGTCTCATTTCCTCTTCTATAAAATGGAGACATATTGGAGAAGGTAATGGCAAACCCCCCAGTATTTTTGCTAATAAAATCAAACATAATAGAACAATTGAACGACAAGAATTAGAAGTAGTAGAGAAAAGCCTGAGTTCTATATTGGTTCCCTGAGATATAAAAGGACCAGAAAAAGAGCTCCAACCAGCCCATTGTGGGAAATTTTCTATAGAAGGTTTATGATAAGACGAGGAAAGGGATTTTCAACAAATGAGAAGAATAAATTTGAAAGGAGTTAACACTGTTGAAATCGTAACTTTTCAAGGTATCAAAATATTATTCCACTTCTTACCAAATTCCAGGCAAATTCATAATATTTTATATTTGTATAATGTTTAACATTTTACAAGGCACCTTTCCATACAAATCTTTGCTGCTCAAACAGAATTCACTGCTTTCAATAAGATTAGTTAAGCAACATTTTTTGAAAATCAGAACTGGGTTAACCTGAAAGAAGCAATCATCTCCCTATCCTTTCACTTTTAGGAATTCAATACTACAGAATTCTTAGAACTTTTAGCTTGGGTATTGAAAACTTAGGGCTTGCACAGAGTCTGTTTTTTGTCCATCATTCTGGAAGAGTATCATGACATCAGGGAGGTGCTGCCATGACATAAAAGTGAATTGATTTAAGTGAGGGAGATCTGTGCAAGGCCACCAGCCTCATTTTTTTCCTCTGGAGCCATCTGGGTCCAGTGGCCAGATATAGATCTAGATGATTGGAGATGGCCTTCTGCAGAAAGTCTAGCCAAAATTCAAATGACCTTTTAATAGCTTGTCCTCCTTCCTTAGGTGTAGAAAGAAAGAAAGAAAGAAAGAAAGAAAGAAAGAAAGAAAGAAAGAAAGAAAGATCCACCTGCATTTTTTGTTTTTTGCCATGTCTCTAGGGAATTTGAAGCAAGCTTTTTGCATCTCTTCAGATAAAATCTGGTTTTCCCCATACTGTTGGAAAGAATTCCTTCATTAATTTAGAACTGTCTGCAGCCTCAGAGGGCAGTTTATCCCTGAAGAGCTCTGCATATATCTGACATTTCAAGATCCGTTAGAGTAAAGTGAGTTTTATTATAAATGTGAAATCAACCAGGAGCTAGGAACACATCCACTTACTTTTTTATAATTTCATTCTCCAGTTTGCCATTTACAGAGAACACAAATTAAGCAACATCTTTCAGAATTAAAGTGTTACTCAATTTGCTTGCTTTCTTAAGAAAGAATTACATCAAATGACTGCATTATCTTTGGACACTATCCTGTTTTTGAATAAGGCAATAATGAACTTTAAAGTTCATTATAGTAAGATCAATTTGTGATTGATTTATTCATTAGAAAAGGTCATCCACTGTAACTAACTTGAATTAATCAAAATAACATTATAAAACATAGGACTGGGAAAGCCCTTAGATTTCAGGTAGTCAAACCTTGTTGGGATAGCTAAGTGTTGCAATGGAGAGAGAATCTGGCCTGGAGTCAGGAAGACTCATCTTCCTGAACTCAAATTAGCTCTCAGTCACTTATTAGTTGTATGACTCTGGAAAAAGCATTTAACTCAGTTTCCTCATCTGTAAAATAAGCTGGAGAAGGAAATAGCAAGCCATTCCAGTATCTATCAAGAAAACCCCAAATAGGGGTACAAAGAGTTGGACACTACTAATCGACAAAATAACAATCCACTCCTGTGGTTTTACAGAGGAGAAAAAGAAGATTCATAGAACTGAAGTGATTTATCTAGGAGTACATTGACAGTAAACAATAGTGTTAGCATTTGAATGAAGAGGAGCTTCTGACTTTACTTTCCACTATACTAGAGATAGGAAACATAGCAAAAGTCTTAAAATGGAGATTTATAAAATATCTTTTCTTTATATACTTAAAGTCAACTTTTAAAATCATTCTTGGTTAACTTCTTAGTATTCAAGTTTATTAAATAATAAGCTATTGAATACAAAAGTATACAATCATTTTGGTAAAGCAGAAAAACATTCTCTAAGAATACAGAAGGAGCCAGGACTGATGAAACAGGAAATAGGAATCTGACAATTCTGGAAATACCAGTATCTTCTGCCACTCTCCTCAAAAGAATCAGCTTTAATTGGATTATCCTGATTTAAAGGATGGCAAAAATGTCCAGAAGGCAAATGTTAGGAAACCAAAGTTACTACCACCAAGCCCTTCTGGCCACACCATACTAAATGGATTTCAAAATAACTGGCTGAAAGGCTTAAAAAAAAAAAAATCCATCAAACTGGTTATTGTCATAGAATACTTTTCTTCTCTCCCCACCACTCCAAGTTCCCTGGTTACAGAATCACAGACTCTTAGAACTGGAAAAGACCATAGAAATAATCTAATCTACTACTTTTATTTCACCGAAAAAGAACTTGAGGAAAACTCAGGAAAACTAGAGTGACTTATAAGATCAGACCAAATTGGGACTTAAATCAAAGTCTTTTTGACTTTTGACTTTAACTACCTTCTCAAAACTCTATAAATTTTTATTATTTTCTTTACTGTATTTAGTTAATTATATATTTAGTTATATAGTTCTGTATGAGTGTAAGAAGCATAGAGAAGTGACCTCAGCCCCACTATCTCTGAGGTTGGGCCCTCCACAACCAATGGGAAAATGAAGCCCTTGATCAACAAGTTGATTGGCCTAAACCATGCAGTTCAACTGGTTTGACAGATTTTTTTTTTCACTGATTGACCGGTAACTTTGGTGTCATTTGAACCTAGCGAGCCTGAGCAGTTACTTTCTGAAGCACCCCTGAGGCAATGGGCCAGCTTGAATGCAAAAGGCTTAAAATAGTGTGGATGAATTCTGGATTTGAATTAGTGATGAGCTGAATAATGTAGTATCATTATCTCTGTAACCATTTTCAGTATTTTAATTTTTGTCCTTAATTTCCTCTTGATTATTCACCTATCGATTCCTGATAAAGGTGAGTGGACTTCAGGTCTATCACCAATCAAAAGCAAAAGGTAGTACTGGAAAGGTTGATTGGGATTTGAGGCTTTGCCATGAAAAAAAAAAGTGATATTTTAACTTCAGGTAGACAATTGACTTTCCAATCTAAATCCTCTCGCTTAATTTCCTTGTAAACAGGGATTTGCTGGAATTAGCCCCTTTAGATCTTGAAAGCTCATTGTTAATTTTTAGTCAAGATATTTGCAATTCAGAAATCAGCAAATGCTACAACTAGGGGATTAATTTATTGTTTTGTTGTTTGTATAGACTTTAAAAAGTAATGGAGAAAATATTAATGATGCAGATTAAATTTATAAATGTGTCATAATCCATTTTCTCCTCCAGAAACCCATTTGCTAAAACTTTACTAGAATATCCTTACTTTATTAGAGTATATAGCCTTTCTAGGCTTTGAATAATTCCATGTGCAGGATGTGTAAAATAAATAAGATATAATGAGATATAAGGATGTTCTCCTTTTAGACTTTGAGTGGATATATTTGCAATTCTAAGTGTGTTCTTCAAAAAAGTCATTTCAGACTTTGGTTCCCAACCAGTGAGATCATTGATTGACCTGGCAATGTTAGCATAATTCTTCACAAAGTTTCCATAGCCACTAAATCCTAGAAAAGGACATTCTTTGAATATGTCCAGATGGTGAGTGCTTCTATTTTTTCTGGGTCAGTGTTTAATCCCAGTAGAAAAGCTTTATGGCCTATATCCAGATCTTTCCAGTATTCTTCCTACCTTCTAGAACTGAAGTCAGAGATTGTTATTATACTAATAGTTGTATAGCTATAATAGTACTACTTAGTATTATTTGTATTAATACTTGACATTAATGAGAATAATTGTTATTAACATTAGTAGTTACCAGCTTTATATATCTCACCCATGTTCCAGGTCCTCTGCTAAGTACTTTACAATTATTATCGCATTTGATCCTCATAATAAGCCTGGCAGGTAGATGATATTATCCCCATATTACAATTAAGGAAACTGGGACAGAGGGTTAGTGACTGCACAAAATCACACAGCCAGTAAGTACCTGAGGCCAAATTTGAACTCATGTCTTTTTGACTCCAGGCCCAGAGCTCCATTCACTGAGTCATCTAGCTAAAATTAAGAGAGAAATAATAGAAACCCATAAAGAAAAAGAATTTCTTAAAACCTTCCCTTTATTTCAGAGGTTCAATTATCTTTTTTTTTAATCCTTTTTTCATTAGGAAAGAAATGATTGGCTCACACTCAAAATGAATGATCAAATTCAGAAAAGTTCAGTGAGTCAGTCTATGAAAGCATCCTGGAAGACTGAAAATTTTGAACCATCCTTAGTATCAATGGACCCATTTTCATAAGAACTAAGGTCAGGCATCACAAACTGCAAAGTATCACGAACTGATAGCAAACTTTTGCAGTCAGTCCTGTCTGAAATATTATTACATGCCACCGGTCCCTATCCCCCAGCCTATCATCCCTTACAAAAACTATTACCAAACCTTTCTCTGCCATCTTTCATTTACTATGCTGCTGCTGCTGCCTATCCCCACTCTCTCCTTAACTGTTTTTGACCTAAGTGGGAAAAAAATTCTAATGATATCTTTGATTCCTATAATTTGTTTTAACAGTTCATGAAACTAATATAATTTACTTAAAGTTAATTTTAATAATAACGGTGATGATAAAGAGATTGGTTACAAATTCTATAATAACAAAAGTACCATTACCCTTAAAATTTTAAAGTCATTTAGTGTAAAATATAATCTTTAATTTTAATTATTTTTCTTATGTTTCCTTTCTATTCACTATAGTTTGGCTTTCTCTATTTGAAAAATAAATTTCTAGAGAGTTCTATTTTACTCATTTTCAAGATACTTAACTAAAATCAGTAAAAAAAAAAACAAAACAAAACAAAACACTAATAATAGAAAAACCTAAAGTTATTGTTTTTTACTCCTCCCTGTAATTCAAAGATTTAAATATCTTTTCAACCCTTTTGCTTTAAGAAAAATATCATTCCCAAAATAAATTATGAAATTCTCAGCTTAGTCAATCTGTCTTTGAAAGCATACTGGGAGACTACAAATTCATTACAGTCCTTCATCTAAAGGTATTCATTTTGTTCATAACTGAAGTCAGGGATGGCATGTACGGAAAGTGTCATGAGCTGAAAGCAAACTTTTGCAGTCAGTTCTGTCTGGAATATTCATTCTTTTTAACTAATTTTGCATTTTTAGGATAAGACACAGAGGAGCAATCACCTTGTTTGAAATCCAAACTGGCTCTGTGGCACATTCAATATCGAACAAAATCTATTTGCAGCCTCTTTGACTCATGGAGAATGTGAAGGCTTTTTAAAGCAACAAAAATCTCAGACACTCTCTATATGTAGAAGATTTAGAAATTTGTAGGGACAGTCACTTCATCAAAATGAGTTCTTGCACTCAGATTTATAAGAATACAAGCCATTCTCCAATTGATAAATGATCAAAGGACATGAACAGACAATTTTCAGATGGAGATATTAAAACCAATTCTAGTAATATTAAAAAATGTTCTAAATCATTATTGATCAGAGAAATTCAAATTAAGACAACTCTGAGGTACCACTACCTACCTTTCAAATTGGCTAAGATGACAGGAAAAGATAACAATAAATATTGGAGGGGATGTAAGAAAACTGGGACACTAATACATTGTTGGGGAATTTGTGAACTGATCCAATCATTCTAAAGAGCAATTTGGAACTCTGCCCAAAGGGCTATCAAACTTTGTATATTCTTTGAACCAGCACTGTCTCCACTGGTCTATATCCCAAAGAAATCATTTTTAAAAAGAGGGGAAGGACCCACATGTGCAAACTTGTTTGTAGCAGCACTTTTTATAGTGGCAAGGAACTGGAAACTTGGTGGATGCCCATCAGTTGGTGAATGGTTAAGCAAGTTATAGTATATGAGTATTATGGAATATTATTGTTCTATAAGAAATGATCACAGGATGATTTCAGAGAGGTCTGGAGAAACTTACATAAACTGATGCTAAGGGAAGTGAGTAGAACCAAGAGAGCATTGTACACAGCAACAAGATTATATGATGATTAACTTTGATGAGTGTAGCTCTTTTCAATAATAAAGTGATGCAGGTCAATTCCAATAGATTTGTGATGAAGAGAGCCATCCAAAAAAGAGACTGAGGACTGAATGTGGATCATAACATAGTATTTTCACCTTTTTTGTTATTGTTTATTTCCTTTTTTCTTTCTCATTTTTTTCCTTTTTGATCTGATTTTTCTTGTGCAGCATGATAAATGCGGAAATATATAGAGAAGAATTGCACATGTTTAATACATATTGGATTAGGGACTGGGGGAAAGGGAAGGAAAAAATTGGAATACAAGGTTTTGCAAGGGTAAATGCTGAAAACTATCTTTGTATATGTTTTGAAAATAAAAAGCTATTTTTAAAAAATGAGTTCTTGTTTGCTTTACATTGAAATTCTCCATTATACAAATCCATGTCTTTTGCAATTAATGGGACTAGAGTGACCATTATCCAGTGACTGAATCAAGTTTGCCAGTCATCTCAGTCAGCCAACATTCAACAAGCATTTGCTAAGGGTTTACTAGGTGATGTGAATACAAATATAAGCAGAAATAAAAAAACAGTTCTTGTCTTCTTGGAATTTACATTTTAAGGAGGAGGAGAGCAAGATTTTTTTTTAAAGCTGAAAAGCAGGGAGAAGGGACTAGATAGAGAAGTCCATAGGTATACCTGGTCTGGATTTCCACTTTAAATGGAAATTCTGAGAGTAGTCATCCAATCAGGAAAGATCAGTGGCAGAGAGGATTTCTAAAGTACAAATTCTATGACTAAAGAGAGCTTTCTAGATAAAAATTGTTTCTTTAGCATGATGGCAAAGGGAGGTCTCAAGTCAAAGAACCAGAAATACCAACAAACAAAAACAAAACAAAACAAAATAGTAACAACAATAACAACAACAAAAGGATCAGAAATATAATTAATGAACAATCCCAGCCCTATCTAAAAAATAATATTAATTCCCTGAAAATTCACATTGTCAGCTCTCATGGAAAATTGATTAGAAGTACTTTAATCTTTTCATCTGAAACAGTGGTATGTTATTTAACAGTGGATTAAAGATCTTTGGGGAGTATCTTAGAATCAGGTCATTCCAATTTGTATTTGTCCTCCCTATAGCCCCAGTAACTGCTTACTTTTTGTACCATCTGAGGTTTTCCTTTTTACTGGGGGTTTCCTTTTGTCTTGAGCTTTTATAATTTTGTCTTAGAGAACGATAAGGAAGTTGATACATTGTGATTTATCATTTTCCAAAGTATATTCTAAGAATGGGTTTAAGCTTACTGCCTAAGAGCTCAATTCTGTACGTACTCAAGCTGCAGAAAGAAAATTGAAAAAAACAAAACAAAACAAAAAAAAAATGTTATTTGGCCCCTTTCTCTATTTTTGCTGAATTTAATATCTTTACTTAAATACTTGAAGGATCCCTGATTTCATCACAATGGATACTCAAATACTTGAAGGATCTCTGATTTCATCACAATGGATACTCCTACAATGCAGACCCTTGTTAATTTGGTAGACTATCTTTGAAGTGGCTGGAAAATTTTATCATCTTCTTGTCAGGCTTCATATGAGGAGAGTGGGACCTGAGGAGGATGTGACCAATCTTTCCAGTTTGGTGGGAGTTTATGAAGCATATGTTTCACTGCCTTTGAGAACTCAGGATTACCTTTATACCACAAGGAGATACAAAAGGTAACTTTAGTGGAAGTGAAATTATAATGTAATTTGATGAACATTTTAATACAGAATTGTCAAATTGTGATTGATGTCAAATCATGAATATAATTAAGTAATACCTTTGTTTAAACCTTAGGTCTTTTCCAGATTCAAGGGGATAGATGAGTGCCAGTTCCAGAGTTATTATTGCTTTCCTACAAATCTTGCTCTACAGCTAAGACAAAAATAAGATTTCATTTGTCTCAACTACTGAAGACAAATAAATAGACAGTTGAGTCAACCTTTCCTCTCTAAAATGTAGTATGGAATGGAATGGAAAAGTATTATTCATTAGTATTCATCACTTACTGTGTGCCAGTATGGTGTCAAAAATCAGGGGAAAAATTAAAACAACTTGGAGACAGTTCCTGCTTTCAAGGAGCTCACATTCTAAGTAGAGAAAACACATAAAGAAAGGCTGATTTTCACATCAAACAGTCAGTGGACTAGCATTTATGAAGCACTTACAGGCATTTCACTAAGCATTAGGGATACAAAAGGAGTCAAAAAGCAGTCCCTGCTCTCAAGGAATTGACAATCTAATGAGGGAAACAACATGCAAGCAATTGTGTACAAACATGCAAGATAAATTGAAAATAATTAACAGAATAAAGACATTAATATTAAGAAGAATTAGGAAAGATTTCTTGCAAAAGATAGGATATTAACTGAGAGTGAAAAAAGCCAGGGTAGCTAGAAGGTAGAGATGAGAGGGAGTGTTCTAGACATAGGGGACAGTTGGGTAAATGCTCAAATTCAGTTGATGGGAGTGTCTTATGTGGGGGTCAGTGCCAGTGGATTAAACAGTAAAGGTATAAGAAAAGACATGGAAAGACAGGAAGGTTTTAAAAGACAAAGAGAGAATTTTGTATTTGAACTTAGAGGTAATAGGGAGCCACTGGAGAGTATTGAACAGATGTCAGAAATGACTAATTATACCTGAGTTTTAGAAGGATCCATTGAGAGCTGATAGAGCATGAACTGGTGAGAAGTTTGAGGTAGAGAAACCAACCAGCAATTATTGCAGTATTTCAGGCTTGAGGTGATGAAGACCTACAATAGGATGGTAGCAAGAGATAAACTGGAAGAAAGAGTAATAAGTGGAAAGTGATCGGGAATATAAAAGGCTGCAGAGAAGTCAAGAAGGATAAAGTCATTAGATTTGACATTTAAGAGATCCTTAACAACTTTGAAGAGAGCAATTTTGGTTGAATGATGAAGTTGGAAGCCAGATTTTAGGGTGTCAAGAAGAGAAAAAAGGAAGTGTAGATCCCTATTAATATTGATTGATTTCTCAAGAAGTTTAATAACAAAAGGAAGGCGACTCAGAGACTGATTACTGATGGGGATGGATGGATAAAGTCAGTTTTTTTTAAAGAAGGTAGAAAATATAGGCATGTTTTTAGGCAGTAGGGAAGCAGTTGGAAGACAGAAAACAATAGTCAGAAAGGAAGGAGCAATTGGATGGAAAAGATAAAATGGAATGGGATCATTTGTGCACCTAGAGAAGTTTACTGAGGCAAAGTTTAGAATCACTTCTTCATGTGCAACAGGTGTAAAGGAGAAGACAATGGTAAGAGGCATCTGAATGATTTGAGAGGAAGAACAGGTAAGAAGATTGAGTTCATTTGAAATGTTGAAAAATTACCCATGCATATGTTTTGTAAATAAAAAGCCATAATAATAGATTTTAAAAATAAATACATAAATACCTTTATTTCAAAATTTTTTTAAAAAGGAAGAAAAGAAAATTTGAGGAGGGAAGTAAAAGTTTGAAAAACCTGCTGTGGTGAGTGTGATAGTAAATCAATTAAGGAAATGTAAAAGGATTGCTTTGTCTCTGTGAGGTCTCAGTTAAGATTATGACACATAATTTGTGGTGAACCCAGTGTGGTTTCATGATTTTTTGCAACTTTGTTCAGCAGTATATAAGTAGGAGTAAAGAGGGTTTAGTTCATGACAGATAGAAAGACTATATAGTATTTAAGCTTTGATAAGGAAAATATCAAGCTCCCAATGGCATTGGGGAGCAATGGCAATATAGAAGGTTCCAACTAAGAGAATAAAAGGTCTAAATATGAGAATAGAGTAGGGCTCTGGAATACTAACCAATATGGGACTGTGCATGTTAGTTCTTATTTTGTTGTTTCGTCATTTGTGTTGTGTCCAACTCTTCATGACCCCATATAGGATTTTCTTGGAAAAGATACTAGAGTAGTTTGTCATTTCCTTCTCCAGTTCATTTTACAGATAAGGTGACATGCTAGGATTACACAGATAGAAAGTGTATGAAGCTGGATTTGAATTTAGGAAGATTAGTCTTCCTCTAGGTCAGGTACTTTATCTACTGTGTTACCTAGCTGCCCAGTTTCTCTCAAACATGGTTCAAATCAACAATCAATTTAATCAATACATAAACATATATTAAGAACCCTTTATATGGAAGACATTCTAATAGATTCTAATACAAAGACTAAAATAAATAATCCCTGCATTTAAGAAACCATCAGGGAATACAGCATGTTCATTTGTAGATAAATGCAAAATAAATATAAAATAAAAAGGAAGGTAATAGCATTTGAAGAGAATCAGAAAGATTTCATGTAGATGGTGACCGTGATCTTAATCTTAAAAGAAAATAGAGATTCTAAGTGGTAGACCTGAGGGTAAAAAGAGTTTATTCTAGAAATGGTAGATAACCATTGAGGAATTAATTATAAGCAAGCCAGACTGAATAAATTGTAGGGTACATGAAGGAGAGAAAGACATAATAGGTTGGAAAAGTGTTTTGGCCCAGGACTTTACAAAGGACTTTTGATGCCAAATAGAGGTTATATTAACTTCTAAAGTTAATAGAGAACATTTCTTCTGAGTATTGCAATGACATGCTCAGGCCTACACTTTAGGAAAATAACTTTGACAGGATAGAGGATAGATCAGAATGGGGAGAGACCTGAGGGAAGTCAGTTAAGAAACCATGTTAGCCAACAAAGGGAGGTAATGAAGATCTGAACTAAAGTGGTGGTTGTATGGATGGAGAGGGGAGAACAGATGTCAGAGGTGTCATTGAAGTAGAAATGAGATATGACAATTTCTCAGATATGTGAGTTGAAGAAGAGTGAGGAATCAATGAAGATACAGATTAATATCCTAGGTGAGAATGGCAATGACTTAGAAAGCAGTAGGAAAGGGTGGGTTTGGAGGAAAGATAATGAGTTCTCTTTTTGACCCATTGTCTTTGAGATGACTATGGCACACCAGATCAAAATGTCAACTAAGCAATTGATGAGCAATACTGATACACAGCAAAGGGACTAGAACAGAACCCCAGTTGGGCAGAACATCCCTAGTTAGGGGGATTATAAATAATGATCTAAAAAAAAAAAAAAAAACCTGAAAAGATCCAGCAAATGAGAAAAATGAGAATTTTTAAAAGACAAACTTAGATTTCCCCCCAGTTTTTGCTTCTACTGTCTCAATTTTGCTAGATGACTATTCTCTTAACATCTCAGCTTCTTTTCCTGGCTATTATTAGATCAATTCTCATCACATCCAAATTTCTGTTGAAAAAGATATAGGATTTGCCTATTCCTTAATTCAAACAGTGACCTTTCAAAAAAAAAAATACTTTTCTTCCTCAATCTCTTTGTGTAATTACTTATCCCTTCTTAAAACTCTATCCTTTTTGGACTTCAACAAAATGAACTATCTTAGTTCTCCACTGATTTCTTCTCCATCTTCTTCTGGGCATCTTGATAGAATCTTAACCAAACTCATAATGTCACTTCATTTGTGAAATTTTTCTGGCTCCCCCATTGGAACTGACTCATCACTCTTGAACCTGAAGAATATTTTGTACCTTTTTTCATGGCACTTAGTACATACAAATTCATTATAAAGTTTTTGGTGATTTGTTTTATCCCCATCTTCCATAATTGCCACTACGTCTTACTTATCTTTTTATTAATTTTATATCATAAACATTGTTGTTTATATATTTATTATATTATATATAATCTATTGCATAATATTATATGAATATTTACAAATATATTATAAATAAATAATATTTATTGTTATTATTATATTGTACCTTGAATATAACCACTAAGGAATAGCATTATACATATATTCTCATATATAATTCTATAAATAGAATTTAATTTATTAAATAGAAATATTTGCTTTCTTCATAGGCTTAATGGATAAAGTGTATGAATTATTTTTGAACCCAGATATAAAAAACCACCATGTAAATATATCAGGGAAGCTAGGTGGCACAGCTAGGTAGTTGTGTGACCCTGGGAACTTGCTGCTCGATTAGGTCTTCATACTTATACATTTAACAGTTGATATTTGTTTAGTGTGTGGTGATTTCTAAAGTATTGTATGTCCTTACATCTTTTGTATCATATAACCTCGACAACCCTGGGAAGTAATTATTACAGACAGTATTATCCTCATTTCACAAATGAAGTAGAGATAAGTTAAACAGTTTTTACAAAGTCACTCAATGAGTATAAAGGTAGAAGGTAGGGGATAGAGCCAGGGCCTCCGGGCTCTGTCCTCCAAATCCAGGCCTCCCACCTCCAAGAAGTAGCTGCCACACAATTTAGAGGGAGGAGAAAGACTATAGAGCATCTAATACAAATGCTTCATTTTACAGATGAGGAAACTGAGACCCAAGAAGGGACCTCATTGAGGTCACTTAATTAAAGGATGGAAAGCAATATTTGACATCAAGTCTTCTGACATTAATACTCTTGCATTTTCGTCTACACTACTGATTTAATTTGTCTTATATAAACAAGCGTAGGCAATATGAAATTTTGAAACCTTTAAAATGATTTTCCAATAACCTTGTAAAGCAGCTGTTTCCTCCTTATTTAAGTCCCACTATTTGAGGCATCCAAAAATGATAAGCTTAGTGTAAAACTGTTACATCTTCAAACTACACTAATTCTTTGGGAATGTCCTGAGAATCAGATTAGGTTGTTTTCTTGACAGCCAGGGGCAAAATTGAATAAATGTCAGTTTGTACTTATACCATTGCCTTCTAGTAGAAGAAACAAATAAACAAAAGAAGTCCTATGTGAAGAGCATGCAAAAAGATAGATTATTTTGTAAGTCACTATGAAAATAAAACTGAAGGGATGGAAGCAATACTGCTATATTCAATGGGAAAATTTACTAAAACAACGAATAGTCACATGGCAATGTACTGAGCAACATTCTAAATTTTATTTTCTTAGATCAAAAAGAAAGGTTACTGGTCAATAGTTCCATTGATGCTATTTTGTTACATGACATCTTCCCATGTATAATTATATAGTGCCTGTAAAACTTAAAGGTGCTTAATACCTTAATACTTTGAACACAAAGAAGACTGTGGTCATATGACTTTGCTATATTTAGTAAAGGTCTCTCTGTTTTCTGTTTAGCTCTTTGCACACAATTTTCTGCTCTGAAGAAACAGGAGTTTCAAGTGTATACTGATCTTTCTCATTTCGTGAATGAACGGAATTAGCACCTGTTTTCAACTGTCAAAATACATTAAAAACTGGAAGGAGAAGGTTTGTGTTCTGCTCTTTCATCATGGGAGGTATTTTTTTTTCTGTTTTCCTCTTCAAAAGAAGGAAGGAAAGAAGAAAGGTACATTATGGTATTTACCAAATGTTTCTGAAATCTAAAATTCAACCAGAATATGCAACAGTGGAATCCCTAAGGTGATTTCAGTAAAAATCTTTGGGGGAGGGGGAGAAGAGAACTGGCCTCTGTGTTTCTTTAAAATTGCTGAAGAAATACAGAGTCAATAAGGAATAATTAATTTGACAATAGGGAGAAGGATGATTAATTAATTGCTTATCATTAATTAGAATTTTTCCTTCCAAAATTACCTTCCATCCACTTTGTATATATTATTCATGTACCCAAATATTCACAGGTTATGTCAGCCATTAGAGTATAAGTTCCTTACAGGTAAGAACTATTTTTTGCCTTTCTTTGTATCCCTAGCACTTGGTATACCTGGAATATACTTGACACAAAATAAATACTTATTAACCAATCTATTGCTTAATTACCTAACTTTATAATTCACTTCTAGAAAAAATCATTATTACCTGAAAAGGATTAAAAATAAATCATACTAATTTAATAAATGTAACCAATTGGAGAAAAGGAAAGTTCCTGGGACCTTGGCTAAGCCACTAAACTTTTCTGGGACTTCTTTCTCTTACATGTAAATCAAGAGGGTTGAATTCAATTCATTTCAATATATATTTATTAAGTGCTTACTATGTGCCAGGAATTGTGCTAAATCTGGAGAATAAAAAAAGAGACAAAAGACAGTGCCTGCTCTCAAGGAACTCACAATCTAATGGGAGAGACAAGATGCAAACATGTATATGTGTGAATATATTTAGATGTTTATATACACACATAAACACACCACAAATTATATACAGGATAAATAGGAAATAATTAGAAGACTTAAAAGCATTGTAATTAAGGATTAGAGAAGGCTTCCTATAAAAGGTGAGATTTTAGTTAGGCTTTAAAGGAAGTCACATGCCTTTTCTCATTTATACCTGTTAAAACCCTCCAGATCAATTGTTACTTCCTCTATGAAGTTTTCCCTTATCTCCCCAACTGTAAGTGAGCAGCTAGTTCCTCAATTTTTTAAAGAATATATCTCTTAGATTTTTTTTTCCTCTGGTCTTCATTCTTGCATAATTCTTATCTGTGTACACTTAGTAATACTTAAGCTTGTTGAAGGCAGGGACTATTCCACTTTTTAGAGCTGCAGGTTTAGTGAGCCTCGCACAAAGTATTTAAGGCAAATATATTTGTTCAATTGAATGAGACACCAAAATCAGTGAGTGAATGTGTGAGTATATGACCCAATTATGACCCCCTGTTCCCTGAAATATGGGGAAAGATTTGACTGCTTTTTATTCAATGTTTTATTCAGAGCTGACTAAGTATAGATTATTCAACTCAAAGAATCCTAGCCTCTAGTCCCAATCATAAACTTAGCTAGTTCTGTTACCTTGGACCTCAATTTCATTACTTGTATGAGAAATGAGGTAGATTAGACTAGGTCACCTTTCTCAAACTAGTCTCATTGTGAAGTATTTCTGGATTTAAAATACAATGACAGAATTCATACTGGTTCACACAATAGCCCTGAGATATCTGGGGATATGGGATATTAAAGAATTATTGCAGAAATCAAGGACATTGAATTCATTTTCCTAGTTCTCCAAATACTACCTACTCAGTGCCTTGGTGTGTATATGCATAATTTAACATTTCATACTAATATCATATAGAAATATAGAGAATTATGTAAAGGGGTTTAGAAAGAGCCAAACACTTTTGACAGTGCTGAAATACCTGTAGTTTTTTAGCTACAAAATTTCAGAATTTTAGAATTAAAAGGGATCTCCCAATGTTATCTAGTTCAAAATATACCTTAAAAAAACCTTTGCTATAACATAAGTGATAATTGGCCTTCTAGCCTTTGAATGAAGATCTCCTAAGTTAGCCTATTTCATTTTTGGACAACTCTAATTAGGAAGTTTTTCCTATTTTTTTATCCTGGTCCTTTGTGCTCATTAATTCCTTTTCTAGATGTTTACTAACTAAATTTAAGGAATAATAGAATTTCTTCCAGAAACTAAGTTTACTAGGGGCAGCTAGTTGGTGCAGTGATTAGAGCACCAATCCTGCAGTCAGAAGGACCCGAGTTCAAATTTGGCCTCAGACACTTAATACATCCTAACTGTGTGACCCTGGACAAATCACTTAACCCCAATTGCCTCAGCAAAAAAAAAAAAAAAAGAAAAGAAAAGAAAAGAAAGAAAGAAACTAAGTTTACTGACATATATAGCCTGCAGACTTTGTATTATCTTCCTCTTATCCATTTTTGTTCTGACATTTTCAGGGCAAAGGTCCTTGAACTAAGCAAAGAAAATCCAAACCAAATAATAATCAAATGGCTCTGCCTTTTGTTGTTGTTAGTTAGTTCCAGTTATTACAAGCAAAGATCCTTTCCCTTTTTAAATATTCTTTTTCTCCAAGTATAGTAGCTCCTCTTTACTATCTCCTCTTCCTGTTTTCATTCACAGTTTGAATTCCTTGAAACACAAATTCTTCAGATTAAGGAGACTGTGGGTCCACATTCATAAAATTGTAGCTCATGAGTTCTCTCACTCATAGATTTATCTTTACATATTAGCCAGATGCTATGTATGATTAGCTCAAAGCAAAAGCACTTCCTGAAGTAGAAAAGTAAGAAATAAAATATTTCGTTTGTAGCAGTTCTTTTAGAATGGCAAAGAATTGGAAAATGAGTAGATGTCTATCAATTAGGGAACGGCTGAATAAGTTATGGTATATGAAAGTAGCAGACTATTATTGTTCTATAACAATGATAAACAAGCTGATTTTTAAAAAGCTTGAAAAGATTTACACAAATTGATGTTGAGTAAAACAAGCAAAACCAGGAATACATTGTACACAGTAACAGTAATATTGTGCGATGATCAACTATGAAAAACTTGGCTCTTCTTAGTGATTCAGTAATCCAAAAAAATCCTAATAAATGAAAAACGCCATCTGCATCCAGAGAGAGAACTATGGACACTGAATGTAAATCAACACATTATGTTCACTTTTTTTCTTCTTGTTTTTTTTTTTTTTCTCTCATTGTTTCTTTTGTTCTGCTTTTTTCTCTCCCAAAATGATTCATAAGGAAATATATATATATGTATACATATATATATATATTTTAAGAATGTACATGTACAAGCAGGAAAAAAAAATTTTTAAAAAAAAGAAAATATTTCTTCCATAAGACTAGGACCTACTGTCCCACAAATACATTTAATATCAGTGGTGAAAATGGATACATGTGGAGATTATGGATAGAAATGTTCTCATTAGGAAAGAAGGGGGTCACACCGACCTCTAATAATGAAGGGCTCCTAGTATCCTTTTATAAAGTCTTTGTGCTTTCCTCACAAGGACCAAGCAGTTCTTCTAGGCCTTGTGTCCTTCTCCTAGAGGGATGGCAATGTTTCTACTGATTAGTTGTAAACTTCACCTTCCCTAGCTTCAGGGTTAACTGAATTCTTGTCCTAAAGTGCTGATGGGTTTTGTTTTTTTTTAGAAAGAAGTGGCATCCATAAAATTCATTCAGCAAGATCCCTGAAACTCTCAACCCTCTAGGAATAAGATGCTATCTCAAGGCACCAGATTCTTGATTCTTCTCACCTTTCCAACTCATTAACTAGACTAGCTGGCCAACTCTCCCATGGCCACAGGCCTTTCATATAAGATGCCACTAATAATGGGAGGAATAGAAAATAAATAAATACCATCTTTTGCTCTAATTTCAGAATTTTGTTCTTTCTTTTTAATGTTATATGATCTTGCAAATAAGTTTTTTTTTTTAATTTTACAGCTTTTTTATTTTTCCAAATACACGGAAAGATAGTTTTCAACATTCATCTTTGCAAAACCTTGTACTCCAAATTTTTCTTCCTCACTTCCTTCTATCCCTTCCATAGACAACAAACAATTCACTATAGGTTAAACATGTGCAATTCTTCTAAATAATATTTCCATATTTGTCATGCTGCACAAGAAAAATCAGGTCAAAGGTAAAAGAAAAAAAAAACAAGCAAACAACAGCAAAAGTGAAAATACTGTGCTTTGATCCCCTCAGAATTTTATTCTTAAGGTTTTCACATTCATCTTAGGCTAATTTCCTTTTTAGAATTTTGGTCCATGGGATTCTACTTATCCCTTCTCTGAACCTTATGAAATCTGCTATATATATCTGGATATATAGTACATGCCAAATTATAATCGGCTTTTCTCTTCTCTATCACAAATTCCAGAAAGGAATGATCACTTTTCTGAAAGGTTCCCATCATTCCAGCCTTGTCATTTTCCTCTTCTTGTTAGGGAGAATCAGATCCTCAACAGACTTTTGTCTTATGGGTTCTTCCACCTTTTGAAAGAGAAAATTATTAATAATGGAAATAAAGAAGTCATTAAATTATCCGCTTTTGACAGAAAAGGTCTCCAGAAAAAATCTGGATAAATGAAACCCCTGTATCATTATGCCTTTACATTTCTCATTCAGTCTTCTGATCTGTTTCACAAATTTCTCATCTATTTCCTCTTTCGGTCCAAGCTGTCTGAAGTACTCTAATGATAAGGCAAGTCAAGGCAACAAAAATTTATTTAGCACTTATTCTGTGCTGCTGTGGGCACTAGGAATATAAATACAAGCAAAAAGAAAGACGGTCTCTGTTCTCAAGAAGATTACATCCTTATGGTGGAAGGCAACATCCTGAAAATGGCTTGGAGGGAATATCCTTGAAGGGGCATAAAAAGTTTAGAAAGTCATAAGTAGAGCTAGTTAGCAAATGATGACTGACTAGTCTGAGCTCCTCCCTAAAGTGGAAGCCCTAGGAAGAATTCACCAATGGAAGAAGAGTGTCATGAAAGTCATGAAAGACTAGTGTCATAGTGTCACGAAAGAATGTTCCAAGGTGAGAAGGCCACTGAGAAAGATGGATGTTTCAGGATGAAGAGACCCCTGGAGCTGAGCAAAATAAAGATGAAACTTTAACTGAGACATAGTGGCAAAGTCTGGAAATTCAGAAGCAGATAAAATAACTTGTTTTTCTCTTCATTAATCTGCATCTGAATACTCTCTTCCATGCTTCCCTTTTGGTTCCTATATTTCGTCATATATATACCTACTTAATATGAAATGTTATTCCACTCTTAACCTCTTCAATTCATCTTATGTATTTTGAATAAGGTATACCTATCCAGAAGCACTTTTTTAATCATAAGATTTCAATCCACTAAGTCTCTCCTTATCCTCCTGCTCCCCTTTCTCTCTTTCTCTTCCTCCCCTTTCCTCTTATTAGGTTTCTTTCTTTCACTCCCTCTCCTCCATCTCCAATCAAGAATTAATGACATCATCTTTTGGTCACCTGCCATCTGATTTTGCAACAGTGATATTTTTGATTTTAAAGAAAGTGTGACAAAAACAAGTTTTCATAACTTCTCTCAGATGTTTTAATTCAGAAAGAATTGTACTCGAAGTATTACTGAGTCCTTAAGATTCAGCTATTTCAAAAAACTCACTAACATTTTCTATAATTTTAGAAATTGATTTGGTGAATAAAGTATCACAAACTCAGGTTTGAAAGTAGCTCAGGAATCACTTACTCTGACATATATAAAAACTAGATCTCTCTATGAAATATACAATGAGTGTTCAAAGATCTTTATTTGATGACCTTCAGTGAGGGGACACTGACCAACTAGTACCTGAAGCAGCTCATTTCATTTTGGATTGGCTCTAATTGTAAAAAAGCTTTTCCCTGGTCTCATGGTTTTGTGCTTCTGTTAAAAGATATCATATTCATATAAACTGCTTGCATTTTTGTTTTTCTTCCCGGGTTATTTCTACCTTCTGAATTCAATTCTCCCTGTGCAACAAGAGAACTGTTCGGTTCTGCACACATATATTGTATCTAGGATATACTGTAACCTATTTAACATGTATAGGATTGCTTGCCATCTGGAGGAGGGAGTGAAGGGAGGGAGGGAAAAAATCGGAACAGAAGTGAGTGCAAGGAATAATGTTGTAAAAAATTACCCTGGCATAGGTTCTGTGAATAAAAAGTTATTTAAAAAAAATAATAATAAAAAAAAAAGATATCATTCATGGCAAAAGGAAAGGGGAATGAAAGTCTCCTTCCCTTTCCAAATTCACAATTTCATTCTTAATGTTTTCATATTCATATTGGACTGATTTTTCATCTAGAATTTTAATCTACAGGATTCTACTTAACCTCCTTTTGAATCCTTTGAAATCTGCTTTCTATTTTATTTATTTTATTTTTTATAACTTTTTATTGACAGAACCCATGCCTGGGTAATTTTTTTACAACATTATCCTTTGCACTCACTTCTGTTCCGACTTTTCCCCTCCCTCCTTCTACCCCCTCCCCCAGATGGCAAGCAGTCCTTTACATGTTAAATATGTCACATTATATCCTAGATACAATATATGTTTGCAGAACCAAACAGTTCTCTTGTTGCACAGGGAGAATTGGATTCAGAAGGTAAAAATAACCTGGGGAGAAAAACAAAAATGCAAATAGTTTACATTCATTTCCCAGTGTTCTTTCTTTGGGTGTAGCTGCTTCTGTCCATCCTTGATCAGTTGAAACTGAGTTAGATCTTTTTGTCGAAGAAATCCACTTCCATCAGAATATATCTTCATACAGTATCGTTGTTGAGGTATATAATGATCTCCTGGTTCTGCTCATTTCACTTAGCATCAGTTCATGTAAGTCTCTTCAAGCCTCTCTGTGTTCACCCTGCTGATAATTTCTTATAGAACAATATTATTCCATAACATTCATATACCACAATTTACCCAACCATTCTCCAATTGATGGGCATCCATTCATTTTCCAGCTTCTAGCCACTACAAACAGGGCTGCCACAAACATTTTGGCACATACAGGTCCCTTTCCCTTCTTTAGTATCTCTTTGGGGTATAAGTCCAGTAGAAACACTGCTGGATCAAAGGGTATGCACAGTTTGATAACTTTTTGAGCATATTTCCAAATTGCTCTCCAGAATGGCTGAAATCTGCTTTCTAAAAATTGGAGAGATTTGTTATTCTAAATTAGCCTCTTTGTCACTCCCTCCCCTTACTCATAGTTTTGCCCTCTAGGGCCAATCAGAAAAAGTCAAATCTCTTTCTTTTGATAGCTCTTCATACTTGAAAATCAATAATATAATTGCATACAATTTAGACTTCCAACCTCAGAATGCAGACTGAAAATTTTTATTGTGTCATTTATAAAAATAAATTATTATTCTAGCCAAGGCACACCCCTCTACATAGACTTTTGATCCCATCCAATTCTGTATTCTCTAGCAGATTGTTCTAATGTTTCTAATTTTTCAGTTTCTCTCTAGCTTCTTTTGTCATTTACAAATCCATGCCCTTCTAGCCTTAAAACAAAAGCAAAAAAAATTCACTTGATTTGATGATTCTGAATAGTTTCCAAAATCTCCAAAAAAAATTTTCTGAATTTAAATATTGAAAAAAAGTATCTCAAAGCTTTTTTCTAGGGATGAAGAATTGGAAATTGAGAGAATGCCAATCAGTTGAGAAATGGCTAAATAAATTATGGTATGTGATTGTAATGGGATGCTATTGTGCTATAAGAAATGCAAAAGACTTCCAAGAGCTAAGGCAAAGTAAAATGTATTGTGTATAAAGTAACAGTAATATTATAAAATGATCAGCTGTGAATAATGTAACTATTCTCAGCAATACAGTAATCCAGCACAACTCTGAAGGATTTATGATGAAAAATGGGAGAGAAAAAACTGTCTGAATACTTTGAAGTATTTTTCTTTATTTTTCTTGTGTGGTTTTTTTTTTTTTTTTTTGTTTTCTTTTACAACATGATTATTATGGAAATGTTTTACATGACTACACATGTATAATCTATATTGAATTACTTGCATTCTTAATGGAGGTGAGGTGGGGTGGAATGGAGACAATCTGGAACATAAAGTTTTAAAAACAAATACTAAAAATAGTTGTTACATATAACTGGGGAAAAAAACTACTAAATAATAAGAAGAAAATAAAAGAAAAAAGAGCATTTCCAAAAAAGCAGCAAAAATCCAAAAGGATCTTATAGAAAACTGTGAATCTCCATTTCACACCACTTGCTTCATAAAAAGTATAACAAATTTTGTTACATTCAAAACTGTCCTGTTTATCTATGCTTCTTTCTGTTCTTTTCTATGCATTTTAAAAAATGTTACAACCAATTTTTTTTTTTTTTTTGCATATCTCTGCCTCTTCCCAATTAAAAACCAAGAGAATGAAAAGGGAAGAAAAACCTGACTAGTGACAAATAAATAAGATCATAAAATAAAATAAATCTACACATTGGCCATGTCCAAAAAGATGTATATCTCTACATCTTATGTTCATTACTTCTCTGTTTGGAGGTGGATAACATGCTTCATCTTAGGTACTCTTAAGACATGGATGGTCATTGAATTGGAAAGCATTGGTCAGTCTTGGTCAGTCTTTCAAAACTGTTTTTCTGTATAATGTTGCTGTCCTTATTTAAATTATTTCTATTTTGCTAACAATTCTTATAGGACAATAATGTATCATTACATTCATATATCACAATTTGTTCAGTCATTCCTCAGTTACCTAAAAGGCCATCTAAGTTGTTACCTTATAGTCTAGCTCTGCATATTTTTAAAAGAAAACCCTCATAATAAATATATGTAGTAAAATAAAACTAATTCCCTTCATTGAATGTGTTTTTAAAGTATCTCAATATGTACCCTGAGTTTATCACCTGTCAGGAGAATGGGTAGCATGTTTCATCATGGGAATCCTGATTGATCATTTTTTTGATCATGATTGTTAAGGCTTTCAAAGTTATTTGTTTTTAAAAGGTTGTTATGATATAAATTGTTCTCCTATTTCTTCTCATTTCACTCCATATTAGTTCATGTAATTTTTTCCACATTTTTCTAAAACTGATTCTTTCATTAGTTCTTATATCACAATCATATCCCACAATTTGTTTAGCCATTCTTCAGTTGATGGATACCTCCTTAGTTTCCAGTTCACGCTACCCCCAAAAAAGCTATTACAAATATTTTTTTTCCCACATATGGGTCTTTTCCCTCTTCCTTTCATTCTTTTGAAGCACAGACTTAGTATCAGTATCACTGGGTCAAAGAGTATGAACATTTTAGTAATTTTGGGTACATTTCCAAATTTTTATAACTATATTCATAACTCTACAAATAGAGTACCTGTGTCCCAAGGCACCTTCAATATTTATTATTTTCCTTTCCCCCCAACTTTGCCAATATGATGAATATGAAATAGAATTTTGAGTTATTTTAATTTTCATTTCCATAATAATTAGTGATTTGGGACATTTAAAAATATTGTTATAGCTAACCTGTATTTCTTCCTTTGAAAAATGCCTAATCATATCCTTTGATCATTTATTAATTGGGGAAAGGCTCTTATTCTCATTTATGTTTTCTTGAAATAAATTCTCTGGATTTTTTTTTTTTAATGTCAGATAACTTATATTTTCTTTTATTTTTCAATCTTTTGATTTTGTTCTAATTTTTTTTTTTTTTTGGCCATCTCAGGGAAACATCGATTTCATTTGGTCTCAGGTAATTTTTAGGGAAACTATTTCTTGAGTATATTTTAACACTTCTGTGCACTTATTCTCCTAATTACTTTTGAGCTTTTGTTTCTTTTAAAAAATTGTTTTTATTCTCTTGCTTTATTTTTTCTAGGATTTAGTCCTTTTAGAAAAATCTGTTTTTCTTTTGCTATTGTTATAGAATCACTGACTCTTTTGGGAAAGATCTAGTTTTATAATAATTTTTGATATTGGTTGGTATTTTCTTATCTCTCTAGCTTTAATTACTAATTGAAGCTCTGTATCAGGGCTAAAGTGCTCCCTGCTCTATCTGGGTAGGGTGATTAGTAATATTCACTTTCTTTTGAGTATTCAGGGTTATTGTGCTGATCTTCACTGGGATTACCATCTCCTTGGATCCTGGGCTTCAGAGTGCCATAGAAGTGCCCTTCTCTTTCTTATGTTTCAGAATGTTAGAGAATTCCAGGACATCTAGGTTGTCCCTATCTGAGTACTGTAGCACTAGGTTGGTCAGTGCCCAACTGCTACTGCTAATCTCTGGTGCTTTCAAGGTCCCTATCCTGGGATTTTCTGACTACTCTGGGGATTTCTCAGGGGATTCCTCTGCTCTTGTTGTATCAGGAAACAAAACCTTACATATTACAAGTGTTCCTTGAACTAGGAAGTTCTGCTTTGCTGGCATTGGTTTTATTGGCAGAATCCCCTTCCCTATTTCTCATGAACCTCTGGATGATTGTGTGCATGCACACTCATATGTCCATGTGTATGTGTGTGCAGTTCTGGAGTGGAATAAATCATTTACTATTCCTTCTCTTTGGATTTCATGATCATTATTCAATCAGGCACAAATGTCAGGGTTTTGCTGGGAGTAAGTACAAAAAAGTTAGGCAGCTGACTCCTGTTCAGGCTGATAATATCAGTGGAAAGTGATCCCATCAGCTCTCAGTGATATCTATAAGATAAAATTTGTTTACTTGCAATGGTACTTTTGCTTATTGTCTAAAGCTGAGGCATTTGAATATACCATTGAAGATCATGGGCTTTCTTCCTCTTGTCTCCTTTCTTAGATTTTACTTCCTATGAGTATCTAGGCTACTAGTCCATTCATATTACCTACTTTTATGGTGTCTAACTGTGATATACATAAGCAATTCCCTTCTTCCTTTTTTGCTTGTTTAAAAACTTTTTTTCCTTAGATTTATAAAATATCTGTCAAAAGAATTCATTTTTAAAATCTTTTATTATATATATACTCTGTTCCTGGCCAGGAATCGATTATCCCTATATTTTAATCTATGGTCAGAGTCCAAATTCCATCTTCACACACTATCTTCTAATCTAATTGTTTACTTCCCAAATTGATTTTTCTATTTTTAACCCCTATTTACAATCGACAACAGTGAAGAAAACTTATGTGCCTCTATGGTCTTCAGTTTCTGGTCTATTATCTCATGATTTTTTGCAATAATTTTAGGGTTTGGATTATAATTTTTTGGCAATGTCACTTGTACTCATACGAATCTAGAGAAATGAGTACTACAAATCCTTATTTTGGTGTTTTGTTTTGTTTTTTTAATTTTGGGATTTTTTTTTTTTGTTACCTATCTCATACAAGTGCTAAGAAAACAAAAGATCTCTCTACTATTATCAAGTCTACAAATAACTGTCTCAGTGCCTCTGAGCAGGAAATTGTAAAACCACCATTACTTTTTTACTTCTTTCTCTGACCTTTAGTGAATGATTTCTCATTTGATAACTTTTGTGGCTCTACTATATCATTCTTTAGAGGACATACAACATCATTTTTTTCAGGGCACCCAGTTCTCTCCTCTTCAATAGCAGCCACAAATCTGTTTTTAGTTCTAAGTATACAGCAGTCCAGTCACTGGCAAAATTCTTCCCATCTTCATATTGTTTCAGATTTGAAAGCCTTAAAAAACAAACAAACAAAAAACCAACTACTTGTATATGTATATACTTCACCACCTAAGATTTTTGCAGCCAATCATTTCTTAATACCTTTGAAGCCTCAACCAACTTCCAATCTTTTAGTTTCAGCAACTTCACTGCTACTCCCATCTCCCTCTTTTTCTTGCACAAACATCCGGTTTCACCAACTTGTCTCACCCACTAGTCCTTTCTTCTAGTTTGCTTTGATTTCCAATTTCTTTCATTTAACTTTCCCTACATATCCTGCTTTTCCAACTACTTTCTCCTTTTCCCTCTCCTTGAAGCTTCCTTTTCTGGTCCTACTCCTGATCCTTGATTCTATGCCTTCTCCTTTAACTCTCTCCCATAAAATCTGTAAATTGAATTGGGATCTCTGTTTTTCAAATTGTCCTTAATTTTTTTAAATATCCCCCTCTCATATTCAGTCTATGGAGTACTTTGCATGCCCAAATCACCTACAAAATCCTCCCTCCTCTTTATTCAGCTCTTCCTTTTGTAGTATTCTTTTTCTCCCACAACTGTCTCTCACAGTACTGAAAGTTAAGGCAATTCAATCAACAAAGAAAAAGGAGTAAATGATTATTTTTATAGCTGTGATGCTTCAGATTTTCTCTTGCATGGGATCAGTGGCTATTATCCACTGATATTATTTAACTTTATATAAATCTTATAAGTACTTTGTTATTTATATGTTGTCTCTTCTATTGGAATATGCATTCCTTGAGGTCAGGGATTATTTTAACCTTTCTTTATACATCCTACACTTAGAATACTGTCTGGCACAAAATAAGTGCTAAATAAAAGCTTATCCATTAACTGATTTAAGATAATATTCCTATCACCACACTTTTAAATTTCACTAACTTTCAACCTGTTCCCAAAGAGTTCCAATTCTTCATACTTCTGAAAATGAGTATAAGAAGAAAGGGGACAGTATATATGATTTTATAATTTTATTGAACTCTCTAATCATCTAATAGAATATGTTTCTTAATTGCTTAATTTTTGTCCTTGTATCATATTGAGTATTAGGTACCTAAAATATAGCATGTACTTAATAAATGCTTGTTGAATAAATGGCATTTGCAGTGTTAGAGAATTGCCTTGGAGTAGTAAGAGGTTAAATGTTTTGTCCAGGGTCATACAACTAAGTGTCACTCAGCACTTGATATTAGCCTGGCTCCAAAGCCCATTCTTTATCCACTATACTATACTGCCTAAATTTACAAAAAATAAATAGAATAAAAAAGCAAACATGTACATAATTAAATTACTTTATGATTTAAAAATATATTTTTCAAAAAACTGATGAAGTAACATATATTAATATATCCACATTTAACAGATGGAGAAAATGAGATTCAGAATGGGAAATGACATGTCCTTGTTCACACACTTTTACTTAGTAAATGGTAAAGCAAGCAGTCTCAAATTTAGGTTTGCTGACTTGTCTAATGCTCTTTCCTCTAAAACAGGTGGCTCTTGCTTTCTTGATGTATCACTATAGCTGACTATTCAGTTTGTGGATTATCCAGGTTCACTACCATTTATTCTTTTATTCCATTTCACTGCTCATTAGTACTTCCTCCTATAAGTGTACACGCCTAAGGAAAATAAAAGAGAACATTTGAACTAGTTTATTCCCTTTCATCATCTCTGTTTAAAGGTCAACTGTAGAGAAGATAGAAACTGTTAACTCAAATGAAATTTAGGAATTATTTACATTTTCATTTTGGAACACAATTACTAAAAATCTATCTTTATAGAAATTCTTTAAAAAAAAACACTAATGTGATGCAAGCTTTTGGAAGTAAACAGTCTTTAATTCATACCATTATGCTTCACACTCACTGAGCTGAGATGTCCTAATTAGTGGCCCTTTAATTTTCTGGATTCTTTTGATGTTCTCACATTAATTTAACCAACTCTCAATTATCTGTGTTAATTGGGTGAAGCAGGGGTTCAGATAAACTAAAACTACTGGATAATCCTCAAACCCTTTATATTTGGCTTTGAAGTGCTTTATATGACTTGTCTGGCAGCAGATTTACCCTCCTAATTCTGTTTGGCTTAGCCTAATATTAAGATGTGTTTGCATTCCCTAAACATAAAGTGGCTGTTGACAGAGGAAGGACAGTTTAGAAAGTATACTGGATGATAGGGAAAGTCAATTCTGGGATCAATAGTATGTTACAGAAAATCCACAGAATGAACAATTTATATGTGGAGAATCAAGGTTGCCAGGGGTTAAATTCTTCTTGAAAAATAAAAACAAAGACAATAGTTCTGAATAGTAATCATTCTAATATATTGCACATACATACATATAATCTGTAAATCTGGGCCTGACTCTAAGGTGGGCCTTATGTTCAGACCCGTTCCTTAAAAGATCAGCAAGTGCAATAGGAAAAAAATAGATATTTTCTTTTTTTCCCTCTATTTCTGTTTCCCTTCTATTTCCCCACAGAGCCCAACATAATATTCTGTATCCAAAGATCACCTAGTAAATATTGATGGCTCCCATTCTTGATATAATTTTATTTGACCATCTACTATGTAGTCTACTAAGTAGACTTACTACTATGAAGACGACTATATATGACCAATTCAATATTATTTGACTTAGGGAATCTGCCATTGATGCAGCTTTTAAAACCCCTATCTTTATATTGGACAACCTTCATAACTTACACAAAGGTGTCCCTAAAATTCACTCAAGTTTTAAACTATTAAAATTTAAAATCATTAAGCTATTAAGACTTAAAACTGTCATAAGACTTTTGGGACATCCTGTTCAGCACTTTAAGATTTATGAAACATCTTACATATATTATCCTATTCATCTCTCACAACTACAAGGCAGATAACACAAATATTATTACCTTTATTTGCAGCTGAGAAAACTGAGATTCAAAGACATTATATAGAGGCTACAGAGATAGTTGTCAGAGGCTGGAATCAAACCTAGGTCTTTTGAGTCCATATCTAGCATGCTGTGCTAGAGGTGACTATTCTTGTTGTTTGTCCTTAGTTCTGGAAGAGGACCATGACATGGTCAGACAGGGGATGCCATGACATGCAAATGAATTGGGTTTAAGGTAGGGAGGGCTGGGCAAGGTCCCCTGCCTCACTTTCCCCTCCAGAGCCCACTGGGCCCAGTGACCAGATAGAGATTACTGCATCCAGGCCACTCTATCTACCATGTTACTACTAAATACCAAAATTTGTGTTGTGTTGAATCATTTTTTAAAGTTGTGTCTAACTCTCCATAATCCCGTTTGACGTTTTTTGGCAAAGATCTTGGGGCCTTTTGCCATTTCTTTCTCTAGCTCATCTTAATAAAGAACTAAGGCAAACCTGGTTAAGTGACTTCTGCAAGGTGACATGGCTAGTAAGTAAGTGTCTGAGGCTGCATTCAAACTCATGTCTTCCTGACTCTAGGTCCTGGTGTTCTAAATACGAAAGACCTAGCTGTCTTCATCAGCACAAAATAAATTATTTTGGTGATAAAATACTAATCAAGATAGTCAAAAACAGACTTGGCTATGTAGGCTGAAAAAGCTCATTACTCAGTGGTCAGTAATCTGATGATGTTCAAGCTTCTCCAAATTTAGCTAGGCTTGTTTGCCGATGACAGTTATACCTACAGTCCATTCCATTTCTGGAACTAAGTTCAAAGCCTTTCTTTTGTGTTAGGATCTGCCAGAGTTTATGTTCCACTGGCCTAGCCTTGAGATTCCTGAGTCACTTTCATTCAGCAATAAGGTAGTGGAGGATTTGAGTAGAGGTCTTATCCCATTTAGGGAAAAAAAAGGAGTATACATAAATCTTATCTTATGGTGCTATAAATTACCTTCTTTAAGACTTGGCTGAAAAGACAAAGAAGGACAATCAGGTACTTTTCACCCACATAAATGCATAATAGCTGAATTCCTAACTGATTCCCAATAGTTAAATAGTGTGTGCTTTAGAAAATTCTCTTAGGAAAAAAAATTGTTTTGGGTAATTTTTAACTGGAATTATGCCTACATTTTCATGATTTGCAGATTTCCTTTAAATATTAGATTGTAAGTCATAAATTTTGAAAATGTGCTTTTAGACATTTGATGACAATTTTATTTTTAAAGATGTTTTCATGGAAAATATGATTACATGTCTTAAGTAAATTTTTTAAAAAGTTATCATCCAAAGTTTTGTGCTAGATGAACTTTGTCCCTTGTGTGATTAGGGAACATGTTGGAGATGTTCACATGTTTATTTTTATTTTTGAAAATGAAACTTGTGTTTAATGGCAATAGATTTAGACCTTTCTATTTCTTTTGTAAGCATATTTATGTAATTTTTTTAAAAGTTTTTTTTCCAAGTGAGCTGTTTAAAAACCAGGTAACAGCAACAAAGAAAGAAAGAAAAGAAAAGAAATTCTAAAAATCTGAGTTAATCCTCATTTTTCCATTTAAGAAATTTTCCTTTTAAGTGTGACTCAAATATATTTTTTAATTGGGGTAAAATGGTATGGCAGATTTAAGTTAAAAATCTGCTTCTAGGACATATACTTGCATTTCCATTGTTTTCCTAATATCACCTGGCCCTGGTAATGTGCTATAAATTATCTAAGCTACTACCCCTTAGAATTATCATGTTATTAGTATTTTCTGTAGAGAAGAGAATAAACACATTTTTGTATATTTGAACATGTGAAACATTTAAGCCATCTTACATCATTTGGAATAAATGTCCAGTTGTTGGATTTTTCTTTTCTTTTTTTTTAATAGACAATAAAAACATCAGTTTGGTATTAGGAAAAAAGTCTTATGAATGGATAGCCCTTCTAACAAGGATATGTTTGCTTTTGGTCTTTTGTATCATGGCATTTGAAAGCATTACCAGGGAAAGAAAATACTTGTTTTTCATTTTAGTTTTTCCCTCTCAGTATTTATTTTTATTGTTTGACATCTTTTTATCACTAACAGATGTGCTCAGCTTTAAACTATCCCACACATTATTTGGTGCATGCTTTCAGTTTACAAAAGAATAATAACAGCAAAATAATAAAACAACAGTAGTGGAAAGGCCCATCTGGAATCAGATCTACAGGGAGAGATGCATTATGAAAATCCTTAGTTGGGAGGTGGGGGGGGGGGGTCTTAATAAGCATTCCAGTATGTAACCCCACAGCAATCTGTGTGTGAGCTTTGCATGAACAATCATTTACAGACATGGAACAGAACTAACACATGGAACTGTCTAAATCTAACAGATGGAATATCTTGAAGGAGAATGCCAACTTGAGAGACAACATTTAGGGGCCAGGTTGGGGGTCCTTCCATACATATTGACCCTTTATGCAGGTAGAGCTGTTAATTAGCTCCCTTACCCAGCATTTGCTGCTAGAGGAGTTTCAGTTACAGTGTTGTGGTGAATCATTTCCTTCTACAGCCTCTGGTGATCAATCATATGAGGGCCTCGGCTATATTTTAACACCAGTTTTAAGAGGAAAAAGTTCCTCATACTTGAAACAAATAAAAAAAGGACTAAAATTTTAATGCAAGGAACAGCATGTGCAGGGGATTAAATGCATGCTCTTACTTATTATTAGTAAACATTTGACAGAATAATAACAGTATTTAGACTATAATATAAAAATAAAGAAATTTTACTGAAGAACATGAAAACACATAAGAAACATATTTCTAAAAATCTATATAAATATGGAATGTAGTCCTTGGTAGTGATTGTGATAAGTAGTTTAAAAATCAGAAATACTGTCAAATAAATAAGACAATTTCTCTTCCCCGTTTAATTTATAACAATGACATTCCTTCCTGAAGGCAGAATCAGGATGAGTGGGGGTTGGGTCTATTTGCATTTGCTGAGACTCACAGGATTTCACACATGGACTGAGTAAGTCGAGATTATGTGGAAATACTGGCACTTGTATATTATTGCTTGTGCTACAGTGTTTTCTGATTGCCAAATCAATATCACATTGGCTGTCCTTAAAAAACACAACAGGTCTGTTTTTAATAGCTTGCTAAACTGAAGAAATTACAGCAGTTACTTAGAAAATGGTCACCTTTGATCCACTGATCTACTTAGAGAAGTGTGTAAGAATGAGTTTGTAGGCTAAGAGGAAGGGAAAACTGAATTACAGAAATACAGGAAGTCTGAGGCCTTGTTTCAGTTGTTGAAACATTTGATATTGTTTTTTTATAAGTCTCAATTAGGGGTTCTTCTCCCCCTCCTCCAATAATATATTGCTTGTATTTAAAGCACACACACAATAGTAAAACACATAAGGGAGCAATACTAAAGTAAACATTTACAGTTTATCATTTAATTTTTCAATGAGTAGTTTCTTAAATATATTGTTATAATCAATTTTGTTTTTTAATCCATGCAATTAATTGAAATTATGTTTATTTCATTATTTTGCATATCATAGTAGTCACTTAGCTGCTGGGCCTTTTTATAAAGTTTTTTTTTTAATTTAGCAAACTTCCTTAGAAATTGTGATTATTTAAAAATAAATGCTATTTTTCTTCTTTTTTTTTTTTTTTCATTTTCATGGTGCTTTTTGCTAACAAATACATTAAGCACAATCTCCCTCCACCCCCAAATCACCCAGCTAATTATGCTTATACTGTACTTCCTGTAGGTCCCTTAGCTTTTTCCCATTTTTAGTCCCTAGACAAAAACAATAGAATAGATTTAGGTAACTGCTACATAACTGAACCACAAAAAAGAGTAACTCATGCTCTTCTAACCCCTCCCCCAAACATGCATATACATACACACAACCATGTAGGAAGCCTCATGATCTCAATCCCTAAGCATTATAAATTCACAGACTGTTAGAAGGAACCTGAGAGATCATTTATTCTAAACCCTTCATTTTACAATTGAAGAAAGGGGGACTGATAAATCATTTGTCCAAGAATTATTAGCAGAGCTGGATATCCAGTGCTAATATTCTAATATCCAGCCTTTTGCAGACATGTCTCTGTTTGATGGTTTTCCTTGGTCTTTTTATAGCTTTTTTCTCTTTTTTAAGGAGTAAACATGTTTCCCCCCCACCTTTTTTTAACAAAGAAAAACAAAGCCTAATTATCTGTGTTTTCTTATTTCCTTGTGGATAGATATGGTTTTTAACTGTTTGCTTATAGAAAAGTAAATGGGAGAGATTCCACTTCAATGATTTTTAGCATGTAAATTCCAGCGTAGCATGCAAAGGCTGGGTACTGGAAAGTTTCTCTTAACACTGACCTTGTGCCTTTAGCTATATGCCCCTATACAAATTCCTGCCAGAGGCAGCATAATCTGCACCTGATTCTGGTACTTTTGATGCATAAAGATAGAAATAACAAGTTCTAACACGCCCCAAAAAAATCCATTCATAGCTGGCTCTAAAAGTAGTTTATTTCAGGTATTTAGATTAATAAATATTTTTTAAAGTTAAATCAAGAGGTTTTGTGGATTTTTTAAAGGAAAAATCTCACTTAAGTGGCCTGAAACATAGTTTAGATTTAGTAGGTACTTAATAGGATTATAGATCTGGAGCTAGATGGGAATCTAATCTATGAGATTATGTAGTCCACTCCCTTCTCCTTCTTCTCAAATGAGGAAATTGAGGCCCAGATAATTAAATCAGAATTTCTTAAACTTTTCCCACTGGAAACCCTTTTTGCCTAAGAAATTTTTATGTGACCACAGGTATATTGGTTTATAAGATAGGTATGATATCAAACATTTACTAATAATAAATCATATTTTTGTGACACCCTAGTCCCATATTCAATTACAAGGCTCTAACCACATTTTAAGAAATTGGAGATTAAATGACTTGCTTAAAAAACTTAACTATTAAGTAATATAGCCAGGTTTTTATCTTGATCTTCTGACATCAAATCTAATGTTCTTTTCACTATGTGAGTGTTTGTTGAATTTAATTGGAATTAACATATAAATGTAACAAAACAATTATTAATTTGGGGATTTTTGTTTCCATGAAAAAAGGCAAAATACAATTTTATCTTTCTTTTCCTAAATAATAGCTAAGCTAATCTTAATGGCTTGTAAAGGCAAACTTTTTAGTTTGGCATTTGAAGACCTTCACAGTGTATTTGATTTAGAACTAGTTGACTCCTCAGAATAGTCTTTCATAACTTGTTGAGTTCTGTGATGTGATGCTCTAAGGATCTGTGTAAATTTTTTTTTGGAGAGTAGATCTCCCTATCTCACTCACTCTAAAAGTGCAACAGATACTGGGAGAATTGAACTGCTCAGTTTCTCACCTAGGCTACTTTGCTCTTTCTTAGGCACTCCAGTGGCTCCTTGCTCAATAAGGGTCATCATGTTGGTACAAGATTTAGTGCAGACACCTGATTGCCTTAAGTTACTACAGCTCAGAACTCCCAAGCTCCTGATAGCTGAGATTATAACTGTGTCTAATACTATTTTTTTAATAACAATGATTTGGATGATAATAAAGAAAGGCATACTTGTCAAATGATACAAAGCTATAAGGAATATCTAATATGTTGAATTCAAAAGGCCCTAAAAGAATTGGACCAACTGAATAAAATGAAATTTAGTACAAATAGATGTAAAGTTCTACTTCAATTCAAAAAATCAAGTTCACAATTCTAAGATAGAGAAGGTTCAGATAGATAAATTCATTTGAAAAAGATTTGGGAGCTTTAATAGACTATAAGCTCAATATGGACTTAATATTTTCAAAGTGCAGAAAATTAAATTTCTTAATCATCATTTTATTGTTGCCCATTTCTTCCTAATACCATTTTCCATTTTAATCTCATATTATATCTCTACAGATCCTTGTGAGTTAACATTGGTATTTTATAGATATCTGGTATTATATAATTATTACTTCATTTGGAAAGATTTCTATATATCTACTACTTTCTTCTAAAAAAAATCAAAATAAATTTAAACAAACCTTTTTTCTTTGAGAAAAATGGTAACTAGAAATATATTTATTACCTCAATGTCAATCATCAGGATGGAATATTCATGAATAAATTACTCTGCTGATTGTCAAAAGTAAATTGAATTATAATTTTTTTTTTAAAGCTATATTAGGTCCTCCTTTTTTTTGTAGGAGGAACTTTGCAGAAAAGGAACCTCTTCTGAAGATATCTATCCTAAGGTTCACTTTGATCATTATTTCAATTCTGCCATTGATTTATGGGAGATGGATAATAAAACGTATTATCTTATTTTCTTTTTTTTTTTTTTAAGACATGTTATACAGGCATAAAAATCTTCTAATTAAATTTCAGAATTTTATGCATAATTGTGCTAATCATCTTTATAAACTTTAAATATGCTGCCCAAATATCAAAAGAGTACATATAGAATAGAATAGTCTTTAGATTAAAGGGTTTTCAAATTACACAAGTAAAAAGGGGGAAAATTTCATTTGAAGACACTTAACCTAGTGTGTTTTCCCTTGGAAAAATTCTGTTATCATGTATTAGAACACACCAGAGGCCCATTTTTCATCAAAGTAAAAGGAATTTGCATAGGTCATTCTTATTAATGCTAATTAGATCTATGACTACAAATATTTCAAGTTGGATAAGAAAACAAAAGACTACCAAATTCTCTCTTATTTAACAATAAAATTTAGCTCTGTTAATATATGGCTTATGTTAAACAGAACATACAATTAGAACTTGAAGGACCTACTGTACACATAATGGAAAGCATCATTAAATGACTATTGTTATAAACATTTCTACATTCCACTTAAACAACTAGGTAAAGAAGGCTTGTTTTAATAAGCCACGTAAGCTTCCATTTTACATCAATTGTATTGCAAGAGGTATAGTTTCTCTATGTTGTTAAAATTTCTACCACACTATTCAATATGAAAATTTTATTGAAATTCATTACAATATTGTTATTATTATTAATCTTATTAATTATTGTTTCCAATATTGAAATAATAATTTTCATTTAGCTAATGCTTAAAAGTTTATAAAGCATTATGGGGGGAGCATTTATCAGAACTAATTAGAGCACTAATGCCTTTGTTTCTTTATCTTTTAAATTAAGAGGTTAGACGTGACGAAATGTATACAATGCTGGGCTTGGAATGAGAAAGACTTCTAAGTTCAAATCTAGCCTCAAACACTTACTAGTTAGGTGACCCTGGACAAGACTTTTAATGATGTTTAACTCAGTTTTCTTATCTATAAAATTAGTTAGAAAAGAAAATGGCAAACTACTCTAGTGTCTTTGCCAATAATAAGGAGTACCCATGAAGAGTCAGACATGACAGAAAGAAAACAATTGAGCAACAAAAAAGCTCAGTTAGTCTCTGGAGGCCCTTTAAGGACCACTCTATCAATAACAATAATAGCTAACATTATATAAGACATTAAGGTTTGCAAAGCACTTCTTATATATTATCTCAGATGATACTGACAACAACTGTGAGGTATTTACAATTATTTTCCTCATGGGGAAACTGAGGCTTGGGAAAGTTAAATAGCTTGTCCATGGTCACACAGTTTAATAGGCATCTGAGGCAGATTTAAGTCCACAGTTCTGAGCAGGACACCCGGTTGCCTCTCAATTACACAATCCACAAGTATTTAGTAAGCACTTTTTATGTACCAGACTTTGTAGGTACATAGACAAAAAAGAAACCGTTTCTGCCCTAGAGGAGCTTAGATTCTATCATGAAAAATTATTCAGCATTAACATGTATACACATGTTTATGAATGTAAATATATAAAATAAACACAAAAATAAAGGGGGGTAGCATTGCATTGAGGTAATCTTGAAAGGAAGGTCTCATGTAGAGAGAGGGCTGAGCTGAGTTTTAAAGGAAATTAGGTATTCTAAGAAGTGGAGAAGAGCGAGGAAAGCATTCCAAGCATGGGGGAAAGCCTGTATCAAGGTACTGACCTAGAAAGTGGAATGCTGTATGTGAAGAACTGCAAGAACATCTTTTTGGCTGCAAAAGTAGATTAGAGACAGTTTGTTAAAGAGCTTTGAATGTCAAAGAAAGGTGTATTTGACCCTTAAGGGAATAGGGAGTCATTTGAATTTATTGAGTAGGGGAGTAGGGAAATGATATGGTCAGGCAGACCCGTGCTTTAGGAAAATCATTTTGACTGCTATGTGGAGAATAGATTGGAGAGGAGAGTCATTTGAGACAGGGAGATCAATGAGGAGGCTATTATAATAGTTCAGGCAGAAGGTAAAAAGGATCTGAACAAAGATGATTATAATCTGAGCAAAGAGAAGGAAACAGATACAAGGATGATTTGGGGCTAGAAATGACACTTGCCAACACTGGATGTAGTGTGGAGGAGAGTAAATACAGCAATTGAGAATGATTGTGAATTGATAATCAGGATGACTAGAAAGATGATGGGGCCCTAGAAATAGGGAAGTTCTGAATTAGGGTGGGTTTGTAGTAGTCTGCGATCCTTAACTAGGGCAGGGCAATCAGAGCTTTGCCTTAGGGTATCAAAATCTAGACAACCAGAACTAGCTCTTAGAAAGGACTGAGCTTAGCATTTATTCAGCAAGAATAATTAGTTAAAAGAGGAAGTTATCAGGTGGCTTGCTCGTCAGCCACTCCCTAGGACTAGCCCGGCCCTACTCCCCAACCCTGGTGAACTCCCCAGTGGCAGCCTCATAGTATCGTCAATTTTTTCACAAATTGGGAGCTGTGTCCTGAACTCCAAGGTGTCTTCTTAAAGTCCCCTTCTATCCCATGATAAATTTGTCATAGGAAATAGATATGAGGGAGCCTTTCATGATGCCTGCCTCAAATGTATTTTGTCTCTTTACTCTGGTTCCTAAATTGTTTTCTGGGGTGAAACATAAATAGGATGGGAAAATTTGGAAAGGCTGAGATTTATAGTTGCAAAATCAGTATCTATACCAATGAAAATGCTTTAATGAATTCATCAAAGCAATCAGAACTCAGCTATTTGAGGTTCTAAATTAATTAGAGTCTGTTTTCTTTCTTTTTTTTTAAAGCTTTTTATTTACAAAATATGCATGAGTAATTTTTCAGCATTGACCCTTGCAAAGCTTTCTGTTCCAGATTTTTTCCTCCTTCCCCACACCTTTTCCCCTAGATGGCAGGTAGTCCAATATATGTTAAATATGTTAAAATATATGTTAAATCTAATATATGTATACATATTTATACAGTAATCTTGCTGCACAAGAAAAATCGGATCTAGAAAGAAAAAAAAAAAAAACCTGAGAAGGAAAACAAAATGCAAGCAAACATCAACAGAAAGCGTGAAAATGCTATGTTGTGGTCCACACTCAGCTCTCATAGGCCTCTTTAGGTATAGATGGCTCTCTTCATCACTGAACAATTGGAACTGGTTTGAATCATCTCATTGTTGAAGTCACTTCCATCAGAATTGATCAACATATAGTCTTCTTGTTGCCATCTATAATGATCTCCTAGTTCTGTTCATTTCACTCAGCATCAGTTCATGCAAGTCTCTTCAGGCCTCTCTGAAATCATCCTGTTGGTCATTTCTTACAAAACAATAATAGAATCTGTTTTCTTCACTCATTCAAAGAAAATGGAGAAGATAGTTAAAAAATAAACAGAAATCCCACTGTACTGTAAGTTGTTCATTAAAAAAAAAAAAGAAACTTCCTGCATATATCAGTAGTTTGTAATCATCTATATTGTCTACTTCTGCCCATTCAATAATTCATATTCAAAATGATAGCATTATAAAAAGATACATTACCAAAAAAAGAGAAATATTACATTTCAGAAAGATCTTCAACATGGATTCAGAGTAAACGCTTTTTTGTTGCTCTGTAATTAATAACACAATCCTTAAGTGACCATTTCAATTGAATGTGTTTTTATTAACTAATGTATTAATCAAGTACTCACAATATTAACTAGAAATTGCTTAAAAACATTTATATTTAATATTAATTGAATTTAATACTTAATGTTAATATATTTTATAATTATATCATGTTTTTGAAAAATAAAGAAAAATCAGACTTACTAGCTGATCTAAAGACAATGCCCTTACACTTTTTTTATGTTGCAACACCTAAATTAACACATAGATTTACAGGAGATATAAAAGGGCAAGAACAAACTTTTGGTACAAGTGTTATAGCTTTTTTCTAGATAGTGTTACTACTCTGTATTAAAGGCTAAGCTTTTCCTGAGCCTCAAAGACAAATACAGTTTAGAGTTCTCACTAAAGGATGGTGTTTCAGTCAATAATAACAGCAATCAATGTTGATAAAGTGCTTTAAAATTTACAAAGAATTTTACACACTATCTCATTTAGTCCTTACAATATTTCTGAGAGTAAGGTACTACAAAATACTATTATTATTACCCCCATTTTACAGATGAGAAAACTGGTTTTGAAAGATTAAGTAATTAGCTCAGGATCCTAAATGTTCAATCACAGGAGCAAGATTCCAACAACAGGTGCTCTCCAGTTGCTAAGTCCAATTAAATTCTTTCTATTATAGCTGTATCAGACAACAAATTAATAAGTTGCTGGCTAATGCCAAAGGAATGCATAATACAGCATTACAAAAGATGCAAGATTCCATTTCTTTTTCAGACAGTGACACCAAGAGACAAATTCAGAATAATGAGTTAGAATGGTGTTCTAGGAAAGGGAGCTTAAATACTGTAAAGCTAGAACACCACATAGTAGAACTAAGCAAACTTGGGTTCAAATTCCACTTGTAATGCTAAGTGTTAGTTGTTTGAGTCTGGACAAGTTACTCAAACTCTGTGTCTCAACAATTTCTTGGGTTTTATTTACTACTAAATCATAGAAGGAGGAATTTCCCCAAATTAATGAAATCACTAACTCTAAAAGGCAAGGAAGAAACCAGGGTTAGAAACATAAATTCACCTTGCAATCCTGTACTACAAAAGACATAAGGAGTTGGGATTATTAAAATTAAAATCTCATCTCTGGAAGATGAATTTTTAAAAAGATTATGAAAATGGAATAATTCACATAAAACATTACTTTTTTGTGTGTTCTATAAAAAGAATATTTAAAGGAAAAGAAAAAAACACTTAATAGTGACCCATAACACTTGGCTAAGGCAGGACACAGGGGATTTTGGTCTCGGTAATTTCTCATGGATACCAGTCACTTTCTCATCCCACCTTCATCCCTCTCCCATCCCCCTTTGTGGAACTTAGGAGTGTGATTTAATCACTATGGGGAACTCCCAGAGTGGAAACTCCCCAGCCTATTCACTTCAACTACTCAGCAGTAACTTGTAATCTTAGAAAATTGCCTGAGGGTACTGAGAGGTAAAGTGACTTGCCAATGGTCTTTGTGTAACTAGGCAGGTCTTGAACACAAGATTTCCTGTCTCCAGGGTCGGACTTCTAATCATTAAGCTGAAATTAAAAATATGATTTGAGAAAAACTATAAAATCTTCATTTTAAAATCAAACATTTCATGAAATGTATTTATACTATTAGATAAATAGATATATAATGAAGATTTATCAGTTACAGTCATTTCGTAAAACATTGAGGTACTTTTACTTATCTGATTAATCACAGGTACCACAAGTTACAAGTTATATTCTGAATATTTTAGATCTAGGTAACTTATACCTGGGACTTAAATGGGGGACGGGGAAAAGAGGGAGTGTATGAGGGGCAGCCCTAGCCTAAGGAATTTCTATTCCTATTTAATAAGTCATCCAGAGGGGATAGCTTAGTAAAATGAGGCTTGAGAAAATTCAAATGAAAAAAAGAGGAAGAGAAAACAGCTATATTAATAACCATATCATTTCTCTCTCATGTGAATAAATGTTTCAGTCAGGTTAAAAAAGCTGCAGGATTTCTAAACTAATGAGTGGAAATATACCTTTAATATTTGAATTTCATTAGTCAGAAACCAACTCAATGCTCCTAAATTTAAGGAGGCATAAATCATAAAATCATGGGCTTCCTGACAAATGGAATGACGAGTCAATATTTTAGGGCCAAACATAGAATGGTTCATTTGTACCACACATTAGTCCAAGCTCTGTGGAGTTTTGGCCATAAATATTCAATACCTACTTGGAAGACTGGTCTATCTATAGGACCACACCCATTGCTGTTCCACAAGAAACCTGGAAAAAATCCAGCTCCCTAGCCAAATTGTTGCTGCACCAGAACTGGTTAATCACAGGTTCCATAGAGGAAGAAGCAAAAGCTCACTTGTGGCTCAGTCCTGCAGGTGTGAATGTAATTTGGTGCCTTCAACCACTGTGAGTACAAAATGGGAGACTAACTCCTTACACATTTTGGCAAGCAGCTATTCTCCCTGGCCTTTGTCATAGCTGACTGCCCACACGTTCCAGAGCTGGAAGCAAACTTTCTGACAGCTTTCTGGATTGAGGCAGCTTCTGCTTGGCTTGCTGCATTTGCTTCTGGCACAGGTAAAGAAGCAGGAGAGAGAGAAAGGGCACAAGCAAATTTCGAAATCTTAAGCCATTTTGTGAATGACTCAGTATTTCCTTTTGGAAGAATGCAAAATACTGTTATCAGAAGTCATTTTTAAGTGGTGAAGGGAACATTCAGGAGTGCTTTATGTTTCCATAAATGCAACCTTTATTTTTATAGCTTAAAAGGAATTTCATTCAGTAGACAATATGTATTTGTTGAAAAATAAACTGTGATAAATAAACTCCAACATAAGGAACAGGAAGTCTGGAGGAGGAAGTATAAGGGTTTGGTTTTGTTTTAACTTTATTTATATTGTTACTAGCCTTTCTTCAGAGGGAAAAAATATGTTCCCCCCAACTCCTCCTCAATATACATCCTATATAACACAATATGGGAATAGTATAGGTGTGTTCTCCCTCTCATTTAGAGAATCTGACACTCTGAATGTCCTAAGAGTGTAAAACATCTAACTAAGCATTTAAAAATGGATATTTCTAATCCAAATTTGGGATGGGGAGGAGGAGAAAGGAGAGACAGGGCAGCACATATTTCAATTGGAGAATGTTGAAGTTTTTCTTTGTAACTTTTTTTTTTTGTATGACAAAGGACAATCTAAAGAACAATCTTGACATTTCTTAATGTAGAAAAATACCCATTCTCTATGCATTAGTCCTATGATATTCAGTCTCTGAGTAGTAAACACAGAAGATGTCTCAGCTGACTCATTACTGGAATAAATGTTGTTTCTCATGGTAAAGGCATGCAAATATGGCTTAATTGGTGAAGGAAGACATTAAATCAGTAAATAAAGTTAAGAATGTTGCTGTAGCTACCTCATACTTGTATTTTCAGACTGGTTTATCTTTCTTAAGGAAGGAAAATCCAAAATTTCACCTTACATTCAAAAAATATAATTCTCATAATAAAGCACAACTGTTCAGCAAAGTTAACAAGTAAAAGTGCTTACTGCAGCAAAATGTGAAACACATTGAAAACAGTTTGTAAAATGTAGAGAGAAAACATGTGACTAGCCCCAGGTCATTTTTACCAAGAAAATTACACAATCAAACTTGTTGTCACTCATGTCTGTTGTGTTAGGGCAGTGCTGAGCCTGTTACTACTCCTGTTACAGAAGTCTGCCTTACCTTAATAGCAGAGGATTGTTACAGATGTTAGAAAAAGACATCCATGTTTTTCCACATCATCCAGAGCCAAATATAGAGAGAGAACTTAACATAGCAATGAAAGACAAAAGGAAAAAAAGCCAAATGGCACACTTGTACCCAACACCAAACATTGGAAGAACTTTAATTCTATGAATTAAAATACCCACTCATTATCTTTGTGGAATGAAAACCATTTTCCAGATTTCACAGCTTATTAAGATACATACTCTTATAAAGCACTTTGGAAAAACTTTACTACAATATAATTGCTTATCCATATTAAGGGACAATATTCCAAGGAGGAGCAAAGTACATGCTTACTCATGATCAGAATGGATCTAAAGAAATACTTTAAGAAATATCAAAATTAATCATGTGTGTGAGTTATACTATGAGGAAGTCATAGAGTTTATCATTAGTCAAGTTTCATTCCTCTGAAACATATGACTTTCAGGTTGAAGGCACTGTAGAAATCCCAATTTCAATCAGGGCCTAGACACTGTGCTAAGTGCCATTAGGTCAGGATATAACAGACACATTGACCTAACTGGGTCTGTTCCACTTTTTTTGGCCATGGTTCTATTCATTTTGATTCTACATATTTAAAACAAAAGCAAAAACAAAGCAAACAGACTGACAAACAAAAAATGTGAGAAATAAGCCTGAGAAATATTTACATTTCATTTAACAGCTACTTTTTGATTGCAGCAGAGAGGTACTGTGAGGAATAAACTCAGAACCAAGATAGAGTAGTTGAAATGAAGTGTTCTTTTTCAATTACTACACTGGAAAAGGCTGGTTTCTCTATAAAAAGTGAAAAAGGAGTGAGATAATTAGAGGGCTACCCTTGATTTTTAACAAGAGAGCATATTTAATAATCTTGGTCCAAAAAGAACAATAATATAATTACATTTTTGACAGTAGCTTCATTTTTCTTCTAACTTGGATGACTTTTAAAAGGAGTTCACCAACTACTAAAGCTACAAATATGGGAGGTTTGTGTGAAAATCACTTATTTGTATGGTAGTCAGCTGCCTTGATTATGTGCTGCCAACTTCTGAGAGAAGAGGCAGTTAGAATAATTGCATTGATGGTTTCTAATTCAATCAGTAGTAGTAAAGTTATTATATTTTTAATTTACACTCCAGTTTTTAGAGATATTCTCCAAAATATATTTTTGGGTTCTTAGTTGCATCTTTTCAGAGGTTCAGTATTATTTTTAAACTTCTTTCAGAATGATAATTCCATGAGAATTAGAGACCAAAAAATGTGAAAGGTAACTTGAAAAATACTGAGTCCAATTAGTCATTTAAGAGCAGGGGAAACTGGGGCCTGGAAAGATGAGGTTACTGAGGACAATTTGGGAATTTTGCTTAATAATTATAATATATGCTAAATATTACAACATCTCCTGTAGTGATTTTTAATGATAATGTAATTTTTTAGAGTCCCTGGAATAGAAACATAGTGAGAATATGAATCTTAATACAAGAACCTTCAATATTATTTTGTGCTTGAAGGGTTTTCACTTAATTATAGTGGTCTATACCACATTCTCTCTTCCATGGCATCTCTATAGATATAGTTCCAACACTTCTTCCCACACTGCTGGAAGATGCTACTCTAGGCATAACATGGTGCTGTGCACCCTGTAGGAGCTCTATAAATATTCATTGAATTGAATTAATTGAATGCTAATCTATTCTGTCTCACCAAACTTCATGCATGGAGTGGATCTGCTTTTGTTTAAGGTTTGGTCTTGATGTCTGTGATAAACCTGAAAATGAGTTATAGACCATGTTCACCCTTCAATCTGCTTTTAAGATCCCTTCCAGCAAGATCTATGATAATGTGATTGATTTACCATCTAAATTTGAAAGTCATATTTTTAAACTTCTATGCACAAAACAAAAATAAGTTTGAAAAATAATTTTAATTGATTTTAAATTGTTCAGTGATTTTAACTCATGTATTCTTTAACAGGTACACATACATATTGATACATTTTTTTTGGATATAATAGGGACTTCACAACAAATGTCTAAACAATGTCACTTAAATTATAACCTTTATAATATTTTCATAGTTTTCAATGTTAACAAGGAAGTGAGACATGTTCAGCAAAGGGAAAATCCCAGTATTGACTTTTAATAAAAAAGAAAGGCTGTGTCCTTAACTTTGGCAGTGTGGTGCTAATGTTGCCCATTATATTTTCTCAGAGTTTTGTGGTCTCTCAATAATGACTTTATTTACATTGTTGTAGTCTTTGTGTAGCTTTTTCTTTTGGTTCTACTTTTTTCAATCTTCATCATTTCATAGAAGTTGTTCCATATTTCTCTGAATTCTTAGTATCATCCTTCTACAATAGTATTGGGTCATTAATTTGTTGTTAATAGTAATTTTGTATTAATCTGTTATGGCTTGTTCAACCATTTAAAAATTATTTGATATATATGTTGTTTCCAGTATTTTGTTATCACAAATTATGTTACTTGAAAATTCTTGAGTATATATATTTTCTCTTTTGGTCAGTAAGCTCCTTAAAAAAAAAATCTATGTATTTTTGTTTGTTATTTCTACAACAAAGTATTATTGTAAACATCATTTTTTACTAATCCTCATTTGTACTCTATTTCTTAATATCAAAGCTAAAAATGTCAGGTTGTTAAGAAATGTACATCTTTATAAACAATTTAACAAAAATAATTTAGAAAAAAATTAAAGATTGCAAAATCTGACATTCGTTGAAGAAAAAATTAAAAACATAAGAATCTTGGGGAAAAGCCAAATTCAAATTCAATAAGAAATTTATTCCATTTATTTTTAAAAGGTATAAATGGTTCTTGTTTTTATATTGCACTTATTTCCTGAATCCTCCCTTTTAAGTGGGAAAAACATTTAAGCAAAATTAAGTGACACTGAATGTCTGATATCATACACAACTTTAAGTACACTGCAGGCTCCCAATAGGAGAGAGGAAGTATATTTCATCATCTGTTATGCAGGATTGAGGTGTGTCATTGCAATTAATGCCTTTGGCTTCTTAGTGTAGTTTTTTCTGTTTGTTTATCTTACTGCCTTCCTAGCTCTTCTTATTTTTCATCAATTCATACAAGTATTTCCATGTTTCTTTTCATTTCATTTGATGATATTCATAAACTACAATTTCAAAAATAAATTTAATTAATATTTAGAAATCATTTGCTATGTAAAAAAGTATTGTTTTAAGTGATAGATAAAAAGATGGAAAAGAAAAAAATCTAGACAGCCACTGGATCTTAAGTTTACAATCTAATAGGGTATAACCACCCACCACCCACATACACACACACATAAATATGTTACATGGTAGAATATGATGGGGCAAGGAGTATTGTAAGATATGTTCTAGGAAAAGTTGGAGGAAATATTGATTTCAGCTGGGTAATCAGGAAAAGCTTTATTGGAGGAGGAAGCACCTGAAAACTGGGTTTTGAAGGCAAAGGGTTTCAACAGGTGTAGAGGGAAGGATATTCGTGGTGAGTGCATTGGCAGTGGTGTAATAGGGAAGAACTAAGACTGGGGAATTGCTGGTAGTCTAATTAGCTGAAACTTGGAATATTTGGAAGTGAGTAAACATGTGGAGGAAAGGAATGAAATAAAGCTGGAAAGGTTGTAAGGAACTTTATATATCAGCTTAAGTAGTTTATACTTTATTTTTCAGATAATCATTGTAAATCAAGAAATGGTAAAGTAGGTGTTTTTTTTTTATTTGAAAAAAAAAGTCAGAATAAATATATTATCTTTAAATATAGAGGACATTTGAATAAACTGCTGGACTCCATGTCTAAGGAATTACAGTATCTAATGATGCACTGATACACTTAAGAGGTAAAAAGGCATATCAAAAAAGCCAGCATGCCCTTTAGGACACTATCAGAGTGTGGTATCAGGCTACAGGCCAAGCTAAATGTGGGGAGAGAGGTGGGTGTGACTAACCTATTTTAAATATTTCATGATTATTTCTCTGTATTAAGCATTGTTACATGTTGATATGGTAGTGTTTCTAACCAAATTCGGAGAAAGTGTGGTATTTTGTTGAATGTTCAATTTAAAAAAAGTGGAAAGAGGAAAAAACCTATCAGGACATTAGGAAAACTCGAAACGTACAAAAGTCACTAAGTGAATTAAAGATAATTTCAGAAACAAGTCATTCTTCAGCATTCTTTTCATAAAAAATTCATGAGACATACACTCAAATAATAAATTATAAAATGGTCATTTTACAAAAACAATAAGTTTTTATTGGTATTTTTTATTTCTTACATCAATATAGTATCCTATGCTCTTCCCTCTTCTAGAAAGTCATTCATATGACAAGTAGGATTTTTTGTTGAAGGGAGAAAAAAGTCAGCACAAACAACTAATAAATTGAAAAAATAAGAAAACAAGTATAATGTGTTAACACCGTGAACCTTCCATTTCCATGAAAGGGTTTGTTGGTGGTGTGTTCTAATATCTTTTCATTTAAGTCATATTTGATCATTATAATTTTGTTACATTTACTTCAGATTTTTTGGCAAGTCATTTATTAAGTAGCCATTGTGTGCACACTGTGGGGTGATGTGAGGATGGTTGCAGGGATACAAAGTTAAGATCAGTCTTTGTCCTCAAAAGATTTAGTCTAATAGGGGACTATCAATATTGATAACTACAATCAAATGATGCGAGGATGGTTGCAGGGATACAAAGTTAAGATAAGTTTTTGTCCTCAAAAGATTTAGTCTAATAGGGGACTATCAATGTTGATAACTAACAAATAATATCAGGACAATCCATCCAAAGTACAGTTGCATAATGTATAGCATCACATAAAATGGTATTATTTGATAAGTACATTAAAGCGTAAAAAAAACAAGCTCCTTGTGAGGTATGCACAGGAACGTGTGAAGATCATTACTGACCTGAGAGAATCAAACTGTTTCAATAGTGATATGTTCAGAATTTTAAGTAGGATTCAGATTTTTCTATACTTTCTTGATTAGAAAGATGTAAGGGGAAAAAAAAATCTCAAAAATCATAACTAGTAGAAAAGTGGCTTTTAAAATGTTATTACAGGGGCAGCTATATGGCCCAGTGGATAGAGTACCAGCCCTCAAGTCAGAAGGTACTGAGTTCACTTAATTCTGACCAGAGACACTTAATACTTCCTAATTTTGTGACCCTGGGCAAGTCACTTAACCCCATTTACCTCAGCAACAAATAAATAAATAACAAAAAGGTTACTGCATTTTAATTTCTTGTTTGTCTACATTATGATCAAACAGAGACAATGTGCTTTAGTGGAAAGAGTCCTGAAATCAAGGATAGGAGAGATTTGAGTTTGTATAATGGCTGTGATAGAACTTAGGTGATAAAAGTATCTTAACGTCACTAAATGGAAATTTCTTCCTCTTCAAAACAGGGTCAATCATACTTGATTGATATGCTTACCTCAGAAGGTTATTAAATAGAAAGTACTTTGCAAGCCTTACAACACCATAAAAATATGAATTAATAAATTGAAAGAACATTGGGTTAAGGATGAGATCTAGTATGGTCCTACGCTTGGTCAATTACTGGCTATGTGAGTTTGGACAATTTACTTGGACTTTAATCTCTTTAGTATGTAAAACAGGGGTACAGATAAGCTAAAACACTTTGAAAATGATGAAAACAAAGTTATCATTATTCTTGTCATCTTCATAGTGCTTTTGAGAGAAAGATAAAGAGTAATAAAACTGAAACATAGAAAGATAATGAATTTATAAATGACTCAAAAAAGAATTAAAATTCAATTCTTTGATTTTAGGTGATTTTATTCTCTTACGGTAAATACAAAACTGCTATCATTTTAAGAAGATGTACTTTACAATATAAAAATAACAATCACATTGTTGTCCTATATTATTCTATCATATGGAAGTTTCATGAGTTTCTGTATGAATACATGGCTATATTTGCCAGAGAAACAGAGATCCTAGTAGTATTGAGGTCTACCTCCATAAAAGAGGTCATGCTGATTAGCTTTTAAAAGAATTATCTTATCAAGAAATGAGAAATCTCAATAGGGAGACCAACAGAACACTGTACCAGTGCCTGATTATCTCTAGGGAGTCTAAAAATGAGCCTCTGTTTATTTACAGGTATAGTATTCTGATAAATAATAAGGCTATATAGTTCAAATCTGCAAGTTCTGTGGAAAAGAAGAGGGACAGGTCCTTGGCCACGAACGCGCGTGTGTGGGTACACCAAAAAAAAAAAAAAAGGGAAAATGAAGGACACAAAAATGCTCTGGGGCAATGGAAAGAACACTATCCAAAAGGCTAGGTTCACATACCAGCTCTGGTGCTGATTACCTGCATGACTTAGATCGAGTCATTTAACCTCTCCCATACTTAGTTTCTTCATCTATAAAATGAAAGGGCTTAACAGAGTAAGATTCTAAGTACAAAGAACTAATTCTAGTAGACCCGGAGATAAAGACTTAACAAACCAAGCAATCTTTTTTTAAGCCCTAAAGGAAAAGCTATATTAACTAGTTAAAGTAATTTTCAGAATTTCTGCATCTATTAAATACAATACTTAAATGAAAAACGATCGCTAATAACATTTGACATTTGACTGAGTAAATTTAAAATTGGGAAAAATTGCCAGTGTGTCCTTAACCATAATTAAACATGGCAACTTTTAAAACAATGCTGTTGACTTCAGAAGTTTAGCTGGTATTTTCTCATTGTTTGTAAGCAGTGTTAGACTCCACCTAATAATTTTCATTTAAACAATTCACTAATAATAAGACCAGGTACAGTTTTATGAAACAAGGGAAAAAACCAAGATAACTCTATTTTCAAGTTGGTGACCCCTTTAGCTGTTCTGCTTCGATCTGCTATTTCATCTGGTAAATGATAATGTGACTATGACTGGGCCAACTCTGTAGTTGGAGAAAGGAAAATTCAAGCACTACAGGAAATGGTGCTTCATGATACTGGTAATTAAGTAACGTAGAACCCTTCTTTCTGAGTCAGCATGCTGCTATAGAGCTCTTTTGTTTCTGTGGTTATTATACATGAAGCTAGGGAAATCTTCCTTCCCCAACCCCTCTCCTTTTATTTTTTAACATTTCAAAATAATTTTTGACTTTAAAATTCCTAGATTGGTCATGTTGACTAAATAACCAGACATATTATGGGCAGACCTGAACAAAGAGTTGGATCATCCACAAGCTTACATTTCAAGGCCCATCGAAAAGAGTTCTGAGAATTCACAGAATTTAAAAGGCTATCTTAATCTTATCATACAGTAATATACTTTTAAAAATATTTTTAAAAAGAAATCTTATATAATTATAAAAACATCTATAAGATTGCTGAACAACAACAAACTAACTTTAATTATATAGGCAAACGGGTGCACTTGATGAAAATGTGGTAATGAGATAGTTACCAAGCCAGCAGTAAAGCACATTCTTGGTGGGGGATGGGTGCCTGTATTTCCACATTCATGTTTACTGATCATAAAGAAGGTAAGAGGAGGCCAACTTTCTCTTAGCTTCTTTTGTTAGTTTTCAAAAAAAAATAATGTGTTGTTATGAGCACTTTGTCTTCATTCAGTAGATTGGATAACATGAAAATACTGTTAGAAATATTCAACCACGGGACTAGCTAAAAATTGTCTATGTCAGTAGCAGACATTTCCTGTAAATGTAGTAGGCACTATAGTTATGCTAACAGAGGCTTAAAGCTGAGAAACTTTAGCTGATCTAAAATTTTCTTGGCTTTGTTGAGGAAAGAACGCTATTATTTGTAGATTTCAAGTAAAAGTGACTCAGAAAATGTTGGGTACTTCTACACTCAGGATTTTTACTTTCTTTTTTCAATAGAGCAAATACACTGACACATACATATGTGTGTTTTTACCATTCCTACTAGATTAGTTATTTCAGAAAATCCATCTGTATTGGCCCTGGAGGAGTTTACGTGGAAGATTCCTTTTTGGGGAAGTCTACCTCATTAATTTGATTTTTACTGACATCCCACAATGCATATTTAATGTAAAGAGAACACAAAGAAGGAACTCTTAAAAAAAAAAAAAAAGAACCAATATTAAATCTAGTATCTAAAAATCCAACCCCAAGGATTTAAAAAAGGTATTGTTTTTAAAATATGCTAATTTATATTTTGTTTTCAAAACATAAATAGCACTTGCAGTTCTGAATGGTATAGATATTTTTTACACTCACTTCTCAACTCTTTTAACCCATGTGTTAACATGGCTGTGTTAAAACATTTACCAATAGCAAGTGGGAACAAAAACATATTAACTTAGAAATATTTTTAAGAGGACATCAGATTGCTATTAGCAAGAATGTGTCAACAATATGTGCAAACCACGTTTAAAAAAAAATCTGAGACAGCAGTGGTGCAGAAGAAAGAGGAATGGATATGGAATCAAAGGACTCAAGATTGAATTTTGATTCTGCTACTTATCATTTATATGACCTCTGGCAAGGCTCTTAGCAACTCTAGCCTCAGCTTCCCCTTCTGATAAAATTCTGTAATATGATTTGAAGATCTCCATAGTGTTTTCTAGCTCTCAGTTCTATGATCATTTTAACTGATTGGTTAGGATGAAATGTTATCCTAAGGAAAGGCAGGCATACAGAAGAATACGTTAAATATTGTATATCTTATATAGTTCATGTGATAAGAGTAGGCTTATGTAGAGGAGTCTTCTATACCAGCTTTGAGCCTTGCAGCTAGAAATTATGACTTTTTTTGGCTGGCTTCCAATAAATTATATCACATTATAACCTTTCTACTTTATATGCATATAACTATACAAGTACATGCATTTTTTCCTCCGTCAGACTGTAAACTCCTTTATGGCAGAAATTGTTACATTTTTGTCTTGGTATCCCCAGTGACTGGCACAGAGTAGGTAGGCACTTAACAAATGCTTGCTTAATTGAAACTGAACAAAAGATTTCTTTCATGATCATATCCTTAATCTTAGATTTTTCTGATTTTAATTGTACCAGTCTATTTAGTGGAACCAGTGATATACTCATGTATTAAATTTTTTCAGGTTACTTTTTTATTGAATAATAAAAGGGACAAGAGAACCCAATGGACATTTGAAATTTGAAAGAACAATATAGAAAATGACATTTTTTAGGGTCCAATAAATGGGTTTCGGCTATATGGTTCAAGGAAGGAATAACTAAATAAAAAATATTTACCCTGACTTTTATTAATGTCAAGAATTGTGCTGACACTTAGAATACAAATATAAAAGAAACAGTCCCTTCCATTAAGGAGATTGTATTCTAATATAGGAAACCAGCATATAGAGGGGAATTGTGGCCAGGGAAAATATTTTGGTTTGGGAAGTCAGGGATGTTGAGTAAACTAATGGGGGGATTTTGATTAACGTGCCTTTTCCAATAGCATGGGAAGAGCAACAGAGCAACAATGGTAATTATGCTCACATTGTATAGTATAGAATCATAAGATTTAAAGTGGAATCAGTGCTTGCATATTGCCTGGCACATAGCATTTAATAAATGCTTGTTAACTTGATCATATAGTTTAATGCTCATTTTACAGATGAGAAAACTGGGGGCCAGAGAAGTTGTGATTTGTTCAAAGTTATACATAGTAATAGAGTAAGAATTCAAACACAGGACTTCTGATTTCACAGTCTGTTTTCTATCTTCCCCAGTCCCCTATAGTTCTGTCAATCTGCCCCAAACCCAGAGCTTTGTTTTTTCTTCTTGTTATTTTTACTTTTAAGATGGGGATTGAACTTTTCTTTCTTGTATTTTTTCTGCTATTGTTGTTATATCGGACTCAGTAAGCCCATTTGTGATTTTCTTGGCAAAGATACTTGAATATATAAGGCTGGATTTGACCTTGAGTCTTTCTGATTCCAAGCTCAGTGCTCTATACACTGTATCTCATATTGTTCTTACAAGTCCTAAAAAGATGTTATCTCACATGTTACTTGACATATAGCATTTTTTTTTTCTTTTTTTGCTGAGGCAATTGGGGTTAAATGACTTGACCAAGGTCACACCCTCAGAAGTGTTAAGTGTCTAAGGCCAGATTTGAACTCAGGTCCTCCAAACTTCAAGGCTGGTGCTCTATCCACTGCATCACCTAGCTGCCCCAGCATTTTTTTTTTTTTTTAAGAATCCAAATGATTTATCTTAAGTTCTCTTCTTTTATGTCATTTAATACAAAAGTAACCAGAAAGATTTAATACACCTGAGGCATTTCATTTAAAGCTGGGTGCTCTGGCCTTGTAGTGGATGGAGTATTAGAGTAAGAAGACACGAATTCAAATTTTCTTTATGACATTTACTATGTGACTATGGGAAAATCACTCAGTCTCTGTGATAAGGCATATCTATGTTGGTTGATGGAAAGAATTCCCACCACAGATGTTTTGATGTATTAACACATCTTATTTACTGTGGTGTTTGTTGTGAATGAAACTCTTCATGGCTCTATTTGCGATTTTCTTGTCAGAAATACTGGATTGGTCTGCCATTTCCTTTCTTCAGCTGTTTTTACAGGTGAGGAACTGAGCTCAGCAAGCAGGGTGAATTGACTTTCTTAAACTGAGCTCAGTCAGCAGGGTGAAGTGACTTTCTTAGCGTCACAGATCTAGTTAAGAGTCTTAGGTCAGATTGGAACTGAAGAAAATGAATCTTCCTGACTTCAGGTTTGACACTCTATCCATTGCAACATTGACCTGTCCTTACTTACTTAAACAAAAGGGAAGTGTTGTTGGTTATTATTCTTCATTAATCCTTTTTTGTTGCCAAAGGTAAGTTTTTTGAGGACAGGTTCTTCCTTCATAACCTACCCCCATATACTGCGTTTTACACAAGAAGCACTAAATATTTGGATGTTTAAATGGACTAGCACTAAATATTTGGATGTTTAAATGGACATCCAAATAAGTTAGTGATAATGAGTTATGTGTATGCATATAATTCTAATTATTCAGATGGAGTAATTGAGATAAGGGATAGTATCTTTTACTCCAGTTGGGGTGTTGCCTGACATGGTAGAAGATTTATTGGATTTTGACTTGGTAAAGACCTGATTTTAATTTTACAATTGTAAAGGACCATTTACCTAAACTCTTTGGGTCCCAGTTTTTTCAACTGTAAAAAGTAACAATAATACTTAACCATCTATATCACTGGGTGGTTATGAAGATCAAAAGAAATAATGTATGTAAAGTACTTTGTAAGCCTTAAAGTACTATACAAATGTCAAGTATTATTGTTATTATTTGTTCTATAATGATATTTTTAGTCCCCAAACTTATAGCACCCTAGCTACTTTTTGGATTGTAGTTCCTATGTGAACAAAAAAGGCTTCTTGATTAGCTCATGAGAAACCTGAACAAAAGATGATCAAACCAAACTTAAAGGGGTGGGTCAAGGGGAGGTGGGGGAAGAAGAAAGGAGAGGGAAAAGTTGTGAAACAATCACCTGCAAATGATTTGATTCACAGTGGGTCACAGGATGAGAAGTCTCTTGATTTGGAGGCCACTGTTTTCTAATATTTTATACTAGTAGTTCTTAACCTGGGATCTATGAATTTTTTTGTTCTTAAGTGTTTTAAATATGTTTTCCAATATAATTCTTTTCCTTTGTAATCCTATGTATTTTATTTTATGCATTTAAAAACATTATTCAGAAAAGGGGCTTAAGACATATAAAAGAGGTTAAGAAGTCTTATTTTACATAATGCATAACAGCTAGCCACAGGATAACAAGTCAGTAGGAATCCTGAACTCCCAGAGGAGAGAAGGTCAGATTTGTTTTGAGCTTATTTCCAAATACTGGAGAAACATATACTCAGAAGCATCACTTGTGAGTCATTATATACCATAAAGTTATTTCCCCATATGGTCACATAATGTATTATCTGTTTATGAGACACAATTGTGTAAATATTTTTGGCACTTTACCTCCCCAAAGAGACCCAACTGCCATCAAAGAAAAAGTGTTTAATACAAAAGAATAAAAATTTCCATCAATTTTCTCAACATTATCAATTATTCTAATTTTTCTGTTTGATGTTTGAGGAACCACTGAGTTAGAGAAGGAGAGAAGGAAGAAGAAAGGGATTTATTCCCAGAGGGCAGTAAGTTGAAAAATTGGATGGAAATATAAGATTGAAATGGTTTATGTTCAATATTTCTCTTTCAGTGTCCCTTATATACTATTTTGATAATTTTAAATTAAGTCAACATTTAAAAGCAAATAATCCAATTAGCATATTTAATGCCTACTTAATGTATTTATTAGGTAATACCATAACTTTTTCTTGAAAGTTTTCCCCCTTCCCATGATGATAAACTATTTGGGCATAAACTATGCATTTCTATCTTCTTTTGACAATAATAATTTAATTTGCTTATTTAATTCCAAAAGTGCTGCCATTTGAAAGGGGATAGGGACTGGTTTGGAGATTTCATTGGCATAGGGAACGCCTAAACAAAGAAACTTCCTCTCATGGGCAGGAACATTCTTTGAAATTTAGTCTTTGAGAGAATTGTCTATAACACAAAGTGGTTACATTACTTGCTCAGTTTCATGCTGCCAGTTTGTGTCAGAGAAAATTCTTGAAATAGTCTTACTGGTTATAAGGGATCCTTATCTACTATATAACAGTACTTATTCGATCCTGAAAAATCAAATGATAGGCTCTTCTCTCTTCATGGGTTATATTTGCGCTACTAAAGCAGTGCTAGTATCTAAATATTAAGAATCCCTGTGACTTTTTAGGGATACACTGGTGTCCTTTAAGGTGTGAACTTAGTTCTTTACTACTTGTTAAGTGTGTTAAAGTTGAAAGGCAAACTCTGGTCCCTCCCTTTTTCCTTTGCATTCAAAGAAGCTGCCCCTGGATGTCTTTTCTTCCATCTGCTGCATTGTTCCTGATACTGTTGTTGTGAGTATTTTGATTTTCCTTATTTCCAAAGATATTTCCTTTAGTTTGTGTGTATTTGTATCTGAGAGAGAGAGTGTGTGTTTTATAGAAAAGACTTCCAGTAAATGTTTGTTGAATGAATGATTGGATGAAGGAGAAATTTGAAGAAAAAGGCTTTAGTGGCTTTCAATTCCCTTGTGTCCCATTTGTTAGTCCTGTCCTATTTTGGTGCATTCTGCTAGGTTAAAGGGCTGTCCTTGTTTCCTTCTCAAATCTTCTTTGTAGTTTTCAAGCACTGGCTGGGTTTACCTAAGTTTCCATTTTACTTTTTTCTATTTCTCTCTGCTGCTTTTCAGCTTTTTCTATTCTAAACACTGACTTGCAAATTCTGTTCCTGTTTTGGCTATGTCTAAGGACTCTAAGGATTTAAACAGTTTCCAAAATGTTTTCTGTGATGCTTTCATCACAAATTAAATATGTTAATATGCACACATGAGATTTTGTTCAAGAATGTAGTAAATTTTAAACGCAGCAAGTGGGCAAAGACAATAATATTTTTTTTAGATCCCAGCTTCTGTTCTATCCACTGCCTGGTGAGAGAACTATTATTCTAGCTAACCTAGGTTGCTTGGTATATCACAAGGGATAAATCACAGTTAATGATGTGATTTCATAATCAACCCACATGCTGAAGTATGTCTTTGGGATTGCTTGTCTGTTATGAATATTATGAAAAATTAGGGGAAACTGATAATCACATTTAAAAACAGAAACCCTTTTTACAGTAACTTTAGTAATTTCACAAGGTGATAGAACTAGAAGGGACAACTTAAAGATCTAGTTTAACCTCCCATTTTTATCAATAAATAGATAGAAGCTTAAAAGGTTCAATGATTTTTTCCTTCTACACGAAACATTTGGCTTAAATGGTAGTCTCTTAAAAAAATCTCTGCCCTAATATCAGCTTTTTATTTCCTCAAAAAGGAATACTGATATTTTGCCATTTGTTCTATTTCTAAAGTACATATATCTGTTTATATAGTGTTCCTGTGGCATGCAACTGGTTTTAGAAACAGAATGGAAAGGTTGGCTATTTCAGTAAGGATTTATATATAATAACTAATAATAGCTAACATTTAAAAAGTGCTTTAAGATTTGCAAAACCCATTATTTATATCATCTGGTCTTAATAGCTCAATTTCCATTTTGTAGAAGAATAATGAAATGGAATTCTTAGCTTTTTATATTAAATTCTGTTTGGGGGATTTAATTTTAATTTTCATTAATGTTAAATGTTAAATCAATAATCATTTAAATTTGTGTTTATTGAATCATGATACATTTCCAGATGCTGGACGAGAAATGTGTCTTAAAAAACTACTCCAGACTAATTGAGTTCTCCTTATGTCAGGAATTTGCTACTCTTCAGATACTGGCAGATGATTTTCCAGTTTTATCAGGCACTACTCCCAAAAGAAGGCCCTTTGTCATCCTTGGTGGAATGATATGGATCAGAAAAAAAGAGTAAAAAGATAATTCTATTGATATGATTAACTTTCTATTTTAAAGGTCAAAAATCACATATATACATGTATTGGGGGGTAGGAAAAGTAATTTTTTAGTTATTAGGAAGACAAAAGAGTAGTTTAGGGAAGGAATAAAGAAAACAAGTGTTTTGCTCAGAAAACAGAAGTTTGGTTTTCATGTATTTAAATCATTTGTTACTTTATAACTGAAAGAATTATTTGCTGCAAAATTTGATTACAAATCTTAACTTTGAAAAGTTTTGACTTTGCTTTTTTGCTTAATTTTGACACCACTGTTCTCAAATACAAGTTGTTTACACCATTTAAAGTTGCAGAGTTCAAAGGTTAGCCATTAATGCATAAAGTGCAGGTACACTTGTTATTATGTTAGATCCAGTCTTGTTTCCCTTGTTTTTCACTTCCTTATGTTGTAGTAATGCGTGTAGTTATTATTTTGGTAAGGTATTTTAAATCTCCATAAAAATGTTTTTCAAGCCAAATATTTTGTTCTTTCTGAAACTTAATATGACTTCATATTCATAGCAGCTTTGAGTGTGAGTTCTAAGTATATTTACCTATGTAATAATTTTTATAATATGGTAGAGTGTATAGAAATCCAAATTTAAAGTTAGAAAAATCTAGATTCAAATCTTGTTTCTGACACTGGTTAGATATTGTAATCCTGGGCAAGTCTTTTAACCACTAAATGCTGTAGGGGACTTTATTACTATAAATTACAGAGAAGGTACAGATCTACTTTGGTAGAAGGTATCATTTCATGAGAATTCCTTATATCAGTGAAATCATACATAGGCTCAATGCCTATTCTTGAGGCTCATACCACAGTAATTGTATTACTCTAATAATGCCATTTTAAAAAATTAAACAAGTGAAAAAGGACAATAGAAATCTTCATGGTCTCTGTATATAAAGGTTAATCTACTTAATCAAAGTATTTATAAAGTGACTACTCATGGGCCAGGTGCTGACAGTCCCTGATTCCAAATTTTCAATCCCTGATTCCAAGTTTGCAATGTAAATGTAGAAATAAACATGTACCTGTAAAAGCATATAGAAAGTAATTTTTGAAGGGGAAATATACTAGCAGCTGGTGGTGGTGTTGGGGGGGGGGGGGGGAGGAGGCGTTGGTTAGGAAGGCCGGGAGAAGATATCAGGAAAGAACTCTAGTAGAAGGTGGTAATTGAGGTGAGTCTCAAAGGAAACTAGAATTTCTAAGTGGGGGGAGGAGGAGTAAAGGAGTACATTTCCTAGATGGGCAGGAGAGATGAAGTGTTGTATATGAAGGAATAATAAGAAAGCCAAGTGTGGTTGTGGTTGGATTCTAGAGTGCATAAAGGGGAAATAATACAGATAAAGCTGGAAAAGAAAATTGGAGCCAAGTTGTGAAGAGCTTTGAATACTAATCAAAGTATTTTACATTTGATCTTAGATATGATAGAGATTCAATGACGTCTCAGTTGGGTAGTGAAGGATCTGAACTCAGTTTTAAGAAAACCATTTTAGTATTTGGACAGATTGGAATGGGACAGAATTAAGAATCTGAGATATAGAACCTAGTCTTGCCTCTTGTTACTGAGTTAAAAATAAGTCATTCGTTTACTTTCATAAAAGCCATTGCAAAAGGTCACACCTAGAAAATCCTTCTTTTGGGAAAAAATAATCTGTATTTTCTTTTTTAGTTAAAATGATATTATTTTCTCTTTTTCTGAGGCTTTTTGAAGTTCTCTTATTATGAATGCAGAAGTGACCAAAAAAGAAAAAGGTTTGTGTCATGTAGTAGTTGTATAACCTCATTTTTACCTGTTTTATGTTTGAGATAAAAGAAGTGAATTCATAGATTTAGAACTAAGTGGGGCCTGATCTAAAACAACCTCCCCCTTATTTTACAATCCAGGAAACTGAGACCCAGGGAATGACAGATATTGGTCTATTTTTCCACCTCAGTTCCTGTTCAGGCCTCTAAAAAGGGATTGTCATGAATATCAGATTCAGTACCCCTTTTTGTAGGCTAGAGGAGGTTGGAAAATACACTTTTGATCTATTAATGGGGAAAGAGAATCTTTTACCTTTGTCTCATTTTTTCCAGGATTCTCTCCCATTCTTCCCTTTTATCTCGGAAGGGCTTTAGGAGAGATGCACAGACTCCTCATCTTTACAATATTGTTGTTTAAAGAGCTGCTTTGAAATTTGCAGAATATTTAATATAAATTTAAAAAATCAAGTAGCCCTACCCAACATAAAATCTTTTCTCTACTGTTCAAGTTGATAAATTCAAAGGGTGGGTTGCTAGTCACGTCTTAAGCTACTAAGGCACCACCATATTTTTCAAACTGGATTCTTTCCTAGATTTTTACTTAAAAAAAAGTTGTGCTCTATCTGGTTTCATATTTTTATACTCTTTTATGGTTTGTAAAGCGCTTTGGTTTTTAGCCCATCACTTGGAAGGGCCTTTAAGGAAAAGCACTATTATGGCTTTTTATGTAGGCATCCCCAAGCGCCCTGCTTCTTAGAAGTTTGAAGAAGTGAATTGAATAGAGGCTCGAAGAACGAATTAATTAAATGTCTCTAATAAAAGATAAGATAAATGCATTCAGGCAGCTTGACCGCTGATGAAAAATCTATTATTTACAGCTATGGCAATGCCCAGAACACCATGTCGGGAATCATTAACAATAGGGTTTTTTTTTTTTTTTAAGTACTCAAGTCCTGGCTCTCAATTTTCCTTTTCCCTTCTATTACCCATCCTAATTCCAACTACTGACACACCTTAACAGGGCGGGGGGGAGGGGGAGGGAGAGAAGGAAAGAAAGGGACAGGTCCTTTTTGAGTCTGCGCATTGACTTTCTGTAGCCCCTTCCCGCTTTCTCTGTTCCCTCCCCCTTCTCCCGCCCCTGTTTCTACCTGTCACTTGAACTGCCGGGGCGCGCGCCAGTCCTCGTTGGCGCGCGCGCTCCGGCTCCCTTTTCCCCCTCCCCCTTCCCTGTCCGCCCTTAGAAGGTACGAACTCGAGAATGTGTGCGCGACGCCGTCCCGGCCGGCCTTCGGGACTCTGGGGCGGGCCGGTGTGGAAGGAACGCGCTGGGGTGGGGGGGGTCGCGCGCGCGGCCCATCACGTGGTGGCTGTGGGCGGGGCAGAAAGCAGGGGGGAGGAGAAAAAAGGGGAGGGGAGGGGGGGGACTTGGGGAAAAGAGGAGGAGGGCGCTTGGGGAGACTGAGGGGGCGGAGCCTTGGCTTGCCCAAGCTGGTCGGAGGAGGGGGAGAGAAGGCGGGGTGTAGGGGGTTGGCTATCCAGAGCGAGGAGGGAGCAACAGCTGCACCGTAACAATTTACAAACAATCCTCAACTGCAATGGAGAAGCTCAGTCTCCTCCTCCTCAGCAGCAGCAGCAGCAGCAGCCTCCCCAGCAGCAGCAGCAGCAGCAGCAGCAGCAGTTCCAGCAGCTCCACTAGCTCCTCCTCCTTCACCACCTCTGTCTCCTCCTCCTCCTCCTCCTCCTCCTCCTTCTCCTCCTCCTCTTTTTCCTCCTCCTCCTCTTTTTTCTCCTCCTCCTCCTCTTCCTCCTCCTCCTTCTCCTTCTTCTCCAACCCCTGGTCCCCGAGTCCCGCTGCCCTCTGGCAGTAATTACGAGTGGAGAATTAGGGGGCGCCCTTCTCCCTGCCCCGTGCACTCTTCACATACTCCTCCCCAGGCGTCCCCCACCTCAGCCCAGCCCACCTTCTCTCTCCCGCCTGAGGTGAGCCTGCCCCAGGGGAGGGGGCGGGGGGTGCGTGTGTTCAGGGGACCCCCATTCTTAACCCCATAATTTCACCTTCCCTCCTCTGGCAATTTGGGGAGGGGGCGCTGGATTTGGGGATTTCGACATCGGGGTAAAGGCAGTCAGCTTCCACCCCCCCACACACACCTTGTGAGAAGTTGCGTGTATATATGGGGGGGTCTCTTAAAGAGGGGGAGGTGTCAAGGGATGAGTCTGAGGCTGCCCAGGGGAGAAAGGTGGCACCGGGGGCAGGGCTCTCCATGAGGTGTTCGCACAAAAGGCAGAGAAACTCCCTGTCTTCCCTCCCCTCCCTCCCTCCTTCCTTCCTTCCCCCTCCACCTCCTCTCCGCCCCCCACCCCCTGGCTCCTCATTCAAACCCTCAACTCGTGTGGTGTCAGTTTAATCCTGGCCGCCGCTGAGGGAGGAAATGGCAGAGGGGCAGGAGCGGCAGGTAAAGGGGGGCCGGCCAGGAGGGGGAGGGGTGGAGAGGTTTTCTGAGGGGGGGGTGAGATGGGCAGGGAGGGGGGAGGAAAAGGGAGGGGAGAAGAAACGGGGAAGAGAAGAAAACATTTCCTCTGAAGTTCACTGTCTCTGATTTTTTTTCTCTCCCCCCTCCCCCCGCCATTGCCTCCTGGCCCTGGCATCCCCCCCACCTCCAGTCATCCCCACGCTCCCTCGTATTATACCTCTCGGGTCTCTCACCCAACCCCCACTCAAACCCCCATTTGATAATATCTCCACTCCCCATTTTTTATCCTTTTGGTGCCCCCTCCAGCTTCTGATAGCCAGGAAGATTACACTGTCTAAATGAATGTATGCATTAATAGTGTTTGGATAGCTATGTGTAAATACATTTTTATACACGCACTATTTTAAATATTCAAAATGGCTTTTTTTGGGGGGGGGCGACTTGTGAGGGATAGTTAACATTTCTTTGTAAGGAAGATGCTGATCCTAGGAAGGGTTAGTTGTGTGGCTCGTGGGGGGGGGGTGAAAGCTATTAATGAAAAGTTTATCGATCCGTTGTCAGTTTCTTTTCTTTTTCTTTTTCTTTTCTTTTTGTTTCACTAGGGTGCTTTTATTTATTTTGATGAGGTAGTGGGGAGTGTGTTTTGGGAGTTCACCCACCTTCTGATCGTCTGTGTGGCTTCGTTTTAATTGTGGATGGGTAGGAAGTTAGGAAAGCAAAACAATAAGCCCTAACAAGGCGTTAGCAACAACAATAGAGAGCTCTTTAAACAAGGAAAAATGAAATGCTCAACTGATTCAAGATACATCTCCGTCATCTTTTAATCTATAGAAAACCTCATTAGGTTATGTTTTCTATTGCTATTTGGGGTGCTTATTTCTGAAGATACTGAAATCTTCCTGCGTGTACTTTAATGAGCCTCTATATAATCTCTTATGTGTGTGACTCCTTGTAAGTATTTGAATTGAAGTAATAGTTTTGAAGTGGTCTCCAGTACATAGCTATGCGGGTTATTGATTTACTGATGAAAGGCGTTTTGAAAAGGTTTCGTTTACTGTATGTGTGTAAGCAGGTTTTTAAGGAATCGCATGTTTTCTTTTTAAATGACCTTGAGAGCTTAAAGAATAACTTTATAACTCTAGTTCTAGTGGAAAGAAATGGAAGAACAAGCAGAGTTGATAGAGTTAAGCTGAAAATAGAAATGGGAACTTTAAGGGGTCGAAACAGTGAAATGTTAGCATAAAAGTGTGCAAAAAGGGAAGTGTCTTTGAGGAGGTGAAGAGTAGATGAAATAACGTAACTTAAAATAAAAAATAAAATAGATTTTATTCATACTTTGCTAATCCTTCAAATATTAGTGTGATATGATCTGGTAGCTTCAGAGAAGAAAAACGTTTAACTACAAGTTGAATAGCAGGCAGTGACTTGCTGACCAATGATGGCACACTGTTGTTTGTTAAAGGTTTAGTTTTATGTTTATCAGAAGTAGTAATAGAGGGCTTGGACAAAAATGTTTTCACTTCACTTTTGGGAAAGTTTCATCTTTTGGGAAATCTAGGATAAGCCAAATTTTCGAGTTTGAACCAATATTTTACGATTTAAAGGGTAGGGCCAATGAAGTAGGGTAAACTGCATTCTTCCGCGGGTAGAAGGAGGGGTGAGGGTGGGGCTGGGGTTGGGAAAGCGGGGGAGTTTTTCCTAAAAGTTTAGTTACATGAGTAAGAAAGACCTGCCAAGTGTGATGTGCCAGTTCTTGTTACTTTATCAATAGACTGTTTACGATAGTTTTAGCAGCTAAAGAATATTTGAAGATAGTCATATTTAGACTAAATATTTTGACCTGCAGTTACATTATAAAATTGTAAGTCTTTTTCTCTTTTGGAAGTTAGCCTGTAAAGAATTGAAGCTTTTTTCCTTAGCTTGTATTAAAAATGGCAATCATGGATTGATTGACTAGTTTGGGATCAGTAAATGGGTTTTTTATACGTATTAAAATATCTCATTTAATATGTTTCTAGGTATTTTGCAATCATTAAACTGTATATAGCTATTTAAGAACCATAGATCTGATTTAGTTCAGGTTGATTCAATTATGTCTTCATCGCTTTTGAGTTGGTTGAATGACTTGACATGAGATTAAGCACAACAAAAGAAAAGGCAGGGTAACAACAGCTGCCTTCCAGTCCTGGAACACTAGTGGTCTTTGCTAGAAGGCCCTTTACCTTTTCTTTTGTCTGGTGTCAAGTAGTAAGTTTAAATGCTCACATTATACTGTACTTTGTCATGTAAGGGTGTGCTATATTGATCTTCTATATTATTTAAGATGTTATACTTTTAATACGTTGAAAACAAGTGAGCTACTTCATGTTTTAAAATGTTTAAAAAATGTGAAAAGACAAGTGCACAGAAATACCTAACAGCTTTTTTAGTCAAAAAGTTGGACAAAGTCACCACTAGTTTGTACTTGCATAGTTAATGTGTGCTAAGTACATTTAAGGTGTGTCCACCTCATGGCTGCTGAAGTTTTAAAAAATTTTTTTTCCTTTTGAGTAGTCGTATTATTCTAGATTCTGTTTTATTTAGTATTTAAGACAATTTTTTTGATCTGATTATAATGGAAAATTCTGTTCAAAGTCTTGAAAAATGAATTTACTGCCCTTTATCATACATGTGCTATTAGAGTTAATAAAAAGCAATTCTTTGCTTAAAATAAGTTCAATTGTTGATAATTACATATATATATATATAAAACCCCAAGTTCATTATGTGAAATGGCTGAAAAAACAAGTTTAATGGCTTTCTGTGTATTTGGATTTTGAATATTGGTTTGGAGAGGAAGACAGCCTTTTGAAAAGAATTGCATGTCTATTTGCATGTAGGAGGAGGAAGTAGGAAAAAAAGACTGACTTTATAGGTAAAGTACACATATTTTTCCCTTAGTTTCCAACTTCATTTAATCCTTTTATCTTTATAACACCTTTCCTACCCTAAACCTTTGCTTGTCTTTTAATAACTTTTGAGCTAGAAATTGAAGGTTTGTATTTTATGTAAGTGCCTTTCACTTATGTTCAAAAAAGGGCAAGGGGAGGGAAGCATCTAGAAATTATGGTTAGAAGAATGTTTTGTTTTTTTTTTTTTTTTTTTTTTAAGAAGTCTATTTAGGTACAATTATATTTTTACAGTGTTAAGGGGATGGGGAAGACATGGAGGAAGGAGATTGTTGTTATTAACTTAATAGGCTTGTAGTTCCTTTAGCACATAGGTATTTCATGTTTGCCTCCCTAAATATTTTAAGTTTGACTTGTCCTTTTTAAAAATTAGGCTTCCTGAATAACAGGGTTATAGTAATCTATCAAGTCTCCTAATATCTATCAAATCTTTTCATTTTCAGATGCCTGATTTCCTCCTCCCACTTTTAAAACAAAAGAAATTGACAACACAAATCTTACATTAAAAAAAGATTTAATATAGTTTTGACCCAGCAGGGCTGTTTTTACTTAGTCTTGGAGCTCTATTAATTCTAAGATGCTTGATTAGAACATCAGGGGACATTACTATTTTTTCCCCTTTATGAAATTGTTATCCATAAGTTGTTAAAATAAAAAAAGCTTCCCAAAAACATTTGGTTGAAAAATGTACTTTTGAACAATTTTAATGATATTTGATTTTTTAAAACAATTCTGGCAAAAAAGAATTTACTTATCTGGCTTGTTTCCTAAAGTAGATAATTTTATGTTCTGAGTAAAGCTTCTAACATTGTTCTCCTTATTCACATTTCTGGTATTTAAACTTCCTAGTTAAAGTTGTCACACCCACTTGAATGAGTGATGCCAGGGCACACTCTAAATTGTGATTTTTTTTTTTAAGAGTTGTCAGACAAAGCTTGATTAAATGTGATAGTACCAACTGTTTAGCATATTCCTAACTTTCCCATTTAAGGTTAATCCTAGCATATACCTAATTTTCCATTTAAGGCTAATCCTTTAACGGTATATTTTACCAGTGGACTAGAAAGATGTTGAGACAAGTAAGGTGAAGACTACTAAAATTTTTTTTATTGGATGGAATTAGATTATAAACACCTTCGTGAGAATAGGAAGAAGGTTTCTTTAATCTTTGCTTTTCCCCAGCTTTTAGTAAGGCACTTTTCCTTTAGTAACTTAAGTGCTACTTAAGTTTTCTTTTGCATTTCACTCAGTGAATATGACAATTGGATATAAGCAAGCAGTTATTTAAACCTATGGTTTCAATGATAGGAAAATAAGAACTGACTTGCATTAGTTTTCAAATTACTATAAAACAACCTTATCCCTTCCTCATTCCTTTCCCTCCCCTCCCTCAGCAAAAACAAAACAAAATAAAAAAAATCTGGGAAGTGTAGTATGGTTTTTATTCAGAGAACAAAATATTTTTATACTTTTAGCATAAATGGAGCCAATGAACATGTAGCTACTAATGGTAGTTAATTTACACATCTTGTTTATCTCAAAAGACAAAATCTTTTGTAACTAGGGTAAATGTAAATTGTCATTTAGCTGGAATTTTTACATTTTTGCCTATGGCAGCAGCAAACATGTACTGCACATAAGAATAACATTTTCTGAAGTTAGTCATGGGGGAGTAAAACATTTGTCATTATGATTTCTGTTTTGATTATATGTGAGATTTCAGTGCTTAAACTGTTTGCTGAAATATAAATACAAAATTGTAACAATTGGGTAATAGTGACAATTTTCCCCATTTTAGTGTAAAACTTCTTTTTAATGAACAAATTTGTATGGTCATGCAGGGCAAAGAAGCTTTTAAAAATCAGACTTTTGGAGGATATAGGAAACTAATTTTAAAGAAGTTTTTAAAAAAGCAATTCTTTTATAAAATCACCAATCCATCATGAACAGGTTGACTTCCTCTGCAATAATACTGAATTGTTACTAAGTAGGGAAAGTCCCATGCATCCAGTTACCATCAAACATTTTTCTGCTTGGCACTACTAGGATGTTCATCAGATAATTCTTCATATTAGATAACTTTTGTTAGTTTAATATTCTAAACATTTCTATCATTTCCTTCCAAAGAGAATAAGACAAAAGAAAGGTTCTTGGAAATTTTGGTGCGTAGTTTGGTCATTTATGCTAAAGTTGTGTAATAAGACTACTATTACTTAAAAATAGTTTAAACCATACAAAGAATTAGACATTTGCCTAATTATTTTCCTTACTTTTCCTTATGTCTTTGGAGGCAAATCCATGTATTTTTATTTTAAAGTGGTAATGCAGAGGCAGATGTCTTTTTTTAAAGCTAGATTTATGTTTTGGCATTCACATTCATTAGTTTTCCATTTTGCCTTCTTACCCCCCCCCAAAAAAAAAAAAAAAAAAAAAAAGGAATGTCTTGCCTAGATATACTCATTGGAGGTAGAACCTGTATCAGTGTATTCATTTCACTAATCATTAGGAATGATGGTACACTTGATACATTTAACGTCAATCTCATATTCCAGTTTCACCTCAAGGAAAACAGACTAGTCTAAAACTAAATGTGGCAATTAAAGGTGGATGACCTATATTCCATTTATATGGTTAAGATGCATAAATATGCATATGAATATTTTACATATTTAAAAGAACTTTTAAAAGATAAATGTTTTCTTGTTACAATCAACAGTATTTTAAAAATTCTAATAATTACAGTACATTTTAAATTCTCTTTGGAGTTTTTTTTGGGTGATTGATAATAAATTTCTGTAATTCCATTAGTTAAATTTCAGTTCTTATAAACAATAATGATATTGGTAAAGGGGAAAGTGATGATATTTTGTAATGTGGATATTTTAAAAATAGTTCCCATTTATTATGTATACTAAAGGAATGACATTTTCAGTGGTGTATACTATAAACTTACACAAAATGTTTATCATTACCTTCAATCATTCATAAAAGGAGACTCATTTTTCAAAATGAACTAGTTAGTTAAAAAGGGGTCAGGAAACTTAGCTTTCATATTATTGCAACCCCTCCCCCCCAACTAAATGAAGAAACTTTTGAGATTTAAAAAACAAAACAACCTGTGTTGTTGATGAATATTGTCAAATAGTAAATAAAGCTGAAATAATTGTTACTGTTGCAGTAATCCTATTGTCTCCTGGAAAGGAATAGAGCCATGTTATGAAAATGTGAAGTTCATGAGTGTCAGTTTTAAAATTTTTACATTTTGTGGTTTGCTTATCATTTGAACTTCATTTCTGGTGGGGAGAGAAGTAAGTGTAGGTTAGAACCATTTAAAAAATCACAATATTGTAATCTGTTAAAATAGCTCTTAGGCTTTAATATACTTTAATCCCATCTAATGTTCCCAATTCTTTAGAGTAAACAGGTTAAATAGTGGAATATCTTATTCACAGAAGTGTTTATCTAATTTTTTTTGACTTTTCAGTGACTTTATCTTTTATGCTTTTTAGAGAATTCAGTTTTGAAGGAGCATTTCAAACAGCAATTCTGCCCAAACTATGTAATTTTCAATGTTGTTAATAGAAAATAAAATTAATGTTTAAAATTAATTCAATTAAGGTCATATTTAAATTGACAGTGAACTTCATTTTACAGTCTAAATATATAAATTCCGACAATCTCTAATCTTACAGCTAAATTTTATTAGCATGATTACAGTAATAGAATATGCCCTCCAAAATTTTTTACAATTGAAACTTATTTGCATGTGGTTTCAAGAAAATACGCTTTCTGTATAATTTTCCTAGTTCTCCATTAGATCTGGTAGAATAAATTATAATTTCCTATATTAATTTTGAACTTCTTCATTTTCTCTCTCTCTCTTTTAATTTAAGTATTTTGCTTTAGCTGGCTACATTAGGAATGTGTGCTTGCCCATTTGGCCTATGGGTTGTGACCTTGGTTATTTCCTTGAAATAGTGATGAATGATTTAAAGTTACAAATTTACTGATTGCCACTATAGATTATGGAGATGTTTCTCCACTTGTCAGACTGAGAAAAATATGTACAGTAAGTACATTCTAATGTCTTTCAAAAGTAGACTACTTTTAGAGAAGCTGCAAACTGCATAGCTAGAACTTGTATTTTTACACTCTGGCTGAAAATTAGATAGTTGGGCAGACAGTGACAGTTTGTTAAAGTTCTGAGGTCTTCAAGTCTCATCTGAAATGTATGCTATAGTAAAAAATTGGATATATAAAAGTCTCTCATGTCCCAAAGTGATAACTTATTTTTACCTACCTTTTGGTACATAAAGTTTTGAGTTGGTTTTTTTCCAGTAATGCAGTTTTAGCCTCATCAGTGATTTTGAAAATACAGACTGTATTCTCTTAATATTTCTAACAGGAGACTAAATTTGGGGTGTTTGCGGATAGCAATTTTAAAAATGCATCTTAAAGTTAACAAAATGTTTAATACAATGTTCTGCATTGTATTACAGCACATCATATATAAGAAAAGAATTGGAAAAGTTTATTTTAAAGAATTTTTAAAGAGAAATATGATGTTAAAACATTCTTCTGAAAAAAACAATGTGTTCATTAATAGTGATAAAACCTTATGCTCTATATCAAAATTGGAAAACATTCTCCCCATCATAGAAATTGAAGATATTCCTGTTGTAATTTTGTAACTGTCTCTGGAATTTAAAAGTATGATAATTTTTATGAAGTTTTATTCTTTGAGTTGGAATAAATTAGAGCATGTTTCAAATATAAGGAATTTAAATGTCTAGTGCTACTTTTAATTAAGAGTAGATGGAAAACATTAGGAAAAAAATTTTTAAATGAGCATTATCTTATGAATGCTCAACACATTTCAACACATTTGAAAATGAGCACCTATAGGCTATTCACTAGGCTTTTTAACAGATGTCAGTTTCAGTCTAAATAGTATAAAAAATGGATTTTCATTTGTTTTAGGATACAGAATGGTAAGAGAGAGAGGATTTTGAAATTAAGAGGACTGGGTTCATTGCTCTTCTTTCACACTGTCTGTTACTTTAGACAAGTCACTTACTTTCTTTGGGCTTTTGATTACTCAGCTTCCAGCTCTAGAAATTCTGGATTCCAGGAACTTCAAGATAATGATATCCTACATAACAATCTGAATTCAAATCAAAGATTTGAATTTTTCATGATCCATTTGTTTTCTAATGAAAAGGGACACCTGAGATTTGTTTCTTAATAGAAAAAAAAAATTTTAATTGTATTTAATAGCTCATAAATCAATATCTTTAGTACATTTTGAGTAATGAAAGCCAAAATGTATGGAGGGTGACCCAAAAGCCTTTGTCAAATAATCAGTAAGATTTTGAGGACACCCTTTTTAGTATTTTTGCAACTGTATTTTACATAATCTCATTTATGTTACCATTGCCTGGTAAGATAGATACTACAAGTGATAATATCTCCATTATGTAGATGAAATAATGTAAGGTCCAAAGAAGTTAAAATGACTTGCTCAAACATTTCATAATAAGAAATTGTCAGAGATGATTTTGAACTCAAGGTTCCCTGATATCAGTTGCAAGGCTCTTTCCATTGCCCTATGTTCTAACCTACCTTTCTTTTTTTCTTCCTTTTCATTTCATCTGTTTAGCTGTACTTCAGAAATACAGCAGGTGTCAGCAATGTGGCAATTAGATTGTTATACTAAGACCTGCCCAAATTGTGCTTTTCATCAAACATTGTGCAATCTTGCATTTGTTGATTTTAAGATCTTCAGATTCAGAATTACTGGTACTATATTTAGTAATGCACCAGTGTATAAAGAATCTAAAAGATTTATTTTTTGAATACTTATTAATATAAGATTTTTAAAAATTTTGACAAGTACAACATTTTGTCTCCTTTTGTTTATGTTGGGATTATTTAGGTAAACTCTGTTATGTATCATAGTATGCAGTTATATTGGTTAACCATATATCTTGAGTGTCTAGGTATAAGGCTGTGAAGGTCATGTGCCTTTGTTTTCTTGATCTTTATTTAGAATATGATATAATTGAGGTAGTTTTTTCTTATGTTTATATTATTCAGCAAACATTTATTAAGATTCACTAAATGCAAGTCACCATGGTGATAGTTTTATCTGCCTATAATTCTAAACAAGTATATAGAATATTTTACATTGTGTTTTCCTTTCTCCCAATTATTTAATTATCCAAAAAGTCCACTTGGCTTATCATGTATTTTAATTGTCTTTACTTAGAATTTAATTATTTTTAATTTTTTGTCTTGAAAATGTGATCTTAATATTGTTAAAGATATTCAATATCTCATTGATCTTTTTAGCAACACATCAGTAGTGTGAAATTTGAAGTATACAATAACTAGTATATATGTACAATTATAGATTAAGGGATGTGTGTGTGCCTTTTGTGAGATTGGGAAGGAAGGACAGTTGTCTCTGAATTTATCTGATAGAGTGCTGATTTTATAGCAGCTTTAGAGTATGATTTACTTTTTATAATATTCTAGGAGAATAGCAAGTGTCAGATGGTAGCTGCAAATAGCAAAGATACCATATTTTAACTTATTGAAACTAGATTATTTTAGAATTTTTTTATTATAACTTTTTATTTACAAGATATATGCATGGGTAATTATATTAACACAGATTTTTGAAAATATTGCTCCATGGCTTGAGTACGCCCAAATTATACTCAGCGATACTGTGATTTCATTGTTACAGTGAAGTACAGGCTGAAAAATTATTTCTTATCCCTTCCAGCCACTTATTTAGTCTAGAGTAAAGAAGTCAAACATGATGGGATACAACACCCCTTGTAATGCTGGATCAAAATGTAATTGGGAGATAGTTAACAAAAATAAATAAAAATACAATAGAACATAGATAAACATTAATCTGGTTTTCTAAGTCTCCCACCAGGGATCCTTGGGTATGATTTAGTGGCTCCTGTTTCTATTTGAACTTGATGCTACTGACCTAGAGCCCTGATAGACTGTCTCACACCAGGGTTTTAAGCATCCATTATGTGTCAGGTTATATTTGAACCCAAGTTTTCTGATCCTTCTAGCCCTCTATTCATCATACCAAATTGCCTCTTGTAAATAGAAACACCCATGTCATAATAATTGTGCTTTTTAAAAAAGATTGAGTCTGAAGTATAGCTTACATAAATTCTTTACATAAAACAGTTATATAAAGAGTAGTGGGATAGGAGTTCATTTTCTAGTTCTGTTAATAAACGGTTACTATAGGTAAATCATTTAATGCTTTCAGTCTCTCTTGCTTTAAATTGTGTACTAATACTTGTACTCTACCTCTTTCAGGCTTATTGTGGAATAATGTAGAGGGCCAGAACTCTGGAGAAATATATTTGAAACAAGGATACTTATAACATGTTAACTCAGTGGAATTGTTCTCTAGTTCACATATATTTAGTACTTATCATGGTGATGTAATGGTTCTTTAGTTAATGTATACATAGAGTGCTGTAATGATGTACTCATACCAGGGTATTTAAGGGCTGAGAGGAGTGGAAATGAGACATAACATCTTTGAGCATCCTCCTGGTGGCTCTCTTGCCTCCTGCACTAAGAATCAAGACTGGGTCAGACTGTGACAGACACAGACTGTAAAGGAGACAGAGTGAAGTTGACTCTAGACTCTATTCCTGACTATCCTAGTGGTGTCTGTCCTGCTAAGACTAAGGCCCCTGGGAAGGACTTCCAGAAAACTAGCCCGAACATTACAGGATAGCATATTGGTAAACCTTAAGGTAATAAATAATTGATAATTATCCTGGTTTAATCTAGGGAGCTACAGCAACATGGGATTTATTTGGGGGATTATTACAAAGTACAAGTTGAGGTATGGAGTTAGATATTTTTAGAGTGTGCTGTTCAAGATATGAAGGCAATATAGAATAAATATATAGTTCTTGCTGTCTAGGAGTTTACAGTTTAGTAGCTTGTGAAGGTATCCTAACAACATTACAAATTATCTTGTGATTAATGTGAAAAAGAGGTCAAACATGGGTGAAAGATTAGGGAGGAGAGGGATCGCTTGGAGCTGAGAGAGTTGGGATTGATGTATTTCCACAAAGAGGTGACATCTCATTTGAAACTTGGAGGATTCACTGGACAGGAGATGAAGAGACTTATTGCATGAAGCCTGGGAAGTATATACAGTATGTGGGAATGTAAATTCTGTGAAGTAAGTTTAGAAGAGTAGATGGGAATCACATTGTGAAGAGCTTTTAAATGCCACGGTATAAAAGGTTCATATTTTGTCTTGTGCCATAGAGAGCTGCTAAAGATCTTTGAGGGAAGTAAATGATAGTATTAGATTTACTTACTAGAACTAAGACTTTTATTTGAGAGGTGAAGAGGAATTTGAATCACAGTGGTAGAAGTAGAAAGTTCTGATGGAAATAACAGTGGCTTAAATGGAAAAGGGATGAGTTTAGTGGTGTGTCTTTGAAACATTCAGGTAAAGGTATCTGGCAATTGGAAGTGTGGGTGTTGAACTCTTAGTTAAAAGTGCTGATTAGGAGTAAACTTTATTTAAAAAGAGATAATTAAAATGGAAGTCTACTGTAGGATCTAGAGAAGGAAGGGAAAGCTAGGCTAAATAGAGATTCTTGGGAAAGAGGGAGAAGAAAATGGAAGAGGAAAAAGAATGAATAAAGTAGTAAACTGTAGGAATAGAAAAAGTCAGACTCAAACTCCAAGCAAAAGAGAGAGGTGTGGTCATCTGTGTCTAGGGCAGATGAAGCCTAACAGAATCACTGCTCAAAAAAGCAAAGAAACAGTCATAGAAGGAAGTGTGGAGAAGAATAGGAGTCAGAAAGGAAAATTTTTCATTTGGAATGACTATTGTAATAACTAAAAAATTTGGAGATAATTTTTAAGAATTTTAATATCTGTGATATAAGAATTTAATCATTAGAATTGAATTCATACAATTAAGATTAGCTTAAGCCAAAAGTTTCATACCTTAAAAAAAATTATTTCCCCTAGCCAGTGTATAACATGGATCATATAGCTTTTGTAATTAATAAAGGAAAACTGAACAAAATTTGATATATGAATTATCATATAGCATTTTATTTTAAACATTTTATACAATAATTTATTTCACAACTTGTCTGTAGATTTACTAAAGAATCTCTGATAACTGCTTTAACTAGAAAAGTTAGTTGTCACTTTCCAAAAATGGTATGTCATTTTAGGTTCTGCTTATCTCTTAACTTGTTTAGTGCCTAAAACTTGTAATATTATAATAGGGTTACCTAGCAGCATGCATTAATAATATGCTTCAATTAGATCAAAATAGGCAAAACTACTTAGTTTTTTCCCCCCCTTCACTTAAGTGAAACCTTTGAGAAAAGGTGATTCTTGTGGAAAACAGGTATTGATACTCCATATTGATCAGTCACTCTGCAATTAATTAATTGTTTACTGTGTGGTAGTTATAGGGCTAGAGTAGGTTTTGGTTCTAGATTTCTTCCTTCTGCTGTACCTCAGGAATGAGTAGGGTGATTTTAGGAGTGGCCTCCATCTCTCTGCTAAACAAACTGAAACTGCGCCACAAACTGTTCTGGATCCAAAGGGGACTCCCTGGGCAAGGTCTGGGTTTGACTTATTTATAAAGTATAGTTACACAGGGTCCTCAAACTACGGCCTGCGGGCAAGATGCGGCAGCTGAGGACGATTATCCCCCTCACCCAGGGCTATGAAGTTTCTTTATTTAAAGGCCCACAAAACAAAGTTTTTGTTTTTATTATGGTCTGGCCCTCCAACAGTCTGAGGGATGGTGAACAGGCCCCCTATTTAAAAAGTTTGAGGACCCCTGGTATAGTAAAACTAAGCATCTGATTTTCTAAATAGTTTAGGACTTATTATAGGACATTATTCAAGGATAAACATCATGGTCCAGGCTTATGTTAAGGGAAGTATGCTTTTCTTGTTTTTCAATTCTGAGCACCTCAAAGCACAGCTGATTTTCTTTCCTTCACTTTTATCTAAAGCAGTATGTGTAACCACTTTAACTTGTTGCATCATTTAAAATTAATTTGTTATTAGAATCTAGATTTAGTAACTTCTTATGAAATTTTTACTAATGGACTATAGTCAGAAAGGTAGTATTAAATATATGAATAAAAAGGATTATGAAGCATCATTTCAGTTATATATGTATGTGTCATTATATAGTGTCTTGCTTATATGTAAACAGAATAGAAAAACCCAAACCTATCCTCATATGATAAAATATAGGTTTCTAAAGTAGCTTTGAATTTTTGGTTTACTTAAAAAAAAAAAAAAAGATTTACCTTAAACTAATGTCTGTGTTTCTTTTCCTCTTAATAGGAATTAGAAATTCTTTATCAACCTTGCTGGGATTGACTTCTCCCTGCTCAACTGGATCATTCAAATTCCATGGAGGCATAAATAGAACTAATTTTTATGCTGATTTGATACAAACCAAGTTTGAAACAGTCTTAGGAATCTTTGTTTATGGAGGTAACTTGACTTCACCTACATCAGTGATTCCTCTAGCTTATAAAAATAAGCATAAAATTGATTGTGGACATTTGTAATATTTGCCATAATACTGATACCTAGTTTAGGTTATATGTCATAAAAGTGTCCTTATAATAACCCCAGAAATTCCTTGAGGGAATTTTGACATTATTCCTCTTAAAATATAACTGAAAAGTGGCAGAAACATGCCAACTCAACCTCTCTTAGCCTACATTGATGGGCCAGATGTTATAGCCAGTACAGTTGATTCCCGTATGGAAATTAATGATGCATCAATATCAATAAAAGGGACCAACACAATTTCTTGCAAAAACCTGCAGGACAAATTTTTAATACAAGCAGAAGGATGTATGCCTTTGGACTGTATGTTTTGTGAACAGACTTTTAAACATCCAGAAGATCTCAGTAAACATGTCTTAATGCAACATCGACCCACACTTTGTGAACCAGCAGTTCTCCGTGTTGAAGCAGAATATCTTAGTCCTCTTGACAAAAGTCAAGTGAGAACAGAGTCTCTGAAGGAGAATGGCAAAGAAAATGAAGAATTCAGCTGCGAAGTCTGTGGGCAAACATTTGGTGGAGCTTTTGATGTAGAGACCCACATGAAAAAACATAAGGACTCTTTCACTTACTGGTGTAATGTATGTGGAAGAAGATTCAAAGAACCTTGGTTCCTTAAAAATCATATGAGGACACACACTGGCAAACCTGGCTCCAGGAACAAACTACAGCAAGGCTTAGATAGTCCAATAACAATAAATGAGGTTGTACAGGAGCAAGTAGCTGAAATTATCACATCGCCTTACAAAATCTGCATGGTTTGTGGCTTCCTATTTCCAAATAAAGAAAGCCTAATTGAGCACAGTAAAGTACACACCAAAGAGTCTGTTTCTACTAGTGAAACACAAACTGTTGACTCTTGTGAAGGAGGAATGTCATCTCAGAGGGAAGAATTTCTTCAATTTCTAAACTTGAGACCAAACCCAACATCTGAAAAAATTAAGAAACCTGCAAAATGGATAGCTGAGCTAGATCCATTTAATACATATCAAGCATGGCAGTTGGCTACCAAAGGCAAAGTTGCTGTTGGCCGTGGAGAAGTGAAAGAACCAGGACAAGAGGGAAGTACAGACAATGATGATTCATGTTCAGATAAAGAAGAACTTGGAGAGATTTGGAATGCCAATAAAAGCCATAATGAAAGTACTGGGAAGTCCAAAACAAATAAAAACAGTTGTGGGGGAATTGGCCTTTCACAAGACAAAGAAAAGATTAAACACACTAGTGGTGAAGTGCCTTCAATGGATGTGGATCCCAAATTAACACATAACAAAGAGAAACCAACACATTGCTCAGAGTGTGGCAAAGTTTTTAGAACATACCATCAACTAGTCCTTCATTCAAGAGTTCATAAAAGAGAAAGGAGAACGGATGCTGAATCTCCAACTTCTATTGAGGGAAGGCAACATAGAACATATTCTCCAGATTTAACCACAGCTCTAGATGAAAATGGAACAATGGATCGAGTGGAAGGTGGTTCTGAAGATGGATCAGAAGATGGACTTTCTGAAGTACTTCATTTAGGTAAGCAGTAGTATTTAATGATCCTTACTCCAAATTATTTTTTTTAATATTGTTGTATTTTGAGGATTAAGTACTGTAGCATAATGAAAATTTCATTAGAGACCGCTCTTACTAGCTGGTCATTACTTTCTGATATCTAATTTCTTTTGTTAAATGATCCACTTAAGGTTAATCTTTAATTTCTTCCAGCTTTGACATTTTGTTTCTCTTGTTGGTATACAGAGGATTAAAAGCATGGATATGATCAGTGTCAAGTGGGGATGGCACTGTTATTTGAATTTTCCAGAATTCATGATTTAGTTTTTTTTTTTTTTTAAAGAAATAATCTTTTTATTTGGTTCTTTAGTTAACAAATTACACATACTCCCAGTTCCAGCCAGCTGTCCTACATATTAGGGGGAAAAAATCCAAACCAAAAAAATTTAAACACTAGCACCATCCTATGTGAGGAGAAATAGGGGAACTATTTGGGAAGACCTTTCTATATACTACAATGTAACTAATATTCTGAGATTGCTTTACCTAAAAATAATCAGTAAATATGTAATGAAGATGTGAGTTTGTCAGAAATATTGCAATTCCAAACTTTTATATTGGTAGAAAAATCTTTTGTGTTCTCCTTCACTGTCTTAAGTTGTGCTACTAAAAAGTATATGTTCACCAGAAACAAAATTAAAATATTAAAAGCCTTAAGCCATTAAAAGACATAAATACATTTATCAAGCATATTAGTGTATCTTGGTGACAAATTTCCAAAATAAAAGTATTCGTTAGGTCTGTGAACCATTTTTCTTGCAGCATTACATGATTTTTAGTAATGAGGTAGATATCATAATTTAGAAATGTCAGTGGCAAGCTAACTAATAGGTGAGTATGGAAGAAAAAATTATCTCATTAATATTTATGATTACCTTGTAAATTGAATACTACTTTAGAATTGGAAGACTTTAAAGCTGGTTTTGGTTCTGCCATTGGCTTGCTTAATAATCTGGTAAGATTTAATATTCTTGAATCTCAGTTTCTGCAATTGTAAAATAGAATTAATGATACTTGAAATTTTTGCTGTTTCATAGAATATGTGAAATGGTATAAATAAAGTATTTGAGTTCTAAAAAATCAGAACATTATAAACAGTGATATTTTTAGTTTTAATATCCAGTGTTTTTTTTTTTAAATAATGCATATTCAATATTATTTGGAAACTTGTATAATTTATAAGAGAATGGAATGTATAGTATCAAGTCTGTCACACAGCTTGAAATGAGAAATTGCAAACATTTAACTAGATAATTTCATGTGACACCAGTGAGGATTAGTAAATTGACTCTTTCAAATTAAGGGACTTATTCTTCAAAATGAAGTTTGTGTCCATATCACTTCTTTCTAAGAAAGTCTTGTGAATACTAAGTGATGCTTTCATTTATGAGTCTTAACTGAAATACCAACCAGTGATTCATATGGTCTTTTCTAAGACCCAAAGTATATTAGAATTTTAATGTGTTATTTCATAAGGATATTCATTTCAAACTGGAAGGGACCAGCTCCTCATTTCACAAATTAGAAAACTGAGACAGCATGTTTAGAGATTATTGGTTCAGGGTAATTAAGGTAGCAAGGAAATCATACCAAAGTTTTCTGACTCTAAGGCTCTTTCCATTGCATCCTAAAGGAGTTTTGAATGGTATTTTAGCCTAATTCCTTCACTGTTGCTTGACATTAAACAACAAAGTATTTTGGAAATATGTTTTTGAGTTAGATATTAAGAATCTTTTAAGTCAGGTGTGTAGCAGAGATAAGACATCAAAGAAAATTTCTTCAGGCACAATGGGCAGTATAACTTGAAGATAAATTTTGTTAAGGTGCATAACCTTAAGGGATTAGTCCATCATTTGTTGTGGAATATTGTATCAGTTTGCTTAGAGTCTAGAAATTGTTATAAGGAGAGAAAAAACTGTTATATTGGAATTGATCAGCCTTGACAACTTGATTTTTGTAATTGATGACATTTCTTTGTGTGGCATGCCTCCTCTTCAAGATGTTACTATTTTTAAGAAGCACTTCCTTGAAGGAGAAAAATAAGCTAAGTTTTTTGTTTGACTACTATTTTGGTCTTACAGTTTAATATACTGAAAAGAATTCAATAAATTGTTTAAGTTTGGAGACTAACATGGTTTAAGAAGGGATATTTTGTGCAGATCAATGCTTATTAGATAATATATTTTAAAAATTTCATTTAAATTTTGTCATATCCTGCTTAACACACATTTTAAGTTTTTCTTTCTTGTTAGAGGTTACGTTGCACTTACTACCCCCTCTAGTGGTAATTTATTGCTTGCTCCTAAATGAATTTCTGTGTCTTCAGAAAGGAAGAATTGGTAACTTATTGGCATGACTTTCTAAATTAGTCACTTTGAGGACACATGAGGAAGACTACCTCATGTATTTTAAAATCCATTAGTTATCACAAACTTAATAAAAACATAAAAAATCATGTCTTTTCTCTTATGTATTGTTATTGTACCAATAAGTACACATAATTTCCCATAATGTCAATATGTTTAGAAAATTTTGAGTTTTTCAATAATTCATTTTCATTAAAAACAATTCTTTCATTAGTGACAATTACAGTAATAGCTAGAACAGTTACTTTGTAATTTATCAGTGTATTTGATTCATGTGCCTCACTGTTTTATTACTAATATAAATATTTTTGTTTAAGATAAAAATGAAGATGGCTTGGAAAGAGGAAAAATTAAACATCTTGCTTCATCCAGAGAGTGTAGCTATTGCGGAAAGTATTTCCGTTCAAATTATTACCTCAATATTCATCTCAGAACTCATACAGGTAATAGAATTTTCTTTCATAGACAATCCAGTCAATTAGAACTTTTGGTAAAAATAGCATGTTTTGATTTAGTTCTCTTACCACTTTTGCCATAAATTCTTTTTCATTTTTTTGCTCTCTAAGAATAAATATTAGCTTAATTTTACATTGCATTTGATGGGTCATTAGTCCTTTCTTTTTAGTATAATTACATGAACTAATCTGCATCCCCTTAAAGTATTTTGAAATTCTTTTACATTTCATTAAATTTGTATCACAATTCTTACCTTCATTGTTTTCTATTTGTTAAAAAATTTTTTTTCTCATTAATGTTTCCTAATATCCTCAAACCTTTTTAATGTTTCCTTTTGTGACTTTTAGATTAATACGAAATGAGAATAGTCTTGAATCTTATTTCCAAATTGCTACTTTGTTCTAGATTAAGATAGTATTCAGTTTCAATTGCTTAACTAAAATGTTTCATTTTTAGTAATACTAGATAATTCAGATTGGCAGGAAAGGGGAGATTTACACACACTTCTTTGGCTGTCCTCTTCCTGATATTATTTCTATTTGAAGGTTTTATGCAAATTCCCAACTACTTAGAAACAAAAATGAGATAGGAAAAACTTGGTCTTCTGGGGCATATCTAAGTCAGACTAAATTCTTATTAAATGGAAGAAAAGTGTTAGCTGTTGTCTTTTGTACCGAAAACTACTTTAAAATATGATTTTTTTCAAAATGTGTTTTAAAGTTTTTTTTTTATTTCAAAATTTTTTATTATATTGATAATTTAAAATATTGTTTCAGGTGAAAAACCATACAAATGTGAATTTTGTGAATATGCTGCAGCTCAGAAAACCTCTTTGAGATATCATTTGGAGAGACATCACAAGGACAAGCAAATTGATATTACCACTGAAGTAAAGAATGATGGCAAAAGCTCACTACTGAGTCGGGAAACTGAAGATATGCTATTAACAACTGATGGTGCTCAAACCAAAAATTTGAAAAGGCTTTTTGATGGTGCCAAAGATACTAAAGGCTGTACACCTGCAAAACAACATAAAGAAATGCCTTCTGCCTTTCAAAATGTTTTGGGAAGTGTACACTCAACCATAAACAGGGAAACTCAGGATTCCAGTAAAAACACAGTTGATGAAAGTGCTGATAAAATGAACAAAAGTATAGTCACTCCATACTTGGACAAATTGAAAAAGAAATCGCTAATTGAACCTCAGGCAAATAATCCTGTTCGTAAAATAGAGAAGGATGTTCTTTCTGGCAGAGGAGATACTATCCATGAAAGTGAAGTAAATAACATAGATGAAATAAAAGAAAGTACTCCTATCTGTAAACATAAACCAAATATGGATTTTGAAGAAAAACCTTTGAATTTATCCATTGGATCTACCCAGGAATGTGCAGCTGTGTCTATCAGCAGAGGTTTATTAGCAACAAGCACCTGCCCATTTTGTACTTATAGAACATTTTACCCAGAAGTTCTGATGATGCATCAGAGATTAATGCATAAATACAATCCTGACATTCATAAAAATGGTAGAAATAAGAATTCAGTCAAAAGTAGGCGTACTGGATGCCCACCAGCTTTACTTGGAAAAGATGTGCCTCCCTTATCTGCCAATTCACATAAATCTAAAATTACTCTAGCAACTCAGTCAAAATCATTGCAGCCAGAGAAAGCTAAGCAATGCCCACCCTTGCCGAGCAAAGTTCCACTTTCTTCAGGAATAGACTCTAGCACTTTAGCCCCAAGTAACCTGAAATCTCACAGACCACAACAGAATATTGGAGCTCAAGCAAGTGTGATCAGACAGCAGTCAGAAATACATTCTAAAACCAATGCCTCTCCAGTCCCTGACAGAATAAAAAGACCAGAGACAAAATTAAAATCTCTGAGCATATCTCCTCAACCTGGCATAATAGGCAATGTCAATGGTTCCTTTGACTATCCTCTTAAAAGTGATTCTCCATGGTCTAGTAATCAAGGAAGAGAATATTTCTGCAGTCGAAATGTAGGCAATGTCAATGTGGAATTTGGTGAACCATCTTCAAAAAGATTGAAATCTAATGTAGTTACTCTTGAACTTGACTCTGCGACAGTAGCCAATTACAGAAGAGAATATGATATAAACAGATACCGTGTTGCAAACAGAATTGCAAATATATTACCTCAGGATTGTCCATGTCCACCTGCATCAGTGTTGCCAACCAAGCAAGGGCTCCTGAATTCAAATGAAGTTGATTCTCCAAATGTACTGACTGTCCTAAAGTCCTATGAGCCATATGGTCCTGGACCACTTTATAGTTCTTGTGGATCTAGTGGTAGTCAAGCATCAAGTTCTGCAATAGAAGGTATTGTCTGTAGAAAGATGAATTTTCTCCTCTTCGCCTTCCCCTTTTCTGTTTCTGTAGAGGGCAACATTGTCCTCCCAGTGTCTCTGGTTCCAATCTAACTGTACATTGTAGTGGAGAAAATGGGAGGCAGTGGGGACAGGTTATGAAAGGAACTAACTATGAAACTGAAGATTTTATACTGACCTTAGTTAAGGGAGCCTGTGGAGTTTATTGAGTGAGGAGGTGGTGACAAAGGAGGAGGGATCACATTTTAGGAAGGTGATTCTGACTTCTGAATAAAGGAAGGACTAGAATGTGGTATAAAGAGCCACTAGTAGCTTATTGTAGTAATTCAGGTTTGTACTAGGCTGATAGAAATGTCAGGTGAGAAGGGTATATGTGACAAATGTTATAGAGGTGTAATCATCTAGGGTTGTGAGGCTGATCACCTAGGAGAATGGTGGTACCCTTGAGAATAATAGGGAAATTAGGAAGAGGGGAGGATTTTGTGGGAAACAGTGAGTCTTGTTCTGATTGTAAATCTAAGGTTTCAGGGAACTTCATAGATCATGTAGTCAAATACCACTCTTGTTTGACTAAAGAGAGAACTGAAGCATAGAAAGGTAAACTTTGTCCAAAATTATCCATTTAGTGAATCAGGGTTTGATCCCAAGTTCTGATTACACATCCAGCACTGTTTCACTGTACTAACCTGGATTCATGACATTTAATCACATACTATCTCATAGAGTAGGTATTTTATATATTTCTAATTTTACATCTTACACTAAAGTGGGGGAAGGTTTTATTTTTATAGAACTTTGTATTTTGAAAAGTACTTTTTATGCAGTTACTATTGAAAATTATTTAGTGTTGAAATAAATATAAAGTAACTTTTCACTAATGTATTCTTGTAGATTTATATTGAAATTTCCCTAATGGTTGAGGTGTTTTTGATTTTGATTTTGTGTATGTGTGTGTGAAATTGTTTTCATAGCCAATTTTGATTGCCTTGTTGCAGCATTATAGACTATTGAACATGCTCCTGTAGCATCTTAAATGTAAGATCAGGATATCATTGGGTCATGTTCCAGTTGGTAAACTTGATTAAATCACAGTGATTTCTGTTATTACATATAAACTCTACAGATTTGTGCTGCCTTGAATAAAAAGACCCACTTTAAAATCTCTCACTTTGTATTAGTTTCAAATTAATGCTATTGAGTCTTACCTGACATCAGTTGATTTGGTGGAGGCAGCAAAATAAGAGCAATTACTTTAACACGCTACAGTAACTTGCTTTTTAAAAATTCTGGTGAAATACTATTTTTGTTACTATTTAATATAAAGCTTCCACTCCTTTTTATTTATTGTTTAAAGGTAGATATGAAAGAAAAGAGTTAGGCTATGTAGTTCCAAAACAGAACTCATTGTCTTTCTCCCCCCACCCTTCCCTATTCCTATCCCTTCCTTATTTTTGTAGAGGGCAACATCATCTTCCCATCTTCAGGCTTTCAGCTTAGGATTCATCCTGGATTCCTCATTCTCTCTCTTTCTTCTCCCAATATATAGGCTATGGTAAAGGCCTGTTGATTACATTCTTCTTTGCAAAATCTCCTGAATATGGTCCTCTCTTCTCTCCTTTGACACTGATACCACTGGTGCAAGCCCTCATCATCTCATACCTTGATTCTTGTAGTCAGCTGGTAGGTCGGCCTTCCTAAAGCCTCTCCTGACTCGAATCCATCCTTAATTCAATATTCAATGGGATTTTCCTGATACACAGATCTGACCTCCTACTAAATAAATAAATTCCAGTGGCTCCTCCCCATCACCACCAGGATCAAATACAGAATGTCTGTTGCTGCAAAGCTCTCTCTTCTCTGCTCTTTACTAGTGACCTCCCTGACTTTCCTTCTGAACAGTTCCAATTAAATTTTTAGCTCTTATAGGAAGTTTCCTGACCCCTCTTAATTCTGTTGTGTTCCTTCTGTTATTTCTTACTTAACTTGTATATAGTTTGTTTTGTATTTATTTGTTTTCATATTGTCTTCCCCATTAGATTGCAAGCTCCTTGAGGTTAGGGTTTTTTTTTTTTTTGTTTTGTTTTGTTTTGTTTTTTTTTTTTGGCCTTTGTATCCCCAGTACTAGGCACATGATAAATGCTTATTAGATGTTATTTGATTGATGTTATTCTTAGCCTGTTTAGCCTGTCTGGCAATATGGTATTACTAGGATGTGGCTTGTGTGCATGGGTACCACAGGTGAGAGCTGTGTGAAGGTGGATGAGCCACCCTCAAAAGGGTTTGGCAAGTCTCCCATCAGGGAACTAGTCGTCTCTGGACACTACACACCCAAACTCTCAAAATTGCAGAAGTAGGGATAACAGGATGAAGAAGGAACTAATAGTTTTGCATTAGTAGATTTCACTTGACAGCAAGATGTATGGAATGATTTAAATTTTTTCTTTCCTTGTTCATAATACTAGGAGAGAATTAACTGAATTCTAATTACTATTAGAGGCAGTTAGGTGATTCAGTAGATAGAGCAATGTGCTTGGAGTTAGGAAGATCTGAATTCAACAGTAGTTTTGCACAGTTGCTAGCTTAAATCTCTGTTTGCTTTAATGCACTGGAGAAGAAAATGACAAAGCATGTCAATATCTTTGCCCAAAAAATCCCATGGGCAGTATGATTTAAGGGATCACAGAATCAGATGTGACTGAACAACAAAAAATTATTGCATTCTTCATATTAGGTGAGGGGGTTGTATCATGAAATAATATCTAGTATTCTATCGTTCTATATATTCTAGCTGTTCTGCTAACAGAAATTACTGAATATTGAAATTAGATAATGTTCCTTATTTTTAAAATCATGTTCTAAAATCTCCTTTTGTTAATTTTTTGTAGTTGATTAATATCTATAATTTAGTAATGTGTAAACCTTGCTTTCATATAAGTTCTTTTTCATCTCATGTACTATTGAGTTACATATTGCATGTTTGTACTAAAAGATTTTAAAACTTTAAAGTTTTATTTTTGGACTTTGTAATTCATGCTGATGTTAACTTGGACCTAGAGGACTTTATTAGCTTTATTATTTTTTAAATCTAAGGAAAAATGAAATTTTTGAAGGAGGTCATTCATGTTAGATGTTCTAAAAGGCTTTGTATTTTGTGTTTCAAGACTACTCTTTTAGTTCAATAAATTAGTAACATCAAGTATGAAGGATGCAGACTTAAAATAACTTCTTAAGTACTTTGGAATTTATGAAGTGTCTTACTCATAGCTAATTTGTAAGATTTTGTAGATCAGATTTGATGCCATTTTGCAAATGAACAAACTCAGCAAGCTTTTGAGATGGAGTGTTGGAGGGAGCCTAATCTTCTACCTTTTCATTTGTAATACTATTGCAATTGTATGGAACTAGTCCATCAGTATTATTTTGAAATAGCCACAAAATCTGTTAACTTAGATGTAGGTATAAGAACAAACCGACTTAACTTTGATTCTAAATGCTTTTTTCTCAATTAGGAAAACGGCCCATGTCTTATCAACAGTTATCTAACAGCATGCTGCAAAAAAGAAACTATGAGAATCTTATTACTAATACACATTATCGAGCAAATGACAAGAAAACTTGATTTTGTTGGGAAAATAAGGTAAGCATATATTTTAATTTATATACACTTTGATTTCAGCATAAAATTCAACATGATGAAACCCATTTGTAATTATTTTATGTTAATTCTAATTTTAATTAAATAACACTTATTTTTAAATTAAATAACTGGATTTTAACAAATAAAGCTAAGAAACAGAACTATCCTGGTCCCTGTACATTCTGAAAAACATTGCCAAAATCTCTTCTTCAATTTCACCAGCTCTTTACTTATTTCTTTAAATTAAACCAAATTATAAAGATCATTGTGTAATGTAGATTAATATGTAGAACTGAGAGGTAATTTTGTTCTTAGATTGCATTAATATTTATTAATAATAAATGTTGCCTGTAAAAGTAATCCAAGAGCAACCTCAAGTGGTGTTTTATCAAGGCAGATGCTATGATACTTTAGGCTTCTTAAGAATTTCTTAACAATGACCTGAATGATTGAAAAGAGTTGTGTAGAGAATAGCGCTATATTATGACTTGTTATACAGATGTAGCTAAAGCATCATCTCATGAAACATACTTTATTGTCAGTTTGATATGTTTAACCTTTGAGGAAAATGATTAGCTTTGTTCTATGTCAGAACAGTATTTTACTGTATCCAGCAGCTGTTTGGCCCTGTTTTCAATTCTAGAAAGACTTGTAGAAATATTAGTTTTAGTTGTTCTGTCTACATTCTTTCTTCAAAAGATTATATCCAAGTTGCAATTTTTCCTTTAATGTCATTCTTTTAGTTAAATATTTAACTCTGGTCCATCCTACAAATTTTATATCTTCAGGCCTGTGCCTTCAAAGTGCACTGTAGGGGGTAATTGCATATTTCCCTTGGCCTTTGTTTAGTCAATATTTTCAGTATTAAATGCTCAATCTTTAACCATTTAAGTAAGTAGTTGGTGAAACAAAATTCTTCAGTACATATAGCTCTACTACTCTATTATAAGTTTCTAAATGTATCTTGCATTATTCATTTATAAAAACCTAGGCTTAGGTTGCCATTAATTTTTTTTTTTTTTTTGATTACTTAGTCTTGTTTAGTTTTAGATTTTTCCCTATCACTATAGTGTAATTCCATCTGAATCAGTTTTCTTTTTTTTGCCCTCCAGGTCTTATAAGGACATAAGTACATATTCTCTGTGGAGTTACCTTCAGCTCATCCTTTGAGAGAATGAATGGTGAAAGCTACTGAAATAAGCTGTGATTGTACTGTATATATAAAGAACACTACAGTTTTATAATGTTGGTTCTGTTTAAAATTTGTACCAAATAGCAATAAAAATTGTAGTTGGAAAAGTTGGGTTGTAAAAGTGGAGAATGTATATCTCTATTTTGACCTTGAATAATATTTTTTTTAGAATTGACCAAATATTAAGTAGTTTTTTGAATACTTGAGCGCTGCTGAAAAGTAACTGGGGGAGGGAGGGAGTATATAATGCTTGCACCTCAGGTAAAATTTTGTAAATATCTGTTGGAAAACCTACTTGTTAAAATACTGTGGTTCTCTTCCCCTCCCCTTTCCTTCCCTGTTCCTTCCGAGGTAGCTCAGCATTTTGAGCAGTTTCTGATCTTGTGCTTTTTCAGTTAGGATAAGTTTTATTTTAAAACAAATTCCCAATGATCTGTATGATATCAAATCTTAGGCAATTTTAACATTGTTGTCTTTATGCAAATTGATGTGAGTACACCTAACTGAAGTATTGACCCTCTCTACCAGTTTGTGCTGCATATTATAAGATCACTTCTGATTTTTCAGTTTACTTTTATTGCAAATTATTTCAGCATGTTAGCTGAGAGATGTTACTAGCTGTTTCATGATTTGTAAATTGTCCTGAAACCACCAGACTACTTTATTGGGTGATTTTTTTTTTTTTTTAATTGATGGGGTGTGGTGGTTATATGGGATTTTTAAGTATGTCTCTACCAAGAACCCTTTGCTCTGAGCAGACAAATCTTTGCTAATAGTGAACAAAGTAATACATGGAATTTATTTAAATTTCTTTTCTATCAAACAAATCATTTTTTAAAAAATTGACATGTCTTATATTTACTCAGATTGGTAAAGTTTGAGTACAAAATTATAAATATCTTATAATATGGGGAAGCAATTTTAAAATAAAAGACTTTTGATGTATCTTATATTTGTATTTAGAAATCTCTTGGTGTTTCTGGAATCTTAGTTAACTAAAGACACATTGAAGTTAATTGTAGACACATTGATTCTGAATTAGAAATTGCCCACTGTGCAGAGGGGGAGGAGAAGGGATTATCTGTTGTTTTCCCTTCCTCCATCACAACCCTACCCCCATCCTTTTTTGTGTGTGTTTTGTTTGTTTTGAAAGACAAGGTTTTTCTCTATGCTCATTCAACTTGGGTTTTAAAAGGAGGGCAGCCACCAGCCAGCAGAACTGATTTATTGGCTATTTTAACTTTTGCTCATAGTTATCTCTCTTTGTAGCCTATGACTGAAGATTTATTACTTCAGCATATACAGGACTTTGGCTTCCATGTTGTTTTTTAGTAAGAAACTGTTTCAAATTTTTTGCACTGTTAGGTTTTTTTTACCCTGCCCTTCTCTTCCACATCTAAAGTGTAAATGTTCTATAGTAGCAAAACCTAGAAATATTCTTGTTTTCATTATGCAACATAAGACATCCTTAATGTATGTCTTAACTCCTGTGTTAAAGGGGACCTAATTGAGATCTGTCAACTGGCATTGTAATGAAGTGCTGTGTATCAGGAAATTGTACACTATTTACCTTTTTTCCTGTTCATAAGCTGAGCCATATGTACATAATCTAGATTTTGTTTTCATAGTTTTGCACTTTTTTATAGCCTATTTTTCAAAATGAACACATTTGGAAGGTGGTTGGCCTAATATTTGCCTGATTTTCTGAGTCTTACAGAATGCATGCCATAAGGATATTTAAATCTTAAAGGGTTGTGTGGCAGAGGGCTGAAATTTAAACTTGTAAAAAAAATTTACCAAATCTATTTGAAAACAATCAATTCAAGTTATGCTGCAATTTTCAGGGGTTTTCAGAGTTTTTCTTTTTAGTCACATTTCTTAAATGCATAACAAATGTCAGTAATTCCACAGCCCTGTACTTCAAAGTACTCTTTTGCCCATCAGTATTAACTATTGGGATACTACTGGTTTTGTATTTTTTTCCTTTAAGATAACAGTGCATTTATATAGAGGTACAATTTGTTGGAATTTTGTTTATATTTATTTCATTCCAGTTTGATTTATTTTAATTGTTAAAACTTAAGTTTGTCAAGCAGTAGACATTACTCGTTTAATTTATGATATATTTCAGTTTAGTCAAGGTATGTTATTGTATGTGGATGTAAATATAGATTTGGTGTTTTGCAATTTTGGCTTCTGGTCTTTATTCAGCATTATATTGAGTTCTCTCTCTTTTTTTCTTTCTGAACTTCCATTTAAAAAATAGTAGATCAGGACCAAGCTTAATATGGCTTTATGTTTGAATCAGCCTGTGATGAAAGAGAACAAACAGATATACATGCAAACCGAATAATTTGAAGATCTATTTTACCAAACTGGCAGATGACATATAATTGGGAGAGATAGATAACTTGAATGAGGGTTAGGATCCAGAAAGATCCTGACAGACTAGAATGACTGGCTGAATTTAAATAAGATGAAATTTACATAGGCATAAATATAAAACTCTACACTTAAAAAAACCCATGTATAAATTTAAAAAGGATCTGGAGATTTTTAACTGACTACAAGCTCTATATGAGTTAATGTGACATGGCAGGCAGAATGTGATCTACCCTACATTGAGGGACAGGGATGTAATGAAACATACATTGACAGCACTTTGAGAAAGCAGAGACAGATTTGTTTCTTATAGTTTTATGACCATATTCAAGTCACCTTACTGTGTTTCCTCATTTACAAAGTGATTACTTCTATTGTCTCCCTTAAAAGTTGTTGTAAGGAACAAATAACAAATGTTCAAGCTTTAAAGTGCTACATTAAGGTTAATTGTTATGATTATGTTTAGAAAAAAATCAGGGATTCTTGAATTAGCTCTGTGACTAGATTTTGAATGCTCTGTTCATTTGTGGACTTATTTTAGGAAGGGCATTGCTAAGCTGGAGGGTAGCCCAATTGCTTAAGGGCCTTGAGAACAAGCCAATGACATTGTCAATGAGTAGTTGAACTACTAAGATGTTTTGGTCTGGGGAAAAAAGATGGATTAGACTTGTTCTGCTTAATACAGTATTATAAATTTAGAGCTAGAATTTGAAATGTTACTTGGTCCCCACTTTACAGATGAGCAAATAGATCAGGGAGGTTAGGGTGTCTTTTCCCAGGTTATTAAGTATCTATGTGCCAAGTATTGGGCTAGGTGCTGGGATACTGCTTAGAAAATAATACTGAGACTTCACTTTGCACAGCTGGGATTTCAGCCTAGGTCCTTGACTCTAAAACCAGTGCTCTTCCCATTGCACCATTCTACCCTCATCACTACTTTTTTTCCTGAGGTCAGGATAGGAAACAAAGCATGATAGTAGTAAGGGCACATTTATTGTTAATAGAAAGCAAACATTGACAATTGTTATCCACCATTTTGTGTGACCCCATTTGAGGTTTTTTTTGGCAAAGATAATGGAATGGTTTGCTGGTTCCTTATTTTACATATGAGGCAACTGAGGCAAACAGGATTAAATGACCTTAGTGATTCCTGGCCTGGTGTTTTATTGTGCCATTTGACTTCCCACAACCAACAAAGCTGTTCAAAAATGAAATAGGATACCCTAGTGAGTTACCTCTCAGTGGAAGTTTTCAAAGTGAGGATGGATAAAATTGTGTTGGGTAATAATACAGTGGACATAAAGTGCCTCTAAACCCGTAAAGCTATTATGAAGACATACAGAACTTTTTAGAAAGATTAATCAATCTGGCATTGATGAGTAGAATTGAAGGTGCTGAAAGCCAGTCTAATAATTACACCAGCCTTCTCCATTTTTGGTAGAAGCAGATAAAACAGTACTTGAAGTCAGGTAGGCAGAAGATGTCTGGGGTGGATGAAATTATAGTATTTAATTTGTACTTTAAAGGATGAGTTGGCATCTAGTAGGTAAAAGGGTGGGAGGAAGGATCTTCAAGAAATAGGAACCCTGCAGTGTAGTCCTCTCTGGAGGCAGTTCTCCAAGCCAAGCCAATCTCATTAAGGCCTCATTTTAGCCCCAGATTAGTTGAGAGCCTTAGTTTACAGTTACTTATTAAGAAAATAAGTGATTTCAAAAAGATAAGGAAAAAAACTTGGATGAACTGTTGAAAAATTCAGAACCAGAAGAATAATTTGCAACTAATTTCAATATGATAAAGACGATTTTGAAGAATTTTATAAACTTAGGAAGAATAAAATGAGCAAAACCTAGAGAGCAATTTACATGACTACTGCAAAGACAAATAACTTTGAGAGCTGAAAAAACTACTGTACTAACACCATGCATGATTTCAGAGGACATGTTGAAGCATGCTATTCATTACAGAAAAGTAATAATTTTAATATGAGGAATGAGACATGATATATAGATTAAATGAATTAATTGTATGAACAGTATCTAGCAAAACCAACTGTAAACCTACAAGGGGGAAAAGGGATCTTTAATGGAATAGATTTCCATGCATTCCTGAGGAAAACAGTATTTGAATAGGTATTTGCATAAGAAAATGAAAGCACCAAAAGAACCAGAAAGCCACTCATATGTATGTAATAAGGACTATGTGAAGATCAATTATTTGTAAGTTAAGATAGAACTAGGAAACATACTTCAGAACTTTTTTAATTTTTAAGGGCTATACAAAAAAGCTAAAATGACAAAGAGTCTTTGGGTGATTTTGTTTTATTGGTCTTAAAATTCTAAACTGGGGTTGGAACTACTGTGAAGGGAGAGGAGGGAAATTATTGTTGTAAAAATAGGAAATTATTGTTTGCTTAGGATAAAGAGTATACACATGTACACACACATATATATTTTGTGCCATGGTGGAAAGGTGAGGGGATTACACATCTCTTGAACCTCAATTACATTTGATAAGTGTAAAAGGAAGTTGAATACAATTATACAGAGAACTTGATATGGAAATACATCTGGGGAACAAGAAACAAAGGAAGGGTAGAGGGGATTCCAAGGAGGAAGAATAGGTTAGTAGATCAGTCAATTAGCATTTATAGTGATTAGGATATAAAGGATTAAAAAAAAAAGAAAAAGAAAGAAAAGCGAAACAAATGGGAAAGCTTCCTTCTCTCTTGGGACTTCCAGTCTCATGTGTAGCTAGGGGAACAATCAGAAACAAAGTAACCTTGAATGATAGAGGGAGCCATGTGAAGAAAGAGGAAGGAAGCGCTGGAAATTAGGGTTGGGGAAGAGAGAAGAAAAGAGTTGTAATAGAGAAAGCAGACTATAAAAACTCACAAAAAATGTAGGGCAAATTCAATCATTTCTTATCTCCTTATTTCTAAAGATGAAGGCAAGAGGAAGGAGAAGAAATATGAGGATAAATTGGAGGATAATACACAATTAACTTTCATAACTCTGAATATAAATAGGATGAACTTACCCATGAAAACAGAAGAGGATTGAATAAATTAGAAAACAATTCAACAATATGTGGTTTACAAGAAATACCTGAAATGGAGATTCACAAAGTTTACTTAACATTTAACTGTTAAGTAACTGGGACAAAACCTTACGTTTCCATTTAATTTTAAAAAATCAGAGTTAGCAATCATGCTCTCAGATAAGACTTAGTAAATGTGGAAAAAAAATAAAAGATAAGCAGAGAAGTTATGCTAAAAGGTACCACTAATAAATCAATATCAATACTTTATATATACACATAACACCATTTAAATATGTAAAGAAGAATATAACTAGCAAAATTATAATAGTGGGGAACTTCAATGTAACCTATACAGAGTCAGATAAATGTAATAAGATTAATATGAAAGAAGTTTAGAACCTGAATAGATACTTAGAAAAATTAGAGAAAAACAAAGGAATTTACCTACTTTTTTAAAAATAAAAATTAACCATTCTGCCATCTAACTGCATATAAATACAGTTTAGTTATTGATCATTTACATACATTTATTGTGCCTTTCTCATATTGGGCAACAATAAAAATATCAAAAAAGTAATATCCTTATCGTAAACACACAAAGCTATACATTATAAACTAGGAAAAAAAAATTCTCACATTGCTTCTGTTTTAAAAAGACACTCTGAATTTTAACTTCATCACTCTTTGGCAAGAGATGAGCTGCATGTTTCATCTTTAGTATTCTGGATTTTTAATTAATTTCATTAGATTGGAAATAATTCCAATTGCTTTCCAGAATGACTGTATGAAGTTACAGCCCCAACACTTGTGCATTAATCTATTTTTCTGTAATCTCTCCAATGTTTTTCTTACCAATTTTGCTAACATTGTTTGTCTCAATTTCCTCAATTGTAAAATGAGTTGGAAAAGGAAATGTCCGATATTTTTGCTAAGAAGATCTCAAATTGGGGTCAGGAAGAACAAAATAAATTATAAAAATTAAAAGTGAGAAGAGAATATATTTCAGTTGTGAGGGATAGACTCTTCAAGGGAGGATATAGGAGATGAAAAATTGTGGGGAAAAAAACAAGGATGTCACTTTGATTGGATTGTTGAGACTAGTAAAGGGAATAAAATATATAATAATGTTGGAAGGGCAAATTAGAGCCATTTGTGACAAGCTTTAAATGTCCAACAGACTAATTTGATTTTGATCTTAAAAGATAAGAAGGAGCCACTGGAGTTTATTGAGTAGAGGAATAACAAAATTACTTTAAAAATCTGTGCTTTAAAAAATTCAGTTTTACAGTTGTACAGAGAATGCATTGTAGGAGAGGTGAGCAAGCAAATAAATACTTTTAAGAGGTAATCATCCAGGCCAGAGGTTTTGAGGGCTTAAACTGGGGGAGAGAATGTGGGAAAAAATAGACTAGAAGAAAAGATTGAGGTATTTGGATGGAATTAAAAGAATTTTGTTAGTGATGTGATAATACTAAAAGAATAAAAATGGACAAGAAATGAGATATAGGAAGAAGAAAATTTGCTCAGACAAAATAGATTCCTTAAAAGTGAGAATGAAAGGAACCCTGTATCTGTGAGAAAATAGAAAAGGATTTCAAAATCAAGAGACTGAAAAAAATAGTATGTAATGTATCTCATACTACAAATAACTGACTTGGACCACAGATGAAAGAGTGATAATTTAAGAATCACTAGTGGACCTGAAAACCATGACTCAAAATAGTGTCCAGACATTTTATTTTTTTAAATAGTATTTTATTTTTTCCAAATACATGCAAAAATAATTTTCAACATTCATTTTTGCATAATCTTGTTTCAGATTTTTCTCTTTTCCCTCCCTCCTTTCTCCTTCCTCCCCTCTCAGACCACAAGCAGCATAATATATATAACAAGCAACAACATAATAAGCAATAACTAATATAGATTAAATGTGCAATTTTTCTAAACATCTTTCCATATTTGTCATGCTGTACAAGAAAAATCAGAAGAAAAAAAAACATGAGAAAAAAAAAAGAAAACAACAGCAGCAACAAAAAGGCGAAAATTGTATTCTTTGATCCACATCAGTTTCCATTATATTCTCTTTCTGGATGTGGATGGCCAGGCATCATAAATTTCAAAAAATCATAAAAGAAAATGCCCGTATCATTTAGAAACAGAAGGCAATTTGAAAGTGGGAATAATTTACTAGTGGCCTTCTGTAAGAAACTCCAAAATGAAAATTCCTAAAAAAATTATAGCCCAAATACTGAGCTCCAGGTCAAAGAAAAAAATACTGAGCATAATCCAACAGAAGGAAAACAAGCCTTTTTTGAAATAGGAGACTTCTAAGCTTTCTTGATGAAAAAATCAGCACTGCATAGAAACTTTGAAATATAAACACAAAAGTCAAGAGAATGAAAATGTAAGCATGAGTGAACAATCATAAGAGACTAAAGAGGGATAAAATGTTTACATTCTAACATAGGCAGATGATAAGCGTGTCCCTTCCAGAACCCTTCTATCATCAGGGATCATAAAGGGAGTTTAAGAAGATTGAAGGACTGGGAGTGGTTTGGTTTTGTTTTGATGATCACAAAAAGAAGAAAGAAAAGGGAGGAGAAAAGGAATAGACCAGAGGGGAAATAGAGAAAAGTGGGGAGGAGAGAGAGCAGATAAGGGAATTGGACATGCAAAAACCAAAAACCAAATTAACCAACAACCAACCAAATAAACATCCCTTCCTTCTCTCTCTCTCTCCCCTCCCCCCCTGCCCCTGCCCCCAACAACAAACTGGAAAACCAATGAATTAAAAAGCCTTAATTATGGACCAAAATAGAAATACTTGAAAATGAAAGAACAGATTTAAAAGCAACTGAAAGCAAAAAGAAAACATAACACTGAACTAATAAATACAGTTAGACCCAGGTTTAAAAACCAATGAAATGAATAAAGCATTAGCTTTTTTTTTTTTTTTTTTTTTAAGTAAAGGAAAAAACTAAATTACTGGTATAAAAATTTAAAGAATGAATAGTCAACGAAGAAGAAACAAAAGTAATGATTAGAAACTATCTCGCCCAATCATATGCCAATAAAACTGACAATCTGAATGAAATGAAAATGCTCATGTAAAGAGAATAAGAAATAGAAATTTAAATAATCCAATTTCAGAAAAAGAAATTTAACGAGCCATAAAGGAGCTCTCAGAGAGGAGGGGAATAACCCCTCCCTCTCCCCAAACCAGATGGCTTTATAATGATATTCTATTAAACATTTAAGGAATAATTGATTGCAATTCTACAAAAGCAGTTCTTAAAAAATAGGGAAGATGTTTTGCAAATTCTTTCTATGCTACAAATATAATTGTGATACCTAAACCAGAGAGAGTTAAAACAGAAAAAGAAAACTATAGACCAATATCCCTAATGAATAAAGAATTTTAAATAAAATATTAGTAAGAAGATTATAGCATTATGTTACAAAGATTATTTACTATTACCAGATTAGACCTACCAGCAATAAATAGTTGGTTCAAAATAAGGAAATTTATAAATATAATTTATTATATTAATAAGAAAAACAAAAATATGATTATGTTAATTTATGCCAAAATAGCTTTTGACAAATGTTTATTTGACAAATGTATATTTAGACATTAAAGTCTAAAACAAAAACAAAAAAATCTACCCCAAATCAAAACAACATTAGAAAACATAGGATAATTTCATATGATAATAGTTATCTATTAAAAGCCAAGAACCAATATTATCTGTATTGGGGGGTAAACTAGAGGTCTTTTTCAATATAATCAGGAATTAAATAAGGATATTCATTATGACCATTACCATTCAACATGATGCTAAAATGTTAGCTATGACAAAACAAGAAGAATAATCAATGAATTTATGCAGGCCAAGAGAGAACAGAATTACTCTTCTCTGTAAATTATGGTTTAGTTAGAGAATAAATTAAAAACAACTGAAACTGAGCAAAGTTGCATAATAAAAATAAATCCGCATAAACCATTACTGTTCTTGTATGTTATTATCAAAATCAATCAGGAAGAGAGAGAAATTCCATTTAAAATAGCTGTAAAAATATAAAATACTTGAGAAACTACTTGCCTATATGCATAGGAAGTATATGAAAACTGCTACCAAAAACTCTTTATATAGATTTAGATTTAAATAAATAAATAAATAATCACTAAATGCCAAAGTAATTTTTTAAAAAAATGATAATATTTATTTATTCAGTTTTATTAAAAAATTACAAGAGGATTATTGACTAGAGCTAGAAAAAATGTAGCAAAATGTATCTGAAAGACTAAAAAGTTCAGAATCTAGGTAAATAGTGATTTAAAAAATGTGATAAGGATAGTAGTGCCTGATCTCAAACTATATTACTAAGTGATGATTGCCATAATAATTTGGTACTAAGAGATAGAGAAGCTGATTAGTGGAACAAATTAAGTACATAATATATAGAAACAAAAGAACCCAGTAATCTGTTTTATAAATCCCCAAATTCCAGCTATTAGAGTAGGAATTCACTATTTGCCCAAAATCTATCTGGAAAATTGAAACATGTGTCAGAAACTTAAGTATAGAACATCCTAAACCACATAGCAAGATAAGGTTCACAAAAGGACGTGACTTAAACATTAGTGGTATCATAAAAAAAAAAAAAATTAGAGAAGCAAGGAAGAAATTACTTGTATTTGTGAATACAAGAAGAATTCATGATCAAAGAATAGGGAGGATCAAAAAAGGAGAATTTTGATTATATAAAAAAAGTTTCTGCACAAATAAAACCATTGTAGCTAAAATTAGAAGAGAAAAATAAATGGGAAAAAAAGGTTTGCTTTTTTTTTTTTTTTGCAGTTACCTTCTGAGAAGAACATATTTGGTATATATAGAAACTGACACAAATTTATAGGAAAAAGTTTTGTTTCCCATTTGATATATTGTCAAAAGTGTTGAACATGCAATTTTCAGAAGAAATCATTATCATTATCATTAGCAGTATGAAAAATATTGTAAATCACTAATAATTATGAAAATGCCAATTAAAACAACTCAGCATTCATTTTGCATTCTTAAGATTGCCAAAATTAAATTTAAAAATGATAAATGCTGGACAGAAATAGGTACATTAATAATGCACTGCATTATTAATGCATTATTAATAGCATGGAGCTATGAAGTAGTTCAGCCATACTGGCAAGCAATTCACTTCACTAATAAACATTTATTAAGTGACTACTGTATGTTTGGCACTATGCTAAATATTGGGGATACAAATAAGAGAAAGACAACCCTTGCCCACAAGGATCTTACAATCTAATGAAAGAAGACAATACACAAAATGGGAGTGAAGAGGGGGTGGAAAGCTGAGCTGTTGATGAAAATTGAAGAGTTAGGTAGACAGTTCTGAAAGCTCTCTCAAAAGGAAGGTGTGAGGAAGAATTTACAACTCTACTTTTTAGCTTTGCAATTAAAGAAGAGAAGCAACTGAGGGAATTGAGAAGGTACTGAGTACAAAAACCTGAGTCAATCTGCATGGTGATGGGCTTTCAGGTGATCAGCTTGATGACAATGTTTCAAGCTTTGGGGAGACATTGATGTTCCATAGAGTTAAAACCAAGCAGAGTGATTGATGGGAAATTGGCAATTGCCTGGGAGGGCATTTGGAACTATGATCTCCCAAATTAAAGTGTGTTTGTTCTTTGATTCTGTGATACCTCTATTAAGTCTAAAACTCAAAGAAGGAGGGAAAGGGTTCAACATATATACAAAAAATATTAATAACTGCTCATTTATTGTGGTGGTAAAGCCCTAGAACCTGAGGGTTCTTATTAGAATGGCTGAAAAAGTTATGGTATATGAATGTGATCAAATACTGTTGTGTAGTAAGAAATAATGAAAGGAACAGTTTCAGGGAAACCTGGTTAAGACATATAAATGGATGCAGAATGAGCAAGAATAGTTAATATAACCACAATAACATTATAAAGACAAACTATTTTAAAACCCTTACAGATTAATTAATGCAATGACCAATTACAAATCTAGAGGACTAGTAAACATGCCATCTACCTCCTGACACAAAGATAAAGGATTTAAAGTGCAGATTGAGACACTTTTTTTTTGAACATACTCAAGAAAGACATTTATATATTTATTTTGATTACACAAGTTTAGAACAGAGTTTTTTTTTAATTTTTAAAAATAATAGCTTTATATTTTTGAAATACATGCAAAGATAGTTTTCAACATTTGCTTTTTAAAAAATTTATTATTATAGCTTTTTATTTACAAGTTATATGCATGGGTAATTTTACAGCATTGACAACTGCCAGACCTTTTGTTCCAATTTTTCCCCTCCTTTTCCCTGTTCCCTCCCTCTGATGGTAGGTTGACCAATACATGTTAAATATGTTAAAGTATAAATTAAATAAAGATAAGCATACATGTCCTAACAGTTATTTTGCTGTACAAAAAGAATCGGACTTTGAAATAGTGTACAATTAGCCTGTGAAGGAAATAAAAAATGCAGGCAGACAAAAATATAGGGATTGGGAATTCTATGTAATGGTTCATAGTCATCTCCCAGAGTTCTTTCCCTGGGTGTAGCTGGTTCAGTTCATTATTGCTCTATTGGAACTGATTTGATTCATCTCATTGCTGGAGATGGCCAGGTCCATCAGAATTGATCATCATATGGTATTGTTATTGAAGTATATAATGATCTCCTGGCCCTGCTCATTTCATTCAGCATCAGTTCGTGTAAGTCTTTCCAGGCCTTTCTGAAATCTCAACATTTACTTTTGCAGCAAAACCTTGTGTCCCATATTTTTCTCCCTCCTTCACCATTGTCCCCCTCTCCTAGACAGCAAGTAATCCAATATAGGTTAGACATGTGCAATTCTTTTAAACTTATTTACACATTTATCATGCTGCACAAAAAGAATCAGATCAAAAAAGGTGAAAAAAATAATGAGGGAAAAACCAAGCAAGCAAACAACAACAACAACAAGAGAAAAATACTATATTGTGATCCACATTCAGTCCCCGTAGTCCTCTCTCTGGATGCAGCTGGCTCTCTCCATCACAAGAGCATTAGAATTGGCCTTAATCACTTCGCTGTTGAAAAGAGCCAAATTTATCAGAGGTGATCATCACATTTGTTAGGTATACAATGTTCTCTTGGTTCTACTCACTTCATTTAGCATCAATTCATGTAAGTCTCTCCAGGCCTTTCTGAAATCATCCTGTTATATTTTTTGTTTGTTGGTTTTTATTAAAGCATTTAATTTTCAAAACATATGCATGGATAATTTTCAACACTTACCCTTGCAAAACCTTGTGTTCCCAATTTTTCCCTCTTCCCTCCACCCTCTCCCCTAGTTGGCAAGTAATCTAATATATGTTCAACATGGTAAAAATATATGTTAAATCCAATATATGTATACATAGTTATACAATTACTTTGCTGCACCAGAAAAATCAGATCAAAAAGGAAAAAAAAATGAGAAAGGAAATAACATGGAAACAACAAAAAGAATGAAAATACTATGTTGTGATCCACATTCAGTCCCCACGGTCCTCTCTCTGGGTGCAGATGGCTCTCTCCATCACAAAATCAATGGAACTGGTCTGAATCATCTCACTGTTGGATAGAGCCACGAACATCAGAATTGATTATCACATAATCTTGCTGTTGCTGTATACAATGTTCTTTTGATTCTAATTCACTTCACTTAGTATCAGTTCATGTAAGTCTCTCCAGGCGGCTCTGAAATTATCCTGCTGATCGTTTCTTATAAAACAATAATATTTCATAACATTCATACACCATAACTTAGCCATTCCCCAAATGATGAGCATCCACTCAATTTCCAGTTTCTAGCCACTACAAAAAGGGCTGCCACAAACATTTTTGCACATGTGGGTCCTTTTTTCTCCTTTATGATTTCCTTGGGATACAAGCCCAGTAGAGACACTCCTGTATCAAAGGGTATGCACAGTATGATAACCCTCTGGGAATAGTTCCAAATTGCTCTGCAGAATGCTTAGATCAGTTCACAACTCCACCAACAATGTATTATGTCTCAGTTTTCCCATATTCACTCCAGCATTTATCATTATCTTTTCCTGACATTTTAACCAATCTGAGAGGTAAGAAGTGGCATGAGATTTGTTTTTTCCTTTTGTTTTTGTTTTTTCTTTTTCTCTTTCTTTCGCAAGTAGGGTTATCATAAGTGGGAAGAGGAAAAAAACCAGATGTTCATAGAAAAATTTAATTAAAATATAAAGAAAGGAGAGTTGGACATGTCTGAAGGGAGTAGAGAAGGAACTAGTAGATCAAGAAATATAGTGAATATTAAAAATTGAAAAGATGTTTAATGTTTCAATCTTCTGGAGAAAACTTGACAGGATGATAGTAAGCCCATAGAGAGAGGGCTAGCCTAGAAGAAAACTACCTGTTTATCAGAAACTGAAGGAAAAGTGAAGAGAGTGGGAAATCATAGCAAGGACTAAAGAGATGAAGACAATAGAAGAAGAGAGAATTCATGTCAAGTGCTCACTATTTTCTTCATAAAAGGAGAAGCCAATTCCTCATCTGAGAAAGAAGAGGAGGATTTGTGGGAAGCTCAAAGAGAAAAAAGAAAATTAGGAATAGCTTCTGTGAGGAATGAGACAGGGATTCCATTAAAGAAGAAAAAAGAACTGCTTTGCTGTGGTGAGAGTCAATAGAAGTTGTAGACCATGAATTTACAATGTCCCCAGTCAACACATTTATGATATTTTTTTTTCTACTTTCATTCAGCATAAAGTTGTAGAAATAATCAAGGACTGAAATTTGGTAACAGTTTAGGAGTGATACAAAGGGACAAAACATTTGAGAGCAGAAACTATTCTGAATTGAGTTGATTAACTTTAGAGTCAAGATTAGGAAGGGAGAAAAGTGAAGTTAGAATAAAAAGAATGATCTGAGGGAAGGATAGAGTGATTGGAAGTTTCAGTGAAGGTGAAGAACAGATTTAGGAGGGATGAGGCCTAAGTAGAAATGGAATGATAGGAATTAAATTTTTGTGTTTGACTTTTTGTGACACCTTATGGGATTTTTGTGGCAAAGATGCCAGACTGGTTTGCCATTTCCTTCTCCAGAACTTTTTACACATGTGGAAACTGAGGCAAATAGGGTTAAATGATTTGCCCAGAGCCAGTTCTGAGTTCAGATTTGAACTCAGATCTTTTTGATTCCAAAGTTGCTCTATCACTGCACTATCCTGCTGCCTTTAAAGACTAAGAACTTTATGGCTAAGTAAAGCAATACAGAATTTCTAACTTAGAAAGTAGAATGGTAATGTGTGATGATGAGAGTCAGTGTGACCATCCTTATGTGTGACTAAGATAGAGATTTAAGGAGACTAAAGAACTGAGAGGTTAAAAAGTTTGAAAAAAATATCAGTTGAATGTTGAAATCCTCAATAAATAGGTAGAAGTTGAGGAGGAGAGGAAGATGATGAGATGTGGGGGAAATGTAGATTGAGAAGATATTTAAGAAGTTGTTAAGTGATGAAGGTAGAATCTGGTAATGGACATGGGGAATTTTGACTTCTCCAAGACCAATATATTGGTAGGATGTGAGATCATTGATACTATCAGTACTGGAGAAGATAACTAGAGATTCATTATAACCAAGCAGGATCCAAGTCTCAATAAGGGTTATTAGATGGAAAAAAGGGTGAGAGAAAGAAGTCTAAGATAAAGGAAAATTTGTTTATCATGGAATAAGATAATGAATGTTAAAAGCACTTTGCAAAGCTTAAAGCACTATAAAAAATGCAAGTTATTTGTCATTATCATCATTTTCCTATTCATCATCATCATCATCATCTTCATTCAATTTGGCAATTAATAGGGGGTGAGTGGTGAAAAAAAGGGGAGATGTCAAGAATGACTTTGAGTTTTGATTCTGTATTTCCAGATTACTTTAAGTCATAGAATGGAGAAATTAAAGGGACAGAATCACTTTTTTTTAGGGGAAGGTGATCATTTGGATTGGGACATAAAGAGTTTGGAGTGTTCACAGATCATCCAGATGGAGGTATTCAACAGCAATAAATACAGGAGCAAAGCTCTGGGGGAGGTAAGATGTATTTTAAGGAGTCATCAGCATAAAGATGATAGTTGAAACCACAGGAATATTTATAATCAAAAGAGAGTGAAGAGAAAAATGAGCAGGACCAAAAGCTTAGGGGACACCTTCATTTAAGAGATAGAAAAAAAAAAAGAGGAAGAGGAACTCACAGAGGAGAGAAGGAATAATCAAAGAGAGAGAATTATGAAATGACAGTATAATGGAAACCGAGGTGTAAAGGGCAAGAACTCAGTATGATTGATTTAATCTTACAACAAGGTGTTAACTCAGTGGAATCGATAAAACAATGGAAATCTGGTTTAGCATGTGAGTTCTCTAGTTCAGTATGATTGATTTAATCTTACGACAAATAATGGTTTCCTAGTGATATAGTGATTGGTTTATGTTGTGGGCCAGAACTCTGAACTTGAAACAAAGGATTTTTACAAAGTATTAAGTTAGTGAAATTGATAGAGACAATGGTTATCTCATTTAGTTTGGTTCAGTATGATTGACTTAATCCTACAAGGAGATGTTATGGGCCAGAACTTGAAACAAGGTACTAAGTGGAATTGAGGAGACAGTGGTTAAATCTAGTTTAGCATTGATTTAATCCTACAACAAATAATGGTTTCCTAGTGATATAATGATTGGTGTATATTCATTGTGGGGCATATAAAGAAGAAGCTCTCAGGGCCAGAAAGGACAAGTGCCCTAGAAGCTCTCCGAGGCTGAGACACATTCATTTGGACTTTAACTCCTGCCTACTCCTGTGGTGAAGACTGAACTGAAATAAAGGCTGCCTCCAGAGACCCCAGGAAAACCTTGTAAAGGGCTGAAACTCTGAATAGGTGCACTTCAATCAGACAACTGAGCACTTAATGCTAATTACCTATTGGACAATAACTCTATTAGCATGTTTGGAATTTCTCTTCTCCTAGTTAATGCTGGCTCAGTGCTTGGGGTTAGGAGAATCGTAGGAGGGATTAGGGGGTGGAGTGAGATGAACCAGAGTCACTTTGGAGGAGGACAACGAGAAGGGAGGTTGGTAGAGATCTTGTGGCAGTCTTGTCCATCCCCTTCACTTTTCTCCCTAAAGACCAAGACTTTTGCTTATCCTGACTCCAGCTGATTCTGAGGCCTCCATGGAGCTAATCCGGGACTTACAAATTCAAAAGAGAACATTGCATTTTAGAGAGAATATTACATTTTGGCGCCTGGGAAAAACTCGGCCAGAAATAGACTTCAAGATGAAGACCATTGCGGTGGCTCTCCTGCCTCTTGCACTTTGAGAGAAGACTTGACTGGTGGCTCTTCTGCATTACTCCACTGAAACCAAGAGCCATTCTGGAGGACCTCCAGAAAGCTAGCCCGGCCCCAGGTGAAGGAGACAGACTGAAGGAGGTAATAAAGACTTTGGACTTTATTCCTGACTATTCTTGTGGTGATTACTCTGCTAAAATGAAGACTGGTCCCAAGACCTCCAGAAAGCTAACCAGAACCTTACACCAAGGAAAGAATGAATGTCTTTAAAAAGTTAAAAGAAATTATGAACTAGAAAAATCAAACATTTTTGAACATTTTTATACACAAAGAAGGCCAGAAGTGTCCATGACATGGAACTTGTCGCTTTTAATATACATTATATTTAACATGGGAGTACTAACACCAGAATACTAATGCCTGCTGTTTATGTCCCCCAGAGTAGAAGTGTAAGAAAGAATGGGGCTGTCCCCACTAACAGATGCTGAAGAGAAGTCAAGGAGAATGGGAACCAAAACCCCCCCCCCAAAAAAAAAAAAAAACCAACAAAAAAAAAATCCCAAATCCACTGGATTTAGGAATAGGAGATAATTACTATTATTGGTTAGAGATATTTCTTTAGAATAGAGGAGATGAAAAACAGATTAGAAAGAGGTAGAAGAATGAAGGGGTAGTGAGGGTGTAAATGGAGACAGGTTATATAGACTAAACTTCCTAGAATTTTGGTGTCAGAAGCCTGTCAGAAGAGCATAGACATGAATAAGGAAATAAGGAACCACTGAATGTTCTTTTAGCAGGATAATTACATGATGAAAATTCTTATAGAATGAAGAGTTGGAAGACTACCTTGTCTAATCCCCATGTTTTACACACAAAGAAACTGAGTTCTAATTAGGGGAAGTGAGAATATGAGTAGTATAAGGAAGTATAAAGTTGTAGCAGAGCCTAAGGAAGATTTATACTGTCTTAATGATAATTTTGATAAATATATTAATATAATGGCATGACATTAATATGATATTACAATAGATATCATAATATAGAATATATTATGTATTAACATGTAATATAACATTATAATATTGATATATAATTATGACTACTATATGTTTATTTTTTTCAATAGTCTCTTTCAATTTTGATCAACCACAAGTGTTTGAGCAGCTCTGTACCCAACCTATGGTACATACATTTATCAGAAATCTAGGAACAGGTATGATGACTGTTCTCAAGAAGCTTGTAATCTAGTAAGGAAGGCAAGACTGACACAGAACAGTTTCTGCACCATCCAATTTAATACTATATATACATATAATCTCAAGTGCCTAATGAGTGCTGTAGGAGTTTAGATAAAAGAGATATCAATAAATCTTGATGTGATTAAAGGAGGATAGGACATGAGTATGAGGATTGAAATATATGTAAGATTTGAATAGACGAAAGGGAGGATGACAATTATTAGCAAGGGGACAAAGTAAGGGTTGGGAAGCAGAAATGAGAGAGAAGGGAACCAATAAGCTAGTCACTATACTAAGCACTTTACAAATCCTAGCTTTCCTCTCAATAACCCTGAGTGTGGTGTTCTTTTTCTTCTTTAAAATATATAATATAGATGGTTCTCTCTGAGGGAAAGGGTTTCTCAGGAAGGTTTTCTGGAAGGCAGCCTTAGTTTCAGTTAAAAGTAATTATCACCCAAAACACAGTCAGGTGATAAAAGTTCAGATCTTTTATTGCCTCCAATATAGCCTGGTTAGTTTAGGGGCCTATACTTCTGCTTGGTTCCAAGAGCTCCCTCCGAATGTCTCCAAATCCAAAGGTTTGTCCTTCAGTCCTCCAGGCAGCCAAGTGGAAAATATTGGAATGGATCCCTCTTGGCTCGGAGAGAAGGCTTTGTCCTTTGCTTCTGCCTCTGCTTTCTTCAGCCTCCAATCCAGCTCCAAGTTGAATCTGTCTTGCCTCGGAGAGAGGGCTTCTGGCTCTCAATCTCCCCAAGTGCTCTGTGTCTGCACCAGAGTGCTCCTCTCCAATCCAGCTGAACTCTCTTCCACCACCAGCCAGCCAAGTAGAAAATATTGGAATGAATCATTCTTCACTGGGCTTATATATGACTCTTCTGAGAGAATGGGATTATGGGTTTTCTCCCATAGTGCTCTCTGGCCCTAAGAGCTTCAAGGGAGGGGTGAATTCACAAAGTTACAAAGTTTACTTTGTGAATCTCCCATACTTGTGAACTCCAATGAGTAAAGGTGTGAACACAAGCATTGTACCAATTAGTTCTACTTAGTACCTTGTTTCAGGTTCTGGCCCAAAACATCAACTCTAATGAGTTAGCAGTTTGTAAAGATTCCAACACTGGGAAAGTAGGTGCTGTTATTATCCTTATTTTACTGATGGAGAAACTGAGGCACAGAGAGATTAATTGATTTTCCCAGGTCACAGCTAGGAAGGAAATCTCTGAGGTCTTCCTTACTACAGGCCTGTTTCACTATTTGATGGGCTACCTTGCTCCCTCTGAGAGTAAAGTAAAAGGTCCTTAAAGCCCGTCAGAAGAGCATAGACATGAATAAGGAAATAGGGAACCACTGAATGTTTTTTTTAGCAGGATAATTACATGATGAAAATTCTTATAGAATTAAGAGCTGGAAGACTACCTTGTCTAATCCCCATGTTTTACACACAAAGAAACTGAGGTCTAGTGAGGGGAAGTGAGAATATAAGAGTCAGGATTTGAACTCCTTTTCTCTGACTCCAGATATAATCAGATTTTTTCCCCCAAATGATATGAAGAGCCACGAGTTGGAGCAATCAGCCAGGAGAATGTTTGAGCAATTTAAGTATTGTAGACATTGTTCCGAAATAAATGTGTTCATCATCACTACTTAGATCTAATTATGAATATATTATCAAAATGGAGATCTTCTTCTTCTTCTTCTTCTTCTTCTTCTTCTTCTTCTTCTTCTTCTTCTTCTTCTTCTTCTTCTTCTTCTCTTCCTCCTCCTCCTCCTCCTCTTCCTCCTCCTCCTCCTCCTCTTTCTCCTTCTCCTCCTCCTCTTCCTCTTGTCCCTTCTCCTCTTCCTCCTCATCCTCTCCTGCCCCTTCCCCTTTTCCTCTTCCTCCTCCTCTCCTCCTCTTCTTATCCTCCCCCTCTTCCTCCCCCTTCTCCTTTTCTTTCTCTTCCTCCTCCTCCTCCTCTTCCTTCCTTCCTTTTAAATTCACCTTTAGGCTTTATGCTTAGAATGAGGCGAGAGTAAATCAGATAATCTGCTCAAATTTCACCTAATTTTGGAATCGAACTTTAGAGCTGAAAGAGACCTTGGAAATCTATTAGTTTTATCTAAAGTATCTAAAATACATATAATTTTAACATTTTTAAAAGACAAAAACAAATCTGCATACTAATGAGATGGATATGTTTATTTGTTTTTACATAAAGAATTAAATCTATCAAGTGTTCCTTGAGAACAGGGACTATCAATTGCTTCTTTTTTTTATCCCCAGTGCTAAGCACAGTGTTTGGCACATAGTAGGAGCTTAATAAATTTTTATTGATTAACAACCATACAATCCGAACATCTTTCTTGCAAATGACCCCGGTCTGCTTCCCTCTCTCCACTTGAAACAGCACCCTCAGACCAAGCTTTGGAACTTCACTTTGGAGCTAAGCTATTTTATGCTCCTCTTGCTCTTTGCCCTCTCTAGCTCCTATTCTTCTTTGACAAGAATTAAATCAATAATACTATTGTTTTTGGAATTTTTGTTGATCTCATTTCAGTCATGTCAGATTCTTTGTGATTCCATTTGTTTTTGTGTTTTGTTTGGTTTTGTTTTTTGGCAAAGATATTGGAGTAATATGCCATTTCCATCTCCAGGTCATTTTAGAGATGGCAAAATTGGGTTAGGTAACTTCCCCACGATAAAAAGCTAGTGTCTGAATCCAGATTTGAATCCAGATAGATGAATCTTTCTGACTCCAGGCATGGTCCTTTAGCCATTGCACCATCTAGCTGCCCAATAATATGGTACCAATCTAAATAAGAATTCTATTTACTTGTTTGTGTTGATATTACAACTTTTGTGTATATTTGTTAGGCTTTTATGCCCTAAAATATGGTCAGTTCTTTTAAAAAAAATTATTAAAAAAAAAAGAATAAGAAAAGAGAAAAACAGAAAAGGAATACCAAAACAAAATAAAAGTGAACATTGTCATGCCCAGTAGAACATCAGGGTGGATTCAAAATATACAACAAATTACTAGTTCAAGAAAGTATGTATATTAGTAGAAGAAATTATATTTATGAATGTTCATCTTTACTTCCTTATAAATCGCACTGCTGTGCAACTTTTTTACTTTATTCTTTTCTCCCTTTTTGTCCCCCCCAAACAAGCTATAGTTAAGAAAATATATACTTATATATACTTATGTAGAAATATACATACACACACCCCACCGCTCCATCCACACATATGTATCTTTCCTATTCCTGCTGACTTTTGCTTTAATTCCACTCCTAACTTGCCTTATCACTAACCTCCTCCCACCTATGGATCCCTCCCTTGTCTTCTTCCCTCATCCTTTGCTTTCCCATCTACCCATCTCTTCCCACATTTCTTTATAGATTTTGGAGGGTGCTAAACCTGTCATAGTATATATACAGTGTTGCCTATTTAACCCATTCCCAATATGAGTAGGTTTTCAGAATCCTCCTTCCCTCCCCCCATCCCCCCAGGATCTCTGTGTCTATTTTCCTCTGCACCTCAGTTGTATAACGTGATTATTATTTTTACCTTAACTCTACTACAAACTTTGTTTTGAGCTATCCTATTGTTGATGTCAAATTTTGGTATACATTTGGTATACATACATGGTATATATATATATGTATATATTTTTCCATATTAAAAAAAAACATAAACAAATTGTCCATGTTGAGTTCGTAGAAATTGATCTTTGATATTGGCTCTTATATGCTAAAATTTTTATTAAGTTCAGATTTGATTGACAAAAAACCCTGAAAATCTGCAAGTTCACTGAATGTTCATTTTTTTCTCATTCAGTATTATAGATAAATTTGCTGGATATTATATTTTTGGTTGTAGGCCTGGTTCTTTTGATTGCTGGTAGATATGATTCCAGAAAGTATCATCTTTTATCAAGGCAGCTGATATGTCCTGTACAATTGTAATCATAGTTCCAGCATATTTGAAATTTTCTTCCTTGTTTCTTGCAAATTTTTCTCTTTGATCTGGGGATTTTGAAATTTGGCAATAATGTTCCCATGTGTTTTTCACAAAGGATGAGATGATGATCGGTGGATTTTTTTCCTATTTCTACTTTCCCCTCATGTTCTATTACTCTAAGACATTTTTCTTGGGTTATTATTATTATTATTATTAAAGTTTTTTATTTACAAAGCATATGCCTGGGTAATTTTCCCAACGTTGACCCTTGCATAAACTTTTGTTCCAAATTTTCCCCTCCTTCCTCCTATCCCCTCCCCTAGCTGGCAGGTAGTCCAATACATGTTAAATATGTTGGAATACATGTTTGATACAATATACGTATGCATATTTATACAGTTGCACAAGAAAAAGAAAAAGAAAAAAAAAACCTGAGAAGGAAAATAAAAAATGCAAGCAAACAATAACAGAAAGAGTGAAAATGCCATGTTGTGGTCCACACTCAGTTCCCACAGTCCTCTCCTTGGGTGTAGCTGATTCTCTTCATTACTGAACAATTGGAACTGATTTGTTCATCTCATTGTTGAAGAGAGTCATATCCATCAGAATTGATTATCATATAGTCTTGTTGTTGCCGTGTATAACAATCTCCTGGTTCTGCTCATTTCACTCAGTATCAGTTCAAGTCTCTCCGGACCTCTTTGAAATCATCCTTCTGATCATTTCTTACAGAACAATAATATTCCATAACATTCATATTCTACAATTTATTCAGCCATTCTCCAATTGATGGGCATCCACTCAGTTTCTAGTTTCTGGCTACTATAAACAGGACTGCCACAAACATTTTTGTACATGTGGGTTCCTTTCCCTTCTTTAGTATCTCTTTGGGATATAAGCCCAGTAGTAACACTGCTGGATCAAAGGGTATACACAGTTTGATAACTTTTTGACTATAGTTCCAAACTGCTCTCCAGAATGGTTAGATTCATTCACAATTTCACCAACAATGCATTAGTGTTCCAATTTTTCCACATCCTCCAACATTCGTCATTATCTTTTCCTGTCATCTTAGCCAATCTGACAGGTGTGTCATCTTAGCCAATCTGACAGGTGTGTCAGAGTTGTCTTAATTTGCATTTCTCTGATCAATAGGGATTTAGAACACTTTTTCATATGGTTAGAAATAGTTTCAATTTCTTCATCTGAAAATTGTCTGTTCATATCATTTGACTATTTATCAATTGGAGAATGGCTTGATTTCTTATAAATTTTAGTCAATTCTCTATGTAATTTGGAAATGAGGCCTTTATCAGAACCTTTGAATGTAAAAATATTTTCCCAGTTTATTGCTTTTCTTCTAATCTTGTCTGTATTAGTTTTGTTTGTATAAAACCTTTTTAACTTAATATAATCAATTACCTATTTTGTGATCAATAATGGCCTCTACTTCTTTGATCACAAATTTCTTCCTTTTCCACAGGTCCGAGAGGTAATATTGTCTAATTTTTAGAAAATTCAGTTCAGATCTTTACTTCTGGAAAGGACATGCTAATTGACTGCCTTATGGATCAAGTCATATTTCTGTGACCCCTTAGACCAAAATGCCCTTCTTTGGTCATTACTCCACTTTGTTATTTGTTTCTTCTTATTAGATTATAGACTTTTTGAGGGTAGGTGCTAACTTACTTTTGAATTTCTCTCCCCAGAGTTGGAGACATAGTAGGTACTTAATAAATATTCATTCTCTCTACGTTTCCTGTTTTGCTTTACAGATCTAATCTCTATTGGAATAAATTAGTTTTACTTCTCTTCTTTTTTTTTTTTTTTTTTTTTCTGTTCCGATTTTTTTTCCCCCTCCCTCCTTCCACCCCCTCCCCTAGATGGCAAGCAGTCCTTTATATGTTGGATATGTTGCAGTATATCCTAGATACAATATATGTTTGCAGAACCGAACAGTTCTCTTGTTGCATAGGGAGAATTGGATTCAGAAGGTATAAATAACCCGGGAAGAAAAACAAAAATGCAGATAGTTCACATTCATTTCCCAGTGTTCTTTCTTTGGGTGTAGCTGCTTTTGTCCGTCATTTATCAATTGAAACTCAGGTCTCTTTGTCAAAGAAATCCACTTCCATCAAAATATGTCCTCATACAATATCGTTGTCGAAGTGTATAATGATCTCCTGGTTCTGCTCATTTCACTTAGCATCAGTTCATGTAAGTCTCGCCAGTCCTCTCTGTATTCATCCTGCTGGTCATTTCTTACAGAACAATAATATTCCATAACATTCATATACCACAATTTACCCAGCCATTCTCCAATGGATGGGCATCCATTCATTTTCCAGTTTCTGGCCACTACCAACAGGGCTGCTACAAACATTTTGGCACATACAGGTCCCTTTCCCTTCTTTAGTATTTCTTTGGGATATAAGCCCAATAGAAACACTGCTGGATCAAAGGGTATGCACAATTTGATAATTTTTTGGGCATAATTCCAGATTGCTCTCCAGAATGGTTGGATTCGTTCACAACTCCACCAACAATGCATTAGTGTCCCAGTTTTCCCGCATCCCCTCCAACATTCATCATTATTTTTTCCTGTCATCTTAGCCAATCTGACAGGTGTGTCAGAGTTGTCTTAATTTGCATTTCTCTGATCAATAGGGATTTAGAACACTTTTTCATATGGTTAGAAATAGTTTCAATTTCTTCATCTGAAAATTGTCTGTTCATATCATTTGACTATTTATCAATTGGAGAATGGCTTGATTTCTTATAAATTTTAGTCAATTCTCTATGTAATTTGGAAATGAGGCCTTTATCAGAACCTTTGAATGTAAAAATATTTTCCCAGTTTATTGCTTTTCTTCTAATCTTGTCTGTATTAGTTTTGTTTGTATAAAACCTTTTTAACTTAATATAATCAATTACCTATTTTGTGATCAATAATGATCTCTACTTCTTTGATCACAAATTTCTTCCTTTTCCACAGGTCCGAGAGGTAATATTGTCTAATTTTTAGAAAATTCAGTTCAGATCTTTACTTCTGGAAAGGACATGCTAATTGACTGCCTTATGGATCAAGTCATATTTCTGTGACCCCTTAGACCAAAATGCCCTTCTTTGGTCATTACTCCACTTTGTTATTTGTTTCTTCTTATTAGATTATAGACTTTTTGAGGGCAGGTGCTAACTTACTTTTGAATTTCTCTCCCCAGAGTTGGAGACATAGTAGGTACTTAATAAATATTCATTCTCTCTACGTTTCCTGTTTTGCTTTACAGATCTAATCTCTATTGGAATAAATTAGTTTTACTTCTCTTCTTTTTTTTTTTTTTTTTTTTTCTGTTCCGATTTTTTTTCCCCCTCCCTCCTTCCACCCCCTCCCCTAGATGGCAAGCAGTCCTTTATATGTTGGATATGTTGCAGTATATCCTAGATACAATATATGTTTGCAGAACCGAACAGTTCTCTTGTTGCATAGGGAGAATTGGATTCAGAAGGTATAAATAACCCGGGAAGAAAAACAAAAATGCAGATAGTTCACATTCATTTCCCAGTGTTCTTTCTTTGGGTGTAGCTGCTTTTGTCCGTCATTTATCAATTGAAACTCAGGTCTCTTTGTCAAAGAAATCCACTTCCATCAAAATATGTCCTCATACAATATCGTTGTCGAAGTGTATAATGATCTCCTGGTTCTGCTCATTTCACTTAGCATCAGTTCATGTAAGTCTCGCCAGTCCTCTCTGTATTCATCCTGCTGGTCATTTCTTACAGAACAATAATATTCCATAACATTCATATACCACAATTTACCCAGCCATTCTCCAATGGATGGGCATCCATTCATTTTCCAGTTTCTGGCCACTACCAACAGGGCTGCTACAAACATTTTGGCACATACAGGTCCCTTTCCCTTCTTTAGTATTTCTTTGGGATATAAGCCCAATAGAAACACTGCTGGATCAAAGGGTATGCACAATTTGATAATTTTTTGGGCATAATTCCAGATTGCTCTCCAGAATGGTTGGATTCGTTCACAACTCCACCAACAATGCATTAGTGTCCCAGTTTTCCCGCATCCCCTCCAACATTCATCATTATTTTTTCCTGTCATCTTAGCCAATCTGACAGGTGTGTCAGAGTTGTCTTAATTTGCATTTCTCTGATCAATAGGGATTTAGAACACTTTTTCATATGGTTAGAAATAGTTTCAATTTCTTCATCTGAAAATTGTCTGTTCATATCATTTGACTATTTATCAATTGGAGAATGGCTTGATTTCTTATAAATTTTAGTCAATTCTCTATGTAATTTGGAAATGAGGCCTTTATCAGAACCTTTGAATGTAAAAATATTTTCCCAGTTTATTGCTTTTCTTCTAATCTTGTCTGTATTAGTTTTGTTTGTATAAAACCTTTTTAACTTAATATAATCAATTACCTATTTTGTGATCAATAATGATCTCTACTTCTTTGATCACAAATTTCTTCCTTTTCCACAGGTCCGAGAGGTAATATTGTCTAATTTTTAGAAAATTCAGTTCAGATCTTTACTTCTGGAAAGGACATGCTAATTGACTGCCTTATGGATCAAGTCATATTTCTGTGACCCCTTAGACCAAAATGCCCTTCTTTGGTCATTACTCCACTTTGTTATTTGTTTCTTCTTATTAGATTATAGACTTTTTGAGGGCAGGTGCTAACTTACTTTTGAATTTCTCTCCCCAGAGTTGGAGACATAGTAGGTACTTAATAAATATTCATTCTCTCTACGTTTCCTGTTTTGCTTTACAGATCTAATCTCTATTGGAATAAATTAGTTTTATTTCTCTTCTTGTTGAAATCTTTCTTCCTTAGGGGGCTTACCTCTTCCATGGAGTTTTTCCTTATCATCCCCAACTAGAAGCGATCCCTCTCTCTTTCCACCTTATTCTACCCTGACCTCTTCAATGCACTTAATCATATACTTATTTAAATAGGCTTCTTTTTCCCTACTATATCATAAATACTTTGTGAGCAAAGATTGTGTCATTTTTCATTTTTGAATCCCCTGTGACTCATCCAGGTACCCTATATTTAATAAATGATTGTTCAATTGACTTTCTTTTAATTTATGTGGTGGCTGTGACAGTCTATGGTGCTGTACTGAATATCCATAAAGCACATATTTTAAAATCATTGATACTGCCTTTGAGAAGTACTAAGGCATAGCAGATGGAGTCCTGGTTATGAAGCCATGGAAAATGGGTTCAGATCCTGCCTCTGATGCATCCTGGTTTTGTGACATGGATAAATCTGATAGCAGAAGCAAATATGCATGTTATTTCCTCACCCAAACTTCTTTGCACTGCTGAAATCACAGGTCCAATACAAATCCTTTTTTTTTTTTAAACTTTTTTTTTCAGTCCTATATTTCTAAATATTATTGTGATTTAGTTGTGTCAGAATTTTTGTGACTTTGTGGACCATGTTGTCCATAGATTTTCTTGGCAAGGGCGCTAGAGTGGTTTGCTATTTCTTTCTCCAGCTCATTTTATAGATAAAGAAACTGAGATAATCCGGGTTGAGTAATTTATACAGCTAATAAGGATCTGAGACTGGACTTTAACTCAGAGCTTCCTAACTCCAGGTTCAGTGCTCTAGCCACTGAAGAACCTAGCTGCTATTTTCTAAATTTTCTTCTACCTTAACAAAAATTTCTCTAAACCCCACATTTCTAAATATGCTCTCTTGTCCCAGAGAAAAACAAACAAAAGAGAACATCTTGGTGACTGAAAATATGTATAACATTCCATATCTGTAGCACCCTGCCTTTTTTTTTCTTTTAAAAACTACATAGTTAATAACAACAATAAAGCTAATATTTACATTTATTTGTATAAAGGCAATGCTTTAAAAATTGCCAAGTACTTTACATACATGTTTTCTGGTGAGTCTTAATATGATTCTTTGAGGGATGTTCTGTAAATATTAAGCTCTCTATTTTATAGATGTGGAAACAGGTTTTAAGTGTTTAAAATTATGATCAAACATAATAAATGTCTAAGGCAGAATTTGAGCTTATCTTTTCCTGATTTCCACCTTTAGTGCTATATGCACTTTTCTACACTACCTGCAAAAGCAGTGGTGTCTTTTGAATAAATAGTGTTAAGGATCCAGAATTTTAATTCCAAGAATATTTCCATTCCCCTCAAATCCCTAGTTTTTAAAGAATTTGCTAAAGACCATAAATATTCAGCAATGGCATGGGCTACAAGTTTTTTGTTGTGTGAGAATAAGCCTTGTGTAGTTGGGAAATATTGAAGCAGATGTCAGATTGGTAATAAACCTATCAGTAATGTGGAAGAAAGGATCTGTGAACTCAACAGTTTATCAGACCAAATGAATTCTAGGTTTCTTCCTTAGTGCTAAACTGGTAAGTATGATCTGTTTTAAAAATTTGTACAGTTAAAGAAAATGTTGTTTTTTTTTAATCTAAGTGAAAACAGGAGAATGCTAAACTAATGAAACATTCAGGAGCAGAAGTATAAATGTTTGAGATTCAAATTTAGGTCCAGGAGGTGGTGACCTCTGTTGTGAAACTTGAGTTCCCTATCTGTTAAATGAGTTAAGATCTCCAAGATCCCGCTGACATTATAGACTCCACATTCTAAGATTCCTTTAGTTCTAACACCTGTAATTCCATAAAATATGGCAAAATTTAAAAGTTAGGATGTGGGATGGTATAGTGGAATGATAAGACTTCCCTGGTTAATCAGGGATAAACAAATGAGCTAGACAGTTAGGTGGTATCAGAGTACCCAGAGCACTGGATCTGGAGTCAGGACGATTGCCTCCTGATTCAAATCTATAATCAGACCCTTACAAACTATGTTTCTTAACCCTATTTGCCTCAGTTTCCCCAATCTGAAAATGAGCTGGAGAAGGAAATTGTAGATCTCTCCAGCATCTTTGCCAAGAAAACCCCAAATGAAGAGTTGGATACAGCTGAAAAACAACTTAACAATAACAAAGATGTTGCAGTGGATCGAGCACCTGCCCTGGAGTTAGATCCAAATCCAGACACTTATTATGAGAGCTTGGGCAAATCACTCAATCCTGTTTGCCTTCATTGCCTCATATGTAAAATAGGATGGAGAAGGAAACAGTAAATCACTCCAGTATCCTCAAAATGTGGTCACAAAGCGTTGGATACAACTGAGAAGGAATGAACAACAATAATACTCAAACAAAACATTTGGGAATGTTGCTGTGACCCTGAAACAATGAGAAACCTGATGTACACACAATACTTTGTTTTGTCTATTAACTACTAATTGTAACTACTAATGTTTTCTACTGTTCCTCCTAATGAGGAGGAATTCATTTTCCAAGTGTTGGTAAATCCAAGATTTTTCCATTAGGTGGCAGTGTTTGCTTAGGATAACAATTTGAAGTACCCAGGGAAACAAAGAAAGATTTTTACAGAACATTATAAGAATAAGGGAAAGACAGTATTTCTAGGCCAAGTTGAGCTGGCAGAGCCAAATTAATCAACAACTGTATAACTTTTGGTAAACAAACATAAAGCAGAACCAGGCACTGCCTCTAGAAAACACAATGAGGATCTGACCTCTTTTAACTTGAGGGAAGGAATTGCATTACACAAACATGAGTCTCCATGGACAAAACAGACATGGGGACAGAATCTAATGACACACTAATAGAGGCTCTGATTGAATCTCCCAAGCATATTTATTTTTACAAATGGGTTGCAGATATATACTGCAAAATTATAAAGCAACTTTCATTTTTTTCCTGCTTTTTGGTAAACAGGAACCTTGCAGCTATCAAGCATATGTTTTAATTTATTTATTCATTTATTTATTCATCCATACATCCATCCATTCATCCTTTTGTTTGTTTGTTTAGCCAGGCTATTGGGGTTGAGTGACTTGCCCAGCATCACATAGCTAGGAAGGTGTTAAGTACCTGAGGCTTGAAGTGCTCGAGGCTAAATTTGAACTCGGGTCTCCCAGACTATCCACAGCACCATCTAAATTCAGGGGTCCTCAAACTTTTTAAAATAGGGGGCCAGTTCACTGTCCCTCAGACTGTTGGAGGGCCGGACTATAGTAAAAACAAAAATTTTGTTTTGTGGGCCTTTAAATAAAGAAACTTCATAGCCCTGGGTGAGGGGGATAAACATCCTCAGCTGCCGCATCTGGCCCATGGGCCGTAGTTTGAGGACCCCTGAATTCTAACTGCTCCCATATGGTTGATTAAAAAAATTATTTATTTAAAACTAAATGCAAAATAAGAAATACAAGAAAAGAAAATTAAAACAACAATACAAAACAAAACATTGTCATGTACCCAAGGAACATCAGCATATGATTGATTTTAAAAAAATTTGAAGCACACATGGCTGGATTTTATAGTTGGATGACCTGGGTTCCAATTCTGGGTTTGCTACCTATTCTCTGTGTAACCCATGGCATTTTATTTTTTTATGGGGTTCAGTTTCCTCATTCAATGAATGATTGATTTATAAAGAAAGGGGTTAAACTGGTTAACCTGTAAAATTCCTTTCTAGTTTCATGAGCTCAGTTTTGTTAGTGGAAAGGTTTTAGGAAATTTTTTGGAATATGAATATTTTCATATTTCCCCAATTTAGCACAGTGACTGACGCATAGTAGTAACTTAAGAAAGGTTTGAGTATTGATTCTTCCCCCCCTCAATAGTATTATATTTTCCCATATACACATAAAGATAGTTTCCAGCTTTCATTTTTGTGATATTTTGTGTTCCAAATTCATCTCCCTCCCTCCTTTACCTTCTTTCTTTCCCAAGACAGCATATAAACTGATATAAGTTAAATATGTATAGTCATGTCAAACATATTTCCATATTAGTCATGCTATACAAGAAAAATCAGAACAAAAGGGAAAAAATCAAGAAAGAGAAAACAAAGGTGAAAATAGCATGCTTTGATCCACATTCAGTCTTCATAGTTCTTTCTCTGGATGTGGGCAGCATTTACCTTCCCCAATCTATTGGAATTGTCTTTAATCATCACTTTACTGAGAAGAGCCAAGTCCATCACAGTTGGTTGAAATAACTGACTCTTAAAGTCGCATAGGTAGATTAAAAGGAAAGCTTAGTTGTAAGATTTTCTAAACTTTTCGGCCAATCAGCTTTTGTGGGGCAGCATGATAAAAAGTACAAAAGCAAAAATAAAACACCACATCTGCCACTTGATAGCTGTGTGAAACATGGGTAATCACTTTAGATGTTTGAACCTCATCTTCCTCATTGTAAAATAGGTGGTTTGAATGAAGCTGATGACTAAAATTTCTTTTACTTTGCCAATTACAGACTCTCAAACTGAAGAAGCCTGAAGAGTAGGAATTAACATAGCAAGATCTGAGTGGCCTGAGCATGGCTTTTCAGATGTGTCAAAAGGCAGATTGGTAGAGGACATTAACTCAGTTCATGGAAGAAAGCAATAAAAGAATCTGTAAACATGTAGGTTAGGAAGGAAACTTTATAATGCAAGCAGGGTAATATCAGAATAATAGGTAAACATTTCCATTCCAAGTATGTAAAGGAGGAAAATTTTAAATGGGCTCAAGAATATTATTTGCTCATTTTGATTAAAGATTCATAATGATGAAATGAAAATAAAACACACCTGGGCTTGGAACAGGAAGATCTTGAGTCTTCTCCTTATTAGCGATAGGATCTTACGTGAATAATTAATATATCTGAACCTTAGTTTCTCCAATAGCTTCAATTAGATTAATAATATATTAATATCTTACCTAGATGTTTCAAGGATTAAATAAACTAATATGTATACAGTTAAAATAATGCTCTTTCTTTAGTAGAACAGAAGATAGTATTGTGTGTGCATCTAGTTAGATCAAAATTCTCCAGAATGAGAAATGACAATCTGGGCTATTGCAAAATATATTGTGTGCACTGTTTTTCCTAGACATGAAAGAGAAAGCGAGTCAGTATTGGAGAAAATATTTAGTTCTTTGACATTGGTCAGATGACCTGCAAGTTTTCACTAAATATAAAAATGGGATTGCTATTTAAAGTAGTAAAATAAAATTTGTTGTTGTTGTTCACTTTTTTCAGTCATGTTTGATTCTCTGTGGCTCCATTTGTTTTGTTTTGTTTTATTTTTTAACAAAGATACTGGAATAGTTTTCCATTTCCCCCACCATTCATAAAATTCACTTTATGAATTAGGAAACTGAGACAAACAGGGTTAAGTGACTTGCCCAGAGTCACATAGTTACTAAGTGTCTCATGTAGTCTTCCTGAATACAGACCTGGTACTCTAAAATAAAATACATGTTGTCTAAAGGAGGGCCAAACAGAGCGAGATTAAAAATCGAGGAATTCAAAGCTTCCAAGGTGATCACTAGTTATAAGATCACTTGTAAATAACCTATTCATTTCTGTCCTAGATGAGTTAGGGAGAGTCATTTTCCAAAATCAGACCAAACTGAATCAGTGGATGGAGAATCCACTCTCTGAAGCAGCAATCCAATCCACTCTTGTATAGCTCTAACTGGAAGTTTTCCCTTCCATCCTTCCAAAATGTATTTCGTTGTACTTTTTCCTACACGTTATTCCTAGTTCCACTTCTGCTGTTCCTCATATACTATGATTCCTAACCTCAATCTCTTAAATTGCTTTTCTCTGGGTGTTCCTGACCTATCATGTCCTCCCTAAAATGTGACATCCAGTACTAAATACAAATAGGACCAGAATAGGCCGAGGGGAGTGAGACTCACTTGTTACATCTCTGTCCCAGCAATCACATAATCCCCTGAGAGTAAATAACTAAAGGACAAGTTTTTAAAAAGGCTCTGCATACTGGTCTTTCTTTACCCCTTAAAAACAAAAAAATAGAATTTCTAGGGAAAAAATCATTGATGTCATTTGTTTTTATGCAACAGTCATTTCTGGAGACTCTCTTTTTCATCACACCTCTCCATCCCTCTCTTCTCTGGCAAGAGGGAAAAAGTTAAGTCCAAATGACACTGATCGGCATAATAATCACCATCAGTGCAGGTAACATTACACATCCATAGTATTCCACTCTTCTAACGAAAGGAGAATGATTTCATCTTTTTGGAAAGGGCCAAGACTGGTCATTTTAAGGTAATTTAAAAAATATATAAAGCATCTCTCTCTATTCTTTGGAGAATAGGCAGAAGAAATTACTAGCTGTTGGCCAATGTCCCCTGAGGGGGAGTTGGAACAGCTAAAAGTTCATAGGACTTGTGCTGTTAATGAGCCATTAGGCAGATAGTGCTCTACTCTAGAACTTGGAAACTACCTGAGCATTAGATCAAAATGTATTAAAGACATTATTTTGAAATCATCTCAGTCAGGTCAATTTTATAGAGTTTGCCTGCATTTAGGGCCATATCTGCAAACAGCTTTAGTGTGAGTTCTACCAGTGGACTGAAAAAATGCCCATGAACATCAGAGGCAGAGAAAGAAAAGGCAAAATTAAAAGCCTGGGAGAGAGAACAGAGAAAGATGGAAGGAGAAGAGGTCAATTCACCGATACTCAAACTGTGGGTGGCCAATGCCTGTCTCAGGGCCTTCTGGGTGGGATAGATGTTTTCAGTGAAGAGTTATACTTTGAAATGATGGCTTTAGTTAAGTTTCTCACCATTGTGGGAAACCACTAGGATTTGACTCTGTTGTTTTTCCAAGAAGTCACTGCAATTTTTCACTAGCCATTCTTTCATTTTGGATTTAATTTTATCTTTAAAAAGACAGAGTATTTTTTGTTGTTGTTCTTTAAATTACAAGTACCTTCCTTTAATGATGTTCCCATCGTTTGATGGGCTGGATTATGAAGCTTCTGGTTGATGATATCTCAGTGGAACCTAGTTGTTTAAATAAGATATTTGAATTAGGAAGTTCTCTCCTTTTATCTTAATGTAGCAATATTGTGATTTTGTTTTAGTTTTTCAAAAATTTTATTGAAAAGCTCCACATACATTCTTGAACACAATGATAGTGTTTTCAGTAGAGTTGGCTGGGAAGACATCAGAGAGAGAGAGAGTAAAAACAAAAGAGCCCAACTCATAAGGGTTTTAATATAAATACAAATCAAATTCTGTAAAATGACTGCAAACATAGTTAAAATGCTAAATAGAACAAAAAAGATGGCTGTATTTATTTCAGAAAATATTTAATGCCACAAAATTTGACTTTATTTTAATAGGATTTGGTTGTGAACTTTGGTTCTTCCTTGTCTCCCTCGTGGATTTTCTAAACTTTCTCCTGACAGAGTAGAATATTTGGGAAGCCTGGATTTAGGGTTTGCCTTTGGGAATTCATTACCTTTCCTCCTAAATCTTCTCTTCCAACTTGCTTATTGGAAACACTACCAATAGTCTCTTCTAGGTTCACTAAATTGGAAATGTCCTCAAATTTTTACTCTTGCTCATTTTGACATCCAAACAGTTGCCAGTTTTTACTGATTCTACCTCTACAGCATCTCCCATCTGTTTCTTCTTCTCCATTCACAGCCACTACTCTAAGTTCTCCATTGACTTTTTCCTGGTCTAATGATATTACCTTGTAATTGGTCACCTTTTTTTCCCCTCTATCATGCATGCTATCCATTCTCCACATAACTGCCAAAAGTATCTCCCCAAAGGAAAGATTTGATCATGTCATCCCCTGCTCTGCTATTTTCAAAGGCTTCTTAGTGCCTCTATTATTCTCCATTCTCTTCTCATCCACACTCTGCCTCTGTCAATGGTTTCTGTTTTCTAATCAGGAAGAAAATCAATCAATTAATTAATTAATTCAACAAATATTTTAAATCCCTTCTATATACAAAGCACAATGGCAGATATGAGGGTGAATGAAGGGGACACATAAAGACAATTAAAATGCATTCTCTGTCCTCAATGTGCTTATGTGCTAATAGGGGAGATGAGATATGTTTATAGGAATGTCAATTTGAATAGAGAGAGTTGGAGAACAGGTAAGTTTTCCAGATGTGACATATGAAATGAGCCTTCAAGAAAGCTAAGGATCCTAAGGAGAAGAAATAAGGAGGAAGGTGCATTCCTCTCGTGGGGAGTAGCCTATCCAAAGGCATGGAAATGGGAGATGAAGTTCTGAATTTAGGAAAAGGTGAGTCCATTTTTTGTTGGAACGTATAGTGTGTAAAAGGGAGTAATATGAAGTAATCCTGGAAAACTAGACTGTAGTTAGATTGTGAAAAACTTTAAATATCAAATTGAGAAGTTTATGTTTTATACTGGAAGTTATAGGGAATCTGAAAATTCTTGAGTAGGGGAGTGAGATGATTAGATCTGGGCTTTGGGGAGATATTTTTGGCAGTTGTGTGAAGAATGGATTGCATGAATGATAGAGGGAAAGAAATGTGACCAATTACATTAGTCCAGGAAAGAAGCAATGGGAGCATGAAGTAGAGTGGTGGCTGTGAATGGAGAGCGGAAGATAGATGAGAAATAGCATGGAGGTTAAATCAACAGGACCTGGATATGGGAGTGAGGAAATAAAAAGTGTTGAGGACAGTTGATGATGCCTCTGATAGAAACAGGCAAATTAGAAGAAAGAGAATATTAAGGGGGAAGAGAATGAGTTCTATTTGGACTTTGAGGTATCCAGCAGGAAGCTAGTGATGGGGGGGGATTGCAGTTAAGTTGAGAGAGGTAAAGACTTTGGACTAACCTATTCCCACTAAAATATTAGGGACACTTTATAGAGAAGAGTAAAGAAGTTAAGGACCAGGAGATCAAGATGCTAGAATTATTTTCCACCACTAACTCCATGTGTAGCTCAGCCAAGTTACTTCCATCCTGTGAGTTTTAATTTTTCTCTTCTGTAGGATAAGGAAATCAGGTTACATATCTGAGGCTTCCCGAGTCTTCTCAGAACAATTTACATTTTAACAGAGTAAGCTAAAGAGGGGTTTCTTAGGATAAAGAGTTATTAACAGTGAAATTTCAGATAGCAGAGGAAGAGAGATTTGGAGACTGACCCCTAAGGTGAGGTGTGGCTATCTTCCAAACTACAAGGCTACCTATTTCTCTCTTTTTAAAAAAAATTTCAATAATATTTTATTATTCCAATTATATGTGAAGATAGTTTTTAACATTCATTTTTGTAAGGTTTTGAATTCCATTTTTTTCTCTCTCCTTCCCTTGCCTCTCTTCTCAAGACAGCAAGCAATCTGATATAGTTATACATGTACAGTCATTTTGAACATATTAGTCATATTGTAAAAACAAAATTAGAACAAAAGGGAAAAGCCACAAGAAAAAAAAGGACACAGACAAAAAAGATGAAAATAATATGCTTTGATCAGTATTCACTCTTCATAGTTCTCTCTTTGCATTTTCCATCCCAGGTCTATTGGAATTGTCTTGAATCAATGTATTGCTGAGAAGAGCTAAGTCTTTCATAGTTGATCATCACATAATTTTGCTGCTATTGTGTAAGATGTTTTCCTGATTCTGTTCACTTCACCCACTTAGCATCAATTCATATAAGTCTTTCCTGGTTTTTCTGAAATCATGGCTGTTTATTTCTCATACCAGCCCTGCTTATGTTCTAAATACTACTCTAATTTGAAAGACTAATGATTTTATCCTTGTTACTACTCACCTTACTTGTACAAACTGCAATCCTCCAAGCCTTTGAAGATATTCTTTATGAGTTGCTGTGGTGAAAAATCTCCACTTTTTGGTGGCCAAGTGGAGAGAAGTCTTTGTATTTAGCTAGACCTACAAGCAAATCCTTTCCAGTTTTTTCCTTCAGTCACAGCTTTTGAGAATTTAGTCACAGGAACCTTCATACACTATTCCCAATTCTGACATGGGGAAGGGTTGCATGGGAAGCTAGAAGGATAAGCATTTTTTTCTTGCCTTGCCCTATGCTTTTTAATTTTAGAAAAGACTATATATTGGCATTTATTTTGTATATACTTATAAATGAGAAAGGCAGCATGGTATAGGGGATAGCTGGCCTCAAAACCAGGAAGATGAATTCTAGTCCTCCCTCTGACACGTACTGGTTGTTTGACAAATCACTTAACTTCCCAGTGCTTTAGGTAGCTATCTAAATTGCAGATGAGTGCCAACCTGCCTTGGCAGAGGTAGTTTCCTTATTTATGAATTTAATGGGTATCTTCCATCTATACAAGTAGTCCTTCACTTTCTGCTATTACCTCACAGCAAACCTCCTCAGTTAAGAAGACCTCAGACCTTGCCTATGCTAGTTCCTCGAGTCTTCATCTTGCTGAGTGTTCCAAACCCTCGTGGTTTGAGACACAATGAAATCTAGCAAATGTATGTGACCCATTATAAATCTTTCGGTCGTCTGTCTTTTATCCATGTTGTGGTAGATACCTTTTCAGGATTCACTTTTGCAATACCAGCAGCAAAAGAGACAGCCCGAGTGGTCACCGAATTCCTTATACAAGCATTTGCCATTATGGGTGTGCCACAAGCAATAAAGACAATGGTCCTACATACACCTCCAAACATTTTGCACACTTTTGTGCACGGTATCAGATTTTACACACCACTGGCATACCCTTTAATCCTCAAGGACGGGCAATAGTAGAGAGGAGAATCAGAGACATTAAGACGCTGCTCCAAAAACAAAAGAAAGGGGGAGCCACAGGTAACCCTAGAGAACTTCTAAATCTAGCCCTTTATACTATTAACTTCTTGATTTTTGGACAAAGATACACTAGCTGCAGCAGACAGGTTTTATATCCCACCGGAAGGGCAGTGTCCAGTGCGAGCAGCTCCACTATCTTTAGATAATTGCCAGGTGATGTAGAGAGACCCAGAAAGTGGTGAATAGAAGGAACCAGATAGGCTAACTGCTTGGGGGAGAGATTTTGCTTGTATCTGTACAGGTGGAGAAGGAATCAGATGGGTGCCAATGAGTCATATTCGCCTTGTCCATCGCAGAGAGATGGAGCAGACCTTGAAACGAAGAAGACCCAAGAAACATCAGGTAGTTCCATTGCTGACTGTGCCCACCACTGAAAGAGCATGGCAGTTAAGTCATTTCATGGACATCAAAAATTGTTAGACTTCAAAAACCTCAGAAATCATTGGATCTTCTGAGACATGAATGTTGTAGAACTTGAAAACCCCAGGAATCATTGGATTCTCTGAGAAATGATAAGACTGTTTCAGGACTTCAAAATCTGCAGGATTCACTGGATTCCCTAACATATAAAAAGACTGTTTCAGGACTTCAAAAACTTGCAGGAATCATTATATTCCCTGACACATGAAACAAAGGACAATAGATTGGTTCTGGACTATCTCTTGGCTGCTGAAGAAGGTGTATGTGTGACTGTTGTTTACATACCCTCCTTCTAGGACTTCTGGAAATCTTTTACAACACCATGTTGATTTATATTGTTTGTTATACCACTACTTGCTGTAGAGGGCTGAAACTCTTGAGTCAATGCACTGAGGTCAGGACAGCAGAGCACTTGAGGCTAACTACTGATTGGACAATACTCTATAGGCATATGCTTGGAAAATGGTCCTTTCCACTATCCGTGCTGGCTCAATGATTGGTGTATAGAGAGAATTATAGGAGGGATTAGGGGCTGGAGTAAGACTAGCCAGGGTCACTTTTTGCAGTAGACGAGAGAGAAGGTGGTGGTGGAGATTCTGCTTTCATCCTGTCCAATCCTTCGTCTAAGACCAAGAATAAAGACTAAGGACTTTTGCTTATCCTGACTCCGGCTGATTCTGGGGTGTCCTGGATGCTAGCGTGGTCATCACAACTTGCATGTACAATTCATGTTTGTTATACGACATTGAGCCTGCACTGGCTGTGGGGAGAGTCATCACTAATAGCCTCTGCGTTATTGCTGTGTGCTTGTGTAATACTTCCCATGCTGATAAGTTTGTGCATACCTGTTTCTAATAAGAGCCTTCAGCCCAGAAACCCATTAACAATATTTGGCTTGACTCTCTTTTCATCTCCCTTCCTGAGATGTCAGGGAGGGTGTGATCATCACCTTTTTAGTGCTTTCACCTCCCTTCTTGAGAAGTCAGAGGGGGCATGATCACCTCCTTTTCAGTGTTTTCACCTCTTTTCCTGAGACGTCAGGGATAGCGTGACCACCTGTGTTCTAAAACAAAAGAAAGTGGGAGATGTAAAGGGCTGAAACTCTGAGTTGATGCACTGGGGTTGGACAACAAAGCAATTAAAGCTAATTACTGATTGGACAAAACTCTATCAGCATATGCTTGGAAAATGGTCCTTCCTACTATTCTGTGCTGGTTCGATCTTTTGTGTATACAGAGAATTGTGGAAAGGATTGGGGGTGGAGTAAGACAAGCCAGAGTCAGTTTGGCGGTAGATGAGGAGAAGGAAGGTCGTGGAGATCTTGTGTCTATCCAATTCACTCCTACCTCTAGGTTATCCTGATTCTAAGGTATCCAGGGTGCTAACTTGGTCCTCACAACTAGGGATCAAACCAGCCATCTTCTATCTGTTCAAAAGCTACTGCTTCTATATGTACCAGCACAAGGCATCTTCTACCTTCTGCTGCTAGTCCAGTGTCCCAGTTGCCATGGGGAGAACCTCCAATATAATATAAAGAAGAGCGATCTTCCTTTCAATTTCCATTTTCCTCTAAGTCTGTTCTTTGAGGGTAGTGGAGTGGAACCTTTCTTCTACTCAAATGAACATTAGCATTCTTTACATATCAGTGTCTATAAACTTTTTAAGATCATTATCTAAACCACATTCCACATCCTATTCCATCTGATTTCTCATTCCTGTGCCACCCCTAAAGCTCCCCACCCCAAAGTTTCAAGCTCACTTTACCTACCTGCTCCTCTGTGCTTTCTGGAATGCCTTCCCTTTATTCTAAATCATTTTCTCTTCCGCTTCTTCCATTTACTAGCTATTATTGAAAAAATTTCCCCTCAACTCTCCAAATACTGGCTCTTTAGCCACCCTTACCATTACTGACAGTTGTTACTTGTTGTCCTTGGCTTTCTGGTTGAGGTTGGATAGTTGGAATGCTTGCTCTCTGCTGTCACTTCCAGGTTTTCCCTCCATCTTCATCATTCCCTGACTTCTCCTTTGAGGTTCATTCTATTCATGTCCACCACCCAATCAGAATCCTGGTAGTTGTTAGCTAGAGACCTGCAGATCACTCCATTTCCTTCCCCTATGAGTTCAGTATATAGCTCACCGTTTTTTTGTCCATCTTAAATTCTGTTCTCATACTGGAAATTTTCAATATATATATATATATGTATACATATATATATTGATTCTTGTTGTTTTAATTAATTAATTTTAAAACATTTAAAATTTTTTTGAGTTTCAAAATTTTCCCCTCATTCCTGCCTTTCATTCATCTACTGAGAAGGCATTCAATTATACATGTAAGGTCATACTAAACATTTCCTTATCAGCCATATTTCAAATAAACAAACAAACAAAATCTACCACAATGCAAAGCAAGGAACAAAAAAAAAGAAACAAATCATACTTCAATCTGTACTAAGAATTCATCGAGTCTGTCTCTGGAGGTGAACAGCATTTTTCATCATGAGTTCTTTCTAATTGTCTTGTATCATTGTCTTGATCAGAGTAGTTAAGTCTTTCACAGTTCATCACCATTACAATTTTTTGCTGTTACAGTGTACAATATGCTTCTGATTCTTGTTATTTCATTTTGTACTTTGCATCCTTTCACGTGTCTTCCCTAATCATTAAGTTCCTCACTCTTCACCTTCCATAAGCTAGTCCTTGATTCAACTTCAAACACACATAAACTTAGTTATATCCTTGATCTTACCATCACCTATAAATGTACCACTTTTATGTTCAAAAATTTTGAAATGCTTTTATCCAATCATGATCTATTGACTTTTCACTTTTCGCTCTGCCTTCCCTTACCAAACCCTCCTCTTCATCCATAAAATTTCAATTCTCTCCCAGGCCATCACCCCGTACCAACTATTCTCTCCTCTTCTCTTCACCTTGACTCCTTGGTGAACCGGTTCATCTTTACAGCTTCCTTTTTTGAATTCATAGTCCCCGAAAAACACCTATTATGCCTACCCAAGGTTCAGCCTTGGGTCACTCTCAACATCTATGTCTTTGATCCTGCTGAAGGAAGGTGGAGAAAGTCATGCAATATTATTATTGGGTATACTATAACATTATGTTACACAACCTTAGTCAGGCCCTCACTGCTGCTAGGCAATCCTGCTATACCTTCCTTATCAATGACTATCCTACTTTCTACATGAGCTCTTCAAAACTTTTTCATCCTTTCTCAAATCTGTCTTGGGTTCCCTTCCCCCACTGTCTCAGCTAAGAACCCTCATATTTTATTTTATTTTATTTATTTATTTTTTGCTGAGGTAAAAAAGTGACTTGCCCAGGGTCACACAGCTAGGAAGTGTTAAGTATCTGAGACCAGATTTGAACTCAGGTTCTCCTGATTTCAGGACTGGTGCTCTATCCATTGCCCCATTGAGCTGCCCCCTTCCCTCATATTTTAGAGGGAAAAAATTGAAGCCATTTCCTGTGAGCTCTCAATTTTACCTTTTTTCCTCATCTCCTGTCACTCAGATCCCTTCTGTCACTATCTTCTTCACTGCTGTCTGTCTCACATATCTCATATGATAAAATGGCTTTATCAAAGCTGACCCATCTAATTCCTCAAGTGATTGCATTGCATCTCATCTCCTCCAATAGAGTGCCTCCTCTGTCATTTTCATTCTTTCATTTAACTTCAATTTCTTCCTCTGTACTGACTCATTTTTGCTAGCAAATATGTCCATGTCTTCTTTATCCTGAAAAGACCCTCACTTGATCCCCCATATCCATTAATTCTTTCCTCTTCTGCTTTTTTATAGCTGTACTCCTTGAATAGGCTATCTACGATTAAAAGGGAAGCAATAAACTGGTAAAACATTTTTATAGTCAAAGATCCTGATAAAAGCCTCATTTTCAAAATATATAGAGAATTGACTCACATTTATAAGAAATCAAGCCATTCTCCAATTGATAAATGGTCAAAGGATATGAATAGACAATTCTCAGATGAAGGAATTGAAACTATTTCTAATCACATGAAAAGGCGCTCCAAATCATTATTAATCAGAGAAATGCAAATTACCACAACTCTGAGACACAACTACACACCTGTCAGATTGGCTAAGATGACAGGAAAAGATAATGATGAATGTTGGAGGGGATGTGGGAAAAGTGGGTCACTGATACATTGTTGGTGGAGTTGTGAACGAATCCAACCATTCTGGAGAGCAATTTGGATTTTATATATATATATATACATATATATATATATATAAAATTTGGATTATATAATAACTCAAAAAGTTATCAAACTGTGCATACCCTTTGATCCAGCAGTATTTCTACTGGGCTTATATCCAAAAGAGATCTTAAAGGAGGGAAAGGGACCCACATGTGCAAAAATGTTTGTAGCAGCCCTTTTTGTAGTGGCAAGAAACTGGAAACTGAGTGGATGTCCATCAATTGGAGAATGGCTGAATAAATTATGGAATATGAATGTTATAGAATATTATCGTTCTGTAAGAAATGACCAATAGGATGAATACAAAGACGCTTGGAGATACTTACATGAACTGATGCTAACTGATGCAGAACCAGAAGATCATTATACACGGCAACAAGACTATATGATGATCAATTCTGATAGATGTGGCTCTCTTCAATAATGAGATGAACAAATCAGTTCCAATTGTTCAGTAATGAAGTAATGAAGAGAATCAGCTACACCCAGCGAAATTTTGGGAAATGAGTATGGACCACAATATAGCATTTCTACTCTTTCTGTTATTGTTTGCTTGCATTTTTGTTTTTCTTCTCAAATTTTTTTTAACCTTCTTTCTAGATCCAATCTTTCTTCAGCAGCAAGATAACTGTATAAATATGTATACATATATTGTATTTAACATATACTTTAACATATTTAACATGTATTAGACTGCCTGCCATCTAGGGGAGGGAGTGGGGAGAAGGAGGGGAAAAGTTGGAACAGAAGGTTTTGTAAGGGTCAATGTTGAAAAACACCCATGCATGTGTTTTGTAAATAAAAAGCTATATAGAAAAAAAGAAAAGGCTGTCTACAATTTGTTTTCACTTTTTCTCCTCTCATTCTCTTCTTAACCCTTTACAATCTGGCCTCTCATTTTAACATTCCACTGAAACTGCCCCCTCCAAAATTACTAATGATCTTTTAGTTGCCAAATCCAATGATTTTTTCTCAATCTTCATTTTTTCTTGAACTCTGTGTAGTTTTCTACACTCAGTCACTCCTCCTTGATAATTTCTTTTCTCTAGGTTTTTGGGACACCATTCTCTCCAGGTTTTCCTCCCAACTTATGTGATTATTCCTTCTGTCTTTACTGGCTATTCCTTTAGATCTCTATGCTTCTCCATATATAAACTCCTACTTTTATTGGCAAGTCAAGTTCCAAAGCAATCCTACATCTTTCCCTCAGGGTGTCAAGGGTATCCCCTAAGGGACTGGAAGATTTTTAATCTGTTGTGTGTTCTTTCTAATATCAATCATCAGTTACAGTTAGTAGCTCCTTTATATCATTAATCGACTCAGAGATTATTGCTCTAGTATCATTTAACTAATTAACATCAAGTAATTTTTATGAAGGCATATTTACTGAAAAGATATAGTGAGAACCATAATGCAAAGATATTTCTCCCAACACCCAGGGGCATACTTTCCCTATACCACCTTTGTCTTTGGAGAAAGTGGGCACAAACTTTTAAGTGTTTTTTTACCCTTAAGTCTTACTTCTTTATATTTGTCAACTACAAGATTATTATGTTTATTGCTGATGTAAATTGAAAGCCAATACCTTCCTATTCTTAGCCAGTGTCAGATTGTTTTGATAATTACTGCCTTATAATATAGTTTGACAAATTTATTTCCGAAAGAGGAGGTAAACCATTGCTACTTGGCCCCGCTTCCCAGCCAGAGGTTGAATACTGGAGTTTGTTACTAGAATGGAACTTGACAGGAAAGAGAAAAAGTTGAGTCATTGGTGCATTAAAAAAAAATAAGTTCTTATTTCCTACACAGAAACCAGTCCAGTTCCTCTATAATGTTGTAAATGAACGTGGAATAACTTCTCTGCTCTGACGTAGTGAATCAGGTCCTTGCATTTTTCATCATCAATCATTCCTAAAAATAGGTTCCCCAAATACTTATGTTCCCAGAACTGAGTCCTTACTGACCAGTCCCTCCCACCTCCTTGTAATATATGTAATTGTTGTCTCCTCTGATAGAATATAAGCTCCGGGAGGGGAAGAGTAGGGAAGGGGAAGGCGCAAGGGACTGTTTCTTCTTTGTTTTTATATTTCCAGGACTCAGTGGAGTGCACTGACCCACAGTACTTAATAAATACTTTTTAAAGCAATTGGCTGATTGATTACAGAGTTGAGCAGTTCAGGATTTCCCCCATGCAGGCTTCAGGAAACCACTAAGCAAGTGGCACTCTAAGTTCTATGTACAAAACATGGATATTTGGGCTGAAATGGAAACTATGAGGCCCCCAAAATTCATTTACAGAATTCCTTTGCAAACCAGGGTGGAGAGGGATTTCTTTCTGTAAATGAATGTGCCCCCAAATGTAGCCTGAATGCCTCCATTTCGCCCCTTGTTCTAGCTTTTCCAGTGCCCATCCCTCCTGGATGCTGTGGTAATGTTTGCAACATCATAAAATTCTTTTAGGTGGATGCCAAGGACAGAGCACAAACGTCTTTGATTTCTCTTCTAATTTCATTTAAACAAATGATGCCCTTGTCTCGCAAATACCCATCATGCTTCTCAGCCTACACTAGGTGCTTCATAAGGACCTGTGGATTGATTGATCTTATGAAACTGATCAAATAGGAAGCTCAGGTGAGGAACAGCTGTACTTTGATTGATGGAAGGGGTTGACCTTGGATTCAAGTGGTTTCATAGACACGTTATCTAATTCACAAAAAGGACTAAGGTTAATAGAGCAAACTCTGTTTTAGCATTGATTTTTCTACCTTATAGGAGCTTGACCTTCTCCTACCACAAATGATAGAGAAAGGAAAGCCCTAGAGCCATGGTAGGTACCTAGATTGTATGGATGGCACTTGTTGTAGATCTCGGCACAGTGCCTGGCACATGATAGGCTTTTAATAAATGCTTATTAATTGGTTGATCATGTGGACAATTGGAGGACTGGGATCAAGGCAGTAAAGAAACAAGCTCTGGCAACCAGGGGACTTGCTCCTGGCCCCACCTCCACCTTTGGTTGGACTTCTTCTTTGCTGGTGATGGTTTCTAAAGCCACTTCCATTCCTGCAAATGTAAAGGGAAAATGGGATCCCTAATAGGGGTCCTCAGACTTTTTAAATAGGGGGCCAGTTCACTGTCCCTCAGATTGTTGAAGGGCCAGACTATAGTAAAAACAAAAACTTTGTTTTGTGGGCCTTTAAATAAAGAAACTTCATAGCTGGGGGTGAGAGGGATAATCGTCCTCAGCTGCCGCATCTGGCCCGCGGGCCGTAGTTTGAAGACCCTGAGTCAAAAGACATGGATTGGCGTCAGTTTAAAGAGAGAGACGGTATTGCCAAAGCAAGTAAAGTCAAAGTCCATAGGAGTCTGGGTGGGGGGTTCGGTTTAGAGGGATGACCCCCTTTTTTTCCTGGGCTTGGCCTGGAGTATGAACATTTTCCTTGCTGTGGTTTCTTTATACAAGATACTTGGGTTTTAATATTGGGAGCTAACTGCCTCTGAGATCCTGGGGGATCATTACATCTTTCTGGGTCTTAATTTTCTTCTGTATAATATAAAGGTAGTAATAACATATGCATTGCCTATCTTGTAAGGTTGTTATAAGAATAAAATGTTTTCCTGATTATGTCCAGCATTTGTGATAGTTATTCTGAGTAGTCCCATCTCCATGTAAGGCCACAATTCCTTTACATCCTCAGATATGGGGCTTTATGAGTTTCCATAGACAAAAAAAAATTGCCACCTGGGAGTCAAACATCAAGGGATGAGTTTTTCTGAATTTTTCTAAACTTATTCATAAATGATAGACATATTAGTTTATTGCCAGGCTGCAGCGCTTTAATTGAGGCTATGTAATCAGGTTTCTGCCTGAGGTCCTGCTGGATGGGCAAACACCTCCTTGGCTGTTTCTTTTTCTTTTACTGTTTTTGTTTTTATTTGTTTATTTATTTTTAATAACATTGTTTTACGAATCATATTGGGAGAGAAAAATCAGAGCAAAAGAGAAAAACCACGGGAAAGATAAAAAAAAAAAAAAAACAGAAAAAAGAAGTGGACATAGCATGTCTCCTTAGATCTTTTTCTGGCTGTAGATGGCATTTTCTTTCCAAAGTCTAATGATATTGCTTTGGATCACTGAACCACTGAGAAGAAGGAACTATTTCATAGTTGGTCATTACATATTCTTGCTGTCAATATGTACAATGTATTATTCCTGGTTCTGCTTGCTTCACTCAGCATGACCTATTGTTTCTTGTCTTCAGGGCTCTCCATGCTGAGTCCCTTGTATGGTCCTGGGCCACAACTATTGGGGTTCATCACTGTGGCACCTCGTTTTTAGGGTTTCACTGCCTTGTACTCTGTCCTTTTATCTACATTTTCCCCTTCCCACGATTAGGAGAGGTCAGAGGCTGATATTTTCTGTGCTGTGGAGCAACAGATTACACTCCCAGTAAAAAAGACTTGTTATCTTTCTTAATATAATTACACTCCCCTGGGGCTGACTGTTGTGGTGACCCGTGCCATTCTTTTCATGGAGGATGCCCACAATTTTTCTTTCTTTTCACCACGTCCCCCAATCATGTCATAATGTCCCAAGGCTTCTAACTCGAGAGGAGCTTATATCCCAAAATCCACCTCTTGCAAGTGAACATGCTCCTGGTGCCAGGATTCCTGGTGACGGCTTTGTCAGGTTCCAACAAGATACCTTTTCCTTTGGAAGGACTTTTAAACATTTCTATTCCTTCAATGCCTCTATTGTATCCACTTGAAAGGTTTTTTCCTCCCTTATACCATAATAAAACATGGACAGAGGGTGATTGGAATACATTCTAAATATCTGAAAAGAGCAAGTTTATCTTTTAAGAATTATTCTTTTCTCCCATCTTCCATTCACATATAAATATGTTTGAGCAGATGCAGGAACCTTGGCCCCACATACTGACAACGGGTGATTTGAGTTGCTTCTGTTTTTGTTGAGAGCATGCTGAGGGCCAGGCTTTTATGGCACAAAATTAGTCACTGTGTTTGATAAATGACTGTTTAATGCTGGCAGTGAAGCTGGTTAATAATCGAGCCATAACAATCATCATAATTAGAGATGGAATAGATGTATGAGGTCACCGAGTCTGCTTTTCTCTGGCCTCAACTCCCCTCCCCTCCCCTGCCTTTCCTGGGCCAGCATGGTATTATTCCTACTCACAGGCTTTCTATGGCTTGGCCCACTGTCAGAAGAATTAGCTCAAGCAATGAATGAGAAGGAAAGCAGAAAGATGAGTATTTTCGGGGAATATTGTCTGGGATCTCTCTGGGCTGATCCTTCGTTCTGACTGATTTTCCAGGAGCCTCCAGAAATCTTCAGCTTTTCCTTTGTAGGCTAAGTTATTTTTTTCCTTTTGGGGATCTGGGGAGTGGCGGAGTGCACTAAGTCATTTTGTGTTCAGTCACGCTAACACTTTCTTCTGAGGTCACTAGAGAAAACAAGATACCCATCACTCATAATGCAGGCAATGTATCGCCTACCCTCCTTGCCAAAGAGAGATGCTCTCTATCCCCACCTTACTTTCACCAGAAACAGCACCATTGATACCTTTCCCCCAATTATTTGCTATCCATTCTCTTTCTTCCTACAAATGCTTGACATTTGGATTAAAAAAAAAAACTTATTCAGTGTTTTCGTGTCATATTTAATCTTTGTGAGAATGTTATGTAGGAGAATGTTAGATAGATTCAGAATAGTTATCATTGGATTGGCAACATGGCCCAATGGAAAGAGCACTGGCCTGGGAGTCAGGAAATATCTAGATTGGGTAACAAGTCACTTAACTTCTCTGAACCTTGGGGTTTAAACTTCTGAAATGGTTGTAATGATAACAGGATTTTTTGAGGATCAAAAATGACATATATAAAGTGCTTTTCCAATCTTATATAGCTGTTGAGAAACAATAGTGTTGGATTTGTAATCAAGTACTTATGAATTCAAATCTTGCCTCAGACATTAACTAAGTTCTATGACTCTGGGTAAGTCAGTTAATCTCTCTGTTTCAGTTTCTTTATTTGTAAAATGGGAACAACAATATCACCTATCTGTCAGAATTGTTGTGAGAATCAAATGATCCAACATATATAAATCACTTTGCAGGCCTGATGTTTTACATACATAAAATACTTTTTATCACAATTATATAAAATTCTTTGCAAACCTAAAACCTACATAAATATCAGATCATTTTGCACCAATGTATAATATGTTTATAGATGGTTTAAAAGAAACCCATGTGATTCCTAATACCCTCTGCTCCCTTTTCCATCATTATGTCATCATCATTGTAGATATGAAAAGCTTATAAGAGATAGCTGTTAAGTCTTTAATCAACACTTTTCAGGGCCTTTTTATTTTTAACATTCATTAAAAAAATTTTTTTTGAGTTCCAAAATTCTCTCCCTCCTGCCCCTCCCCATCTATTGAGAAGGCAAGAAATACTATATCACTTATATTTGTGAAGTTATCCAAAACACAACAGGACTTTTGCAGCCATTAGCCCAACATATTGAAGAAGTAGAACAGGGCCTCTTAGCAATAACAATCATTTTGTTTTTTTTGATTATTAGTAATCAATCTTTCATACTTAGCCAGTCTAGTCTTCAGCAAATCTGTTGTTGGAGCCATAATCAAAACTTTCTCTGCATTGTCAAATCTATTAGAGCTTTCCCTTTTTTGGCATAACTAAGAATCTAGGATTGGCTCCATGTTCAATGAGGCATCGGAGTGCAGAATGGTCCAAGGGAAAATGGCACCGTGGATGTGCTATCAGAGGAATTGGGTTTAAGTCCTGTTTCTGACAACTTGCTAACTGCAGTAGTTCAGGCATCTAACCTCAATAGGTGTCAATTTCCCTTATATTTAAGATGAGAGGTTGAATTATATAAAACTTCTGAGGTCTTTTCTAGCTCTAAATCTATGATCGGCATACTAGAAATTATGAAGGGAAATCAGTGTAAAAGATATCATCAGAGATCGGATGGATAAGATGAATGAAGAAGAAAATAAATGGATCCATAATGAAATCAAGGAAATGGACAGCCCATGTGTTCTATTAGAGTACTTTCTTCATAGTAAGAGAAAGTAAGGAAGGCCCTAGCACATTGTGGAGGTGAACTGCCCACATGACCCATAGGTAAACCCTTGTGGTAAACTTTTGGGAAGACTTGGGTAAGATTTACAGAGTTAGAACAAAAACAAATAAGTTCTGATCTCTATAACTAATTTAGTATTTTTGAATTTGTTGAGGTAAGCAGGATTATTCTTATATAAAGTTATGAAGCAAGCTACATAGATATTCTTCTCCTTTGCACAACTCTTTTATGTGAGATAATTTTCCCCATTCTTCCTCTCCTTTTTCTCTTTCCCCAGTGTATTCTTTTTTCTCATCTTTCCATTCTTTTTTCCTCCAGATCATTCTAACATAATTGACTCACAACATATTCTCTCTCCATGTAGACTCCTTCTTACTATCTTAATAATAATAAAATTTTTAGAAGTTACATGTAACATCTTCTGAAATAGGATAACAAAAGTTTAACCTTATTAAATCCCTTATACTTTCTCATTCATATTTACTTTTTTTTGTTTCTCATGAACCTTATATTTGAATATCAGATTTGCTATTCAGCCCTGGTCTTTTCATTAAATATCCATTCCCCACCCCTGTAGTATTATGCTCACTTTTGCTAGATAGGTTATTCTTGGATATAATTCTAGCTGCTTTGCCTTTTGGAATATCATATTCCAAGCCCTTTATTTCCTTAGAGTAGTAGTGCTAAATCTTTTGTGATCCTAACTGTGGCTCCATAGTGTTTGATTACTTCTTTCTGGCTGCTTTATATTTTCTTTTTAACCTATTAACGTTGAGATTTGATCATCATATTTCTGGGAGTTCTCATTTTTAGGAAATGATTGGTGCATTCTTTCAATTTCTATTTTGTCCTCTGGCTCTGAGGGGGGTTTTCCTTCATAATTTTTTGAAATATGATGTCTAGGTCCTTTTTTTTTTTTTTTTTTTGATCATGGCTCTCAGGCAATCCAATAATTCTTAAATTATCTCTCTTTGATCTATTTTTTTGAGATATGTTGTTTTTCTGATGAGCTGTTTCATATTTTCTTCTATTTTTTATATTTTGATTTGTTTTATTATTTTTTGATGTCTCATGGAGTCATTAGCTTCCAGTTCATCAAATGTAATTTTTAAGAAGTTATTTTCTTCAGTAAAAGTTTTTTTTTTAAAATTAAGCTGTTATTTCTTTTCTCATGATTTTATTGTATTCTCTCATTTCTTCCCCCAAGTTTTCCTTGACTAGTCTTATTTAATTAAAAAAAATTTTTTTTTGTTCTTTTTGGGGTTGTTGGTTTTTTTTTTAATAGCTTTTCCAGGAATTCTTTTTGAATTTGTGTCCAATCTTCATTTTTCCTTTGATGTTTTGCTTCTACATATTTTCATGCCATTGTCTTCTTTTGAATTTGTCTTGAACTCCTCTATTACTTTAGCAGCTTTTTGAACCAAGTTTTTTGTTGTTGTTTGCTAATTTTTTCAGCCTATTTCTTCACTTTGAACTTTATTTTAGAATTGAGCTCTGTTCACTCTGGGAGGAGGGGCTACCAAATGGGAACCTGGTTCTGCACCTAGTGTGCACAGAAATTCCTTGTACTATCTTTCTGACCAAGTGATTAGTTCCTTTTGGTGCTGAAACCTTCTGGTGCCATTGGTTCCGCTATTGCCTCCAACAACAGTTGGAGCAACAACCAGTGTTGCCAAGCCAAAACTGAGCTCTCTGTTATTGGAGGTTTTCTGAGGCTAAAAACTAGAACTGAAATTAATTAGAACTTTCTCCCTGGACACCCAATTTAGAGGGCACTGACAGAATCCAATCTTTCAGATTGGAGAAACAGGGTCTATGAAGTAATGAACAGGAATTATGAGCTAAAATAGGGTTCTATAGAGATAGCTGAACATCTTCTGTGAGGGGAGAACCCAAGCACCCTCAGTGCTACTCCTTTGCATTTCCTTCACCTTGTTGATTAGAAACTTATTGGACCAATGAACCTGTTGGGATCAGTGGGTAAAACAACAAGCCTGTTAAGCTAACAGACAAGTCAAAGAATTCTGAATAGTAGTGAGTAAGGAGTTAAAAGTCTATGAGAGAGTGGGCTTGATAGTCAAGATCAAAGAGAGGAGAGGATTTCTCTGTGATGATGGAAGAGCTTTCATCCTTCATGGGGAGGGAAGTCAGGGGGCTTCAAGTTAACTTAGATCTGAAGAAACCCCTGCTTTCACAAACACACTCAACAAGCGGTTATCCAGCCTTTATACACATCCTGTCACTTCCTGTTTTGCCCTTTGGGGATCACAAAGATTTGACATCACTATTCATTTTTTCTTAGGGGAATGGATTGCCTTGGGATTCCCTTTCACTGGAAATTTTCCATCCAAATGATCAAATAACTGTTTCTTGATTGGTTTACATTGCAACTGTTCTGTGCATACCCATTCTATGTGACCCTCATCCATGTCCTTTATTTATGTCAATAAATTCATTACAAGGGACTTTCTGATACATTCTCTTTCATCACCATTAAGTATGAAGGATTTTTTTTCCATCTCTACATTTCTTAACCATCTCTACTCCAATTCTTCCACACCAATTACTATCTTGTCATTTGTTTTCATTCATCCTACTTTTCTACAGTTAAATGAGTGTTCCATGACTTACAGTTACATCACATCACAAGGACATTCCTGGTATAAGAAAGGTGATTTGGGGGAGAAGTTTGAGTCAGTAAAAGAAGTTTGCAATTTCCCAAAGGAAAACTATCCAAATTCCTCTTCTTATTTTATTCTGAGCCCAGGCACTGTTTTGCCAAAAAGAGACGGACAGATAAACATATTCAAAGCTATATACATACATAGTACATGAAACCACATGTAAATAAATAAATATGTGTATGTATGTATATACACACATATGCATAGATATATGTGCACTGTGGCATAGTGGATAGAGTGATGAATTAAGAATCAGGAATAACCAAGTTCAAGTCTCATTGTAGACACTTATTAGCTATTGAGATTCTGGGAAAGTCTCTAATCTTTCTGACACTCAATTTCCCCTATATAAATTGTTATTAATAATAGTACCATCTTTTAGGGTTACTGTAAAGATCAAATGAAATAGCATATATAAAGCCTTTCATGTTACATAAATGTGAGATATGAGGTAATAAAATATCCAAGATTGCCATACATGTTTATACAGTACACATTTATGCATACATACTATAGATACACAAATGCATGGATAAAAATGTATATAGCCACATAAATTGTAAAAGATGTAAAAAAGATGCATATATACATATAACACATGGTATATCCATATCCACACAAATACAGATGCATACATATGTGTATATATAAATTTACATGTGCATGCATACATACAGGCATGTATGCAATGTAGAAATATAAATGCACGTGCACACATGCACACAATACACACATGTACACACATACATATACATATATACTCTATTACTATTTATGAGGAGAGTTCTTCTATCCCACAGTTTCTTCCCTATAATTGATGGCAAACTTTGTACTACTTGTTCAGGTTGTGAAATTTCCTAGTTAGAACTCTGATGTGCTCTAGTCAAAGATATTATAGAAAAGATTTGTGCAGCAGGCTATGAGTGAGTTCAATTATTTCTCAAGGTCCTTTACAACTCTAGGATCTTATCCTCCTATGATTCTAAATTTGGCTTTAGCTCTTGACTTTGCTGTTCTGTTCTGATTTTGTCCCTTCTCCCAAATGTCCAGTTTAGAGTCCTATTCTCTCCCTTTTCTGGTTTGCCTTTAACGCAAATTAAGCCCTCCAGGCAAAGACTTAGATAAAATTTCTTACTTCAGTCTGATGAATTTGGGAGAAAGAGGGTCTGATTGTAAAAATAGTGATTCTGCAATAGCTGAAAATAACAGGACTTCTCTGATGGTATCATAGACCTACTTCTCACATTTCATTTTGTGTTATAGTTGTTTGTGTACTGTTTTATCTCTTCACTGAGTTTTTAGCAGGGCAGGAACTCTCCCAAAATAACTACCAAATGAAATGAAATGTAAACAGTGTCAAAGAGTGGGTGTGCAAACAGGTGTTCTGAAAGCTTAGGAAAAGGAGTGATGACTTCTGGGAGACATCACTTCCCGCTGGAGGAAGGAAATGAAAAAGAATGTGACTCATGAAAGTCACCATATAGAGTGCCCTTGCCCTTCTCCTTCTGCCCAAGTTCTGCCCGTCCTGCCTGTTAGGGGTCCAAAAGCAGATCTTGCCTTCACAATCTTTTCTCTCAACAATAAGAACTTATAGAGTCAAAAATATGCTAGAGTCAAGAGCCTTGTGTTTGCCTGGAATCAGGCACTAAATGTGTGCCACGGTCAAATTATTTAATCTCTATGAAGCTGAAGTTCTTTATCTGTCAAGTGGGAATGGTAACACTCATACTGTACAACTCTTTGGGCTGTTTCTGAGAAAGCACTTTGTAAATCTTAAAGTACCAAAGAATGGGGAGTAATTTCCATTTCATTTTTATTATTATCATTTCATTCTTTCTAAGCTAATTTTAACAGGAAATGATGATTAAAAGTTGCTCCTTTGTGACAACTCATTTGTTTTCTGATAGTGGCCTTCTGGGGACAATGCATTCCACCAAAGGAATGAAGCTAAAGGTGGAGATTTCAGATATTGGGGATATTTGAGTTGGCTTCATATTAAGATAGGCATATTCTGCTGCTAAGTTGGACTGACTGAATGAAGGACATTGATGTGCAGAATTTTTCAAATAATCAATAATCAATCAAAAAACATTCATAATACATGATAGGCACTGTTCTAGGTTCTGGGAAAAGAAAAATGTGACATAGTCTTTGTCCTTTAGGAATTTACAATCAAGCTGAAGTAGGGAAAGGGGAGGAAAAAAAATACATATTTAAGCACATGTAAAATAGATGCAAATTAATCGGGCAAGGAGAGTTTCTAGTATCTGGAGTGGATCACAAAAGACTTCATGTTGAAATAGGCACTTGAGCTGATTTAGAATTGAATCAGTTCATGGACAAAGACCTGATATTGAGTCCTGGCTGAGACAAATCATAGAACCTTTCTGGCTTCAATATTCTCATGTGAAATTGGGATAATAACATTGCATTACTACTTCTCTCACTGACATCCAGGCCCAGATCTAATGCTATGAAGAAAGGGCAAAGTGGATGAAAAGTGAGGAAAGGTCACTGACTCTCAGAGAAAAGCTTATAGAAAGATAGAGGCAGGTGTAAAATTGTAAGAATTTAAGCAATAAGTGGGTGGGGAGACTTGGAAACATGAAATACAAGTTCAGAAGTGAAATTTTGACCCAAGTTTAAGAGTTTGTTCTCCTCTGAATTCCTCCTTTTTCTCCTCTGCTTCATCATGGTCAGGAGGAAACCCTCAATTGTTCACAGCTACTCAGTAGAACATAAAACTTCAGGAGGTCCTATCAAGCTGCACAAGCTTCCAATATAGATCAAACGATAGGCTCCATGCAGGTCATCCACCTTCCAGCCCAGTGAAGAAACAAGAAGCTCTTTACCAGAAAGTTGGCTACTAATATGATTTTTTTTTAACCACATCAACCCATTAAATCCATCTACTGAGTCAATTAATTATTGAATTATTAATTATTAAGTGCCTATTAATGTGTACATCATGATATTAGGCCATGAGAACAAATAGAAATGAAATAGTCCTTGTTCTGAAGTAGATAATATTCACTTGGAAATCACATTCTCCTTAAGTATGGAGGGCTTGTGAGCTAGGTCAGTGGAAGAAACATTCACAGTGACAAAATCAAGATTCTTTAGAGTCAGATTCACAAGATTTATGTTTGGAGGGGTCATTAATGATTGTATTGTCTAAGCTCCTCATTTTATAGATGAGGGAACCAAGGCCCAGGGAGTTGGAGTGATTCTCACGGTTTCAAGAGGGTAAGAATCATAGGCAGAATTTGAATTCAAACTCTCTAACTCCATAGGGCTTGTTTCTAGATCTTGTGATCAAGAAAAATTTAAGTGACTTAAGGTCATAGAAGTAGTAAGTAGTAGAATAGTAAATCAAACATCTAAATGGTTATTCTAGTATGTCATTCATTGAATTATAAGATACATTGCTAGTTATATTCTGCTTCTCTAAGTCTAGTGTTTTTGAGCTGTTTCATAAAATGAATGCCCCGGAATGCCAGTAACTGGGGCAGTTGAACCACTTTTGAGAAACAACTGCTTGATTCATCCTAGTTGTGTATAATTGACCATCCTGAAGGCAAGAGAGGGTCTGGTGCATTGTTTATGTCATTTCCAGAAGTGAACTTGGTGGGGGAGAACTTTTGTCGCAATTACTGTAAGTTTAAGCTTCCTAGGAACTGAAGTGGTTGAGGAGAGTGAAACTCCAGTTTTGGAGGTTTTTTGGTACTTTGGTTTTTACTATATCTTCTTAATAAATATCCATTTGTAAAAGCTAATTGGTATTGAGAAAAGATCAACTAGTTAACTGATATTGGGGTGGTAATCACTGCCAAATGATATTAAAGAAGTGGTAAATTAAGTGAATGATATTGTGAGAAATATGCTGGGTAGGGTTTTGTGAATTAGAAAAACCTGAGAACCCTTTCAGATTACTCCTAGAATCTTTCAGGTGAGGAGCAATAATCACAATCTGCAGATATGCCCTATCTGTGTGAAATGAGTGGGGAGAATGAGCCCAGAGCCTATATGTGCTGTAAATGTATACTAATTTGACATCCTCCCCAAAAGCATGATAAATGCCTATCTGAAGTTTTTGGGTCTGAGATCCTACCTTGACTCAGTAACTTTTTACTTGTGTCAAGTTAGACAAAGTGATTTAAGCTCTTGTATCTCAGTTTCCTTATCTGTAGAATTAGGGAGTTGGACTGGATGACCTTGAAAGTTTTCCCAGCTTCAAATCTTTTGTACCTCCCTTTAATTCCCAACAGCAGGAGACATATGGAGAACATTCAGTGAATGCTTGTGGGATTGAAGACTGGACTCTGAGAGAAAAGGTACTATGAGGGTATATGACTATTAGAAAAATTGTTGGACCTGAAATCTGGAGAGATCTGGGTATGAATCCTGTCTCTGATACTGTATATCTATAGGCAGGCTTTTTAACTTCTGTAATCTTCAGTTTCCTCATCTCTAAAATGGGGATAATAAAACCTGTCGGAATTCTTTAACAGGGTTGTTGTGAGGCTTAAATGAAATAATATAGGCAAAGTGCCTTGCAAACCTTAAAGTGCTCTATAAATGCCACTTAATATTATTGTATTCAGTTACATTGCCTTTTGGTCTTTCAGCAATATTTGTTATTTCTTCTTTAACACAGGCAAGGAAAATAGTAAAATACATTGAAATTGGTTTGTATTAAAAAAAACTCTTTTGTAGTTAGGGCAGTAAATTATAGACACAGGATTCAATATAGACCATAAATTGGATATTTTAGTGTGAACAGAGTGATGTCTAGTGTTCCTCTGGGGATTTGACTGTATTTCCTGAGCTTTTGTTCACTATATCAAGAGTCTTTTCGATTTAGCAGCCTCCCTGCCTGACATCCGCATAAACCTTTGCGTGTTGCAACTAATTTAACCAGGTGGGGTTCGCTCAGGAAACGTTTTCTGAATATACTTTGAGTACGAAATATTCTCGGACAGGTCTGGTCAGTTTCAGAATGCCCATGATGACTATTGGGTTGGAAAGGTGAACAAATGGGGACATTCACACAGTCCCAGTTGTTATTTCACATTTCCTGCCTTTGATCTATTTAAAGCAAACTAAAATAAGTAGGGTGTTGTGCCGAACCTCTGAAGTTTCCTGGGGAGATGAACAGAAAGGTCATTAGAGGGCAAGGGGAGCTCTGCTAGACTGACACCTACTGTTGAAAACCAAAATCGACAAGCTTTCATTAAAAAAAAAAGTATCTTTTCAAATTAGAGGGCTTGATTTGCATGTAAATAGGCAAATAACCACCCAGAGACACTTTCTTGAATCTACTTCAATTTGGGTAATGGGAGCAGCAGACTCGAGCTGATTTCTAGGGAGAATTAGCTTATAAAGGTGGAGAGAACATTGGATATGGAACCAAAAAGCCTGGGATCAGTGCATTTACAAACACCATCATTTTCATAGAATATGGTATTAGGCAAGTCATCCCAATTTGTTTTCTCACTTACAATATAGAGAGAGTCTGCCTCCTATAAAAATGGGTGCTATGAGGAACAATGATATTCAGTATGTGAAAGTGCTTGATAATATCATATATACATGTACATTATTATTATTTTTGGTGATTCATTTTGGCATAGAAGGGACTTTGTTCTCTAGGGCTATGCTAGAGGAACACTGACTCTAGCAGAGCCTACTAAACTTGGAACTTTAAGTATGGACCTAGTGATAAATCATGCATTTGTCATCTGAAGACTAGCTCATTAAATTTGGAGAGGCTCATTACTAATTTGATTGTAAGTTGATGGATTTATTTTTTAAGCCACAACAAATCACCTCTTCATATAGGGACTATCTAGTCTAACTCATTTACATCTACAAAAAGAAATCTCTATAATGACATACCTGACAAGGGGTTGTTGAGTCTCTGCTTGAAGATTTCCAAGGAGGGGGAGATCCCACAATCTTTCTAGGCAGCCCATTCTTTTCAGGGTAGTTTATATTTTTAGCAAATTTTTCCTGACACTGAGCCCAAATTTACCTCTTTTCCAAATTTCCAAATTTACCAAATTTGGACTCAAATTTACCTATTTTCCATTACTGACATTAACTTGTACCTTCTGAGGATAAATGGTACCAGTCTAGTCCCTCTTCCACATATTGGCCTTTCAAAATACTTGAAGAAAGCTATCATCCCCACCCCTACCCTGCCTATGAGTGTTCTTTTATTTAGGACAAACATGTATATGTACGTGTACACACATGTATATATTTATACACAAATTATATCAGAAGTTCCTTTTAGGCATGGTATAGTCTCTGCTGTGAGTCCAGTTTGTCCTTTTCTCTCTCAGTGATGCAGATACTGCCATCAGCTTTCTAGTGATTTGAAGACATCATTTAGAACATCACTTGGGAAGATGGGAAATCCAATATCTTTCATACCCTTTGAAACTAGAAGGTTCTCCTCAGGTTGTGGTGTTCTCTTCTTTTGTATAATATATATGATGGTTCTCTCTGGGAGCAGATTAGAGGGAGAGGGCATAGGGTTGTTAGAAATACACTCTTGACACTAAAGATCAGATATTGAGGAAAATTTATTAAAGAAGAATCTTTTTAAAAATATTTTATTTTGTTTTATTAATGGCACTAAAATAATTTCCTGAACAACCCTCCACACAATCTGCCTTCCCTTGTGAAAAAAAAAGGAGAGAGAAATAATGAGAAATAACTATCCAAAAAAAAAAAAGATTATGTCTGACAGTGAATGCTCCAATTCTTCTTTTGAAGTCCTCTACTTTTCCACTGAGAAGATAGATATGTACTTAAAAGAATAATCTTTTTTTTTTAAAATTTTTATTTAATAATTATATTGACAGAATCCATGCCAGGGTAATTTTTAAAAGAATAATCTTAAGGAATCATCTTATTGTTTCTGACCAAAAGCAGGCTTGCTCCTATTTGGGAAGAGGGAGCCCTGAGCACAGAAGAGGGAGAGAAGTTTTATACTTGTTAGTTTGGCGCAGCTCCTCCATTCAGAGAACAGATTGGTCTGTTCCCTTCCACGTTACAATCTTTCTGATATGCTCACTATTTCTCCCTAACTATGTACAAACATGTTTCTCTTCTTTTGTCATATAGCCTGTGAGAATGCTGAAAAGTTGGGTTTCCACAGTGTTAGCTTTGAGGTCATGTGGGATAGTGGGTACCACTGACCAAGAGGTTTTCAGGATGTGGTTAAGGAAGATTAGGATTCACAGAGGAATTAAGTGATCAACAGAAGCCTTGAGCAGACAAGAAATTGGGGGGCTAGAAAGGTACAGCTAGATTCAGCCAATCTGAAAGAGTCTTTTGGTTTGAGAAAACCACAAACTTAATATATTATGGGGTTAATGACCCCATAATCACTACTACTAATTGAATATTAAACAACATACCCCAGAGGAGGGATTTTCCACCATTTTTGAACATGGGATGTATGATGGGATGGGGGAAGGACATGTTTTATACATATTAAGGGGAAATACAATGGGTATAACCCAGATAAAATGAATCAATCTCTTCTTTGAAAGGAGGAGCTGTATCACATGAGCAAGGTTTCCCCATTTCTGTACTCATTGATCCCTCTTCCCGAAGAGGAGTGGGGCCTGCCCGCTTCTGGCAGGAAACTTAAGACTATTTCTTAAGATTCTTCTTTAATAAATTTTCCTTGATATCTGATTTTCAGTGTCAAGAATGTTATTTCTAACCTAACCATGCTAAAAAATGGTGGAAAACTCCTCCTACGGGGGTGTGATGTTAATATTCAATTAGCCTATTAAACAGGCTCAATAGTGAGTTGGTCAAGTCAGATCATTCATTGATCCCAACTAGTTTGGGCTGGATTGGCTATTACCTTAAATTTGCGATTTTCTCAAAACCACAAGACTCCTTTTGATTGGCTGAATCCACTGTGCCTTCCTAACTCTCCATTTCCTTGTTTGTTCAAGGCTTCTCTTGATCATTTAATTATTCTGTGGAATCTTAACCTTCCTTAACCACACTCTGAAAACCTCTTGGGCAGTGTTACTCACTATCCAAACTATCTCAAAGCTTGCAACACTCTGTGCAAACCCAACTTTTCAGTATTTCTCACAGGGTGTACAGGGAAATATAGTATCTCTGGTGTAAGAGCTACTGGGCCTCTCTCAGGGCTGTTCAGCTTTCTTGTGTTCATCTGAATGACTTCAGTTTCATCCAGGACTCAAGAAGCTGTAGTAAGCACAGTGTTCATGTCCTGGCAAACTTCTGTCAGACTGACTAAACCAGATTGAGGATAGCTGAGGGGTCTCAAACCCACCAGGGAATTAATGGGTGTCTCTTCCAAGTGTGTGAAGACTTCCCATGGTGGAATGGGTGGTTAAGAACAATTTGTTCCAATGGGACTGAAGCGGTCACTGTGGAACCCTTAGAGCTTGGTTAGACATCAAAGAAGCCATCTGCTGCATCCTGGGTCCTTGACAGTCAGTAACTTTTTCTTGCCACTGGACTTTGATGCCTCTGGAAGAGAGAATGATGTTGGTGACTTTGTACAACTCTGCCTCACTTAAATCCAATTTATGCACAAGTCAGTAGACATCACCCATACCATTTATCATTTATTTACCTCAAAGTTCTGTGGTAAGTGGTAAGTAATGAAAGAGCAGGTCCATGCCTGGAACCGTGGTGACAACCTCACACACAGGTGCCTTCTAACTGGACTGAAGCAGCAGTTGGGATTTGGTAGTCCTCTGATTATCTGAACAGTCTTTTAAAGGACCACCTTGCTCATCTCCTGGCATGAGGAAGGGCCTAGAAAATGTGCCATAAAAATTATCCATTCACCCAACTCTGGTCTGCTTGTTGCAGCAGATGGGGATCTTATCTTGTGGTTGAAACACCCAAAAAAGTACTAAAATTTTTGCAGAGATGATTCTAGTCACCATTGGTACATGGAATGTGTACATGCTTATGGACAACAAGAAATCCAGTAGACCTGAAAGATGAATAGCTTTTGTTGTTAGAGAACTCAGCAGGTATCATATCCAAAGAGCAGTCTCGATTGAAATATGGCTGGCAAATGAAGACCAGCTTAATAAAGTCGAGTTGCATACATATTTTTCTGGAAGGAGTACAGTGATGGGGAGTTCCATGAAGCTGGTGTAGGTTTTCCTATCAAAACTAATTTAGTCAACAAGCTTGCATGCCCATAAAAGGACTGAAGGATAGATGCACAACAATGCAATTGCCACTTACAGTTAAATACCACACCATCATCATCAGTGCTTGTGCTTCCACCACGACTAACTCTCATGAGGTCAAAGGAAAATTTTATGAAGACTTGGAGATTTTCATGTCAATGTGCTGAAAGAGGACAAGCTTATAACTCTTGGTGACTTCAATACCAGAATAGACTCAGGTTATCGGACATGGCAGGGAGTCCTTGGAAGAAATGAAACTGGAAACAGCAATAAAAATGGTTACTTACTACAGAAGACTTGTATGTCTCATCACCAACACTGACTTCGATTTACTTATATGTAATAAAACTCCGTGGATGCATGCTCATAGCAACACTAATATATAATAGACTATGTCATTGTAAGGAGAAGAGACAGTAAGAATATGAACGTGATGAAGATGATGTGTAGTGCAGAATGCTGGACTGATCATAGACTTATCCTCTCTAAGCTAAATATTCCTACTGAACAAAAGCCGTGGGCACAAAGCAAGATAACTGATTACCATAAGACTTAATGTCAAGGGTTAGAGCACTTCTCTGAATGAGAACAATTTGTTGTTAACTTGGAAAAAAAGTTGAGTTAACACATGTTTGGCAACAGTGGAGCAAAAAAGGAATGGGCAATTTTCAGAGGTTTGGTGTACAACACTGCATTTATTTATCTGGACTAGAATGCTAAGAAACATCAGGAATAGCTTGGAAGGTGGGAAAATTCAGAAGTTGCTAACTCCACAAGCTAGCAGGATAATTTGCCTATTTCTAAGAAGATAGCATTTTATTATATCAAAAGTAAAGTGCAAGAGAAACTTAGAGAGATGTAGTATTCTTGGTTTAGTCAGAAAGCAGATAAAATACAGTTTTATGCTGACAGCAACAATCCAAAGCACTTTTATGATGCCCCGAAGATTATCTGTGGGTCAAAGACATATGGTACATCTCAACTGCTCAGTGCTGATGGAGTCACATTGATTAATGATAAAGAGTTGATCCTGGAGATGTGGGCTTTTAAATACTTCCATAGTGTTCTCAACAGATCATCATCAATCAATTCTGAAGTCATGACTATATACCTCAGGTTGAAGTCAATTCCTCTCTAACTGAACTTCCAACTAAAGAAGTTTTAAATGCCTTTTGTGTGGCAAAGCTCCTGGTGCTGATTCTATTCCATCTGAGATTTACAAGGCAGGTTGTTCACTGTTTATACAAAAGCTGATGGAAATTTTCTGGGCTATATGGCAAAAGGAAGTTATTCTAGGAATTCAAGGATGTCTTCTTTGTCCATCTCTGTAAAGGAAAGTGAAATAGGTTTCCTGTAACAGTCACAAGGGGGTCTTTTTAATCACTGCTGGAAAAGTTCTTGCCAAAGTCCTCTTAATGGACTGATCCTTCACCTGAAAGATGGTCATCTATATGATGGCCAATGTGATTTCAGAAAGGGCTGAAAAACAGCTGATATGGTATTTGCTGCTCAGCAACTCCAGGAAAGATGCCAGGAGCAGCACAGAAGTTTGTACACAATGTTGATAAATCTAATAAAAACCAGTGACACTGACACTGTGAGGACTATGGAAAATTATGGCAAAAATTTGATTGTCTGCGGAAGCTCATCAGTGTTATATGTCAGTTTCATGACATGCTTGCCCGGCTTCTGGATAATGGACAATCTCTTGTGCTTTCTCAGTTATCAATCCCAGTAAAGCAGAGCTGTGCACTTGCTCCCATACTTTTTAGCATGATGTTTCTGACATATTATCAGATGCCTTCAACAAGGATGAAAATGGCCTCAGCTACTGCACGGATGATGTTATTTAACTTGAAAAGGCTGAAGGCCAAGACTAAAGTGAAGAGAGAATTGGTGTATGACTTTTTATTCACAGATGATCACACATTCAATGCAGTCTCTGAGCTGAGATGCAACAAAGGATGGATCAATTCTCTCCTGCTTGTGGTCATTTTGGTCTGATAATTAACACTAGTAAAAAAGAGGTTCCTCCCCAGCCAGTACCACAGCATCCACATGTGGAACCATCAATTACAGACAGGATGACTGTTACATTGAGGAGAGGGGAGGAAGATGAGGAAGTTGGTGACCAGAAACCAAGAGAAAGAAAGGCCATGGTAGTAAAAGACTCTAAGAAAATAAGAGTTGGATCAAGGGAGGCAAGGGAGAAAGAGGAAGCTATTTTACTGTCCCTTCTAACATGTGTCCAGGAGATTTCTGCTCCAAAGTATATATAATAATTGTAAAGTCCTTAGCTCAGTGCCTGTCACACAGTAAGTGCTATGTAAATGTTGGCGATTATTACTATTATACATTTTATGTTATATGATATAGCTGTAGATACACAAGAAATAGATAAAGATATATAACTCAACACAACAAACACACACACATTTATATGATTGTTTCATACTTCAGGTACCTGTGATTTCCTCAGTGTTCAAACTTGTTTCGTTCAGGGAGTAACTGCATGGCTTACCAGAAAGCTTATGACTTAGAAGAAAAATTCCACAGCCTGTCTACTATAATGATGAAGCTTTTTGAACTTAAGTAGCTTGGTCCTCCAGTGATATGTCACTTGGTCATTATATAAACTTGTCTAACTTGGTAAGATGTCTCTAGTCCATTGACATAGCTGTCAAGAATCCAGAATTACCTCCATACTATGTTGAGGCATGAAAACAGACCTTTGGTAGAAGAAATACACATAGATCTCATCATTAGATACACATATAATTGGGTAGATTATGGTCCTGGGGTAGAAGAGTCACAAAGGAATGATGTCAAGACCTATTGTTATTTTAAATGCAATTTAAAACATAAAATGAAACTTTGGGACCCCTCAAATTTAGACAAAGTCCAAATACTATTTGTTTATCTGCCACTTTAAAAAACAACTGGATTGACAACTTCTTAAGTATAGGAAGCCTGCAGAAAAAAAGCTCCCTCTACCAATGCAGTTTGGTATTTCTCTGCAATTTCAAGTCAGAGATGCAATGGAATAATGTGATTTACTCAGCACCACATACATACCTCCAGACTTTGTTAGAGATTTTACCTGAACTCTCTCTGAGCCCAGATGTCTATACACTATAGCAGTATCCCCCCTGCATAGTGCCCAAAATTCATCTATACAAGGCAAAGACATTCATTCTACAATGAGCAATAAAAAGCTGAGTTTAACATATGCATAGGATAAATATTTGGTCCTTTTCTTTTTTTCCTAAGGGAGGAGTCTGCAAAGCTAGAGGACACTGAAGATATCATTTTCTCTATTGTACTTATTATAATTGTACCTCTCCTTTAAAACCCAGCTCAAAGACTACATTCTTGATGAAGTCTTCTCTCACACTCTGTTTCCCTGCCTTTGTGTCCTCCTGTAACGTGGCGTAGAAGTGTCAGTGTGCTGTAAAAGACAGAACACTGGATTTGGAGCTCCAAGAGGATTTGTCCACTTATTAGCTGTGTAATCTTGGGAGGATCAACGGTCTTAAAGTTGGAAGATGACCCTTTTAGGTCATCTAGTCCAATCTGCTCAATTCCTTGTGAGAAAATGAAGACACAGAGCAATTAATGACTTGCTTAAAACATATGTGGATGATAAGAAGAGACAGGATTCTGATTCCTTGGTTTCCTCATATGTAAAATGGGGACAATAATAATTGAATTACCTCCTTTTTAGAGTTATTTTGTGGATCAAAAGAGAGAAAAAAATGATTCAAATGTGAACTTTTACTAGGGGACACTCATCATGAATTATTATATTGGTATGTCCTATCTGTTTAAGCTGTTTGAGAGTAGAAACTCTGTTCTCTTTAAAATTTACAACTCAGGGTTCTGAGATCACAGGATCCCAGAATTTGGAACCTCAGTGCTCTCAGAGTTTATATCAGACCACAGGATTCAAATGCTAGCAGGAACAAGAGGAGTCATTTAGTGTAACTCCTTCCGGCCTTATGTCATTGTTCAGTTGTGTCCAGTTTTTCATGACCCCATTTGGGGTTTTATCAGCAAAGATATTGGAGTGTTTTGTCATTTCCCTCTTCAGCCCATTTTATAGATGAGGAACTGAGGCAAACTAGATTAAGTGACTATTTGAAGTTACATTTGAACTCACAAACATGAGCCTTCCCGACTTCAGGCCCAGCATTCTATTCATTGTACCTAGTGAGCATCTTCAGGCTCACTCTACAAGCCTTTCTAACATGGTAGCACTTTTCAGAGCTTATAGTCCCCTGCCATATCCTTGGCTCTCTGGGGCCAAGAAAAAACTTTTAAAGACAAACTTTTAAATATATGAAGGCAGAGCCAGGACAGCTTAGATTTTCTGACTTCAAGAACAGTGCTCAGAACACTGTGCTCACCACAGGTCATCTCGTCCACTTCTAACTGAAAAAGAATCTCCTTTATAATATCCCAGTCAAGGGCTTATTCAACCTCCCCTTGGAGATCTCCAGTGATGGGAAACCCATGGCTTCCCAAAGGAGTCTATTCCATTTTTGGATAGCTCATTATTAGAAAGTTTTTCCTGACATCAAACTGAAATGTGCCTCTTTGCAGAAGCAGATTGCTCCTAGTTTAGCCCTCTGGGGCCAAGCAGAACAGGCCTAATCCCTCTTCCACAAGACAATCCTTAAATACCTGAAGACAGTTATCATTTTCTCCCTAAGGCTTCACTTCTTGTTAAACACCCACAGTTTCTTCAACTGATTCTTGTATGTCTTGGTTTCCAGCCCTTTCTCTCCTCAGGTTACCTTCCATTGGATGAGTTCCAGTTTGTCCACGTCCTTCTTAAAAATGTGGCTTCTAGAACAGAACATAATGCTCCTGATCTGACCAGAGAAGCATACAGTGGGGCCATTTCTTTATTTATTCTGGATTTGTGTCTCTTTTAGGAAAACTAAGAATCTGTTGGCAACTATTACAAAAAAAGAAGGAAGGAAGGAAAGAAATAAACTTATTAAGCACCTACTATGTGCTGGGGAGAGAAAGAAAACAAGCATTTATTTAAAGCCTACTAAGTGCTAGGCTCTGTGCTAAGTACTTTATAAATGTTATTTGTAACCCTGGGAAGTAGGTGCTGTTATTATCCCCATTTTATAGTTGAAGAAAATGGAGAGGACATAGATTAAGTGGCTTGTCCAGGGTCCCACAGATAAGTATCTGAGGATAGATCTGAATTCAGGACTTTCTGACTTCAGGATTGGTGCTTTATTATGCCACATTGTTGTTATTATTCAGCTGTTTCACTCATGTCTGACTCTTTATGATCCCTTTCGGGGTTTTCTTGGTAAAAAGAATGGAATGATTTATCATTTCCTTCTCTAGTTCATTTTATAGATGAGAAAACTGAGGCAAATGAGGTTAAGTGACTTGTCCAGTATCATATAGTTCTTTTCTTTCTTTCTTTTCTTTCTTTTTTTTTGCTGAGGCAATTGGGCTTAAGTGACTTGCTTATTAAGGTGTCTGAGGCTGGATTTGAACTCAGGTCCTCCTGACTTCAGGGCTGACACTCTATCCACTGCACCACCTAGCACCCCTGAGACCAGATTTTAATTTAGGAGGAAGAGTCTTCCTGACTGCAGACCCAGCACTTTACTACTTACCTGTCCCATTATGCTGCATAGTAGGCACTTAATGTTTATTGAATTGAGTTAGGATAGATGGATGAAATGGGAAAGCAATATCATCAAAAGAGGAAAGAAGTAATAGGGAAAATTATTTTTGTTGCAACTGTCTTTAGGCTATGGCTATTTTCATCTATGTGCAAAAGGATATCATATTCTTTGTAGTCATTATGTTTTAGTAGGAATTATTCTTAAAGTCATTCATTAAATAGCACCTTATAAGGAGGGGGAATACTTCATATGTTATTGGATTTTTATCCTTTCCCCTTGTTATAGATTTTAGATAATACTGTAAATATTTTCTACTATAATTTTTTTATTTTAAAGAATTTTTATTGATTTTTTTTGTTTTTAGATTTCACTCATTACCTGATATACTCCTAATTACCTGATATATACCTCCTCACCTCCCTTAGTAGGAAATCTTCTCTTGTAACAAATGTTAAAAAAAAAGAAAAAGAAAAAAATTCAGGAAAATCAACCAATATATTGGCTGTCTGATACTGTATGAAATACCCAGACTTATACTTTAGCACTTTCCTAATGAAATAAAAAAGATATATTTTCTCATATTTATTCTGGAACCAAGTTTAATCATAAAAATTATACAACCATTCAGTTTTATTATATTGTTCTTTTTGCTTACTATGTTGTAGTCATTTTGCTTATTCTTTTCTTGGTGAAGCTTACTGCACACTGCATCAGTTCAAAAAACTCATCCCATGTTCCTTTGACTTCTTCATAATCAGTGTTTCTTCTAGTATAAGGACATTTCATTCAATTCACATAGCACCATCTGTTTAATCCTCTCCCACTTGATGAGTCCCCACTTTGTTTGTAACTCCTTGCTACCACAAAGTATGATTCTATGAATCATTTGGGCAGATAGATGGTACAGTGGATAAAGTTTGGGGCCTGGAAACTAAAAAACCCAAGTTCAAGTCTACTCTCCAACACTGTGACCTTGGGCAAGTCACTTAACCCTGTTTGCCTCAGTTTCTTAACCTATAAAATGAGCTTCAGAGGAACTGGAAAACTACTTCAGTATCTCTTTGAAGAAAACCCCATATGGGGGTTCCAAAGAGTCAGCTGCTGGTGAAAGAATTGAACAACTAAATGAAAAATTTGGTATATTTGAGTCCTTTCTTTTTATCCTTGACCTCCCTGTTGTTTAGTCATTCAGTTGCCTGAGTCTGTAACCCTGTAAACCATCGCTTGCCAATACAATCCAGGCGTTTTCTTGATAAAGATGCTAGAATGGTTTACCATTTCCTTCTCTAATGGCAAACAGAGGCACTCTACCTACTGAGCTATCTAGCTGCCTCTTTTGACCTCCTTAGGGGATGTGATATAATCTGTTGTTTCTCATTTCCTCATTTGAACCTTGCAACAATTTTGTGCAATATTTTTGTGCCTAAAAGAAAATTTACAAGTGGCCTAATTCAACTACCTCATTTTACAGGTAAGGAAACTGAGATTCAGAAGGAGGAAGTAAGGTGCCCAGGATAGTACAGATAGGGAGAGAGTGACAGCATGGAGACTTGGACTTCCGGGAGTTCTGACTAGGTATGGTTTATCACATTAACAGAGTTGATAGTTGGGCTGGAAATTGATAAAAATTATAATTGATAAAAATATCATAGAATCAGAGCTGGGAAGATTTTTTAAAGTTCATCCGATTTCATCCCTTTCTTGTGAGTACCCCTGTAGGAAATGTGAGAAGAACAAGTGTTTGGAGCAGAGAAGTGGAACTTGGCTACTCTCATATCTTAGTGGGATGCAGACAATCGAATACTGGTTCTCTAAGTGATCTGCTGGAATCAGATCACTCAGAGATTGGGAAAGGGATAGAAGTGCCAGAACTCATTTCTACCAAGGAATGCCCATCTTTCTTTTCCTCTGTGATGCTGCCAAAGTGCATTATTTATTGTCTTCTGATCCCAAATCATTATAAAAGGAGGTTATGCTAGGAAGTCTTTCCAAGGGAAGGTTTTGAAACTTGCCTGCATGCCTTCCCTCCCTCCCCCTTCATTAAACAAAACCAGAGCAGTCAGACTCAATCCTTTTTTTTTTTTTTAAATCATGGACCATTCAGCAAAAAATCCTCTGAAGTATCCCCATTGCCCAGGTGTAAAACGGTAACACACACACACAGACTTTCCCTTCCTTCCCCTTTCCCACCCCCAGTTTATTCTATCTCATCTCCCAAGAACTCTTCTCTCACCTTCTTTTAGCATCCTCACCAAAAAAGCCACCTGTCTACGCCTTTAATGAGTCCCCGCTCCCCACTTCTCTTAATTGGGTTGGGGATGCCAGTTTCTGCAGTGCTCAGGAGCAGAGGGAGAGGGCTTGTAATTTAATCATGAACATTTAAGCTCAGATACAGGTGGATCCCATTGAGAACAGATGACAGGCCCTCTAATCAAGGCATGATTGACAGAACCCTAATCAGAGGGAAGAGAATGGTGCTACTGTAATATGATGTTTGCTTTGTAAATATTTGACATTATCTACCCTGAAAACCTGAAAGAGAATTCAGCTTCCTTCTCCCCCCTTCTGGAATATATCAAGTTGCAAAATAGTCATAAATATAATTACTTTCAGAGGAGAGTTTCTAGTTGGAACTGGAGTCCTAAAGGACAGGAGCTCTATGGGCTTATATTTATGTGGATGGATATTTATATGGATATATATTTATATGCATACATGTGTGACACAATATGCCTAAAGTGACACATGTGTACAGATACCACAGTGAGATACCTTCATGTGATTACATGTGATATATGTATACATTATTTACATACAATGTGTATGTGTGCATGTGAAGGTTGTGTGTGTGTGTGTGTGTGTGTGTGTGTGTGTGTGTGTGTGCATGTTGGATAGAAGAAGGAGAAATTACAACCTGTTGAGGCAAAGAATCATTCATAGGAAGTCCTGAAGATCCTTTTCTCTAGTAACCAATACAGTGCCTGTCACACAGAAGGTGCCTAATAAATGCATATTGAATTGAAATAAAGTCTTACTTTGATTTTTTGAGTGGAAATGAAGGGGAGGGAAAAAACCGAACAATGACGCCATTTAGTCATTTGGCAAATTGACCTGATCAGAAGATAATGCTTCCAGATAAATCATAGAATGTCCGACCCAGCAGCATCCTCACTCTTATTCTGCTTCTCTTTCTCCATTCAGGTTCCCTTTTGCTCCTGAAGTCCAATTTAGTGTCCAAATGACAAATAGAGTAATTTAGGTCAGGGGAGGAGATTCATTTTCATACTTTTGGCCACAATCAAGTCTAAAAGAGATTCCCAGGCAATTCTAACTTTCTCAGATTTCTCTTCCTGTATGGTATAGTCTGACCTCATCCTAAATAATTTAGAACTCAACTGGACTGGAACTGGCCTCTAACCTGTGGTGGCTGGAGCCAAACAAACAGAGGAGGCCAGAGACAGGAGAGTCAGTACACAAATAGAAGCTTAATTAATTTCAGAGTGGGGAAAATGATGTTTGCAAACAGAAGCTCCCTCTCCGAAGAAGGAGGGCTCAACCAAAGGCAGATCTTATATACCACCAGTGGGCTGGATTATGGGAATTTTAGGTATTTAGTTACTGCTTCCAGAGACTAGTATTGTTTCAAGGCTTAGGGGTCAGGCTCATCTGTTGGGGTGACAGAACCAGAGCTCTGTGATGGGAATGGAAGTATGGTATCTGTCAGCGACAAGGAGCAGGATTGCAAATATGGGTGGATGGGTCTGGGACAGAGCGGGAAGTAAATTCCTCATTGAACACCTGGTGCAGGTCTAAGCAAAACACTTTGCCAGAGGGTGATACCTTTCCTGAGCGCAAAGAATTATTGTAATATCAAGCTCAGGACACTTAGCTCTGGTACAAATATTTTGACAGTTCTTTACTAACTCATACTGTTCTCTGCTACTGTTTCTTAGATATTCATCTTCCCTTTCCTCTGCCTCCATCCCCATCTCCCAATTCAATGATGAGCTTCTTGAGGACAGGACCATGTCTAGGTGGCGTTAATCGTGCTGGGCACAACAGCGGAGAGTTTTTTGTAATTACTTCAAAATGTCAAGGATGTGTGATTTCATTGGCTGTCTCTTTCCTCCTATTGCAGAATCCCTCTGTAATTTAGGAGACCCTCAGAAAGTCATGATTTTATAGCCAGCCTTCTGTTAATGAGTTCTCTTAGCACCCATGGATGTTGTCATTAAACAGTCCTTGAAACTTTTTCCCTCCTAGAGTTTGGGCTCTGCTGCTTTAGTCTTTGATGAGCCAGGTTACCAGGAAGTACTAGGTGTGGGCTTTAGTGAAGAGAATATGTAATAAGTGATTTTAAAAAAATGTTTTTCCTATCATAGCACATTTCCCATAGTCAGGAAAATAAGTGATATTTTCTTTTGCTCCCTGGGTACTAAAATCAGGTTATCATCAATTGAGATGGAAAGCAACAGCAAATCTTCTCTGCCCACTGACTTTCTTTCTTTCTTTTTTTTTTTTTTTGTATTTTCACTTTTTTATTATTGTTTGCTTACATTTTATTTTCTTTCTCATTAATTTTTTTATCTGATTTTTCTTGGGCAGCATGATATTTGTAGAAATATGTATAGTAGAATTGCACATGTTTAACATATATTGGAATACTTGCTATCTATGCATATTTTTTTTTGGTTTTTTTTTAGGCAATTGGGGTTAAGTGACTTGCCCAAGGTCACACAGCTAGACAGTGTCTGAGACCAGATTTGAACTCAGGTCCTCCTGACTTCAGGGTTGGTGCTCTATGCACTGCGCCACCTAGCTGCCCCCTATCTATGCATGTTTTTAAAATAAAGCTTTAATTTAAAAAAGAAAAAAAATTTGTGTATTGATTGTAACTACTTTTATTAAAACCAAAGGAATAATGTGAATTTGTGGGCTTTCCTTTCCTGTTCTCGTCTTAATATATCATATTTTTTTGTTTGCTATTCTTTTTTTTTTTTTCTTTTCTTTTTTTTTTTAATTTAATTTTATTTAATAATAACTTTGTATTGACAGAATCCATGCCAGGGTAATTTTTTACAACATTATCCCTTGCACTCGCTTATGTTTCGTTTTTTTCCCCTCCCTCCCTCCACCCCCCCCCCAAGATGGCAAGCAGTCCTATATATGTTAAATATGTTGCAGTATATCCTAGATATAATACATATTTGCAGAACCAAACAGTTCTCCTGTTGCACAGGGAGAATTGGATTCAGAAGGTAAAAATAACTCGGGAAGAAAATCAAAAATGCAAATAGTTCACATTCGTTTCCCAGTGTTTCTTCTTTGGGTGTAGCTGTTTCTGTCCATCATTTATCCATTGAAACTCAGTTATGTCTCTTTGTCATAGAAATCCACTTCCATCAGAATACATCCTCATACAGTATCGTTGTCGAAGTGTATAATGATCTCCTGGTTCTGCTCATCTCACTTAGCATCAGTCCATGTAGGTCTCTCCAAGCCTCTCTGTATTCATCCTGTTGATCATTTCTTACAGAACAATAATATTCCATAACATTCATATACCACAATTTACCCAGCCATTCTCCAATTGATGGGCATCCATTCATTTTCCAGTTTCTAGCCACTACAAACAGGGCTGCTACAAACATTTTGGCACATACAGGTCCCTTTCCTTTTTTTAGTATCTCTTTGGGGTATAAGACCAATAGAAACACTGCTGGATCAAAGGGTATGCAGTTTGATAACTTTTTTGCCCACTGACTTTCAAAGCAGGAGTGTGCCCTACAGCCCTCCTCTGAGAGGTCCAGCCTTCCCTATTTCTATATGTAAAACAGGACAGTAACTTTGCAACTGCCCCTCTATCTGGTTTCAATTCCATGGAACAAGATGGCCCTCTCATGATAAACTCCTCACTTCTAATCTTACCCTACTGTTAACCCAAGCCTTGATTGACACCATCCCATGGAACACCCAAAGTCCTTCAAATGCCTTCCTTTATAGAGAACAGAAACTGGTCTTTCAGCTCCTCTACTTTGTTGCTCAGTCTGATTTCTGTTCTACCTAACAAGATCCTTCCTGCTGGTCCTCTTCTTTCCCTACCCTTTTAGATTATAAATTCCTGGAGAGCAAGGACTTCTTTTCTTTTCCTCCTCTCTCCTCTTCCTTCCTCTCCTCTCCCCTCCTCTCCTCTTCCCTCCTCTCCTCTTCCTTCCTCTCCTCTTCCTCCTCTCCTCTCCTTTCTGCTCCTCTTCTCTCCTTTCCTCTGCTCTCCTCTCTTTCCCTTTTTCTTTTTCTTTTCCTTTCCTTTATTAACTATACCCTCTGCACTTAGCACAGTGTCTGACACACAGCAAGTACTTAACTGATATTTATTGGATTGGATAGATTGCATTGGATTCTCTGAGTCCCAGCTCCTGGTTCTGCTTTCTCTTCCTAAGGCCCTGGAACTCTGTTTTAGAGCACTGAACTTTTCTTTCACAATTTTTGAACTTGAATAATTGTCTCCTTCAAAGTTTTACTTTGGGTAGTCTAGGGCCAATCTTTCACAAGTGGAGTTTTACTGGGGACCTTTTCTCATCCCTTATGATACCTCCTTCCCTGTTCTTAATTCCTATATGCTTTTGGAAAGCATCTGATAAATTAATTCACACCTGATGATGGTGAAATGTATTACTTCCACCAAGGGCTTTTCCATTTTAAGAGATGACAGTCTTAAGCTAAAGGAATGACACTCTAATTGAGGAATTTAAGTCATAATATCTCATGACTCAACTCCTAGGCAAAGTTTGTCTTTGAAGCCCTTGAGCCAAGGAACATATTTCATAGAGCTTCTCCTGAATGATTCACAAAATATCAAGACACATCTCTAATGTCTGCGTATAGTTCAGTACTTCAAGGATCTGAGACAAGAAAATTCATCACCCTACAACCAAATCAAAGATGAGCCTCCTTATCCTCTCGAGGTATGCTGATGGCAAACATAAAAAGATAGTACTAATTACTAATAATTCACACTTGCATATCAATTCAAGATTTACAAAGTACAGGGGTTTTATAATGCTCTTTTAAGGAGACCTTAGCATGAATTTTTGGGTGTAGCTAAATAGATATCTGAAAAAAAATCATTTCTTCTGAGAGTTACTTTTCAGATAGGAATGCCTGCTTGGGCCCCTGAAAACCTTATGCTGTAGGTGGATTTTGTCAGCTTGTCTAGACCTGAGATCTGGATTGGTCTTATATAGAGTATTATATTTAGTCCAGTGATTCCCAAAGACTTTGCTCCATGGACTGAGGCATGACAAAAAACTCCATGGCCCACTTGCCCTTTTTTTTTTTTTTTGGATAAAGAACTATTATGTAAGCTATAGAATTCTTAAATAAATGGTCTTTCCTTGTGCTACATTAAAATCTGCAGTGGAGGCATTTCACTGAAAACTGTATAGAGGAACAGAAATGCATTCAGAGGATGGGGAGAGAAATATAGGATGTCCCAAAAGTCAGTGCAGTTTTATGCTTTAGTAGCTTAAAACTATACTAAGATTTTAGTATGCTCTCTATAAATAAAGGCATATTAAGATTGGCTTAACATGACACTCTTCCTGGAGAAGTGAATAGAGTACTGGGCCTGGAGTCAAGAAGACCTTCCTGAGTTCAAATCTGACCTTGGACACTTACTAGCCATGTAATCCTGGGCAAGTCACTTAATCCTGTTTGTCTCAGTTTTCCCATGGGTAAAACTTGGAGAAAGAAATGACAAACCACTCCAGTATCTTTACATTGAAAACCCCAAATAGGGTCATGAAGACTCAGACATGACTTAAGCAACTGAACGTATTTGAAAAGACGCTACATAGAAGTAGAAAAAGATTTATCCTGCTTGGTCCCAGAGAGGAGACTTAGGGACCATTGGTAAAAGTTGCAGAGAACCTGCTTTTTCCTCAGTATAAGTAAAAATGCCCAGTAATTTACGTTGTCCAGAAGTGGGATAAGTTCCCTCAGGAGACAATGAAGGTTTCAGATGGAGGCTGGATGAACTATTTGTCAAAGATGCTGTACAAGAGGTTCCTGGGTATGTGTTTGTTGGACAAGACATTTTCTGAGATGGCTTCCAGCTCTGTGATACTGCTTCTACAGCTTAACTAAATTGAATAGAGTTTTGAGAAGAGACATTTTTTAACCTACTTCTAGGCTTATCTGTAAAACCTTCAATAGACTACACTTTGAAAATCACTCATCTAGTTAATTTTGATTCCTGAGAACCCTAGCTTAGAATACCTAGTACTTTGTTACCCCAAAATTTGTGACTTGGTTCCAAATAGACTGTATTTGGCTTCTCATTTCACTGAGCTTAAGGAATTCATCTTCTAGTCTGTCAGAACGAGGCAAGGTGATCAATCATAGATTTAGAGTTAAAAAGAGACTTAGAAACCATTTTATTCATCCCCTTTATTTAACAGAGGAACAAACTAATTCCCAGAGAGAGGATTACTTTCAGGGTTACACAGATATTTACTGCTCAAGATTACACAGATAATAACAACAGTTGGGACTTGAACCCAGAGCTCAAGAAAGGCAGTTTTTTCTCTTATATTGCTAGCCTTCTCAGTTTACATCTGTTCTCATCCTGCACTGTGTACTCCCTGATCCTTGTTAACTATTTTTCTTTTGCCCCTCTACTTCCATATTAGACATCATTGCAGATGACCACAATAATCCTGAAATAAATCTGAGACCTGAATGGGGCCAATGAATGTAGTCACAGATCTATCATAGGACCCTTAGTGGGGCCTTCTTCACTAGTTCAAGGATTTGCCATGTATACAGCATCCAACTGACATTATTTTAAAATTATTTCTCCTTCCTGATAGTGAGTGGAAGAGTAAATTACTGGAAAGTTGAGGGTAGAAGGAGATGTTTAAGTCAAATAATAGTAATAAAATTAATTGCTAACATTTACACATCACTTTAAGGATAGCAAAATTTATAGATATTATAGATATTGTCTGTTTTGATCTTTATAATAATCGTGAGCTGTAGGTGCTATTATTATTTTTTAATTTAATTTTTATTTAGGTTATATGTGTATATCTTTTTAAACATATTTACATATAAATCATGTTAGGGAAGGAAAGTCAGAACAAAAGGGAAAAACCACAAGAAAGATAAAAACAAAACAAAAGGAAAAATAAAGGTGAAAATGATTATGCTTCTATCTGCATTCAGTCTCTATAGTTCTCTTATGGATGTGGATGACATTTTCCATCCCAATTTTTTTGGAGTTGCCTTGGATCACTGAATCGCTGAGAAGAGCTATGATTACATTTGATTTGATTTGATTTGATACCAGCTGGAGGTCAATAACATTTCAGAGGAAGCATTGACTTTCTAATAATTTAAAGAATACATGGTTAGGAAATCTATGCAACACTTATGTAATATAATTTGAGCAAAATAGAGACTCCTGATCATAGCTGATCATTATGCAATCTTACTGTTGTTGTATAGAATGTTTTCCTGATTCTGCTCATTTCACTCAGTATCAGTTCATGTAAATCTTTACAGGCTTTTCTGAAATCAACCTATTATTCATCATTTCTTATAGAATAGTAATATTCCATTATATTCATATACCATAACTTACTCATTCCCCAGCTTATGGGCATCCATTCAATTTCTAATTCTTTGCCACTACAAAAATTGCTGCTACAAACATTTTTTGCACATGTGAGTCCTTTTCTTTCTTTTATGATCTCTTCAGGATACAAAACCAGTAATGAGATTGCTGGATCAAAGCGCATAGTTTTATAGCCCCTTGGGAGGTCCAAATTGCTCTCCAGAATGGTTAGATCATTTCACAATTCCACCAACAATGTATCAGTGTCCCAGTTTTCACACATCCCCTCCAACATTTATCATTATCTTTTCCTGTCAACTTGGCCACTCATACAGGAATGAGGTGAGGTGCTATTATTATACACATTTTACATGTGAGGAAACGAAGGCAAAGAGAATGGCCAAGTAACAGCTAAGTAAGCATCTGAAGTAGGATATGAACTTAAATTTTCTTGATTCCAGGTTCAGTGCTCTCTCTATCTACTGTATGATCTGGCAAATAATGAAGATGGACAGTTTAAGCCCAGAAATGTGGTTCAAGAATACTGAGACAAATCGGGATTGGCAGGACCACTCTTATTGGAACTTAGAGCCACAAGGTCAAGAACTGTGAGAGTTAATTAGAACTGAACTTCCTGGTGATATGTTGTCAATCAAAATGCTTCACCTTGAATTAGTATTGAGAAAACACCTTTTCTTGCTTCTTCTTTTTTAACCTGCTTTTAAAAAATTATTTAAAAAAATTTCTTATTCTTTATATTTGATTTGATTTGATTTAATACCCAGTTGGAGATTAATGACAATTCACTGGAAATATTAACTTTCTAATAATTTAATGGATACACAGTTAGGAAATCTGGGCAACCCTTGTGTTACATTAATTTGAGTAAAATAGACACTCCTGATCTTAACATTCAAGGCTCCCTATTATCTGAGTGCCTTATCTCATTCATGTTTTCTTACCTCTTCCTGTCTCTTCCTTATCTTTTCCTCTCTCAAAGTTGGACCACTCTCCATCTTCTGTCTTGCTTTTTCCTCTTCTGCCTCCATACTTTTGCTTATACTGTCAATCCTGAACACCTAGAAGACAGTGTCTCCTCCACTAACTCCATCAATTGGAGATCCTCCCTTCCTTCAAGGTCCGGCTCAAGTGCTCTCTCCCTCTCTGAAGCCTTGGCTGACCTCCGTAGGTGAAAATGACTTTATTTCTCACATTTCTCTCCGCACTTTGCCATGGTTGTGTCCATTTCGCTGTCCCTTCTTACCATTTGCTTGCGTTATTTGACTGTTTTCCTTCATTTATCCGTCTCTCTCTCCTCTCCTCACCTCCCTATTACACCAGAAGCTCCTCGAGAGCAAAGTCTGTCACAACTAAATTTGGTTCCCCAGCGCCACACTGGGGGGCTTCGAGCACCTAGTAGGTGATTAAAAACGTCTGTTGAATTAAATTGAACTGACAACCATGACTCAGGGTCCCAAGGTAACAAATCATTTCTGGTGGGCTATCGGCTTCCTCTTCGGAAATCTGAATGTGAAACATGACCCAATTCTCCCAGCACATTAAGGGAAATGAGGGGAGTACATAGGTAAACTAAGTGCTAACCACAGCCATCACTCTGAGGTGGAGCACCCCAGAGCAGGGGACTTGCTATCTCAATCATGTCTGCTTTATGGCTTGCAATCCCGGAATTTGTGTGACAGGCGTCCACTGCCTAGGACTAGATTACACCATAAATAACCCAGGCGCAAGCTGGCCAGAGAGTTGAGCAGAAAGCAACATGAAACTACTGTAGAAACAAATGTGCGTGTGGGGGGTGTGGTAGGGAGATTTTTATTCTATTTCAGAAGAGAGAGACTTTGGAAATGGGTCAGCAGGTCCTAATAACAGAGGGAACCACGATGGATTTTCTTGTTTGGTCTCCCTGGGTCAGCTTTTTTTTCTGGCCGCTCACCACTCTTCCCTCCTCCCCCTCTTCCCTTTGCCATCTTAAAAAACACGCACACACAGAAATCAATCCATCAAATGTCATTACAGATTTATTAAGCCTGATGTAGAAAGACTTTTAACAGTAACATCTTCAGAAAGCATAAAAAGAGCACTTCTATTCAGTCTTGTGCTTTGAAAATCTAAATATATTTTTATCATATAAATAATTCTTTTCATGTTTTAAGTGCATCTGTTTTTTTTTTTTTTTTAATTTCCATTTTACAATTGGCCAAAACTGAAGTCTGCATTGACTGAAATGAAGCCATTTGCAAAGCTAATGATGTTGTGAGGCATGTCTATGGCCTACCCTATCAGCTAGATTTCAGAAAGGTGGTTCAGTGTCTGCAGCATTAAAATGAGGGGCAGCCTCCAGCAAAATCATAATTGAACACACCCAAGTCCTTAATGTCGGCAGTTGGGTTTCCTGATGCAAATTATGATAAGGTTTCAGATGTGAACAGTCTATTTCCAATAACTGCAGTAGGGAAAGAAAGACATTTTTTTCTGCCACAAAGGAAAGAATTATCATGTTTTAAAAAATGTAAATAATAAACTTATATAATCTTTTTGAATGGAAATGAGGGACTCCATAGTGCAAAAGAGAGTTCTTGGTTTTTAATTTTTTTTAATTTTTTTTTTTGGCACTGCTGCTCAAAAAAGCAGGATCAATTATTTAGGGTTTTAATTACAGTTTTCAAATAAGAATGACTTTATTTTAAAAAATTCTGATGTAAAAATATTGTTAAAATTGCTGATATGATTTAAGGTATTTTCCATATTCACCTTCAAAATTTATTTCTAGTGATAAAATTTTTTTTTTTTCTTTTAAAATCTCTCCTATAGGTAATTTCAATGCTGCAACATCCTACACAGACACATCTTTGCTGCACCCAAACAGTTTCATTTTAAAGCAGAACGGTTCTTGTACGAATGGTTCTTCTTTTTTTTTTTTCTTTCTTTTTTTTGTACCTGAAATGAAATACATGGACCACATTGTTTGTAATTAGCTGAGGTGCTAGAATGGGAAGCTCTAACCCTAAGTGACAAAGGAAGAAATGGTTTTCCTACGATAAATTCCTATAATTTTCTCAATCTAGAAAACAAGATGTCATTCACAATTTTGTCTTCTTCCTTTGGGTAAAATTACATAATGGTAAAATCATTTGGAAAAAATAGCCACCTTTGCAATCAATATTTACAGGAAAAGTGGGAAGAAAAAAAAGGGGACCCAGTAAGGGAGAATGGAATAAAAAAAGAAAGTGGGGTCTATCTGTGATGAATCTTTTTGGCCACAGGGTGGTATAATCTTCCTAGCAGAAACTTTTTTTTTTTAAAATTGTAAGGACCATTCATAATCATCAAAAACAAGTGAAACATGGTTTTGATTAAAACAGCCTGTTGGCTCAATAATCTTTGTAATTTTAAAAACATCCTTAATGTAGAAGAAGAACACGCCAATGTCAGAAATAGCCTAGGGGCCCATTATAACAGCAACAAAATAAATAAGGAGAAGAATTGCGAGGTCATAAAAACAAAATTAAGCTAATGTTTCAAATTTTGACAATTATGAATTGTTCCTCTAAGAAGACATTTAAAAAAAATTCAGGCACTATTAGATAAAATACAAAGAGAATAATTTTACATGTATGAGTTTGCAGTTTTCCCAAGGGCTTAAGCATGCCTTTAAAGAAAAAACTCAGAATTAGAACAATTTCCCCCCTCTATCCGGCAATTGGGTGGTGCTCATGCAAAAGACTAATTTCTCATATTTTTTCTGTCAACTCAAATCTAATAATTCTTTTTGCAAACTATTGAATGATGATCAAGAAAGTAAAATTACAAGCATCTATATACATATACATATATATTTTTTCCATATTGTCCCCACCAAAAAATTCATGGATAAGTTTGGCAGGAAATAGAAATAAAACCAACACATTACATGGCAATAGAGTTCATATATACAAATATGTACAATATAAAAATGTATTAAAAGGCTCAACTTTCCAGTTATCTAATCAGCATTGTTCACAAGGAAAACAGCCTAGTTTTTGCTTTTAATATACAGGCAATGTATGTTATACAGCATGCAGGTGTTATAAAATAAGTGCAGACACACAGGGATAGTCTACATGTAAGGGTGATACCATTTCCCTTTGAAAAGATTCTAGTTTGCTTTCTTAGTATAAAAATGTATTTATCTTTTTGAGCTGAAGTAGATGCACTTTTCCTTCTGTTCAAGGACAAATGGAATTTCCACAATTCACTTTTCTCTTTCCTCCCTCTTCTTTCAATAACATGTGTGTGTGTGTGTGTGTGTTTTTAAATATAAATATATATAAACATATAACCTGAAGATGTGGCCAACCCTCAGTTTCCCAAAATACTACATTCATGCACAGAAAGAACTGGTTGACCATTAAAATGACTTGTATGACCAACTACCTCTATTATTTTCAATGGGGATGAAAATGCATGGTGCATGCTGACAAAGTCTGGCTGTTAGGAAAAAACAAGGAAGGGATTAATAAGGGTGCCTATGCATTAGAGACAAAAGGACATATATTGTATCAGAGACAGTGTGACAGTTAAGGACCCTGAGCTAAATGAGAACTGTTTAGCCTGTCAGCTTTTGCAACCTTTATTGCACATTTCAGCATCCACTGCATTGTAAGCCAAAATATTACATTTCATAACCTAGAGATTTTAGCTGTTTTAATGGAGAATATGTACAATTTCTACCCTAGAACTGGAGCATCCACAGAGCAGTTTGTGTAAAGAAAATTCTTGAATATTCTATGGACCATTTAGTAAGTGAAAACATTACTGTATAAGTCTTCCACATTTGAGTTATAATTGAATGGCTGTTTAAGTACTGTAAATATAGAGCTTCACTCTGGGATGACACCCAAGTGTGGATTTTAGTTTCATGATAATTCAGTCATCACACCACAAAAATTTTTTTTTGCATGTGAGATTCAAAAAAAAAAAGCAATAAATTTGTCATATTTCTGCAATTTCTCTAGGGAGTTTCCTCACAAAAGAGATATTGCCTGTACTAACAAAATTGCATTTTATACAGTCAGATAAACTGACAGTGTAAAAAAAAGTCAAAACAATGTGTACATTGCTATGAGTATTTAATCTGTCTTCTCAAGTAGGCCTTTGTCTTCTCAGAGTGTAAAGACATTTCTGTATCTATGGATATGATGATGTGGGAAGAAGAAGATGGGACATCAGTTACTGCCTCATTTCATTTGGGATATATATTTTTTTGTTTTTGAAGTCACCTAAAAAGTCCTGCTGCAGAAATTGTTTCCATCTTATTCACCTTTTAAATTCAGAAGCCATGTTGAATGTCCCCCTAAATATTATGTGGGTAATTTTTGAACCTATATAAATTATTATTAATTTATTTTCTTTAAACGAATAAGCAAGAATTTCAAACTGTCCATAGATATACTTTTGAAGAATAGATATGCGCTAAGATTATCAGACAAAAAAGTAGTTGGATCAATCTATAACTGTGACTTTTTTCTTGACTTCAGGTGAAATAGTTAAATTCCTCTCTTGCTGCTTTCTAGAAGCTGTGCCAGTTTCTAGATCTTTAATATTTTCTTCCAATGGGAAAAAAAAGTTCTCTCTGTTTTGGTAGTGGAAATTTGCATTAAGTATGAAGAAAAATTTAATATCTTGCTAACTCTTTTAGAATGAAGTCCACTCAAAGTTTTTTTGCTGATTTTCATATGCCTACTACAAGTTCAAAATAGATTTTTTTTTACTCTGGCACAACTTAATCCAATGTGTGTGTGTGTGTGTGTGTGTGTGTGTGTGTGTGTGTGTGTGTTCTGAAGTGCTCAGGACACATCATTTATTTTAAAACTAGGACATAGATTATAATCTTACTTTCTGGAGTACTGGAAAAAATGGCAAAATGACTTTTTATTTTTAAAAAAACCATCAAAACATAAAAGTCTGATAAAAGAGAATAAGAGTGAATATAAAGAGTTAAAATGGATAGGAAGTGACTAATATTAATGTAATGAAAAGCAAGTACCTTTTACAGGCCTTGTATTCTTTTAATTCACTAAGAAAAGTTTGAAGGAAAAAATCATAAACTCTTAAGGTGCTATCATAGCTATTAAAAATAACAATGAGAGTCACAAAAGCATGGATAAATATTCAGTGCCTATTATTGTTTTGCATTGTTTAAATGCAAAATTTACACTTGACATTTCTTTTTGCTTTGTTTCTAAATCTACTTATCTGCCCATATACCACTAATATTTCAAAGGAACCTGTCCATGCATTCAGAGAGAAGGGACCTTGTATGTGTGTGTATTTGTGTGTGTGTGTGTGTGTGTGTGTGTGTGTGTATGTAGATTTTGAGAAATTCATGTGAGGCCTGAAAGTTCTTTGGGACTATATCATGATCATATCCTGTATTTTTGATCTATTTTTAAGTTCCTTTTAAAATTGTAATTTCACAAGAGAATTGACATATTCCTCACGTACATTTTTGTTTTTAAAACATGAAAATAAATGCCGGCCTGTCTATGAAGTGAAAGATCTGAAAATAAGTAAAACTCAGCTCTTCATCCGAAAACTTTCTGCCCAGATTTCTGGAGTAAATCAATCTGGTTTCTTAGGCTACCCCAGACATACTTGCCCTGCACTCCCCAATGGGAATTGGTATATCTTAAGTTTTGGCTAATCTTGGAATGTTGCAAAATTGTTCAAAACCACAAGAACTTTGTTAAAAACACAACAAGGCATGGGCCTTTCAGGAGAAAATTTTATACCAGATTTGAGGAGGATTTAGCTTTCCTTCTTCTTTCTTCCTGATCAGTCTGTATCCCAACTTAGGAGGGGGTTGGGGAAGAGTGTCCAGGGAGGAAGATGCTGGCATATGAACCGCTTGATACATTCCTTCTCAATTCTAAATGCTTCTGCAGGGCAGAGGTATGTTTGTTCAGAGGAAGAAAAGGCCAGGGAAAGTATTAAAAACATGCTCCTGATCTCTATATACAGAAATGTGTGTATACATATACATGTATGTGTATATATGTATATACATTTTTTTTTTCTTCCAAAAACTTGGAAGCCTTCCAGGGCTTGCTAAGAAAGCATAGGCCTGACTTCCATGAATAAATTGAGACCTGCAGGAAACCAACAAGAGCTAGTTCAGAGCATGGAGCCTAAGGAAAATTCCAGCAGAGTTACTCTACATCTTCGTTGGTACTAAGTGAACCCGGGCCATTCATCTATATTTCTCTCTCAACCAGCTCTCAATATCCTCAGAGAAATCGAGCTCACAGAAATTCGGGTATTTGTTGAAGATTATTCTTTTTTTTTTTTAAGAAAAAAAAAGGTTTGTAGAGTTTGTCAATGTATTATTTTGCTCTTTTCCCGAAATGAAACAATAGCCAAGCTTTTGCTTTGGGATTCACCCGACAGGGTCTGTATTACATAACTTCACTTAATAACCCTGGACTGAAGTGTACAATTTAACAGCTTCAAGCAGCCCAATGCTAATGCATTGATTTTCTTTTAATAGAATTTTGTTGTCAATGGCCAGCACTCAGCACAGGCCATACTCCAGTCTTAACCCATCTCAAGACTGTTCGTTTCCAGTTGAGCTCCGTTCATTTCCAGTTGAATAGGTTAAGCAAAGACAGACCTTACTGTTCTCAATTCACTTTATGATCCTCCCATCATAAAAAATAATATCAGCACCTTGCTTTTCATGTCAGAACTACGTTTGAGCTGCTATTCCCTATGCCCATGAGTAAATCCCCTAAAAGCCGCCCCGGTGTACTGTTGCCGTTTTTCCTTGTGGATGATTGATTGATGGATGAGTGCTGACACTTCAATGAAGCTATTTCGACTGCCATCTCAATCCGATGATGTGAGGGGTATATTTTCTGTCCATGCCTCATTACTTCAGAATGACATTCCTGGAACTTCATTTACTTTTTCCCTCCTTCCCTGAAGCGCCATATTTTTTCCCATCTAGGTTATGCATGCCATAAAAAAAGCAATTTGCTATTATATGTGGCATAAGGGCAACACTTTCCCTAGGAGGTAAATAAGAAGGGTTTTTTTTTTGTTGTTGTTGTTGATTTTCCCCCCTCTTCCATGTTGAGCTTAGGGATCATGTCAAAATTTCCAAAACTATTCCAACAGATAACTTCTGGCAGAAACGGGTTCTGCAATATGTATCTGGTTTCTTTTTGTTGCCTGGCATTTGTAAAGATATTCTCGGTAATTAAAACTAACACAAAAGAGGTTTCTTTTGTTTTGGAATCACCCAGTTCCCAGCGTGAGGCCCTAGCTGAGTTTAAACATTTCATTTGTAATGGAGTAGCAGTTTACGACTTGATCCAGACTTATTTGTCCTTTGAGAATACAGAAATTTATTCCTTAAATGTGGATAGATGGATTTATCTATTATAGGTGGTTTCAGTTGTATAGAAAATACTCTGCCAAAGTAAAGAGATGTACTCTTGTCTTGCCTAGGTACACAAGACCTTTACCATTAAAACATTCTGTGAGTTTTTCCAAGTTGACTTAGGACCTGATTTTAATCTGTGTAATACAGTATTCCCGTTAATAATAACGTATAATTAAGACATCCGTTAAAAATCCATAACGTTAATTTAATGGAGAAAATCTAATACAGTTCTATTGGAATTTTTACGTTAAATTAACTTTAACGGGCTTTTAATGGATGTCTTAATTAGATCTCATTATTAACGTGAATATTCCACAAATTAAAATTGGGCCCTCAAAGTTTTAATGAAAAAAGTTACAGGAACACATTTAAAATGGACACCCGTCTTTCATGCTCTTGCCTGATTCTGAAGTGAAGCTTCTTCTTCTTCCTTTTTTTTAAAACAGTTTTTAAATACAGTTCCTATAAGAAGAACAACAGTGAGTTTACCAGAAGAGAGCCTCTGCTCATTCTGAAGACTAGAATGAGGCCATCTCAACCTCTCCTTTCCTCTCTCTTTTTCACCCCACCCCCATTTCCTCATCTCTCTCCTTCTCTCTCTCCATCCCCTATTCCCTCTTTGTGTCCCTGTGCCCCAGCTAGCCTTTCTTTCTCTTTCATTCCTTCTTCTTCTCTCTCTCTACTCCATCTCCTCTTCCTCTTCCTTTCTCCATTAACCTTTTCTCCTTCCTTTTCTCTCTCTCTACTTTTTCCTCCGCCCTAATCCTTCTCTCTCTGTCCACCCTTCCCACCAACTTTTACCCTGCCCTGTTCCCCTCTCCACCATGGTCCCCTCCATCTCTGCTCTCCTTCCTTTTCTCCATTCCTTCTGCCTTTGCCTTCCTCCCATTCTCACCTTGCATCCTAGTTTCTTCCCTCCTTTTCCTCAGCCTCTTGACTCTCTACCCCCTTTTCTCTTTGCATCCAACTTTACCCTCCTTCACCTCTCTCTCTCTTTTCTCTCTCTCTCTCTCTCTCTCTTTTGGATCCAATCATTTTTAAATTGTATCAATCATCCAATTCTTCCATTTTATGGGTCAAATATGGTGGTGGAGCTTGGATGAAAATATGGGCATGAAATCAAGCAAGCTATAAGAAAGAAGGAAGGAAAGAAGAAAAGGAGGAAGAAAGGAAGGAATGAAGAAGAAGGAAAAGATAGAAGGATGTCTTCCCCATCTCTCTCCAACAAAATCTTTGGCAGCAACATGGTTAAGCACAACTATTTGAACAACTTGCACCGAAGATTAACATTGTTCAGAGGTTTTTTGGCTCCAACTCTGTTTTAACTTAATAATTCTTCTGCTTGGGGTGATGTATTATTCCCTAGTGCAGAGGCTGGATTGGGCAACCCAGGTGCAACAGTAATAGCCGCACTGAACAGAAACATTTCCTTTAGACAAACTGTCCCAAAGGGGTTATAAATAGGAAATGGACATTACCATGAAAAGTAGGCTTCCAACGTGACTCCGGCGAGTGCAGCACACTTGGACATTACACTATGAAGAATTAGACTTTTTTTCTTTTTCCTGTCAACTGTTACAAATTGACGGAATAAGTACATCAATGTTCTCAGTCATTATCCCTCTCCAGTGACACTTTGTTTTAGTGACAGCGAAAAGGGGACCATGGAGACAAGACAGCCCCGCTGCAGTTTATCAATGAAAATCTAATATCGTCCATAAGCAGAGAAGTGGAAATCAATACTTCATTACCAAATTGTTAGTGAGGATGAAGAAGAATAGCGGGAGTGATTTTTGGCAGTCTTCTCGGGCACCGGGGGTGTCAGGAGTTCAATGTCAGATGCAGGGTCATGCGTAGAGAATGGCTCAGTGTGAGGGGTTCAGGCTGGAAAGTTGGAACTAAGGCATTTGTCCTGTAACAGGAATCAAAACAACAAAAATATTCATTATTCCTTGAGACATGGGCCAAGATGCTTCTTTCCTCAGTTGGCTCGATCACAGAGGTTACAAGGGCTCCTAATTAATGGGAATATCTTGAGCCAGGTCATGTCTGACCAGGATCTTAGAAATTGAAGGAAATTTTGCAGATTACTTAGTCCTCATTTAATGGTCTCATTTGACAGATGGTCATAGGGTTGGAGAGAGAGGGAAGTGATTGTGTGATCTCTATCATATAGTTCAATTTAGTGCAAAATCTTGGAATATAACCCAAGTCAACTAGATCTTCTGACTACCCCAGACTTTGAGCCCCTTTAAGATTGTAAGCAATTTTTTTTTAAACCAAGGTTGCATAGCATGATGTAGGGTACATCTATCTAAGTGATGTAAGACATAAGCAGGTGGTCTTAAACTGTGGCTTCCACTGTGGAAAGCACATGAAATGACAAAAAAAGTTTATTAATGTTTTTCATTTTTATATCATAATCGTTTCTGAAGATACCTCCCTCATCCCTCACTTTCCTTCAAACTGAGTCTTCCCTTGTAATGAAGAAAAACAGTTAAACAAAAATGTCCCATATGGTGATTTCATTTCATCATGAAAACAGCATTCCAGTTCATCTTTAGAATCACAGGAAATTTATTTCATTCTCAATTCCTTCAGATTATAATAATAATGTTTATTATTAGTATAAGGAATATTAAAAATTATTGGGAATCTTAAAATACTGCATTTTGTCTCATCCTTAAGATCAATTTCTGAATACTTTTCCTTCAATCCACGCTTTGCTCCCTCAAATAAGTGATCATATTTTTTTCCTGTTACAAAGACAAAAAGTAAAAATACCTAATACAGTGAAAATACCTGGCAGTGTGTATAATTTTCTGATTAGTAGTGCTTTGCCTCTTTATGTGAGAAGGGAGATTATGTTTTATGATCTATTCTCTAGGATCATTACTGAATTTGCATTTATTCATCATTTGAGATCTTTTATTGATCTTTTTATGTTTATTATTGTAGTTTGTTTATGTTGTTTCATTTATATTGCTACAGTCCTTTTGATTCTGTTTATTTCATTTTGCATCAGTTCATATAAATCTCCCATTTTTCTGAAATCCTCTACTTTGTAATGTCTTATTTCACAGTAATGTTCTATTAATAATAATAAAAGCCAGCATTTATATGACACTTGAAAGTTTGCAAAGCACTTTAAATATGTTATCTCATTTGAGCCTCAAAATAACCTTGTGATGTAGTAGTAATAATAATGTAGAGACAGCTAGGTGATAGTGAATAGAGTGCCTAGATTCCTGGAGTCAGGAAAACCTGAGTTCAAATCTGGCCTTAGGCATTTACTAGCTGTGTGATTCTGGGCAAGTCACTTAATCCTGTTTGCCTCGGTTTTTTTATCTGTAAAATGAGCTGAAGAAGACAATGGCAAACCAGTCCAGTACATTTGCCAAGAAAATCCAAATGGAGTCACAAAGAGTTGGACACTACTCAAACACCTGAACCACAAAATGCAATTATATAACATTTTATATATATTTAATAATATGTTATACATATATATAAAACAATTTAATAGCACTTTACAAATGTTATTTAATTCTAATCATGGCTCTGGGAGATAGATGCTATTACTATTCCTGTTTTAAAATAAAGCAGAGAGATGTTACATGACTTGTTCAGGATCACACAACTGCTAAGTATCTGAAGCAGCATTCATTCTCTGTTAGCAAACATCTATTGAGTGTCTACATTTCAATCTATTTCAGTATCATTTAAGTGACTTCTTAGTCTTCATTCTTTTTAAAATTCCTATTTGTTCTCTCTCACTCTCTTTTCTCTTATATATTACATATTGGAGGAGAAATGCTGATTATCACTATCATTATACAGTATAAGAAATAGAAGTTGGGTTTTCTAGAATAACTGGTACCATGCTCTGATCCTTGATGAAGATAAGATTCTTAAAGGCAGAAATGATGAAGACTGGGAGAAAAACAACAGACAAAAGACAAGATGAGTTTAAATGGACTGATTCAGGGTTACTAGATTTCACTAGGAATCCTTACCCTATCATAGAGCAGCAGATAGCTAGAAAGACTTGAGTTTGAGTCTTGCTTCTCACATATACTTACTGGTCATGTCATCCTGGACAAGTCATTTAGCTCTAGGGAATTCTCATCTATAAGCAGTAGAGGAGCTGTGAACCTGCATTGGCAGAGGAAAACTCCTCCCCCAGCAAGTTCCTGTACCAATGAAATCATAAATCCGGACCTTATTTTCTCTCCCCCTAGTGTTAGGAGAACGAGGCAGAGTCTCATTTTGTCTCTTTACCTCTGTCTTTCACATATAAACAAATGAGCAACAAGTTAGAATGGGATAAAGAGAAAGAGAAATTCAGCTGAATTGATCTCTCTGTGTCTCGGTCTTGCTGCCTCTCACGTGTGTGTGAATTGCTTTGTAACTTAAAAGTCCTTCCATAAGCTGTCATTGTTATTTTTAGATAAGGCTCTAGACTACCAGTCAGCCTTGGCTCTAGGATTTCTGAGTTCCCCTGCTCAGTTCCCTTTCTGTCTCTGAGTCTTAGTTTGCCGGGCTTTAAGATGATTCATCTGTAAATAACTGCCTCTCTCCTAAGGATGCTGTAGAACATAAAGGGCCAGCTTCTCTGATGTGTTAAAGGAGGACATCGTGATTATTACTGACATTTTGTTGAAGGCAGGGGAGTCTAATCCCTTTGAGCCCTTTGGGGCCTATGTTTCTCCCATTACATCCACTGATTGGCCCTAGGATCCTGAGCTGTTCTCATTATTGGCCTTGCACCCGTGTAATGCTCTTCAGTCCTGCCATGATTCATCTGGGTGAGGGATGCTGCCACTTGGGACCACTGGCCAGGGATCTTAATGAGATATTAGAAAGGACTCAGATCTCCATTCATTTAGAAATCACACATTCACTTGTTTTTTCTTCTTCAGTTTGACAACCATTTGAAAACGTTTGCCATGTGCAAAAGCATGAGGAGCACAAAGATGAACATAACATAGTCAAGGCTATGGAGATGACTCCATAAATAAGTACGTTCCAAATTAGGTTGTGATAGGGACAAAGAGAGATCCAGCCAAAGAGCTTTAACATAATTTGAGGAGAGACCTGGTGAGATCAGGGAAGGGTTTCATTGAAGAGATATGACACCTGATCTTAGCCTTTTTATTTTATTTTAAACTTAAATACAGAACAGGAAAAGAAAAAATTGCCATGTGCACAGCAGAACATGAGAGGATTCAAAATACAAAGCAACAAATTTCCATTTCAAGAAAGCCTATATAATAAATACTATACATTGTGTTCAGAGCAGTCCTTTTCTTTTTTTCTTTTTCTCAGAGCTGCCCTTTTCAAATTTGATTTGATTATTTTAAAATTTAATATTTTATCTTTCTGTTATATGTAAAAGGATTTTTAACATTTGTTTTTAAAACTTTGAGTTCCAGATTCTATTCCTTTTTCCCTTCTATGCCCTCACCTCATTAAGAAGGCACATGTGAAGTTATATAAAACAAGTCCATCTTTTCTTTGCCTCTTTGTAGTATTTCTTTTGTTATTTGCTATTTACTTTTTACTTTATTCTTTTACCTTCTTTCCTCCACCAAAGTTTACAATTAAATATGGATACATATATACATAATATATACACATAAATATACCTATACTCATGCATATACATACATACACACATACACATAGATCTGTTTAGTCATACACACACATATATACATTCATATGCATCTATGTAAGACTGTATTATGCTTGTTTGTCTTGTTTCTCTGAAAGTAGATTATATATATTGTTTCATAAGTCCAAATTTTTCCATATTTTTCTAACTTCATCCACTCCCCATATTCCAACCTTATACTATCCAGTTATTTAAAATAGTCTAAAATAATATTAATATCCCTAATCCTCTGCTTTCCTTCTACCTGTTATCATTCCCAATAATCTCTCCCTTATCCTAACACTTCCTAATTTTGTGACCTTGAAAGTAAGTCACTTAAACCCAATTGCCTCAAAAAAAGGGAGAAATAAAAATCCCTCCTTTATTCTCTCCTCCTTCTGTATTTCCTTATCCTATTATTTCTTTCTAAATTTAGAAGACTTTTATACCTATATATATAACATATATGTGTATATGAGTGTGTGTGTGTGTGTGTGTGTGTGTGTGTGTGTGTGTGTGTATTCTCTCTTTAACCCATTCTCAGAGTAGGATTCCAGATCTACCAGCCACTTGCCACATATAATTTCTCTATGTTAGTTCTTCCTCTTGTACCTCATTTGTTTAAGATTTTTAATCTTTTTCCCTTTTCCTACCCAATTTTGCTTTTTAGATTCACATCATAATCAATATTTCTTTTGAACTACCCAATTGATAATGATAATTTTAGACATATGGTTTATATTCCCACATCTACAAAATAATCTGTCCTTATTGAGTCCCTTGTACTTAGTCTTTGATGTTTGCTATATATTTCTCCTGGATCTTGCATGCCAATTTTTCTTTGACGTTCAGGTCTTTTTGCAATGAAATCATGAAAGGCTTGCAATTTATTAATTTTTTTTGTTCAGTATTATGCTTAACTTTGCCTGGTATTATATTTTCAGTCAGCAACTCTAGCTTTTTTGTTCTTCAATATATGATGTTTTAATGTTGCTACTGCTAGGTCTTGTGTGAGTCTAATTGTGGCTCCATCATATCTGAATTTTTTCTTTCTGGTTCCTTGTAATAATTTCTCCTGACCTGGGGGTTTCAGATATTCATGTAAGTTTTTCCTGGAGCATCTCTTTCAGGTAGAGATTGTTGGATTTTTTTCTATTTCTACTTTTCCTTCTTATTCTAACACTTCAGAATAATTTTCTGTAATTATTTTTTATACTATTCCATCAAGATTTTTTTGATTGTAGTTTTCAGATAATCCAATTATTCTTATATTTTCTTCTTAATCTGTATAGATCACTTGTTTTTCTTATGAGATGTTTCACATTCTCTTCTATTGTTTCCATTCTTTACATTTTGTTTTATTATTTCTTGATCTCTTAAAACTTCACTGGCTTTTCCTTACCCAACTCTAATTTTCAAGGAGTCATATTCTTCCTTAAAATTCTAGATTTTTTTTTCCAGGTGGTTACTTTTTTAATAGTCTGTTTATATTTTTTGGATTATTCTTTTTTATTTTAAATTTTTTTCCCTCAATCTCTCTCTCTCTTTTGATTTTTGAAGTGTTTTGAGTCCTATGAATTCTTTTTGGAGTAGGAAGGCTTTTTTTGCTTTAGTATATTCCCTGAAGAGAAACCCTTGTCTTCTGATTTTCATAGTAACTATTTATAATTGAGTTCTTTCTTTTTCATTTGCTCATTAAAAAAAAAGTGTAGTAGGTTGGTTATAATCACCTCTGGTCCTGAGGTGTGAGGTTGTGCTTCTGGCCTCAGGTACTTCTTCATTTCTCCCTTCTGGCTTATAAACAAACTAAGAACTCCACCTTCAGGATCTCAGCACTCAAGGATATCTCTGCCCCATTGCTTCTGTACACACTAGGTGAATGCTGGATCCTTCTTGCGCTTCATTTGGTGGTACAGCTGGGCCTGGGGTCTCTTGTCAGCAAAAGTTCCCTTAACCTACCCTGACTCAGATCTAGACTACCCATACTGCTTGGAAAGTGAACATACCTGTGACTGGGGCTGAGGATACCTTCCAAACCTGCTAGCTTCAAGATTCATGGCCTGCTATTTCAGTGGAGCTAGCCTGGAAGTGTTTACACTTCACATGGACCAAACCTCAGGATGATAACTTTCTTCAGATCTTCTCTGGTTGTCCCAGAAGGACTACTATTCTGCCACTAACTCCTGTTTATTTTTTACCAGTATATGAGACATTATATTGTTTGCAGGGAGACCTGGAGGCTTACAATTCTCTGACCTACTCTGCCAGCTCCCCAGAATCCTCCCTCATCCGAGTTTTGAAGGAAAAGAAGTATTTCAATAGATAGAATCCAATAAGGAGAATGCCAGTTTTATTTCACATTCTTCTAATTTCATTTTTGAAAAGATAATTTTTCTGTTTTTTCCTGTATGTCTAAAAAGATAGGGTATTAGAAAAAAGTAAAATATAAACTATTTGAAGTTTTAATTATGGGGAGCCATTTGAAAGAGGTATGTCTTAGTGTGATTGATATAGGAAGAAGCTATGCTGTTATATGGGCATTTTAAAAAGTGTTGAACTAATTCTATAAAAATAAAACAGAAATACATAACAATTTTAATTACACATCTAAAATAAGTTATTGCTGTTGTTCATCAAGCAAAGCATATGAAGGAGAGCCAAGCAGAAAGCATTTTGCATTAATTATGGAGTCACCAACAGATGTAAAAAATTATATGTGTTTTAATTTTGGAAGCATGAGGATAAGGGTTGGGTTGTTGTTCATCTTTGTATAGTGCCCTGCAAATCATTTATCCTGGTATGGGGTAAGAGGCCTAAAAAGGTAGGAAAGGAACCTGTTAAGAAGGGATTTAAAAAGAGGAGTTTATATTTGGGTATGAAAGAGCTAAGGAGCTATTGAATAGAGAGTGACATGGTCAGATCAGTGCTTTAAGATGAGTTTGATAGCTAAATGGAGTATGGAATGGAATGGGAAGAGATTTGAGGTAGGGAAGTCAATCAGAAGCTATTGAAATAGTCCAAGTGGGGGGCTGATGAATACTTGCACCAGAGGAGAGAAAGGGACAGGAGAAATGACATACAGGTAAAAATCAATAGGACCTGGGAACAGATTGGATGTAGGGGATGAGAGATGAAGATTTAGAGGTGATACCTAAGTGTGCACTTGGGTGATTGGGAATAATGTAGTACCTTTGACAGTAATAAAGAAGTTTGGAAAAAGAAAGGAAGAAATATAATGCGTTCAGTTTTGGACATATTTCATTTTTAATGTCTACAGGACATAGATAGTTGGAAAAATGGCCCTAGAAGTTGGAAAAAGCTAGGTGAATTGATCTGAGAATCATAAGTATGGAGATGATAATTGAATATGGAGATGATAATTGAACATCACAATTATTTAAATAATATATATTTATGTTAACACGAAAAAAGAGTTTAGACTATGTGAAAGCATAGAGGATGAAAAAGAGAAGGCAAATAACCAACAAACCTAGAAACTTTCAAAGAAAGGAGAGGAGGAAGGACACTAAGAAACCATTTATGTGATACTTTCAACTTTGAGTAATAATATTCAACTGTTTACAAATTTCTTTCCTACATACATGATTGTATCCTTGCAACAAAAATTATTGTTTTAATTTAATTGATGAAGAAACTGAGCTGAAGAAGGTTACATGATTAATAATTTCAGGGCATCAACCTGAACTAATGCCCACATATCTGTATTTCTTGTACCAAGACTTTTAAAAAAAAATAATTAATTAATTAATTTTAAATATGCATTGCTTTATAAATCATATAGGGAGAGAAAAATAAGAACAAAAGGGAAAAACTATGGGAAAGGAAAAAAAAAACAGAAAAAAGAAGTGGACTTAGCATGTGTTGATTTACATTTAATCTTTGTAGTTCTTTTTCTGGATGCAGATGGCATTTTCTATCCAAAATCTATTGGAATTGCTTTGGATTTGTGAAGCACTAAGAAGAACCAAGTCTTTCACAGTTTATCATTGCACATTCTTGCTGTTCTTGTGTACAATGTGTTTCTGGTTTTACTCAGCATCTGTTCTTGTAAATCTTTCCAGGCTTTTCTAAAATCAGCTTGTTCATTTTTTATAGAACAGTAATATTCAGTTATCTTCATATACCACAACTTGTTCAGCCTTTCCCCAATTGATGGACATCTATTCATTTTCCAATTCTTTGTTACCACAAAAAGAGTTGATATAAACATTTTTGCACATTGGGTCCTTTACCCTCCTTTATTATTTCCATGGGATACAGATTCAGAAATGGCACTTCTGGGTCAAAGGGTATGCACAGTTTTATAGCTCTTTGAGATAGTTTCAAATTATTCTCCATAATAGCTGGATCATTTCACAACTCCACCAACAATGCATTAGTACCCCAGTTTTTCCACATTCCCTCCAACATTTATCTTTATCTTTTCCTGTCAATTTAGTCAATCTGAGAGGTGTGAGGTGATGCCTCAGATTGTTTTAATTTGCATTTCTCTAATCAATAGTGATTTAGAGCATTTTTTCATGACTATAGATGGTTTTAATTTCATTATCTGAAAATTGTTTGTATCCTTTGATCACTTATTAATTGGGGAATGACTTGTATTTTTATAAATTTGACACAGTGTATCAAGGCTTTTCCAAATCATTTTGGGTGACTAGTGAAACTGAAAGGTTGAAATTTCATGAAATACAGTTTTATAAAAACATGGCTGTGTTTTGCCAAAAATATTGGCAACAAAATAGAAACAGGATTCAACTATTTTTCTGGCTATCTGAATAATTTAGGATAAAACTTGCTGTTGAGGACCAAAGGAACTTGGGGTTTTAAAAAATACATTTTTATTAGTGTCTTTTGTTCTTACATAATCTAAATTTCCCCCATCTTCCTTTCTTCCCTTCTCCAAGGGAACAATCCTATTTAACAAATATTTATTTTTAATTTTTACTTTTTTTCTCTCATGTGGAAATTTTATTTGAATACAGTAAGCTCTCTATTAGTAGCAAAATATAACACACTCACATGGACAAAGAACTCCTTGTCAGTTGTTCTTTGAAAGAGAAACTATAATATGAATGTAACATCTTTATTAATCATGTCCATATTCCAGGTTTCTGGTTTTCTACTGATTGTAATGAAGAATATTATAAAATACTCTAGAGTCTTTCCCAACAAGATATTACTCAACCAGAGTAAATGAAAGAGAAGCAGATTTCCATTTAGTAACACTAATCTATTTAATGTTGGTCCCATTTGGTACCATTTGGGATGGATTCCTCCTAAGTATACCAGGGCATTTGGACTGGATTGTCAATGAAGTACAGGTAGCTAACAAAGTATATGTGTTAGCTTGGGTAGGTCTCTGAGCCTATTTGTTTATCTGTAAAATGAAGAAAATAATAATACCTAACTCACATGGTGGTTATGAGGATCAAGTGAGATAACATACATAAAATTCTTTGTTAAAGTTAAGACATTATGTAAATTAAAAAAAAACTTGAATAGAATTAAAATCCATTTGTGTATGACATTACCTTGCTAGGCTTTCTAAGAACATGCAGAAGGGATGGCCCCTCACTTTTCTTACAAAGCTGGAGGTGGCGTTTCAAATGAACCAAGTACAAGTTGTGTTCAAGTCAAAGATGCGTTGAGTTAATCTACATTTACAACTACTTCTATATAATGTGGAGACTTATCTACTGATGGCTTCTACCTACTGATTTTCTGTGTCAGTGGTAGGTGGGAGAGAATTTTGGCCTTGAAGTCAGGGAAAAAAAAAATCTAAGTTTAAATCCCGAACCTACCTCAGATACTTACTAGCTTTGTAATCCTGGGCTAATTAACTTTTCTTAGTCTCAGTTTCCTCATCCATAAAATGGAGCTTCACAGCATTGTAGTGAAGACCAAATGATATTTGTAAAGCAATTTGTAAGACTTAAAGAGCTATCAAAAGGTGACTTATTATTATTATTATTTCTCTAAGAGGTCTCGAGTACCCCCAGAATTGTAGCTAATGGCACGAGGATATTTTTTGTCATTCCTTTTTTTTTTTTGTCTAACTATATGGGCTCCCCATGAAAATGGCTTTCAATGTTTTCATCTTCCTTTGTAAAATGGCTGTCAGGTGAAACCATGAGAAATAGGGTGGCACCTGGGGGAACAGAACAATGCCAGGCAGGCAGACACTGGGGATCCTGTGGGAATAGTGCATCTGTTGTCACTAGATGTCATCCATGACCTACTTGTGTGTCAGCTTAGGAGATTTTTCTGGCAGCAGAAAATCTGTTCCTTAAAGAACAGCCTTCAACAGCAGGCTACCCAGGTAGTTAAGAAACTGAAATAAAAGGAAGTATAAAAAAATCTGCTCTATGAAAATCTCTTGACAACTGATGATGGTATTATGGAGTCTTAACTGCTATATGGTTCTCTCTAATTATAACTAAAGGTATGTCAATCTAAATAAAATGATATTCTGACTATTTATTCCATGATACAGAGTAAGGCTTTTTTTTTTCTTAGCAGATTTTTATTGTGAATTTTTTCATAGTCCTGTTGTCAGAGGTTTATAATGAATAATCAGAAAGAAACAGAACCCAGAGTTAAAGAATACATATTGCCAAAGAAGCAAACAGTTTGTGTTTTAAATATCCAATTTATATGTTAGAAGTGTACAGTTAATAATCAAGGGAACTGGTGTCATCTTTCATTTTGAAATATTTTTAATTAAAAGCAAAATGGATTGCTTATTGAAGTGCTGAGTTCCCTGTCAGTACAGGTAGTAAAGAGGAGCTTAGATGAAAATTGTTAAGAATATTGCAGAAAGGGGCAGCTAGGTGGTGCAGTGGATAGAGCACCAGTCTTGAAGCCAGGAGGACCTGAGTTCAAATCTGATCTCAGACACTTAACATTTCTGGCTGTGTGGCCCTGGGCAAGTCACTTAACCCCAATTGCCTCAGCAAAAACAAAACAAAACAAAAAATTGCAGAAAGAATCTTTGCAATGGATAGGATAATGAGCAAAGTGATTCCCAAGGACTCCTCTAACTCTAATATCCTACTATTCTATATAAATAATATAATGATTGTACAGTGAGAGCCCAGATCTTTTGAAGATGAACAACATTCCTTGTCTGATGCATTCATGAACTTGAGAGCATATGCAAGGATTTTAAAGCCATTTCCTTTCCTGTGACTGCTTTTTTTGATTGACTTCTGAGCTGAGAATTGAGTGTGCATTTAAAGGACACTGGCCCAAGTGATCTCTTTTTCCCTCTTGACTTTGTTGGAGTGAGGGGAACAAACTGCTATAGCTTCCAAGTAGGGCTGAGACTGTAGAACCTCTCACCTGGAGCTTTGGCCAACAAGCTTATGGCAATGATTTGCTTTTGTCTGTGGTCTTTCTCATTCTTAGATAAAGGAGAAAAGAGGGGAAGGAATAAGCCTTTCTATAGCATCTGCACACCAGATACTCTGCTGAGTGCTTTACAAATACTATCTCATTTGTTCATCACAACAACTTGGTGAAGTAAGTGCTGTTATTATCATCTCCATTATGTAGTTGAGAAAACTGAAGCAAATAGAAGTTTGATTATTTGCCCAGGATCACAAAATTAGCTAATGTCTGAGGTCACATTTGAATTCAGGTCCTGATTCTAGACCCAACAATCTATTCTTACTGCCACCTAACTGACTCTCTCTAAGGGAAAAAGGTAGTAGAGATGATGATGGCTTTGGGTGCTTCGAAACTTTGGAATGTGAGCTTTCAGAAGAACTGGATTCCATATCGGCAAGCAGCTGGAGCAACTTCTCCCCAGGAACCAGGGAGGTGTAGAGGAGACCAGGACTCATGTTAATTAGTTAAATGATTGTGGGGCAATAATTGAATTAATCAATGATATATATATATGTATGTATTGATATTGGGGAGATTATATCAGAATGGGGGCTTGAGCTGATAACATTAGAAAAGTACTCTCAGGAAGACTTTTAGAATCTTGAGGTAGAGATGTAATCAGTTTTATTCTTGGGAAACTGAGCTGTCAGTGATTTGGAGTATTGGGATAAAGACTTCCTTTTACCTTCTTTTTGACATCTTCTACCTTGTGTTAATATAGCTAAAGTAGTAAGTCTTTAGTGATGTGCCTTTCTCTACCATATCTTACATATTACAGTGTACTTCTTGTTTACTTACCATATATTATTTTGTATTATAATAATTTGTATATGTCATCTTTTGTAAGATTGTAAGCTTCATGAGAGTAGAAATGGGACTTACTTAAACTGTGTAACTCACTCAACACCTGTTACAATACTCTCTTTACACACAATAGAAACCTTATAAATACTACTACATTTAACTGAATGTGGCTCCCATCATAAGAATAAATGCACTCAAATTCAGATACAAATTCAAGTGTGAAGTTAGAACATTTTTTTCATTTGTCTCGAGGCAATGACCCAAACAGATGGAGAAGATGTGGTGTTTTTTTTTTTAAATTTAAAGTGGAGTTTTGAGACAGAGATGATGATGATATTGGCTAACAGCTTCCAAAAATGCCTTGTTCAGATAAGCTATGTTATTAAAAACCATCAATCCTTTTTGGGCTATGGAAGAGACTTTGAAAACCCGTCCATCTGTTGTCCTTTCAAAAAAGAAAATAATAGAGCAGAAAAAGATCAGGGCAACAGAATGACAATAGAAAGGGAAGTATCAGTAATGATTCACTGTTAATTATAATCATGGATTTTGCAATTAGAGATTTAACATTAGAACATTTTCGTATATATGGCAATTGGGGAATGACCATTTAAGAAATGAAGCAATTTCATTCCTCCATATCCATTTTTATTGGGCAAGATTCATCTTCTCCAAAAGGGCACTTAAATCTTTTGAAAGAGGTCTCGATGCTGACAAATACCACTATAAAAAATAGTGACAATTTGAAGTCCAAATCAGCAGCAACATGACTCTAGCAATGAAACCCATTGTCACTGAGTGGAGAGCAAAAGCGAAATGTAATTTACTATAACTAACAAGAGTTCATTGGATGGGTAGGCTCGATAGGTTTCCTTCTGCAAGAAAGTAGAGTGATTGGCATTTAGGCAGGATGATGTTTCCTCCAAGTGTGACGGATAGAGAATTTAGTAGTTTCCAGGATTTCAAAATAAAGAAGAATCTGAAAAGGATTTTTAGTTTTTAATTGCATAGCTTATCTGAATAATGTGTTTTTAGAAGCTTGTCATAACATGATTTGCTTTTGAAATTAAATCAATATACATATACATACATACATATATATATATACACAAGTTGTTGACGATAAGCTCAATGTGAGTCAATAGTGTGATATGGCAACCAAAAGAGAAGCAACCTTAGGCTGCATCTTATCTAGGACCAGGGGAGTGATGGTCCCTTTGTGTTCGGTCCTGATCCGAATACTTCTGGAGTTTTCAGTTATGGATACCACGTTTTAGGAAGCTGGAGGATGTTCAAAAGAAGCCAACCAAAATCGTGATAGGTTTCAACATCATGACACAAGAGAATCAGTTGATCCCTGAGAAGAGAAAACAAAGGGGGCTATTCTTTCTCTAGCTCATTGTGCAGGTGAGGAAATAGAAGCAAATAGGGTTAAATGATTTGCCCAGTGTCACGTAATTACTAAGTGTCTGAGTTTGTTTTTGAACTCAGGAAGATGAGTCTTCCTCACTTTGGACCTGTGCTTATTTCTCCACAGGAATCCATTGTGCTACCTAAATGTCCTAGGAGCATGTTTGCTGTCTTCAGGTAGGACTTTCCTGTTTGAGAAGCATTACACTTGCTTTGTTTGCCTGAGGGGACAGACCTAGGAACAACAGAATGAAGTTGCAAAGAGGCAGTTGAGTTTTGAAATCCCAAAGGGAATGAATGGTCTGCCTTGGGAGATAGTGGGTATCTTCTCCCTGAAATTCTTCAATGAGAAGCTGGACGATCCTGTTAATTATGTTGTGGAGATAATTTCTTATTCAGGTACATGTTGATGAATTCCTTTCCAACTCAGAGATTTTGTGATTCTGATTAATAGTAGATAATTGCTAAACTATTATCTTCACTTGTGCAGGCCCAGGTTCTGGGCATTAGTTTTCTATTTTCTCAACTAAGGAGGTTAGAGATGATCCCAGAATTCTCTTCCAACTCTAACTTTCGAAGTTTAGATTTATTTGAAACTCTTAAATGTATATTTTATATATCATAATAATAGCTAGCATTTATATAGCACTTGAAGGTTTGCAAAGACCTCTACAAATATTATTTTATTTAATCTCATAATAATCCTAAGAAACAGATATTATTACCACCCCCATTTTACAGAGGAGAAAATTAAGGCAGTAGAATTTAAATTACTTGCCCAAGTTAATTGACTTGTATTACTACAGTAATAATAATCTGAGGCTGGGCTTTGAACTCATATACCACCTAACTGTTTCTGTGCACACACACACACACTCATATAAACATACGTATTTGGGAGTTTCTATGGCCAACAAGGTTATCCCCAGTGGCAAACATGATGAGCCCCCTCTCTAAATTTAGCTAGATTGTTCCTCAGATAACAGTCATATGGTCCAAATATGGGTTTATATACAAAAACTGGTCCAGTTTATTGGCATCTGCTGAAGTTTGAGAGAGAAAGAGAAAGAAGGAAGAAGGGAGGGCGGTGGAGAGAGGAGAGACAGACCCAGAGAGAGAGAGAGAGAGAGAGAGAGAGAGAGAGAGAGAGAGAGAGAGAGAGAGCGAGCTACAGAGAGAGAGAGAGAGAGAGAAGAGAGAAAGAGAGAGAGAGCTACAGAGATAGAGATAAAGACAGAGAGAGAGACTAATAAAATCTTCCACCAAAATGCTATTTTGCTACCTTATTGTGTTATGGAGATGACCCTCAAATTTCAGAAGTTATAAAGCCCAAATTCCATCTGATGCTAGCAAGCTGAAATAATTTTGAATACCGACTCACTGATGAGCCTTATGTCTATCATCTGAGGACCAACCCAGCTAAGTTTAGAGAGAGGAGTTCATCATCATGTTTGCCACCAGAAGATGCTCTTTCTTGGCCACAGTAGCTCCAAAGACCACTCATGATGTATTTTGAGGTGCATTGGCTAGGTAGTAGCCACACCAAGGAAATCACTCATGCTTGAAATGTTGAAGCATAAGAATGTGCACATGCTGTGTTAATGATGGAAAAAAATTCTGTCTTGAATATGATAAGACAGAGTATGATAGTAAAAACATTATCTGAATGGAGGTATTTGTCTTAATAATCAAATAGTAGTGGGCCACTCAATAGTAATAATCCACTGGGACTTTCATCTCAGAAAAAGCTGATGGTTAAACTTCCGGGTGAATATTTACCCCTTGGAAACTTTAGAAAGTCTTGGAAAACAATTTGATAATGCAGATTATATTTTAAAGTATGTCACACTTTTTCAGAGAGCCAGTTGTTAAACAAACCTCTCTTTTGGGTCAGTAGCTTTGAAATTAGATTGGAGTGGGAGAAACAGGTTAGAACTTTTTCTATCAATATGAGATCACCAAAATGGAAGGAAAGGAACAGATATTTATTAAATGCCTTCTCTTTGTCAGGCACTATACAAAGATTATTTCATTTGATCCTTATAGCAACTATGGGAAGTAAGTGCTATTATTATCTCATTTTATAGATGAAAAAACTAAGGTGAATAGAGGTGTCCAAGGTCATACAGCTAGTAAGTGACTGAGACTGTAACTCAGGTTTTTTTGACTCCAGGACCAGCACTGCTTACTGTGCCACAAAGAGGTGCAAAGTCTTTTCTTTCCTTTACTGTGGACTGAAGACTCTGTGCCCTCACATTCACTGAATCTGATAATCTTGACTAAGTAGAATATGTGGCATTCTATGTAATTCTGAAATTTTCTTTCTGTCCTTTATTATTCATTCCTTCCATCTTTCCCCAGCCAACCCAAACCCACTCCACTTCTATTTAAGTCAGATCTCATTACAACGAACACATCACAAAACAACAGTAATAACAGCAATCTTCTTACAACAACAAAAACAATTTACATGTACTCACTAAGGGGCCATTTATGCCAAAAATAATTTATAAAACAAAATTTTATTATAACAGAAGAATTTGTGGACCTTTTATGGCACAGAACTTTATTGCAATAGTATTTGACAATTCATTGGCAAGTTGTTTAGAATAGATTTTTATTATTGAAACATTTCAAGCCAATTCTCCTCTTTCCTCTCTTATTTGCTCCTGCTGATTCCTTTTCTGATCCTCTCAATTTTTAATCAGATTTATCATATCAATACATTACACTTCAGAAAATTTTTTCTTAGATGATAATGATAATATGGTTGGACCTCCTTAGCTGGGTTGGTCTAGGATGCTTAAGGGGAAAGTTGGAGGAAAGTTGAAACTGGCATAGGTTGCAGCTCAACCTAAAAGGATCCACAAGAACCATATCCTAGAGAATCTTTTATATTGGGCCTTGTTTCTCCAAAGGTCTTGAGACTTGGCCAAAAGAATAATTCATAACTTTGTGGTGATCTATTATTGATTTTACACTAAGTAGCACAGTGGGTGTTATCATCAGGCATACTCATCTTCCTGAGTTCAAATATAGCCTCAGACATTTATTAGACATGTCACTGTCATGTCATGTCAGTGACATCCTGAGCAAGTCACTTAACCCTGTTTGCCTCAGTTTCCTCATCTGTAAAATGATCTGGAGAAAGAAATGACAAAATCTCTGCCAAGAAAACCCCAAATGGGATCCCGGCAGATAGGACTGAAACAGGTAAACAACAAAAATCCATACCCAAGGATTTTTATAGGCTGCATTTTGACAATTTTAAAATGTGACGTTATCTATGTTTCGCTGTATTTCTATTTATTTATTCATTCACTTATTCATTCATTCATTAATCTATCTATCTATTTATTTGTTTGTTTATTGTTTAGGCAATTGGGCTTAATTTACTCGCCTAGGGTCACAAAGCTAAGAAGTATTAAGTATATGAGGCTAGATTTGAACTCAGGTTCCTCTGACTTCAGGGCTGGTTCTCTATCCACTGCACCACTTAGCTGCTCCCAAGTATTTTTATTTATTTTGTTAAATATTTCCCAATTACATCATAATTTGATTCAGACCTCATTCACTCAGGAGCTTTGCAGGATCCCTCCGATTCAGACAAAAAAAATACTTATTAAAAGTACTTATTATAGGAGAAATAAGATGCAATCCATTTTCCTCAAGGAGATTTTATTCTTAAAAGGGAGACTGTGGAGTAGTAGAATGGGTAGTATCAGGAATTCTACAGTGGATGGGAATGTTGTAGCTGGCATGGAGTTCTAGGCCTGGAGTCAGGAAGATCTGAATTCAAATCTGTTCCCAGATACTTATTATCTCTTATCCTGCACAGCCCACTTACCCCTGTTTGCCTCAGTTTTCTCCTCTGTAAAATGAGCGGGAGAAAGAAATAAGGAGCTACTCCAATATCTTTGCCAAGAGAACTCCAAAAGTGAAGTGTCTTTTCAGACACAAGTGAAAAGAAATCTCAGCCTAAGATTTTTACTACCTATATGGCCCTGGACAGGTCACTTAAGTAATCCTTGTGTGTCTCAGTTTTCTTATCTGTAAAATGGAGATATTAGTAGTCTCCACTTCCCAGGGCTGTTTTAAAATGAGTTAATAATTGTAAAGCACTTAGCACAGTCCCTGGCAAGTACAATATAAATGCTAGTTATTATCATTATGATTAAACAAAATTATTAAGGGAAGAAACTGAAGGACAGTTATTCATTCAGTTTATCTGCACCATAAATTATAGTGCAAGGAAAAGTTAGAAAAGTAGGGAGGTGACAGAATGCTAAGGGATCATGAGATCTCAGACCCCAAGCTGTAAAAGACCTCAGCGGCTATCTAGTCTAACCTTCTCATTCTACCAATAATCATACAGAGACACAGGGGAACTAGGTGATTGATCAAAGTCACTTGGGTGGTAAGCGTCAGAGATCAGATTTAAAGCTACATCTTCTGAATCTAGAACTCAGAACTATTCTTTAACTTCCAAATGAAGATTGACATATTTTTAAAAAGGGGTCAATGAAGCTCCATTGGTAGCTGAAGCATGGGATTTGATGTAAGAAGGCCATTCTGCTGCGAGCCGAGGTCATCTTTGTCAGAATGTTGAGTTTTTTTCATCGTTTGAGATTAGGACATCCTGGATGTACACAACACTACATGGATACACAATGTCAAGAAGGTGATATTAGAATGAGACCTTGGTCTGTTATGACAATACAGAGGAAAATAAACCCATGGGAAAATAAGTCCAAGGGACTCCAGGCTTGAGAAGAGAGATCATTTAATTGTTGTTGTTTCTATAAATCAGGTCCAGTCATCAATTTGACATATTATTGACAATGTGTTCCTTGAGAAAAATGGAGTTTTCTAGCAAAGTCGTTCCATTTTCTAAAGATTAAACTGTTCATTGTACCAGCCACCATCCTGCTTTCCTGAAACACATTTAGCTTCTGGCAATAGTTACATAGTAATAACAAAAGTAGCAATGTATGTAGCTATGGCACTTTAAGATTTACAATTTTTTTTTATTATAAAGGAAGACAAAATCATTATAAAATAAATGTTACTATTTATAATAATTATGATAAATTTCTAAATAAAGTTATTATAAAAATTAAATTATTGGTAAAGACAAATTATTATTATTATTTTATTTTTCAATTGGAAGTACAAATGAATTTGTACACAAAAGCACCTGAGGGAAAAAAAAATATGAATTCCTATGATGCTCTGCATGCCCTATATGGACAACAAAGAAGACACAGCTCCTGATCTTTGCCCTTATGGGACCTGGATTATAGATAGTAGAATGAGAACTGGATCCAGGTCCAGCTCCAGAATTTCAGGTTTGAATCCTGGCTTGGACACTTACCAGACAATTGCATTATTTCTCTAATCTTTTTTTTTTTTAACTTGTGATATGAAAACTTTTAAAAATTATGGAAATGAGTTAAAATTATTCTAAAGGAGGCAAGATTGGCATTCAAGTAATTTTTTTTTTTTATTCAAGTAATTATTATGAGAGACAATGTGGTGGAATAGATAGGAAGATTTGGGTTTAAGGTTCCCTCTGACTTATAGTGTCTAATTGATCCTAGGCATGACACTAAGTTTTTCCCCTAGGGGATGAAAGCTCTGTGCCTGTCAGGTGTGGTGTTTTGGGGTATCCGTGGTTTATCTGCTTAGATAGGAGTTCCACTGGGAGTGTCCTATTAGTTGAAGTTCCAGGTTGGGAGCAACAAAGTAAAATATAAGCTGATGAAGTACATGAAAAGTGCAATAAGAGTTCAAAGGAGAGAAAGATGACTTTTGATTATTTGGATCAGGGAAGGCAATGAAAGAGATGAGACTTGAGAGATGAGTTACTAGGGACATCACAGGGGAATGAGATTTGTTCTTTCCTGGTTAAAATATCATGGTTTAATTTCTTGTTGGAGGCCTCAGTTTATAATTTATCAGTTGGCCTACAAGCTTAGCTATTGCTTTATGTCCTGAGGATAAGAACATGAAAGCAAAACAATTCTTATTCCCAAAGAGCAGGCATAATAAAAGTTGCAAATACAGGGAAGAACAAAAGGTGAGGGTGGAAACTAAGAAGAGTTTAACTTGGCTGAAAGGGGGATCTGTAGAAGATTCATTCACTATGAAATTATTAAAAACTTAGTTTTTCAATTCCACACATTTTTACTAAGTATCTATTGCATGCAGAAAAAAAAAGGAAGGGGGAGAGAATAAGCATTTATATAGTACCTACTATATGTTAGGCTCTGTATTAAGCACTTTATAAATATTATCTGATTTGTTCCTCATAACAACCCTATTGGGTAGGTGTTGTAATTATCCCCATTTTACAGTTGAGGCAACTGAGGAAAACAGAAATTAAGTGACCTACCCAGAGTCATATAACTATTAAATTTATCTGAGGGTAAATTTGAACTCAGGTCTTCCTAATTTCAGGCCCAGAATGCTATTCCTTGTTCTACTTAGCTCTAGAGAGATTTAGCCAGCTGTGTTAGATGCTAGGGATTGGCTTTACCAATATAGGTAAGACATAGGCCCTGCCTTCTTGGAACTTACAAGCTGGGGGAGGAGAAAGAACAAAAACACAAAAGGAGTAGGAATTGGGGAGATTCAGATGTGTTGTTAGGTTTTGAGGGAAGTGGTTACTGTGTTTTAGGGTGTTACATGCCTAGGAACAAGGCATTGGGTGGGAGATACAAAGATGAGTTAGTTGTGTAATACCTGCTCTGGCTTGTAAAAAAAAATCAGCACATTTGTTGTATTGGGACATTCAAGCTAATAGTGGAAGCCTCTGGTCAAGCTTCTGAAAAGAAATTGCTTGGGGGAAAATAGTATCTCAGTCTTATTTCTCCCCATTTTTCCATATTTGGGTAGAGAAGAACCTTTTGAACTTAAGAGGACAAATATTTGAGGATATTATATTATTTACAATTTGCAAATAATAATAATAATATCCAAATACTCTGGCTCTCTAAAGTTCTAAGTGTCTTCCTCTATCCAAAGAGGAGATGGTGGGGAATCATCTTGATTGAAATGTATTCCTCTTCACATGTGATTCCTTTTCAACACTTTGGCTGGAGCATCTACCAGTTGCTAGAAGCTTTATTCTCTTTTTTCCAATTGGCTTGTTGATTGTTAACCCACTGAGTGTGGCCATGACCTTCAGCTAATCTAAATAATCCTTCATTGGTTTTACAGGCATCTAAATTGATCAAGAACTTTCCACGCTGAATCTAAAGTTGTTGTTGTTGCTGTTTTTCCTGAAGCAATTGGGGTTAAGTGACTTAAGTGGGGTCACACAGACAGGAAGTATTAAGTGTCTGAGATCAGATTTGAACTGACTTCAGGGCTGGTGCTCTATCCATTACGCCATCTAGAGTTTATTATTGAGTGATTCAACAGAGGTGTCTAAATCTCGATTACACTAAGTGAATAATTGAGAAATGATCTTAAAGTATCATGGCATAATAAACTGCTATGTAGTTTAAGCGGGATGTAGTATTTATCTAGGCTACCATTTGCTTCTTAAATATATAAGATTCATGCTTACAATCAACCAATCAGTGTGCTTTTATTAAGGACCTATTATTTTTCCAGGTATTGTCCAGATCCTGAAGAGATAAAAGCAAAAAATAAAATTAAACAAAAAAATTCTTACTTTTAGATAGTTTGCATTCTAATGAATATGGTAATATAGACATACATAAGCTATACACAAAACACATAGAAAGCAGACAGCAATGTTGGGAAAGGGGGCAGCATCTGGGAAGCACAGGAAATAGCTCATGTATAAGATAGCATTTGAACTACATAAGAAAAATGAGATTTCAAGAAGCAGATGTAAAAAGGGTATGCATTCCAGACATGAAAGGTGTTTGGTACAAAGGCTCAGGAAGAGGGGTAAAGTGCCTTGTGTGAGGAACAGGTCCATTTTGAATTATCACTCTGAACAAGCATATTATAACATTCTTTAAGTGTTTTAAGTAGACAAAAGCATATTCACATGGAAAAATTATTATGTTGTCTCAATATATTGTAGAGCTCTCTACCTTTCCCTGCAAAAAAGTTAGAATTTCTTTTTCTTTATTTCTTTTTTATTTTATCAAAGCTTTTTATTTATGAAACATGCATGAGTAATTTTTTAACATTGATCCTTGCAAAACTTTCTGTTTCAAATTTTCCCCTCCTTCCTCCCACCCTCTCCCCAAATGACAAGTAGTCCAATACGTGTTAAATATGTTAAACTATATATTAAATCCAATATTTGTATATATATATTTATATAGTTATCTTGATGCACAAGAAAAGTTAGATCAAGAAGGGGGACAAAACCTGATAAAGAAAACAAAATGCAAGCAAACATCAATAAAAAGAGTGAAAATGCTATGTTGTGGTCCATATTCAGTTCTCACGGTTTCCTCTCTGGGTGTCTATGGCTGTCTTCATCGCTGAACAATTGGAACAGATTTGAATCCTTTTCTTGTTGAAGAGAGTTATGTCCATCAGAAATGATCATCGTATAGTGTTGTTGTTGCCATGTATAATGATCTCCTGGTTCTGTTCATTTCAAAAAGTTAGAATTTCAATTCATAGGCTTAAAATATATGGATTCCTTTAAGTAATTCCTCAATTGGCAAATGGTCAAAGGATATGAAGGAACAATTTTCAGATGAAGAAATTAAAGCCATTTCTAGTCATACAAAAACGCTCTAAATCACTATTGATTAGATAAATGCAAGTTAAGACAACTCTGATGTACTACCTCTTACCTCTTAGATTGGCTAAGATGACAGAAAAAGATAATGATAAATGTTGGAGGGGATGTGGGAAAATTGGAACATTAATGCATTGTTGATAGAGTTGTGAAATAATCCAACTATTCTGGAGAGCAATTTGGAACTATGCCCAAAAGGCTATCACTCTGTGAATGCCCTTTGATCTAGCAATCTCATCATTGGGTATGTATCCAAAGAGATAAAAAAAGGAAAAGGCTCCATATGTGCAAAAATGTTTTTAGCAGCTTAATATTATTTTTCTATAAGAAATAATGAGCAGGGTGATTTCAGAAAAGCCTGGAAAGAATTCCATGAACTTATGCTGAGTGAAGTGAACAGAATAAAGAAAACATTGTACACGGTTATAACAAGATTATATTATAATCAACTTTGATGGATTTGGGTTTTCTCAACAATGTGGTGATTCAAGGCAATTCTAAGACTTGGGAAGGAAAATGCCATCTGCATCCAGAGAAAGAACTTTGGAGATTGAATGTGGATCGAAACATAGTATTTTCACTTTTTGTTTGTTTCTTTCTTCCTCATGGTTTTTTCCCCTTTTGATCTGATTTTTCTTACATAACATGATAAATATGGAAAGGCATTTAAAAGGATTGCCTATATTTAACCTATATCAAATTACTTGATGTCTTGGGGAGGGGGAAGGTAACAGAGGGAGGAAGAAAAATTTAGAACACTAAGTTTTACAAAAATGAACATTGAAAACTATCTTTACATGTATTTGGAAAAATAAAATATGACTAAAAAGTTTGAATTATTTAGCCTATATCACATGACTGGGTATACTATAAATTTACTTATTCATATTATAGCTTATGAACTAACCAATGTAGGAAAGTATCAATGCCCCTACTAAAGAAAGCTCTTCAAGGCCCTCTTCTTTGCTATGTAAAATCTTGAGATTGTGTGCTAATATCATTCAGGAACAGTTGCAAAATTTATGAATGATACAAAAACTAGCAAACTGATTTACAATTTCCAGTCATATAATCCCAGAAAAAAAAATTTCTAGTTTGTTTCCCAAGATGTAGATGCTTTACATAAATTGAGAAAAATTTATCACATGGTACAAATTACTTTTTTTTGGTGAAAACAAAACAAAACAAAAAACCCCCAAACCACAACTTGGCAAATCTTATATTTCTTTTCCTGGTATTTCTTATGAGTATTGGGCGAAAAAATGTGTCTCCAGAAGACTTCTTCCAGTAAAATTAGTAATGATCCCTTATTACATCATTGATAATAACAGCAGAAAAGAAGATCCCTCTGTCCACATCCAAATAGCAAATCAGTTGAACAAAAGTGAAAAAGTAGAAGTTAGAGTTAGACATTTGCATTTTAATACATTAAACTTGGTTATATATGGTCAGTTCAATACTTTAAATTTGCAAAGTATTTCAGTTCCTAGGAGAATAAAGTAACGTACATTTATGTTTAGAAGATTCGCTTTGGGCTCCAACTTTGCCACTATCTTGTATGTACCTCGCAAGTCTGAAATTAAGCTTTCTTTTCTGTAAAATGGGGATAGTGATAGCACCTACTTCATGGGATTGTTCTGGGGATCAAATGAGATAATGTTCATAAAGTACTTTTCAAATGTTATAATAGTATATTAATATGAACTATTTTATTCAAATATTCCAATGGATCTGTACCTTCACTGATAAAATAATCCCTTCAGTAATAGATATTGCAGTTGGGTTTAGGGAAAATGGTGGATTAGAGGCAGCAAGCCAGCAAAACTCTCTGATTACTCTTCTACAAACAACTTTAAAATGCCTCAAATTAAATTTTGGAGCAGCAAAGCCAACAAAAGATTAGGAAGATTCATTTTTATGGACTAAGAAAAGGAGGCCAGCAGGAAAGATCAGTGACACCTGAAAGGAGACCTTTCTGGAGCTCTTGTGTGCGATGGAAGTCAGTAACAGTAGCAACAGCAGCAAAGTCAGGAGCTCTCAGGCTAATGATAATAAGGGGGTTAAACAAATGGTCAAAAATTGATTACAGGGGATCTTTTGCTGGCACTGGGTACAGCTATCACTAGAGTTTTGACAACTCTATTCTCCATCAAAAGTTCTTGGTCTCAGTTCTAGAACAGAGAAGTATACTTCTCATAAGTTACAAGGAAGCAGGAACCCTGGTCATAGTTCCAAGGCAGAGAGAAGTGTTAACACTTGTAGTTGCAGGAGAACAAGGGATATGGTCACAGGACCAAGACCAGTGCTAGTGCTTGTGGCTATAGAGGACCAAGCATCTGTCTTGTGTAAAGATCAGAGCACAAACTAGACCATGAGAGCAGTGACTACAACTCTCCCTGATTATACCAATTTTGATGTAAATTTGCAGAGCCCTAGAACTAGTTTTGAAAAACAATAACACAAAAAAACCTAAAGCTTGGGACAATGCCTCCCCATTCCCAGCTGAGTAGAGCCCACTTTTAACATAAAGTTCAAAGCCAAGGCATAAACTGGAAAAATGAGTAAATGAGGAGAGAGAGAGAGAGAGAGAGAGAGAGAGAGAGAGAGAAAGAGAGAGAGAGAGAGAGAAACTTGACCAAAAAGCCAATTATGTGAAAACACTCCAAGCAAAGTCTCAAAGCAAAAATTGCTAATTGGATGCAAATTTAACAGGAGTTCCTTGAAGAATTAAAAAAAATTATGACTGATAGAAAAATTGAAAATTTGAAGAAAAATAAGTGATGCAAAACAAATTATGAAAAGAGAACAATAGTTTGGTAAAAAAAAATAGTTACTGAAGAAAAAAATCACCTTTATAAACAGAATTGGTCTAATGGCAAAAATAGGGGTAAAAGTGAAATATTTCATTGAAAAACAATTGATCTGGAAAATAGATTGAAGGGAGATAATTAAGAATTATTGAACTACTGAGAGCTGTGATTAAAAAAAAAGAGCTTGGACATTATATTTCAAGAAATTATAAAAACTGCCCCACTAGTGCATTACATAGAAAATGAAAGAATTCACCAATCATCTCTTGAAAGAGATCCCAAAAGGAAGACTACTGGGAATATTATAGTTAAATTTAAGAGGTTCTAGGTCAATGAGAAGATAATGCAAACAGTCAGAAATAAACAATTGAAAAATTGTAGAGTCAGGATCAAACAAGATTTAGTGACTTACACATTAAGGAGCATAGGGCTTGGAAAATGATATTCCAGAAGGCAAAAAATCTAGGATTACAACTAAGAATAACCTACCCAACAAAAATGAATATAATCCTTAAGGAGAAAATAGAAATTTAATATAATAGAAGATTTTTATGCCTTTCTGATAAAATGAGACCAGAACTGAATAGAAAATTTAACATTCAACAGAATATTCAAGAGAAGCATAAGAAAGTAAATGTGAAATAGTCATCATGAAAGACTTAATAAAGTTAATATGTTTACATTCCTATGTGGGAAAATTCCTTTTGTAACTCTTAAGAACTTTTATCATTAGGGCAATTAAAAGGAGTTTACGTAGACCAAAGGCCTGAGTGTGAGTTGATTATGTTGAAATGATCTTCAAAAATGATGAAGGAATGAGAAAGAGAAATACATTAGGAAAAGGGAAAAGGGAGAGATAGAATGAAAAACATTATCTTCATAAAAAAAGTGCTCAAGGAAGAGCTTTTGTAGTGGAGAGGGAAATGAGGGTGATGGGAATGGTAGGCAAAACTTGAATCTCACTCTCATTGGAATTGGTTCAAAGAGAAAAAATACATACACAAATACACAACATTTAGTTGTGTAGAGAAATCTATCTTACCCTATAGGACAGAAAGGAGATAAGAGAAATGGGCAATAATAAAAGGGAGGGCATATTAAAGGAGGCAAAGAATAGAAGCAAAACTGACTTTTGAAGAGGAACAAGATAAAAAGACAGAGAAGAAATAGAAGAAAATGGGATGGAGGGAAATATGCAATAATAATCGTAACAGTGAATGTGAATGGGATGAGCTCACCCTTAAAATTGAAGCGGATAGCAGAATGGATTAAAAAGCAGAATTTAACTAAATATATGTACATATACATACACACATGTACACACACACACACACATATATATGTATAGCAGAGACACATTTGAAACAGAAAGATTCATAGAGTTAAAATAAATGATTGGAGAAGAATCTTTCAACTGAACTAAAAAAGGCAAAGATATCAATTATGACCAAACAAGGCAAAGCAAAAATTGACCTAATTAAAAGAAATAATCAGGATCACTGAATTTTGCTAAAATGTAGATATTGAAGTAATATAAAAAATTTACAGCAAGTTTCTCTGATGGAGGTCTTATTTCTCAAATAAATAAGGAACTGAATCAAATTTTTATATAAAAACTATCATTTACAACTCTATTCTCCATAAAAAGTTCTTGGTCTCAGTTCCAGAGCAGAGAAGTATGCTTCTCATAAGTTACAAGGAAGTAGAAACTCTGGTCATAGTTCCAAGGCAAAGAGAAGTGTTAACACTTGTAGTTGCAGGAGAACAAGGGATATGGTCACAGTTCCAGGACCAGGAATTTTTGAAACAGCTCAGCAGACAGAGTGCTGGGCCTGCAGTCAAGAATATTTAAGTGATAAATAGTATAAGAATATGAACAGTTTGTTTTTAGAAGAAGAAATCAAATTATTTAAAGTCCTATGACAAGATGCTCTAAGTCACTATTGATTAGAGAAAGGCAAATTAAAACAACTTTGAGGTACCACTTCATACCTATCAGAAATTACAAATGCCAGAGGAGATGTGGGAAAGTAGTAATACTAATGAATTGTTGGTGAAGTAGTGAGCTGTTTCAATTTAGCAGAACAGTTTGGAACTATGCCCCAAAGGGCATAAAACTGTGCATATTATCGATGCAGTAATATTATTATTTGGTCTGTACCCAAAGAGATAAAAGAAAAAGGAAAAGGATCTTTTTGCACAAAAATGACATGTGTATGTTCTATTTCCTGGTTGGGTCTTGGCAGCCGTGTCACTTCTTCAGGAGAGTGAGACAATCCTTGCTGCATCTATCCCCAACAATTGTTCTTAGATAATGTCTGGGGAATGGGGTGGGGAGGAAGGACAAGAAGGAAAAAACTCGACCCACACACTTTGACTTCAGCTCCAGTCTGGCCCATGAGGGCTGTGGCTTTGGGCACCAGGGTTTATTGGTCATCTCAGCTCCAGCCCATTTCCATCACTGATGAGCAGAGTGCTTGGAAAAGCCAGCTAAATTAGGCTTGGAAAAGGGACATTGCATCTTTGAGTAATGAGGTTGGGAAACGGGGAACACATTTTCCACTAGCTCATGTCTCACTGTATGGCATTCCGATTTCATGACACTTCATAATAAATCATGGCTTATCACTCACATGGGAACATAACATGGCTCAAGTTAAGATTCGTTAGTGATTGTAAAGAAGAAACATGAATTGCTGTATATCAGGGCTTTCTGATCATCTTTCTGTCCACTGCATGCATTTTTTTATCTTTATATTTACTGTAACCATTGTTTAAAGCATAAATAAAGGGAAGGAGAGAACACCAAATATGAATAATGAAAATAAATTTATCTTATTTATGTGTTTATGTAAGCATTTGGCAATTTTTCCACACAGCAGTTTGTGTCTAGGGTTAGAAATTGCTGTATTGAGAAAAGTTTCTTGCTCTGAAAGTTTCCTTTTTTATAGTTCTAAATGCCAGCATATTCCTATTCCAGCATGGAAAGCATCACGTGTGTATTATTCAGCCTCTAGTCTTCAGGTTGTTTCACCACATCTGCCTCAGTGCTCAGGACAAGGCAAGTTTGACATACAAACATGTTAATATATATTTTTAAGGTTACACAGAAAGAGTGGAAATGTTATAAAACATTTAGGTAAAGAATTGGGGGCCAAGTTTAATCAAAAAGACCAAGTTCAATCATTATTGAGAAGTAAAAACTTTGACAGAATATGGCCCTGGTCTCCTACTGATGATAAAGATTTTTTTTTTTTTTTGTCTAAGGGCCCTGGCTGAAAAGCCAGACCTACTTTATATTAAAAAACAACCTACTTATATAAAGTAGGGACATGCAAATACCTCCTGCTTGAAAGTCATAAGAGTCAAGAGTCAGTGAGAAAATTACAAAGACAAAAAAGTGATGAGACTGTTGTATATTGTTGGACCAGGAATTGTATAATAATAGAAGCAGAGTGGCATTTTTCATGAAAAAGAACACTTAAGAGAACATTTTGTGATTTTAGGAAAAAATCTGTATTCTAGGTTTAAGATGATCATATTATATTATATATTATTTTAAAATTATAAACTATTTGAAGAGCCAAATTGAAGGTTCTTAGTCGACCTCTGCCAAATTTGCCTTTCTGGCTTCTCCCATCGTTTGCCAACTACTTTTTGAAGAGTCTCAGGAGACTTTTAACTGATGTTTGTATTCTTGTGTCTTAATATCTTTCTCTTCAGTTCCCACATTTCCTCCTAATACTGTCAGTTTTTGTAATCATCCAGGTTTGTGGCATCTGTGTCAGCCTGCATTTTTGAAACAGCTCAGTAGACAGAGTACTGGGCCTGCAGTCAAGAATATTTGAGTGGAAATCTGGTCTTAAACACTAAAGAGTTGTGTGATCCTGGGTAGGTCAATTAAATACTGCCTTGGTTTTTCTCAATTGTAAAATGGGAATAATAATAATATCAATCTCCTAGAGTTGTTAGAAGATCAAATGACATAATATTTGTCAAATGCTTAGCATAGAGCTGGGTACATATTAAAGGCTTAATAAATGTTCTTCTCTCTCTCCCTTCCTCCCTCCTTCTTTCCTTCCTTCCTTCCTTTCTTCCTTCCTTCCTTCCTTCCTTCCTTTCTTCCTTCCTTCCTTCTTTCCTTCCTTTCTCCCTCCCTCCCTCCTTCTCTCCTTTCCTTCCTTTGTTCCTTCCTTCTTTCTTCTTTCCTTTCATACTTCTTCCCTCCCTTCTTTCTTTCTTTTTTCCTCCCTCCCTTCTTCCTTTCTTTTTTCTCCCTACGTTTTTTCTTTTCTCCCTCTTCTTTTTCTCCCTCCTTTCTACATATTATATATATATATAATACATATATATGCTATATATATATACACAATATATAATATATATCATATAATATGTATCATCAATAAGTTTTGACAATTGGTTGAATATATGTGTGACTCTAGGCAAGTCATTTTTTGTCTGTCTGGTTTCTCTATCTGTGGGATGGAGATAATGACAGTATAAAGAAATAAACATAGTTAAGCACCTACTAAATGCCAGACACTGTCCTAAGTGCTTTAATACATTACCTCATTTGACCCTCAAAACCATCCTGTAAGGTAGGTGCTATTGTTATCCTTATTTTTTCCTTGAGAAAACTGAAGAAAACAAGTTAAGTGACTTACCAAAATCACATAGCTAATAAGTTTCTAAGACTGAATTTAAATGCAGATCTTCATGAACCCAAGCCCAGCTGTCAATCCATTGTGACTCTTGCAGGATTGTTGTCAGAATAAAATGAAATAATATTTATCACTCTTCCTTTACACTCTACATAGGCACCTACTATGTGCAAAAAAGTCATATAAATGCCATTTAAGTGTCAACTCTCATTGAATTTCTGATTAGTTAATTGATTTGTGATACTTACTGCAAGTTAAGGGAGACCACCAAAAGTTGTCACCCATACAAAGCTTTATAGAAATGACTTCTATAGATCTCACCTAGAATCATTATCCTTTGAGTATTTTGTCTGCATCTACATTTTTGCTCCAGTCAAGCCTTGGGCTTTTGACACCCCAGAAACCTGCCAGATGGTTTTCAATAAGAGCAGTGATGAATCCCCATATAGGGTTTTAAAGTAAAAGACAAATAGCAGTGTGTATAGTGCCATAGTAAATCACCAACTGCCAGATTTTCTGACCTGCAGCTCCCATAAAGCTTTTTAAGGAAACTCTCCATGGATTTACATGCAGAGGCTTGAGCATCAGTCACCCTTGGCACATACCCCACTGGGACCTTTGTTTCTCTAGTCTTTTAAACATTTGTGAAAATCCCCTAAGAACTGGAGGGATATCCAAGGTTGCTTAGACTATTAATGAACATTAGTGACACTTTTTGGTTGAGTAGTATATGATCTTTTCCAAAGAGCTTTCATAGTCTTAACTTGGTGTTGTTGCTATAATAGAGGCTCCTAATAGTGGCTTATATTTCCATGGTGCTTCTAGTCCTCTGTCACAATGCCCTTATGAAGTAGTCATCATAAGTGGTATTGTTCCCATCTTATGGAGGAGAAAACTGAAACTCAGAGAGGTGATTTATTTGTGGTAAGCATGGGAGCTAGGATTTGGATCAGAGTTCTATGTCTTGAAATTCTAAACTATTTCCACTATACTCTAAAACCTTTCTAAATTAAAAAAAAAACAAACCAATAAATAACTATTCAGTTGATGACATATACTAGGTTCTTTGATTCTTACAGATTAAAAACCCTATCTGATAAGTAAGGAAACTGATTTTTCAGAGAAATGGAATAATTTGCCCTAGGCCACACAGATAAATGGTGATGAAGCTGGGACTAGAACCAAGTCTTCTGCTTTCTAATCCAATGAAAAATGGAGTCTGGGATCTAGAAGATATCCAAGAGATCATCTAGATATTTACTAGCTATGTGATCCTGAGCAAGTCTTTTAATCTTGTTTGTATCAGTTTCCTCAGCTGTAAAATGAGCTGGAAAAGGAAAGGGCAAATCATTCTAGTATCTTTAATAAGAAAACTTTCCAGATAGATCATGAAGAGCTGGACTTGACTGAAATGACTCAATAACAACATTGACTCTAGAATGAAATACAAATTCCTCCATTTGGCCATGACAATAACAATCTGAATCAAACCCATGTTTCCTCATTTGTGATATTCTATTTCCTTTCTCTGCATCTTTGCCCAAGCTGATTGCCTTGCTTTGTTTTGAACGCTCTCTCCTTCCTCACTTCGGTCTCTTGGGGCTCCTTACTCCTTTCAAAGCTCAATTCAAGTCTATCACCTTCTCCAAGAGGTCTTTCCCTATTGACCCATTTGTCAGTGCCCTATTGGCTGAATTACTTGTATCTATTTTGCATACATTTCCCACTCCTCAAAACACCTATTGCAGCTATGATGTTTTAAACTCTTTGAAGACAGGGACCATTTCTTTTCTATTTTTATATTCCTAGTTTCTTTATTATACTTATTATATATACTTATTATTATATACTTATATAATTATTATATATACTTATTAAATGCTTTTTAAATTAAATTGATCCTGGCATGACTGAAATAAAAGTTTATATAACATTAAAAAAAAGAAAGAAAGCAAGCCTCCCATCCTGTAGCTTTGTATTGGATTAAATTTCTTCTGTCATCACATCAATGTGATTTCCATTACTACTTTTAGATGTTATTTGCTCCTGCTTTTAAGACACCACGTTCTTCAACATGGAAGGAGAGAAAGGAGCCCAATTCCTAAACACCATATTTCCTTCCATTTCTGTAGCCATAACCTAAGTTACACTAGATCTCTGTAGTTGCATTTGAAATACATTGACTTGATGTTGAAATGGTACTCATGTTGTTTTCTGTGTAGATACTTTAAAAATATTGTTGACAGCATGATTTCCACATAGAATTCACATAACATTTTTTTTTTTTTGGTTGTTAAATAAATGCTTGCTGTCTCAGAGCTTTGGATTGTACAGAATTCATGATGCCAGTTTGGAGAGATGAAAGGGTGACCACTTGTGTGCAGAAAAAATATCAGTGCAAAAAGATGGTAAATGTTTCCTGTAAAGGTGCAAATTTGGAAAGAAATGGTGATGGATGTTTGGAAACCAGTCTCTATGCAAAACTGTAATTTTTGCAAATGGCACTGTCTCAAGATGGCATTAACATACTTAATGTTCTCTACAGAGTAGGCAAAGTGCGATTAAAAAGGCATCACATTCCAGCACACAATCTCAAGTTTTATCTTAAAGAAGATGAGAAATTGCTGTAAATGGGTTTTTACTTCAAAAAATGGTTTAATAACAATCACACACTGAGCTCCGGACCAGACAATGTAACATTTGATTCCATCACAGACCACTGCTGGCTTAAAAACAGATATTGAAACAGGGGAATAAATATTTGACAATGCTGTTAAGGCAACTTTGCTAACGATTTTTGAACAACCTCCAACTGAGGTCTAAATGTCTGCAATATCCATAAACAACTCTATACTGCCCAATTAGGGAGACAGAGACATAGAGCCCTGTCAGGAAGATTTGCATGGTTAAGTGTCTAAGATCAGAGAGACGATGAGGGATCGCTCAGAGTGATGGGGGCTGCTCAGAACGGATGACTATCATTACGATATTACAGAGACTTACACCTTCCCAATTACTGGCAGGATTCATTAATTACCACTGCATTTCCCTAATAGAATCCCCTTTCTCGAGCTTATCAGCACCTTCCCTCTGTCTACCTAAACCACAACTCAGCAGTCGATCACCTATGAAAAATTAGACAGTGTGGCTTCTAGTGGCCTATTTAAAATAAAAGAAAAATGAATATGTGGAGGGGGAAATAAGCCCAGAGACCAGTGTAGGGAGCAACAGATCCAGCCTTCAAAAGGCACAGGAATGGAGGCTTTTTCTTGACTGAACTGCTTGGGTGAGCTCAGCAGCAGCAGTGCCAGGGAGATTTGCTGCTGGGAACATAAGAATGAAATGAAAAAAAAAATCCTCCACACACTTATGCTCAAACACTGTCATGCATGTAGATGTCATGCATGTACCCACAAGGTGTGTACACATAGGGAGATTGCAATGCAATGATGACTCAAGGCCGCCGGATGAAGTTTTTTTCATTTCTCTCTCTCTCTCCCGGAGATGGGTGAATATCACAGGAGCTCCATGCAGTTGCAATAGATTCAGCCCATTAAGGATAATGGTGTGAGCATTTCCATGCTGTCATCCTGTTACTATCAACAGCATTATCGGTATCAAGTGCTTTTACAATTATGCACAATGATTCTTTCTGCAGAAAGACTCCACAACCACCAAACTCGTCTTCTTTTTTAAATATACTGAAAAGAGCACAGATTTCAATCTTTCGTCTGTTCACAGATGAAAAAACATTTCCAAATCGTCAGTGATAGCATTTTTTTTTTCTATTCTAAGGACGGCCAACTGTTCTCAGTGATTTCTATTACATTTCCTACCTATTATTTCATGTAATGGCATTCCTTAAATTTTAAATTAGCTTTGAAGAATAAAAATAATTGAATTCCTGCTGTTTTGTGTACATAGAGGGTGACAGGAGCTAATGTGATAATTTAAACTGTAAATGAGTCTTCACTTTGTGTTCATTAATTACAGCTAATTACTGAATTACAAACCTTCTTGGTTAGGCACTGTTATGTATTCATGTAGCATGTTGGATCTCCAGCTGGTAGAAAACTGTTTTATAGACTTACAAGTTGACACACCAAGCTACCACTGAAACAATTCAGTTTGAAAACAAGGGAGGGGGGCAGGAACACAGAACTGTAACAATTCTTGGAATTAAAAGAACAGAAACACTGCTTCCAACTCATATCTTTGGGGATAGAGGATCTCGCACGTATAATTAGAACAATTTATGCCAGAGAGAAAAAGGAATTCTATTCTGCTTTCCACTCTGGGTGAAAATCTATACTGTAGCATGTAATTTGTGGGGGGAAGAGTGGTTTCTAACCTATCTTCCTGTTCCCTGGAAACCAAAGATCATAATTATTTATTAACGGAGTCTGTTTCTTAATAACAAAGAGGCATAAAGGGTATTGGAAGTCTCACCCTGTTTTTAAGGCCAGACATAGCAGAAAGGAGAGAATCAAAATCCAGAAACTACAACAGCTGAATATTGAATTCTGTTTTATTAACTTGGAAACACCAAACTCTCTCTGCAGCACAGTGAAGGGGATTGGGGCCTTGGCACTGAAATCAACAAGATCCAGGTTTAAATCTTGCCCCTGATCCTTATTATCTAGGTGCCTATGGAGGAGGCACTTAACTGAGCAGTTCCGACATGTATAAAAAGGAGGATAATAATACTTGCAGAACCTACTTCACAAGGTTTTTTTTTTTTTTTTGAGACTTCAAAGAGGTATTTATAAAAATGTGTGGCAAATCTTAAAACCATTTATAACTGCCAGCCATCAAGATGAGGAAGAGGAGGAGGGCAAGCACTGAACAAGGCATTATCTTCTTGAATGGTCCATATCATCCATTCTCAATATCACCTAAAATTCAGATCAATCCCACAAACACTATGTACAAAGTAATAATGATAATAGCCAATAGTTATATATTACTTACTATGTGTCAAGCATTATGTTAAGTGCCTGGCCCTCACAATAACCTTGCAGATAGGTGCTATTACTACTTTTATTTTGCAAATGAGGAAACTGAGGTAAACAAAGTTTATGTGACTTGCCCAGGGTCACATAGCTAATAAAAATCTGAGATCAGATTTAAACTCAGATCTTCTTGACTCCAGACCTAATGCTCTAGCCACCTAACTGTCCCAGGATTGTATTAGATAGATGCACTTATAATATTTGATTTACCAGCACTCTCTATTAAAAAGTTAGTTAGAGAAGTACTAGGAAAGTCATGCATTTTCTGTAGTTATAATTGTTCTCCATCTGATGGAAGCAAGGAATAGAAAGAGAGCAAATTGGGCAAATAAGGGTCTTGGTACATTTCCCCCCCTACATTTTCCTTCTTTCTCAATGGATTTCCCATAACATTGCACTCTTTTAATGAAAGCAATAATAATATAATACTCTGTACAATAGTTATCATGATTTGTGATGTATGCTTTGACTAGAGTAGTATAAGTTCCATGAAGATGGAGGGGGGTGTTCTTGTCTTACTTAAACTTCACATTTTCCAGTACCCCAGAGTTATCTTGTCCAACATAGGACTGAATAGTCTCAGATATAATCAAGAGAAGCTAAGATATATCTTAGTTTTTGCAGACCCAGATTCTTTTGCAATCTATTCCCATGTCATGACTTTTGTTATAGAAATTTAGTGATCGAGTGAAAGGGGTTGGGGCTACTTCCAAGCAGGATAGATGGACTGAAAAGACATAATTCCCATTATTCTTCAAGATATCAAATAGTAGCAAGTTGTGGATTATGGTCTCCTAAAAATTAAAGATGGATACCACTTGGATGCCAATCTGGGAGCACTTGGTGGGAACATGAGTGAACTACAACACAGCAAATTAAAAACTACAAAGATGACCCAAAAAACATGACATCAAAGAAATTTATGTTTGAAAAAAGATGGCCTGGGAGAGTAAGATATGATCAATGAACAGTTTTGGAGCTCCCTGGTATTCTTATAATGACAGGGGAAATTAAAGGCACCAAATGGTTGGGTAGACTTATTCTGCGAATTTATGGAAGGGCATAAGGACCTATGGGAGTTATAGAGGAAGGGCAAACATGAATGGGTTTTAATCGATGGTTTTAGAGAAAACTTTCATATTGATAGGATCACAGATTCCCTTGAGAATCTCTCATGTATAAGTCCTTCTTCCTTGGGATGCCACCGGGCATTTTATCACCTGTGCACTTAATCATCTTAAGCTAACACCTCCATTCTAGCATCACTTCCAGATAAATGTTTAATTATTTGTCCTTCTGTTACAGGAGTTCATATAACTAGAGATCTAGCAAATATATCAGAAAGGAAGGCTTCTATGTTAGAATGATTACATTCAAGATTGAATCAATCAGTTCTTTTCTTATGATTTCTTAAGCAAAGTGTTTTATAAACATTGAATCCTATAGATATGTACTCTTGTCATCATTGTCATCACTATCACCACCCTAATTCCTATCATTACCCAGAAATTTTCTCTGCACCAAAACTTGGCTTCTTATCTAATCATTCCTCAGTTCCAGTGTGGTTTCAAAATTCATTGTGGGGATTACTTAAGAAAAGCTTGGGGCTCATACTTCAAAATGCTTCCCAACTTTTGGAAGTTTGAAAATCCTCTTTATCTTGAGCTTTTTAGAAGGTATTTTTCTTTTCCTGCCTCAGATTGCCAAGGCATGTGGATTTGGGAGGAATATTGATTAAAAAAGAAAACAAGAAATTTACAAATCCCTATTTGCTTTTAAAAAAACCAAAACACAAATCCCTAGAATCTTAGAGCTGAACAAAACCCTTAGAAGACATTTAGTTTAAACCTTGCCTGACAAATGACTTTTAGATTCTAAAGATGTTTGGGAATGAGTGACTAAAAAAACACATCCAAAGAAATGCGACCAGTACATGAGTATGCCCTTGGCAAATCTACGTGTTTAAATCTCTCTCAGCTTTGCCAAAGCATTAAAAACTATAGTAGACATTAATGCCATATTGATGATCAAGGAAGTTGGTGGATTCCAGAGACCTTCTGAAATCGTGAAGTATCACAAATTTCAATTAAATAATCACCTGCTGAGCTCAGGTTTTATAATACAGCCTGTCTTGCCATTTAGGGAGGGTCTTAGAGCAACTAGTTCCCTAGGCATTTATCTCAGATAATCTGTGTTAGTTTGGTGTAGTTTAGAAGCTGTTTAGCTTTTGCTAATCACTTACCTTAGACACAAAAGCACATCTTTTTAAAGCGGAGCTTAAGGCTACTTGCTCTAAGATGTTTTCTCCGATTACATTAGCTCTTAGTGATCTGTCCTCCTCCAAATACAGAGATTACTTACTTAGAGTTGGTGTTCCAAAATTTGGCATTTAGTCAGTCAACAAAAATTTAATAAGCTCTTACTATATTCTAGGTTACCAAGAAAGACAAAAATATGCTCATAGCCCTCATATACTGAATTGCACTGTTTCTTAAAAAGTGTTGATTGTTTATGTTTGTTTCTCTGTGCTATTAAAAATAAGATCTCTGATGGAAAGGACCATACTTATTTGCACTATCTTCTCCAGAAACATAACGTTATGGTAAGAGAACTAGATTTGGAGTTAAGAAGATCTGAGTTCAAATTTCATCTCTGACACTTAATAGCTGTGTAACAACCGAAAAGTCATCAAATCTGGCCTCAGATTATTAGCTGTACATTTTGAGCAAGTCATTTAACCCAGATTGCTTAAGAAAAAAGTGGGAAAAAATGGATGTCACGTAATTTCCCTCATTTTTAAAATAAGGTTAATAATATCTATCCATAATAGTTGTTTCATAAGTGTTGGGAAGATCACATATCATGCACTTAAAGTGCTTTTCTAATTTCAATGTACTAAATCAATGTGTGTGTGTGTGTATGTGTGTGTGTGTGTGTGTGTGTGTGTGTGTGTATGTGTGTACATACACATAAATATACACAGGCAACTAGATAGCAGGGTGTATAGAGAGCCCAGCCTGGAGTCAAGAAGATTCATTTCCTGAGCACAAATTGGGCCTCAATACTTACTAACTGTGAGACTCTGGCAAGTCACTTAATCCTGTTTGCCTCAGTTTCCTCATCTGTAAATTGATCTAAAGAAGGAAATGGCAAACCACTCTAATATTTTTGCCAAGAAAATCTGAAAATAAAGAGTCAAACATGACTGAAAGATGATTGAACAACTATATATATATACATATACATATATATTTTAGATATATTTATGTATACACACATATACATACTCACACAAATAGATATGTGTACGTATATATGTGTGTGTATTTGTGTATGTAAGCCAGTTATTATTATGATCATTTCATATTTGTGGCTCACATGGCCTTTGTTTGGGATAGAAACCAAAATTCCACTACATTATCTTAAGTCACACCAGAGAGCCAAGCTTCTGGCAGAGAAGCTTTTGTTATTTAAGATTATTGTTTCCATTTATCTGTTTGAAGAAGCACCCGCAGTTCATTTGGGTGGTTAGAATCTGTATTTTAAAATGATAGAATGGGTCTTCAAGGTAGGAGAACACATCATCTGGTGGCCAAAGTCTGGTGGCAAGTTTCTCTTTAGTGTATATATAGTAAACTGGCTTTTGGACACAGGTACTGTTTGTTATTGGGTCTTTGTTCAGAGCCTTTCCAGTTTGGTGGTCAAATAATCAATAAACACTTATTAAGCACCTACTTAGCACTATGCTAAGTGCTGAATAGGCCCCTCTAGTGTTCACACTCCACTTGGATAGCCTTTAAAATCCCGAAGCATTTCTACTCCTCATTGAGTCATCAGAAAAAGACTTTTGGGAAGGCTATTTAAAAATATTTAAGGAATAATAAATTAAGGAATAAGGTATGGAAACTGGATGTGGAAGCCTTTTGTAAAATGTAGTCTATTGCACAAATACAAAAGTATGTTTATGTCTGGGAAACAATATGATATATAGTTGGAAGATGCAGGCTTCGAACTCACATCTTCCAAATTTAAATTCACTATTCTTTTCAAAGTTTTCTCTCTGCAAGTATGCTTTCAGCTTAAAAATAATTTCATTAGCATTTTTAGGAAGCTCAGATCCAGCTGCTCTTCTCAGTGGGTGTCATTTTCTTCATCTTTAAAATGAAGCAATTAGGCTAGATGACTTTCTAGTTCCATATTTCCAGAGAAAGAGTTTTGTGGGAAAATGTGGGGATTCCAGAAGCAGCTCCCACCTCTTGGAACAGAAGTTAAGGAAATTAATTCTCACATTATTGGGCACTAGCATGACAACTGTGGGCATTGGCTAATTATCTTCCTAAAATAGTAGCAGAAGCCCACAGTAAAATTAAAAAAAAAAAGGCACCTCACCTTCCAGAGACCATTATACCCTGGCACCTATTTATCCAGGCCTGAAATGTTTCAATATGACTGGCCCTATGGCTTCATAAGACCTCTTTTTTCCCTGACTGGAATGTAGAGCCTGAGAATTCAAGCAAGGAGGGCACCTGGATCCTTGAGGAGAATTCCTTCCCAAAGATTTTTCTAACCTTAAGCCACTTCTATACAAGGTGAGAAAAATGGGAGTAAATAATCAGGAGACACAACAAAGTACAGTATGGTAGAGATGATAACAATTAGTTCATGTTCACTTTGCACTTTAAGGTTTGCAAAGCATTTTACAAATACTCTCTTAGCCTCACAGTAACCCTGGGAAGAATGTGTTATTTCTATCTCCATTTTATAGTTGAGTGAACTCAGGAAAATAGAAATTAAGTTCCTTGCTTTGGGTTACATAGCTAGTGTCTAAGGCTGGATTTTGCATTCCACCCATAGTGCCTCTGAGTTGCCTTAGGGTTGGAATCTCAGCTCTGCCTCTTACTATTTGTGCAACAGTGGACTGTTAAGTTGCTTAACCTCGCTATGCCTCAGTTTACTTAACTGTAAAATGAAGTGTTTGGATTTCTCTAAATCTCTTAAATTAATTAAAATAATTAAATCTCTAAAGTTCTTTCAATGATTTTTGGAGTGCAACAACACTGGTCTTGTTATTTCTAAGACATGATACTTCATCCCTAACTTTGTGCTTTTTTTTCTGGCTGACCTCCATGTGTGGAAAGTTTTCCTTCTTTACCTCTGTCCCCTGGATTTCCTTGCTTCCTTCGAGACTAGTTCAAATTTTATCCTCTGTATTAAGGCTTTGCTAATCCCCTCTCTACTTGGCCCCCATTCTCCCACAATGACCTTCTGTCTTACCTGTATATTTCTTGTATTTACATAGTTATTTACATGTTGTCTAATACATTATAAGGTAAACTCTCTGAAGAGAGGGACTATTTTTGTCTTTTTTTGCATTGCTGGGGCTTAGCCCAGTTACTAATGCATAGTAAGTGCTCAAATACTTGTGGTCTTCCTTTCCCAAATCTATGATCCTATCTTTTGGGACTGGGCATTGTGCTTTTCCTGTTGAAGTTTAAAAATATCTTTGGTTTATAGTATGCTTTCCATTTTTCAAGGTTCTTTCACTAATTTTGACATATTTTGTCTGCTCATTTTGCGCCTTTCCACCAAAGTCCTGATCTGATGTCTGATAATGGTCTGACTGTGATCCTAAGCTATCAACAATTCTACTCCAGGAGAACAGAGTTCTGGCAATTCTCACCAAACTTAAAAGGCTATGGCTTAACAACAAATTCTATGTTTGTCATCTGAGGACTAGCTTAGTAAGGGAGGAGAGACTCATCACCAAAAAGATAGCCAACGATAGTGATTATTTTTCAGTCCCAATGATTCAGGAACTCTTGGTACTAAAGTACAGCAAAATAATCAGCGTCCTGGGAGAGGGACAACATTAATGAAATCATAGATTCTTTAATTCTTTAATCTTCACATTTATGTCTCATGTAGCAGGTATGCTTAGGATTTGGAGACAAAATGGACAGAAATCCATAGATATATAGAAAAATAAAAGGCTATACAAAAAAAAAAAAAAAAACAATGTATATGAAGAAGGCATAGCCAAATGGAGATATAGACTGAGAGGGGGAAAGAAATTAAGGTCTACAATGAACATGGCCTTCCCAGGTGAGAAGGATCTTATAACAGAAAGAGATTTTGAATGATAGATAATCCCTGAGTAAGAGGAGATGAAAAATAGATGGAAATACTGTACTGCTCTAAGATATGGAGAATGGATCATGAGTTCACCCCCTGCAAGGCCCTACAGGATAAGAAGGATTGACACAGTAGGTATCATGATGTGGAAAAATCTAGACTAATTCCTTCCATGGTCATATGTGAGTCATATGGACTGTGTAGCTCTCTGGGAGAGGGTAAAGTTTATTAGAGGAAAATAGCTCCTTAATTCTCTAATAGTTCTGAACTTATTAAAAAAAGCTTTTTATGTTCAAAATATATGCATAAATAGTTTTCAACATTCATCCTTGCAAAACCTTGTATTTCAAAATTTTCTCCTTCCCTTCCCTCATCCCTCCCCCAGACAGCAAGGAATTCATTCAATAGATGTTAAACATGTACAATTCTTCTATACATAGTAACATAATTATGTTGCACAAGAAAAATCAGATCATTAAGGAAGAGAAAGTGAGAAAGAAAAAAAAATCAAGCAAATAACAACAAAAAGGTGAAAATACTATGTTGTGATCCACACTCAGTTCCCACAGTCTACTCTCTGGGTATAGATGACTCTCTATCACAAGACCATTGGAACTGACCTCAATCATCTCATTGTTGAAAAGAGCCATGTCCATCAGAATTGATCATCACATAATCTTGCTGTTACTATGTAAAATGTTCTACTGGTTCTGCTCATTTCACTCAGCATCAGTTCATGTAAGTCTCGCCAGTCCTCTCTGTATTCAGCCTGCTGGTCGTTTTTTATAGAACAATAATATCCCGTAACATTCATATAACACAATTTACTCAGCCATTCTCCAACTGATGGGCATCCACTCAGTTTCCAGTTTCTAGCCTCTACAAAAACGGCTACTACAAACATTTTTGCACATGTGGGTCCTTTTTCCTCCTTCATGACCTCTTTGGAATATAGGCCCAGTAGAGATACTTCTGGATCAAAGAGTATGCACAGTTTGATAGCCCTTTGGGGCACAGTTCCAAATTGTTCTCCAGAATGGTTGGATCAGTTCACAACTCCACCAACTATGCATCAGTGTCCCAGTTTTCCCACATTCCCTCCAACATTTGTCACTATCTTTTCCTGTCATTTTAGCCAAGAATTCTTTCTCTTTATGGAAAATCTATTCTACAAAGTATTAGTCTGGATGACTCTATGTGAATATGGGGAGACAGGCCCACTTGCAAAGAGAAAAGCTGTATTTGATAAGAAATTTTCTGTCTTTTTCCCTTGGTGATAGGTATTGATGTGATGAATGGGATTAGGGTACTACTCTAAGTCTTGAAGACTATATACTTTACTAATAGAAAGTTTGTAGATCTATGAGAGAGGGAAGGGGGGGGGAATATATTCATTATTTTATAAACTCAGGCATGAATCTTTTATATTTTATATTAAGTTAAGTAAAATCCACAGTTTTTTTTTTTTTGTTCTCCTGAATACTTAAATGATAAATAAGGATCCTTTTAGAGAATGATATGAGGCAAATTATGATATTCCCAGGAGATATTCTGAATGAGAACATAAGTCAAAGATTGGTATTGAGAAGTCCTTGATGGGAACTAAGGTTCGTATAATGGCAGGGAATAAATAAGTTGGGGAAGGGATAAGGAGTAACTTATCAATAGAACTAACACTTCTCCTCCCTTTTTTGGTGTACATTATATCATATAGGGGGTAGACTAGTTCTTACAATAATCCACCAGCCGTAAATCTATTTGAAAGTTTTCTTAAATTGAATCCTACTAAACAGTAACAGCTCCTTCTGTCTCTATTCCTGACACCAGCCCATGCCCAGATTTTAGGTATTCTACTCACCTCCACTTTCTCCAAGTCTCAGAATAGAATAGGGAAGTAGGAAAAAGAAGGAAAAGATTAGCCTCAAAGATCTAAGGGGCAGACCCAGGAAAAAGAGATTGGTGAGATTGAGAGAAGGAGGCAAAGGAAGATCTCCTGCTGGCCAGCATTTATTTGTTCTTTTTAATATCCTCACTTCAGATTACTTGCTCTGTCCACCACCCAATGCCAGACAAACGGGTAGGAATCCAAGTGTCCTCCCATGGTCTGTGGGCCTTTGGGTTCTATAGTTTGTGCTGGGGAAAGGCACAGTGAAATAGAAACATCTACAATTAAAATAGAATTTCCTCAATGAACCTTACTTTTCTTAGTGTATTAGTCACAATGACTAATACATTGTATTCCACAAACTAATTTCTTGAATCCAAAATTAGTGCTTTCTTCCTTTCTCTTTCCCTCCTGACATGTAGCTATTGCTCTATCCTCTCCCCCACCCCCAATTGCCTTCCTGATTAGTACCCTAAGATGAGCGTTATTTGCTTAAATGAAAGTAGGGGTGATATCAGACGTGTGTGTGTAGCTAATGCCATTAAACTTTTATGGAACTCTGGTGATCCTAACATCACAAAAGGGTGTAGTTCAGGACTAAAAAAACAAAATCAGGAATGTCCGAGGAGGGTTAAAAAGGAAGTATTTAGGTCACAGTCAGCAAGGACATTTCACGTACGGAATGCTTCCTCTCCGCCCTGAGAAAGAGAATTGATGACAGACTTTTGTACTCATAAGGTGTGTTTCAGCCCAGGAAGTTACACTTTAATACACATAGTTCAGCCACCTTCCTGTCACATATGATATAACCTTGCGCAGTGTTTCCTGAAGCCTGCATCCCTTAAAATTGCTCAGTTCCCTACTGGAGGAACGGAGGCTCAGGGTCTTTTCCAAAGGCACTTGAGGGAAAAGGAAGATGTCAGAGACAATTGTCTCTGTTCTAGTCCTTCCTTCCCTCCTCTCCCACCAAGTCCTACCTGTCTAGAGAGTCTCGGAACTTTAAGGTTTTGTTTGTTTGTTTCTTCAAATTTGGAAGGCTCCAAAGTTAGAGCGCAGAACACTCTCAGGCAGGGATGGGAGCTGGTGAGCCAGCCAGAAGGACAGGGGAAGCTGGAATCACACCTCTCCTCTATTCACAAAGGTTTGATTCTCTTTATGAGTATGATCCGCCAATCCGTAATCAAGGGTTAATTTCACAGCTCACTGCTTCATCTAGCATAATATCCATTCAGACTAATTAAATCTGTCTAATAATGTGAGTGTCTTTGTCTTTGTTCTTTCCATTCTTTGTTTTACACCCTTCACATCTCATCTCCAGAACTACACGCCATCACACTCTACTTGACAAGCAGAATCCATCCCTAAAATTAAAACATTCCTGACCTATCTCCAATGACAAGGCAGGCGAGCTTCACAGAGCTCCGGCCCATGAAGGGAGCTGACACATTTGTTTTTAATTTCAAAAGAGTAGAAAGTGAAGATCTGACCCCGTCAATCAGGCCCCGTGACAAGTTTAATCATTGGTGCCCCACAAAAATCACGGCTAAATAGGAATGCAAATAATGTATCACAGGGCTCTTATAAATGCTAATCAAGGAGAAGTAATCAACTGACAATTTCACTGATCTCTTTTCTGAAGGAGTCAGTCAATGCACTGTCTCTGGACCACAAAGAGAAGAAAAAGACAAAAGGAGAGGGGTGGTTTCCCCCAAACCTTTCCCACTTTTTTTTTTTCCAGAGGTTTGTGGAGTTTTTTTTTTTTTAAGCCAGTGAGGGAGAATTCACTCTTTTTGATCCTTCATTGAACTTTAAAGCAAAGCTTTTTCTCAAGAACTTACACAGTTATATGTCAAGTGTACTTTATTATCGGTACCCTGCCCAAGCAAAAAGCACACCGAAACTTCTGCTGAAATAAAAATCATCATTTGTCTTTGTCATTAGTCCATTCTCAAATTCTCTTACATCTTAAGAAGTGACTGACCTTCTCCATGAGGGGGGGAAAGTTTTACAACTAGTCAGAAAACTAAAAGTTGAAATTATGATATGTGCTTTTAAAAAAGAGAAAGAACTTTCTTTAAACTTGATCCAAGATTAGGGCCATGATAGAGAGAAATTTATTACTGTCAAAAAGTTTTGGGCCAGTAGAATTGCCTCTCCTTTTTGAACCCTTGAGTAAGGAGTAAATCTATGAATCTGATGCCTCCTTTCCCGTTAAATATTTTACAGGTGACCAGAAGTCTGAGCTTTTTCTGAAGTTCACAAGTGATTAAGAGTTTTCTTCTTTACTTAAAAAAAATAATTTCTATCCAGGAGGACTTACAGGAGACCACTTCAATGACTGCTTCCTGCCTGACTCTTGAACAACACAGAAATGGAGAGAGAGACAAAGACACAGTGTTAAGTGAATTTGAAGTTGTCCTTAAACTTTCTGTTTAGTATGTGCTTAAAAGCACAGATTTTTCCTCCATACTTCTTGGAAGGGAGGTATCCTTTTTAAGCATCAGCTCAGAAACATTCTTTTACATTGAACTTTTCCTGGTCATTTCTTTTCTTGAAATTATTTTGTTATTATTTGTATTTACTTATTTATCTATGTACATGTTTTCTCCTCTGATAGACAGTAAACTCCTTGAGGGTATGTTTTTGTAACCCCACACCCTAGCAAAGAGCCAGGTACAGAGCAAGGACTCAATAACTTTCTGACACTTACACTACCAACTATTTAACTCCCCGGGGAACCAGGGCAACCCCTTCTCAAATGAAAATGTTGGAGTTACCTAATTGTGGGAATAGAAGCATTGGAATTTGGGAGTTTTCTAGCTTCAGCTTGGAAAAAAAAAAACCCACCAAAGTTGAGCAATATCTTAGTTTCCCTTCTCTAAAGTAATTGTAAAGGCTCGATTAGACAATTCTCATACACACAAAAAAAATCTTAGAGATTGACAGTGCAAATGTCCCATGGTAGCTTTGGACAAGCTTTTGCTTGAATGCATGAACCATACACCCACCCCTTTCCAGGACGTAGCCCTCCTTCATTTGTCCTCCCCCTTCTTCAGCCCCATTATCTTAGAACAGGCAGGTTTTCTAAGTGAGAAAGATGTGCAGTCTCTCCTTGTGGGGTCAATCACTGAACCTCTTATGCCACTGACTGGCTCCTTTCTCTCATAACATTGTTTCAAATTAAGATCTAATTCATTTTGGAATAATAATGGGATTCCAAAAATAGAACACTAAAGGAGGGGTGGTGAAAAGGTTTACTGTATTTTAGGGTTTTTTTTTTTTTGGTATACTGTCATTGGCATGATATGTAACAAGGATGTAATAAACTGAGAAATCTGGAAAACTCCACTAATATATATAACACATTAATGAAAGGAAAATTGTTCCTTTTACCAGCGTTTCTAGTTATTTTATACATATTAGTTGATTGAATGTGCTTTACTCTCCTTCTCTTTTAGAATGCAAAACTATTTATATTTTTCTGAGAGCGAAATGAACTTGTTTGATTGAGGTTTAGGTGACTTTTATGAAGGCTCCACAGTGAGGCACTGGAAAGTGTCTTGGAGCTTAATGTCCTTCCCAATCTATCCTCCTATATTCCTCTCCTCTCTTCTCTGCTCCCTCTCTCTTAATCTTCTTTCTTTCCCTGTTTATTCTTCCCTTCTCTACCCTCCTTCTCTCCTCCTCCTCCTCTCCCTTTCTCCCTTTCTCTTAATCTTTTTTCTCTTGCTCCCTCTTTACTCTTTTTCTTCTGATTCTCCTCTCCTTTATTTTCCTCTCTTTTTAATCATCCCTCAACTTTTTGTAATCTGGCTTTTGTCCTCATCATTCTAATGAAACATCTTCTAAAATTGCTAATGATTTTTTAAATTCCAAAAATATGAAGATCTTTTCTCTGTCCTTATTGTTTTCAACCTACCATCAACCCTCCTCTCCAAGATGCCTGGGTTTTGTGACACTTTTCTCTCCTGGTTTTTCTCCTCCTTATTTAACCTCTCCTCATGTCTCCTTTGCTGCTTCTTCATCCAGTTCACCATTAACTGAGGGTATTTCCCAAGGCTCTGCCCTGGGTCTCCTATTTCTCTCTCTCTTTATCACCTTACTTTGGGTGACCTCATCATATCCCATGAGATTAAAAGTCTATGCCAGTGGCTTCCAAATATATACATCCAGCCCTACTTTCTCCCTTCAACTGCAATCCCCATTGCCCATCGAATATTTCTAACTCAAACACAGGATGTCTAAAACTGAACTCATTTTCTTTTCCTGATCCCATCGTCTTTCAATCTTCCTTATTTCTGTCAAAGGCATTGTTCCAGTTTCTCAAATCTGGCTCTAGGCCATGTTCTCATCTCATCATTCCTCATCCCACATATCAAGTCTTGCCTCACATCATCTCTTGGGTCCAACCTTTCTCTCTCTCTCTCTATATATAAGCTACCATCTTAATTTTAGCCCTCATCAATTGTTGATTAGATTACTACAACAGTTTGGTCTCTCTCCTTGATTCAAGAGTCTCATCACTTCAAACCACCTTCTGTACTGCTGCCAAATTAAACTTTCTTATACTTAAACTGAACATACAATTCTTTTATCAGTAAATTCCAAGGAACCCTATTGTTTTAGAATTGAATATAAACTTTAGTTTTTAATGCCTTGTACAATCTGGTCCCAGCATACCTTTCCAGTCTCAATGAGAGTTTCTCTCCCCCCTCCCCCCTCTCTCCTCTCTCTCTCTCTCTCTCTCTCTCTCTCTCTCTCTCTCTCTCTCTCTCTCTCTCTCTTTCTTTTTCTTTCTCTCTCTTTCTCTCTTTCTCCTTTTTTTTTCTCTCTCTCTCTTTCTCTCTCTCTCTCTCTCTCATTTGTTTCTCTTATTTCTTATGTCTTTTACTTCATAAGCATCAATTTTGTGCAAGACAGTATCCTACTGGAATATATATAAGAAACATAATGGAAATATAAAGCAGAAAAAAGAAATAGTTCCTGTCTTCAAGCACACTTTCAATCAGATGTAGCTTCTCTCTGTCTCTGTCTGTCTGTCTGTCTGTTTCCTTCTCTTTCTGTCTATCTGTCTTTCTGTCTCTCTCTATCCCATTTTCCCTCCCTACCTCCCTTCCCTCCAAAACTATTCCATTTCTCATTCTATTGTCTCTGTAAGGGTGGTTTCCATGCCTGGAAGAGATCCTCCTCAATTCTGACTCATTGTTTTTCAATAAGTGCCAGGCACATGGTATTTAATAAATATTTATTGACTGACAGAATCCCTCTCTTCTTTTAAGGTACATCTCAAGCGCCACGGTCTAAGTGAAATATTCCTGATATTCTATACTTCTAGTCTTCCCTCTCAAAATACCTTATTTTATTTTTTGATTATTATTTTTATATTTTGTTATTATCTTTGTATTTATTTTGCATATACTTCTAAAAGTAGTTGCCTTCTCTTCCCCCTCCTACCAAGCTCCTTGAGGTCAAGGATTGTTTGGTTCATTGTTTTTTATCCCCATCACCTAGTACAGTTCCTGACATTTAGTAGGTACTTATTAAATGCTTGGTTTTGATTGATCGGATCTGGGATTCTCACATAGATTGAACATAGCATTGATCTTTGACTTCAGTTGAAAGAAACTTAGTCTGATGAGCTTGGAAAGAAAGAGCCCACAGAATGTTGGAATCAGAGAATTAGGTTTTAAATCTTAGCTCTGCTATTTATTACTAGTATAATCAATGCAAGCAAGACACAACCAATTTAGTCAGGTAGGCAATAAACATTTATTAAGTGCCTACTATGTACCAAATACTTTGCTAAGTGCTGGGGAGACAGAAAATCAAAAGACAGCCCTTGTTCTTGAGGATCTCATCTTCTAATGGGGAGAGACAACAAATATGAACAATCTGTATGCAGTATAAATATGAAATAATTTTTTTGTTTCCAATTTTTAAATAGTTTTTTATATTTCCAAAAACATTAAAAATAATTTCCAACATTAATTTTTTCAATAAAACTTTGTGTTCTAAATTTTTTTCCCTATTTCCCTAAGACAACAAGTAATCTGCTATAAGTTAAATACGTGCAAAATAGGAAATAATTAAGAGAAAGAAAGCAGCAGAATTAAGTTGGGTTGGGGAAAGCTACAGAAGATAGAATTTTAGTTGGGATTTAAAGGAAGCCAGAGAAGTCAGGAGGCAGAGATGAGGAGAAAACATTAAAGGCAGAGATGAGGAGAAAACATTAAAGGCATGGAGGCCAGTCAGGTAAAATGTACTGAGATGAGAAATGGAGTGTGTGTGTGTGTGTGTGTGTGTGTGTGTGTGTGTGTATGCATGCAATAGCAAGGTGGTAGCAGATGGTTCAAGGGTAGCTAGTACATAGAGTGCTGACAATGGAGTCAGGAGGATCTGAGTTCTAATTTGACCTCAGATACCTACTAGCTATGTCACCCTAAGAAAGATACTTAATCCTGTTTGTCTTAGTTTCCTTCATCTGTAAAACAAGGTAGAGAAGGTAATGACAAAATCATAAAATCTTTGCTAAGAAAACCCCAAATGGGGTCATAAAGAGTCAACAGGACTGAAATAATTGGACAGAAGTTTAATAAAATGCTTATTGTCTGACTTTGGGCAAGAATCTTAACCTCAGTTTCTTCATTTGTAAAATAAGAGTATTGGAGTAATCTTTAAAATCCCTTCCAGCTCCAAATGAATGACTTTTATACTGAGCAGATCCCCAAAGGACCAACTGTCTAAAAATTAATCTTAAGGAAGAAGATAGTGGACTCAATCTTTAGAAGAGAAATTTCACCCATTCTGACTTGTGAGATGACTAGAGTTTTTTTGCTTTGTTTTAATTTAAAATTTAAACACCTGAGTCATTTTATCATCTCATATTGGTTTGTCTGTGCTTGCAAGTAGACCAGCTAAGGGGCTGTTCTGTAGAGTTTCAAGAAGGTGTTTGGGAGGTGGTAGTCTAACAAAGGTACAAATTACAGAGCATTTTCCCTGTTGTCTTGTCACTTAGCAACAACCTCTTCTCCTTTGCATTGACACAGACATGTTAAGAGTCATTTGAGCACACCCTGTACTGGTGAATTCAAGGGACTGAACAAAGAATGGAATGGGGTTGATCAAATAAAGCATAACACAACAATTCAGAATGGGCTTGCTTAGGAACTATTGTGAGTTTTTTATTCATAGGATAATTTGAATTTGCTGAAATCTGAGGGAAATGTTAGAATTCATGTACACTGATCATATTTAGCAAATATTCATTTGAAACCCAATGGGATTCTCTAACTTGATTTTTTCGAGGGGGAGGGGGGAGGAATTGAGGCAGAGAATTTAGATTTTTATTTAGACCCAGAAATGAAACTTCTCCTTGGAGGAGGGGAGCAATGAGCTCCTCTTGAATCAGACCAATTCAGAACAGAACACCCTACTTTTTCATCATTACAAAATGTAGCTACATAAAGGTAGGAGATTTATGTTCTAGTTCTAAATTTAATGAACACTCAGCCTCTGACCCATTGTCTTGTCATGTGAAATGCTTTTGACCTGTGTTTCAGAGAATTTTCACAATACGATTCTTCCCCCCAAACTTAATGGAATTCCTTATAGTTTCTCTCATATCATTTTATTATTTCTGTGAGGGATAGGTAGTGTCCCTACTTTATAACTGGAACATTGAGGTACAGTAAGACAGACATTTTGGATTCAGTAAGACTTATTAAGCACCTATTATGTGGTAGTCACTAAAGGAACTTGCATTCAAAAAATCCTAAGCTTCTATGAGATGTGAAAAGAACTCATTTGCTCCTCACAATAACCCTAGAAGGATTATTATTATTCCCATTTCACAGATATGGAAAATTGAGGCAGAGGTTGCGTGATTTCCCCAGAATCTCCCAGCTAACAACCATCTGAAGCTTTGTTCTATCTAGCTGCCTTTATGGCTTATTTCCCATGGTTGTTTTGCTAACAAAATGACACAATATTTGTAATAATACTTTATAAATCTTCAAGCATTATAATAAACCCTCATTATTATTATTACTATTTTTATTGTTAACAAAACAGCTGCTGTTATTGAAGGAAAACTGCTCATTTATGAATCTCACTCTTCTTTCATACTATTTTTAACTTAAACATTCAGTGTACTGTGAGCAAAAAATTTTAAAAAACTTCTGTGCTAGAGATAAAGGACCCCCTCCCCTCCCCACCCCGCCCCAAAAGGATAATCTTTGTCCTTAAGGAGTTTAAATTCTGACATGTAATCTCAGAGAAGTTAAGTGATTTGTTTGACATTACACAGTCAATGGCAGATTAGGATCTAAAATCTCATTCTCTTTCCTCCCACTGGTGCTCTCTTCAATAGAATACTTCAGCAGGGCAGACTCTACTGAATGACTCAGGTCTTCTTGCTTTCATAGGATTCATGAAAAAGTGAAGAATCACTGGTTTTTCAGGCACCAATATTCATAATTTTACAAGTAATGAGGATGATTCAGTAAATTAAAATGGAATTTTTGATCCAGAAGTGGCAGAGAAGAGACATTAAAACTGGTTTTCTAGGAAACAATAGATCTATGCTGATTCATGCACCATCTTATTGTGACTAAGGGCAGGCATTTAGGAGATTGTTGTTCAGTTGTTTCAATCGTGAATGACTCTTTGTGACCCTATTGGGGTTTTCTTGGCAAAAATACTAAAGTGATTTGTCATTTTTTTCACTAACTCATTTTACAGATGAGAAAACTGGCAAACAGGGTTAAATGACTTGTCCAGGATCACATATTTAGTAAGTGTCTGAGGTTAGATTTGAACTCAGGATAAGGAGACTTTTTGACTTCTGACTGGCACTCTATCCACTATGGCATTACCTAGTTGCCCTATTTAAAAGGCCCATGGGTCTTTGTGTCCATGGAGCAGAGTAAAGTAATGTGGAATCTACACAATGATTTTGGAATCTACAACTTTGGTGATTTACCGTCCTAATCATATCTCAAAGAGAGATTATAAAGTCCAGAGGATGAATAACCTGGTTCTTTGCATGCAATCGTTTCATCTTTTTGGAAGTGAATATAAACAGATATAAAGTCAATTCTAAATGATGTAGGGGATCAGAAACATGGGTATTACAAAAGGGAAAGAAAAGCTGAGTCATAATGACATTTTCATATCCTTCACCACTGCACCGGTGCCTGTCTCCAATGTTCTTAGGCTCAGGTACTTTTAAAGAATCTTAATGTTTTGGGAGGAAGGTGAAGAAAAGGCCTTAGATGGTAAACCATCTACTGCATAATCTCAGGTAACTGAGAGCACTGTTATTTTTTCATGCATTGCAATACTTTAGAAAACAAAAATGAGGTCATTTTCAATCCCAGGCTCATCAAGTAGGCTGTCCCTAATTCTTTCAAGCTGTTCAAAAAGCTCAAGATGACTCCATGGTTCTCTCACTTGATGACAGAAAGAAAGGACACTCTGGGAGTAGTCAGAAAAGTAGTCTCCCACACTCATGGCAATATGCAAATTCATAACAAAAACCATATTGGAGCCAGGTGATTACTGTTCTAGAAATCTCAGAGGTCCCTGTAGTGAGTGCTGTTATGCAGAAGGTGGCAGCTAGGTGGTGTACTGGGCTGAGTCCTATGCTTGGAGTCAGGAGATCATCTTTCTGCGTTCAAAGATGGACTCAAGATATTTCCTTAGTTGTGTGACACTAGGCAAGTCCCTTAACCCTATTTGCCTCAGTTTCCTCATCTGTAAAATGGGTTGGAAAAGAAAAGGGTGATGGCCACTCTTTTTGCCAAGAAAACCCCTCCTGGGGTCATGAAGAGTCAGATGTGACCTGAAACAACTGAACAAATGCTAATTTACTAATATAAGCTTAAATTATTATTCAATAATAATTAATAATAGGTGGACTATAGTTCACCAACCTCTGCACTAAACTACACTGTCAACCAGAACATTGAATATAATAGAATAATAGCAGGATAGAAAATTGTCCTAGTGATGAAGCATCAGATTGGGAGAGTGGTTCAGAATGTGAAAAACTCATAAAAGCATTATCATAATCAGAAGAAGTTTTTTATCTCATGAAAGCACATAGGCTGATCAAAGTAGGTCAAGTACTCTTAATCTAGGGATTTCTGAGAAAATGGTACAGTGGGAAATCATGTTGCATTTGGGATCAGATTCCTGCTCCTTGCCACAGATGGACAAATTACATCATCTCTTTGAACTTCACATTTTTTATCTGTAAATTGAAGGGTTTAGAGAAGGTAATCTCTAAGATCCCTTCTGACTATAAAATGATGAAACTAAAAAAGAAGATATGGTTTCTGTGCCTGGTTAAAATGTAATGCTGGGATCTTCATAGGATCCTAGGATGCTAAATTGAGAGCTGGAAAATACCTTACATACCATCTAGCTCAACCCTCTCATTTTGCAGATGAGGAAGCTGGGGCCCAGAGAGGTACAATTCTTTGCTTATAGTCACATATCATGGCCATGGACTGAATCTTTTACCTGGCTCAAGGGTATTGTAAATAAGTGCCATTGATTACAGGATGAATTAAACAAGGGAGTATGGAGCATTCTGCACAAACTATCACAAATTCCTGGGAATCAAGCTCCAAGTACCTAAGAAGATGGGTCAAATATCTATTTTCATGTGAGAAGAGGTGTAAACAGATTATTATTGTTACCATCATCATCATCATCTTTTATTAATGCTAGTAAGAAATATCAGAGAAGTTGGTGGGAGGTATAAACAAGTTATTATTGTGACCATCATCATCATCTTTTACTAATGCTAGTAAGAAAATGTCAGAGAGGTTGGCAAGAAGTATAAACAGATTGTTATTGTGGCCATCATTATCATCTTTTACTAATGCTAGTAAGAAATATAGGGTTTGGCAATCACAGAATAAGGCCTAGTAGTTGCTAGTAGGCCCACAATGGAGAGAAGGTAGAGAGTCAGGAATTCTGTGGGGAGGGGGCAGGGAAAGAGGAAAGGAAATGAAAGAAGAAATATAGCAGAAAAAAAAAGAGGGGCATCAAATTGTGATTTGGGGAATTCTGTCTAAGAGTAGTGCTCATATTATTACATATGCTAAAGTGTATGAAACTGGTATTTGAGATAGGCAGAGTGGTATAAAGAATAGCAAGCTGGCTTTGGAGATCAAAATACCTGGTTTCAAATCCAATCTGTGATACATCCTAGTTGTATGACACTGGACAAGTCACTTAATTTCTGACTGTTCTCAGAAATTCTCTAAGTTTAAGATGAAGAGAAGATAATAATATAACATATTCATATAATACTTGCATTTATTATATAAACATAATAATAAATATATTATTTGGGGTGACCTCTAACTTTGTGCATCTTGCATTTCTTCTGAGCTAATTCAATTTTAGCATCTTATCTGATGAGGGCTGTGAGTGATCCAGTGCCAGTGCTTCTATGTCATACAATCAATAAGGTGTGTTCAGGGAAGACTAGTATTTCTGGAATGAGAGCTGCCGAACCCTTTTCAGGACTGCTTTCCACCTTTGGTGTCTACCTGATTCACTTAACTCTCACCTGTGGCTCCAAGAAGTTATAGCATACACAGCAGCCACATACCCCGGCAAGCTATTTTGGCAGATGGGATAACCAGATTGAGGGTAAACAAGGGGTCTCAAGCCCTATGGTAAATTAGAGGATGTCTATCCAAAGCATGTGCAGACTTCCCCTAGTGGAATTGGTGGATTATATTATTAATATTACATGCAACATAATAACATATTATGTTATATAATGATACTATATATAATAAATATAATACATAAGATATATTCATATAATAAAAATAATATCAGCTTGCATCAGTAGAAGGAGTTTTCTTTTTCAGATATTTCCTAATGTTAATGAAATCACAATTCTAGTCTATAGCTAGAAAAAAGCCTGGGAAAACACATTGTAAAGTGAAATGAGTGCTGGATTTAGAGGCAGAGAACCAAGGACTTCTGTGTGAATGTGGATTAGTGTCTTAGCCTCTCTGGGTCTCTGCTGTAGAAATGAGAATATTGAAACATTTGACTTCTGTGGTTTCTTCCTGCTCTGAATCTATGATTCAATTATTTTCTATTGCCATGCTGATATTTTTTTAGTACACTTCTCCCTCCTTCTAATGCACTTTTAAAGCTGCTCATTGGACTAAAAAGATGAATCTTATGTAATAGTAAACATGGCATCTTGCTGATTTTTAATGGTTTTATCATGTAAGTTATCAACATTATCAACATAGTCTTTTTGGGGTTTGGGTAATAGTGCATTAAAAGTAGTGATGGTAGGGAATCAGGAGAAGGGAGAAAGTAAAGAGGTTCCCCCCCTCTCCAGGTATATATGTATACTTTGCTTTAATGGTTGTATTTACCTTCTGTGCCTTTAAAAAAAATATTCACCTCCTCTTTCAATATTTTGAAAATTAGCTGTTTGCTCCTGATTTTTGAAACTTGGGCCATTTTACATAGGCTGAACTGAAAAGAACACCTCTTTGTAATGGTTCTATCTACAGCCGGAATGAATCTTTGGTGACTTTAAATCTCCTTGATTACTCATTCTTCTGACAGAATGTGCTCACACTGTACATATCTCATCATGCGACACCCAAATGGAGAGGTCATATTCTCTTGCTGCATAGCGAACCTAGCTGTGCATACCTAATTATTCATATAGTTCTTATTATTACCCAGACACCTAAGCACTTTACATTCATCTGAGTCATACTAATTATTTGACAGGAGGGGGAGCATGGAAAGAAGGGGATAAAGTGAAAATGAGGGAGAAATGTTGAAATCAAGGCCATGGCAGCCTCCATTTCTAAAGGATGCTCGTAGTTATGATTCAGTAACCGAAGCCTTAGGATGAGAGAGATCTGCTGGAATGATCTCACTTGCCATCTCCCTCCGAGACATTATGGCATCAAAAATCATTTCATGAGGAACATCCAGAGGACAATGGAGAAATACACAGTGGGCTTGAGCAGGCTGCCACATGTTACAAACAAGGGGAGGAATTGTGCAGGAAGTTAGCATAAAGGATGCCCTCCAATTGTATTTGACTTTGTTAGGTTAAAATACTTTGTTGTAATTAGTGCAAAGGAAAGCGTTCTAATTTTAGTGGTATTCGAGCAACAACTCTGTCACTTATCACCTTTGTGATTTTGAGCAGGTCACTTTATTCCTCTGGGTTTCAGTTGCATTATCTGTGTTGGACCAGGTGACCTCTAAGGTGTCGTCCCATTCTAGACCTATGATTTTATGAAAGTCCATTAGCTGGAGAATTTTGTCCCATTTCACCACATCTGTGGCAGTCTATAAAGATTAACTGAATATACATTGTTTGCTGATCTCTATTCAATTCCAAAAGTATTTTCAAAGCACCTACTTTGTGCCAGACCTTATGCTGATTGCCTAATTCTGTCTTATAAACCAAGAGCGGATGTGAAGGACGTGCTATATTATCAGACATTGTAATTAAATATAGCTGATGATTCAGATGCTGAAAAAATGAAAGCATGGAAAAGAATTTGGTTGAAAAACATTGAGAAATTTCCCTGGAGCATTGGGGGCTCTTGAATATTGAGAAATTTTTCTTCTGACATGATTATAGGATCATAGATTTAGATAGATCTGGAAGGGATCTCAGACACCCTCAAGACCATTTCCCTCATTTTTCCATGGGGAAACTGAGGCCCTGATTAGATAACTTTCCCTAAGGTTACACAAGTAAAAAAGAGCAGAGAGATTTGAATCTATGCCTTCTGATGTCAGATCCAATGTTCTTGCCACTACACAATGCTGTCCTTCCTTCAAACTAGAAAAGAGATACAGCTAGAGAATGTAAAAGGAAATACAATAAAGATGTCTTTTGAAAACGTTATGTTTTATGACCAAACTTTTTTCAAATTCCTAGACCACAGTCATAAAGCTGTAGGCACTGAAGTTTATTCTGTCTTTTCTGGCGTCAAAGATTTTGAAATGAATTCATCCTAGGAATGTGCCAGGAGAAGAAAAGTTTGATAGAGAAGCATACTGATTATTTTAAGCCAGAACAAAAATGCAAAATGTCCATTGGGCTAAAAAAAAAAACCACAAGGCAGTGAGAATTGAGCTCAGTTGGTCCTTCCTTTATCTAGTGGTTTACTGACTGATTCCTATGGTGACCCATAAGCTGCAAATTAAAAAGCAAATTTGTAAGTCTCTTTTCAAAGGGACTTCCTCAACTCATTGCCTCTCTTCTCCTCTTTGAGAGCTGAACTGATGAACAGTCCTTACTAGGGCATCAAAAAATTATTTTTTCCAAATAGGTAACATATCTAAGAACAACTGGTTCATCTAATCAGTGTGGTAGAATTCCTAAGCAGTTCAGGCTAGCAGGATGTCAGACACCAATATTTCTTTATCAATTCACATCCTGAAAGTGATTCCTCCATTTTTCTTTTGTACTTAAGCTGATTAGAAAGTTGGTTCTGTATTTGATTAAGTTCTGCAGAAATTGGGCTTGTGATGAATCATTAAACAAAGACTTTTTTTGTACAGCAATAAAGCCTCAGATGATTAATTAAGGGCACAATGCCAAAACAAGTGTCTTTGTTTAAAACACAGTGGACAAGACAGGCTTGGGAAAGTTGATGTCTTAAGTAGACGCCACAACATGTTTTTAATTATGTTCAGGAAGAAGAACAAGAATGGGAATTGCCAACTGTTTGGAAAGATAATTTTTTTTTCGAAGAAAGATTAGAATAAAAAAAAACAAACAGAGCATTATTGATTTAACACAAATGCCATTTGTTGGGCCTTTTGTAATTTCCTTATTAGTGTCATCATTCTGGAGTTCATATGCTCCCTTCTGTTATAGCATTTGGCACACATTCAGCTCCCAGCAATATGATACAGTAAACATGCAGTGACTGCTCATATTAAAATGTTTTATTTGTTGTAACTGTACCAATGATCAGGCAGTGCAAGTCCTAAATTATCCCAATCATTTCACAGGCTAATATGAACAGAAGAAATCAGTGACCATCTCTGAAATATGCACAGGAGTGCAGGGTTAAGCTGTCAGTTAGAAACAAAACAAAAAATTTCATGCAACATCAGTTCTCCATTGCTCCATCTTCAAAACCTTCATACCCATGTTTAGATGAAATAGACATTAGTCTGTTGTATACAGCAGGAAAGATTCCCAAGGATAAATCTTGGTTGTATGATAAAGTAAAATTTTATGTAGATTAGGGAATGAAAAAAGTACCCAAAACACTTGGGATTTTACCAGGATGGGGAACTTCCAATATGGGAATTCTTTCTATTAGAGATTAACCTATTTATAAGTTATAATCTTGAAGATTACGAATAAAATTCCAAAGACAAAAATAAATACTTTCAACAAGAAGGAAAAAATGGAACTGACTAAAGAGACTGATGTGGATGCACAGGGAACTCACCAATCAACTTTGATTTACAAGCTCTATATACAGAAGATGAAAGCAAGAGGTCATAGGGGATGAATACAAGAATATAAAAATAGTGGCAAGATTATTCTAACAGAACTAACTGAGACTGATGAGGAGAGCTAAGGATAATGAAATAGGTTGGCTTTGTTGATTTTATTGGGTATGTGTATATGTGGGGCTATGCAGAGGAAAAGGGAAGGAATGAAAAAGAGATATAAACCTGCTTTGAGATAGGAGGGATGATTATAACTGACAACATAATGAAGGCAGAGTTGTTAATTTTTATTTTGCTTCTGCCATCCTTATCTTAGGAGAATAGCTTTTGAGCTGGAAATGACAGAACAAAATTTGGCAAATGGAATTGATATCCATGATAAGAAAGAAACAATAAAGGAACACTTAGTTGTGGAAGACAGGTAACTAAGTAGATAGATAGGTGGGCGTGGAATCAGGAAAACTCAGCTGAAATCTGACCTCAGATACTTATTAGTTGTGTTATCTTGGGCAATTGTCACTTTTATTTCTCTTTGCCTCAGTTTCCTCAATTGGAAAATGGAAATAATAATCATAGTGCTTATCTCACAGAGATAGTGTGAGGATTATATTAGATAATATTTGTTAATTGCTTAGCACAGTGCTTAATATAGAGTAGGTGCTTGATAATGGCTAGCTTCCTTGATGAATTCAAGTCACCCAGCCTAGATTTATTATTGTATTGAAAGAACTGGAGGATTTGATTATGGAGAAACAGTCAGTGATATTTGAAAGATTATGGAAAAAAGGACTAAAGAAAGGCAAGTCTTTTCCTGATTTTCCTAGAAGGAGACTGAAGAGAGTCTGCAAAATATAAGCATGTGAGCTTGACTGAGAGAAATCTCAAAGTAAATATTTGGAAAAGGAAGCAAGGCTAACAGAGAGCCAGCATGGTAGCACCAAAAACACATTGTGCCAGAACAACCTTATTTCTTTTCTGACAAGGTTAGAAAACTGATAACTAAAAGAGAATGCCAAAGCCACAGATTAACAATATTATAGCAAAGCATATCTCATATTATTTTGAAATTTATTTTATTATTTACTTAATTCATTTAAATTTTAATTCATAGAATAAAACAAGAATTTCTGCAACATAGTATAATAAAAAAGATAACTACACATTTCATATTATTCTTATGAAAAAGATGGAGAGATGTGAATGAGACAATAATATCATTAGATTGATTCAGAATTGATGGAAAGGCCTGACTAAGAGAATAGTTGTTAATGATTTAATGTTAATGTGGCAGGAGGTCTCTAGTAGAGTACCCTACGAATCTAATATTTTTAATCAACGAGTTGGGCAAAAGTATAGTATGACATGCCCATCAAATTACAGATGACCCAAAGCTGGGAGGAGCAATAACTCAGCCATGGAATGACAAAATCAGGATTTAAAATGATCTGGGGAGGGGAGAGTTAGGAAAGCAAAATAAAGGCAAGATTTGCCTGAACTCCCTGAAATTCCCTTCCAAATAACTTTAAAATAACAACTCAGAACAAATTCTGGAATGTTAGAACCAAAAATAAGATCAGGGTGGAATAATTTTTTAGTTCAAGGCAACTCAGAAGGTCAGCAGGAAATTCCTGTATCACTGGGGAGAGAATGGAGGCCATGCTTCAGTAAACCAGTAGGACTCAGGGATGACTGAATTGGCAAAAATATCTTCTAGTGCTTTCAATCTACAGAGGGCAAGGGAGTTGGACTATTGATCAAAAGGAGACTACAGGGAATTTTTTTCTAGCACTGGGTGCAGAATTATGTTGCATTGTCTATATGTAGTTCCAGATTGCAATTTTAGGGCAAGGAGGAACATACAGTAAACTATGTGGCAGTAGGGGAATAGGGATATTGGTCACAATTTTCGGTTAAAAGAATGCTTATGATCATTCATAGATCACAGAACAGGTTAGGAGAACAATGTCTACACCTTTGCTTAAATAATACTACTTTGGAAGAACTGAAATCTTGTAGACCCCAAGAACTAGCTCTGAAAACAGCAGCATGAAAAAAATTTAAGCTTAGGGACAGTGATTCCTTCTGCTGGAAGAAGAGGCCAACTTTAGCAAAAAGTTAAAAGATAAGAAATAAGCTGGGAAAATGAGCAAACTGAAAAGAAAAAAAAAAAGAACCCAGTCATAGAAAGTTATTATGGAGTCAAGGAAGGGCAAAACACAATCTCAGAAGATAACAAAGTCAAAACAGCAACATGCAAAATCTCAAAGAAAAATATGAATTGCTCTCAGACCTCTCTCCCTCCCCCAAAAAAAGAATTCCTAGAAAAGGCTCAAAAAGAAGTTAGTAAACCTAATAAGAAAAGAAGAGGAAAAATTGGGGAAAAAATGAGAGCAATGCAAAAAAAAAAATCATGGGGGACAATTATGTAGGCTTGATGTCAAAAAGAAAGTGCAGTGGGTTGCTTTGGAAGGAAGCAGGTTTTTTTTAATCAGAGGTCTTCAAACAGAGATGGGGAGACCATTTGTTGGCTATGTTCCAGTTGGGATTCCTTTTAGGATGTAAGTTGAATTAGGTTTCTAAAGTTCTGTAAAGTATGGGCTAGCTTCCCTCTATAAAGTCCCTTCCCACTCTACAATTCTGTGATTCTGTGAAGCAAGTTGTTTAGAATCATTTAGCTAATTATCAAAAGTGGGATTTGTACCCTAATCTGCCTCCTTGAGAATAGAGGTTATTTACTTTCTTATATTTTTATCCCCAGTGTTTGGCCCATAGGGATAGAGAGTAGACCTGAGGTTTCATTGATATAGGGAGATCTCAGAGAATTGCTTAGAGAAGTTGTATGTCTGAGGTCACACAACTAGCCTTTGAACCGTTTTCCTGTCCTATATCTACTATGCATGCTGGCCTTTATCTGGCAGACAGCAGATACTTAATAAATGATTGATTCCTGACTAGAAACACAATATTTTATCCATTATGTCATGTGCCGTCAATGGAACAAAGAATACCCCCATACTGAAGGTAATAATAGCATGAGATTTAAAGGAGGTTGCTTCTTGTTAATGAAAAACCAACTAAATGGCTACTCAAGTTTTATTTCCCCTTGGAATATTCCAGCAAGTAGCTAGAATTCCTATCTTCTTTGCAGAAGTGTAAGAATCACCCATCAGCTCAAAACAAGAGACATTTACATCTACCAACCACACCTACTTGTCTTTCTTTTCCTTGTCTGTTTCTCCTACCTTATCACTCCTGTTTTTAAAGTATTAAGCTGAGAAATATTTAACTGTTCATTCGACTCAGAGGCAAAATTGACATATGTCAAATCATAAAAATCAGTGCTAGAAGGGATCTACACAGATATCCTGAAAGATCTTCCCATTCAATGGAAATCTCCCTATCATTCTTTATGAAGCCTGCTGTAATAGCTAGGCAGGTCCTTCCTGTTCTCTATTTCCCTGGAAAGGAAACCAATTTGCTTTTTCCTATTGGTGACAATGACATGCTTGGAAGGGATGAGGGTCATGTGAAATAGTGATTAGTTTTGTTCTGTTTGGCTCTGAAGGAGAGAACTAGTACTGATGAGTAGAAGTTACAGAAAGGCAGATCTCTGCTCAGTATAAGTAAAAACTTGTAACAATTTGAATTGTCCAAAGATAGAGTGGGGTTGCCAAAGGACCTACTTAGTTCCTCAGAGACTCTCCAACAGAGATTAGACAAATATTTCTAGGAAATATCTTAGAGGAAATTAAAGTTTTGATTCTAAATCAAAGTCTGTAATTCTATTATTCCATGAAATACCCTTCAATGGTATGAAACAGACCAATAGCTCATAATATATTATTGCAGTTCAACACAATTGTATCTAAATTTTTAATCTTTTCTGTTTGGGAAACAAGTCTTCACGGAAGGTAAAATTGGACATCTTTGGTTGGACCACTTCTCTGTTATGAATATAGAACCACCCTATCACAAAGGAGTTTCTTTTTTTCTGTTCCAAAGGCTATTGACACATATAATGCCTGTTAGCCTCCAGCAGCTTTACGCACATAAATCTTGCAAGTGGCCATAGGAGATCAGATGCCTTCTGACTAATTACATGTTCTTGCACATTACTTGGTAATTGTACATGAAGTTACAATGTAGTTCAAAGATTAATTATGATGTAACTTACAGTTTTTAGATCTTATGTTTAGCTAGCCTGGAAGGTAAAAATAGTGTGATAATTACCTGGTGGCTACACGATATTTGTAATTTTATTGTGTCGCTGTGTCCTTTAAAATTAAGCTGTATTTTGCTGATTTTCCAGGATCCCTGCTTACCAAACTGAAACCAATGTCAATAGATGTCTTGCATGTTGAACAATTTCAAAATTAGGTCTTTAGTTGAATTAATATGTAAAGGGAGAGCTTGGCCTCATGTAATTACAGGACATTTCTTTAATAAACCTTATCTTATCCTTTTTGAGTAATAATTGCATATAGTTATATTTGTGTTTGAATATTGCATATTAATGGGACATGGTCCCTGTAGATTTAAAGAGCTTACAAAGTATATGATTAGATACCACAAACTTAAAACTATTAGGTGGCAGTCGATGTCTATCAGTGAAAAGGAATATGTGGATAGGCAATTGGACAGTAGCTTGATAGTGGAAGGAACTCAGCGATTTCATTAAATGAGAATGTTCTTATTAGATTGTTCCTTGCAAATACTTCTTAGTTGTTTCACTTGAATTAAATGTCTAAAAAAGGAAGATGTATTTAAAAAAAAAAGTAATTACAGGCAAATTTTGCTTTAATTTCAAGGAAAAAAGTAGATGTGCTGTGGTGAAAATAATAAAATACTTTTAAAATGCTATGTCAGTAACACATTATTTGATATGAAATCTCACCTCAGAACCTAAACAATCTTAGGTGAATCCAGGGTCAATCTTATTAAAAATCAATAATATTATGATGGAAAGTTTTTGTGAAAGATTTTTTTAAACAATATTCAGTAGACTGGTAATTCAGGACTATAGAATGGAATTCCAGACTGAGAAAGAAGTTTTAAACCAGCTTAGATCTGGTGGGCTGTAGATTCTGACCTATAACTGAACAGATAATATGGTACAATGGAATAGAATTGGCTAGGAGCCAGAAAAAGCTAGGTTCAAATCCTAACTTTATCATGTACTTGCTAGCTAACTAGCTGGGGGCAGTAATAAAGTACTGAATCTGGAGTTGAGAAGCCCTGAATTCAAATCCAGCCTCAGACATTTACTAGCTATGTGACCCTGAGTTTGTCTCAGTTTTCTCATTTCTAAAATGGGGATAATATTAGCTTTTCCCTTGTATGATTGTGAGGATAAGTGAGATAATATGTGTAAAAATACAGAGCAAGTCTTAGAGTATAATATAAATGCTAACCAAGATGATAGCTTAGCAGTGGTTCTCAAAGTATGGTCTAGAGAATCCTGGGAATCTCTGAAACCCTTTTAGAGGGTCCACAAATTCAAAAATAGTTTTTATTTCCAATATGGTAAATGTCTATAAATATAATCCAGATAAACAAAAATGCTTTGGAGAGCTCCTCAATAATTTTTAATAGGATAAAGATACTGAAAACAAAAGTCTGAGAATCACTGAGTGCTTCAGTTTCCTCATCTGTGAAACAAGGGGATTGGAATAGATAAATGTGTAAAGTATCTTTAAAAGTTAAACTTTTGAAGACTAGCGATAACCAAATATAAGAAAGGAAACTATATCTTTCCTCTCTCCCTCCCTTTCTTCTTCCCTCTCTCTCTCTCTCTGTCTGTCTCTGTCTCTGTCTTTGTCTCTCTCTCTCTTTCTTTCTTTCCTCTCTCTTTTTTCTCTTCTCTCTCCCTCCTTCCTTTCTCCCTCTTTTCCTCCCTTATTGCTGGTGACTTCCCCGATGAAGCCACTTTTTCATATTGAACTCTTCTTCTAGATTAGACAAAAAGAAAGTACCAAATGGTCTAGGAATTTCATCTCTGTATCTAGAGAGGCCCTTTGATACACAGGAAAGGATTTTAGACTTCCTATCAGGAGAACTAAAGTCTAGTCATGTGACATTAGTTAAGTTATTTAAATTCCTTAGATCTTAGTTTCCCAATTTGTAAAATTCAATTCAACAAACTTTTATTAAATGCCTACTGTATGCAAATTGAGAAGTAATTTATTGAGGAGGAGGGAATCAGAAAGATCTAAGTTCAAATCTGGCTTCTGATATATCTTATCTATGGCACCATTGGCATTACAATCTTTCAATAACCCCACATGATTCTCTAAGACTACATGTGTTCTAAATCTATGATCTTGTGATCCCAAATTACATATAAATTAGTTGACAATCTGTACCAGTAAAGGGTATTTCTACTTTGAGAGTGTCTTACATTTTTGAAACCATACATCTGAAGCCAGCCCATCCTCAACCCCTTCATTGCCCCCGACCTCCAAATGGGCAGATTTTTTAAAAAAAATAATTTCAACTTTTGAATAAGCTATAGATAGATGTACAATTTCATTTTTGTTCCTCTTTCCCCATTCAACTTTGTTTGGTATTGTTATTTGTTATTTGGTACTTGTTAGGTCCAGAAAAAATTAAATTGTATAAAATAAAAATCTGGGCTTGTGATTTTATTAGAGTACTGGAATGGAAATTGCTTGCACTCATACAGATCTGCAAGTTCTCTGTAATGCCAAATTTTAGAGATTTTCCTGCTGGCAGTGAGAGGTTAAGTGATTTTCCCTTGGTTACATAGCTAACTTGAGTCAGAGGCCCACCTTGAACCTCCTGTCTTTTATTCACGTTTTTCAGCTGCCTTTCAAGCAGAGTACTGTGGGTATAAAAATCCCTGTCCTATCTATCTCTGGAACTGCTGAGAAGATCACAAGTATGTAAGGGACTGTTGTAATTTCTGAAGTATCAGGAGAGTTGAAGTCTATTATGAGAGGCCATGAGGGACAGAGCAAAGAACATTTGTCAGAATCAGGGTTGGGTTTGAATTCTGATTTTATCATTAAGTTGAAATGTGGCCTTGGACAAACCAATTGGATCTCAATCTTTTCATTTGTAAAATGACATACCAATGCTTTCGCTGCCTCATTTATGGGGTAGATATGAAAGGAAATCCAGTGAAAGACAAGAGTATATCTTCTGCTGACACAGAGATATCAGCCAGTTTAGAGAATGAATTTAGAGATATTTTCTTTTTGTTTCTTCTATTCCAGCCATTTCACTTAGCAATTCTAATGAGCAAAAAGGAAGAAAAATATAAATTTTAAAGAGTGTATGTGGTATGTGTGTAAGTATATACACTGTGAAGTTATTTATTTATTTGTTTATTTTTTGCTGAGGCAATTGGAGTTAAGTGACTTGCCTAGAGTCACACAACTAGGAAGTGTTAAGTGTCTAAGACCAGATTTGAACTCAGGTCCTCAGGACTTCAGGGCTGGTGTTCTATCTACTGCATCACCTAGCTGCCCTGAAATTAGTTATTCTTATGACAATTCTAGCTGTGTGAAGAGAATAAGACAGAGACAACAAATGACAGAGAAAAACAGAGACAGACATTTTTCAATTCTAATGAGCATAATATTTCAAAGCAATAGAAATAAATTGTGTGACTTGAGAGATATCACCAATCTAATCTTGCTTTTTCTAGGTCATTAGAAACATAGGAATAACAGTTCAAGACTAAGTAGATGTGGGTAAGTGGAATTAAACACTAGAGAAAGACAAGAAATTAGCAGGTAACCAAACTTCCTTACTTGGCCATGATTTGAAATGTCCATCTTTCTGGCACTAACTTTATGGATATATCTTGATTATTGGGCAACTAAACTTATTTAAGAACCTGAAATTTCCATTTGAATGAATACAATTCAAGTCAACAAACACGTAAGCATAATTGCAGCATAAGAAAATATTGTGTTCTTAGATGCTGGAGATACAACAGAAATTAAATGGGTGTTGCCCTCAAGATGTTTTTAGTCTAAGGAGAAATACAAGATAAAAAAGATAAATGAACACAAGATAATTCAAGGAGCTGAAAAGCTGAAAGCTTGTTGTTGAATTGGTTACACATTGCTTTGTGATCCTAGCTGCTGTTTGTCAGTGTTTTTGTGTCTAATACCGTCTATGAGGTTTTCTTGGCAAAGATATTAGAATGGTTTATCATTTCCTCCTCCAGTGTTTTAAGGCAAACAGTAATTAAGTGACTTGGTCAGGGTCACACAGCTAGCAAGGTTTTGAGGTCAGAACTTAAGTCTTTCTGACTCCAGTACTCTATCTACTGAGCCATATAACATATCTCATTTAGCCTCTGCTTATTTAGCTCTCACCTCCTTATTCCAAACTGCAAAACCATCCCTCAGGAATTTAGACTGTGGATTCTGACTGGCTTGTAGGACTGGTAGTTTGGGGTCAACAAATTCTCTTAAATCAAAGGATGCCCAGCAAACCTTTCTCCTCTGCAGCACTCAGAGAAGATTCAGTTTGGTGTGAGCTCTGTAGTTTCCGGTATCCATCTCAGCCTGGGGTATGATCCCCAAGGAGTACAGATCCAGACAGCGCGTTGGAGATTTGTATCTCTGCCCATAGGGTTTCCTCTCCCCATTTTCCCAGGGCTCCTGGAGCGGTGACACCTCCTCACCCAATATCCAAAGACAAGAATGGACATTCATAATTTAAATCAGTCTTTTTTTTTTCTTTCCCCCTGCATGCCACCAATGCCAGCCGATGCTGGAGGAAAAACGGAACACTCTCCTAGGATATACTGAAGATCAAGCAGAATCTCATTAAGGACCACTTCAAAGATCAGTCCTTTATTTCCATACAAACAAGTTTAAATTATCTTGTGTGAATCTGCTGTTAGCAGTTGCTCTGTTCCATTATGCATGATTCTTCGAGCTCATATCATGAATAATGGTGCAGGGCTCCATTAGCGATTTCCCATAATATGCTAACTTTGTGATTGGCCATGTTATTAGGTTAAAGTTCTGTATTTTGCATATTTATTTATTACTCTTCCACTGAAGTCCTATGGGGCTGCCTGGTGTTAGGTTGGAGGTGACCCTGGGCTTTTCAAGGTCATATTCATAAAGCAGAAAGACCTGATAGATTCTGCCAAACCAGAAAAGCTTCTATGACCTCCAGGCAAAGGACTTCCTGGGCTTTATCTGGGAACCATCTAGATAAGTTCATAAAGGCTCATAATCAATAGGTTGGCCAGTTCCCATGATTTCTTTTTTCTGCTGGGTTGACTTATGAAGATCCTTTATTAAGATGAGGGGAGGGTAGCACTTTGACATTAGTGGAGGGAATATTGCAAGATCTTTCAATTATTGATATTATAATATCATTAGTCTAGAGGTGGTATCATAATGGCCATCAAATCTGTATTCTCCTTTTACAGATGAGAAAACTGAGATCCTAAGAGTTTAAATAGCTTTGTTGAAACAAATACTTAATAAATAGAATTTAACTATTCACACTGCATATAGTAGAAGAGAAGTCATGTTATAATAATAAAATGATATCATATTGATGTTTAGGTAGCTAGGTGATGAAATGTTAGACTGGTAATGCAAAAATCTTGAATTCAATTGCAATCTTAGATATTTACTAGCTGTGTGACCCTGGGCAAGCCACTTTTCTAAATTCAGTGTCCTCATCTCTAAAATGAGAATGACAATAATGTACTACCTCCCAAATTTATTAGGAATATCAAGTGAAATAATATTTGTGAAGCGCTATGTAAACCTTAAAATATTACCTAATTGCTAGCTATTATTGCTGTTGTCATTATATTATGGCAATTAAAAAACAAACAAACAAATCAGGAGACAGTTTGTGTTCTCCAAGATATTTACTGCCTAATAATGGAGAGGTATATAACACACTAAATTGTAGATACTGTGAATGAAGTTTCACAGATTTATAGACTTAGCTAGAAGAGAACTCAGCTATCATTGAATCCAACCTTAAGTGATCAGGGTCATACTGTTAGGAAGTATCTGAATGATATTTGAATTTAAGTGTTCCTGACTCCCAGTCCATATTTATTTTTTATAATATAATCCCTAAAGCTTGAGTTAGCTTAATGTCATGTTTTTGAACCAATGCTCAAATTGGGGGTGAGGTAAGCAAAAGGGGAGCATATATTTTGGAATACCTTCCATGTATGTGAATTACAATCTCTTTTTATGGTATAAAAGATGATTTAATGACTTTCTGTGGCTAGTACCTTGTTAGACAGTAGGCAAATAAAAATTCTTTTTAATTTATTTGGAAAAAAATAATCTTTCATTATTTAGCAGCCCAAGCTAGTTTACATGAGTTGGGGGGAAGGAATATCAATGGAGATATAATCATGGTTCTTTAAAAAAATGTATTATGCTCCTATTATAGTGCTTTATAATTAGAACAATAGTAAGGATAGTAGAGATCATTTAGCCCAATATCTTGTTATATGGAGAAGGAAATTGCAACTGAAACCTAGAGAGGTTAAACAGTTTATTCTGTAAATACTGGTTTTGCAACTTAGAATCCTGTGTTCTTTATAACCATTCCACAACAATTCTCTAGGGATCTTCAGATCTTTGTTGTTATTCAGTGATTTTTCATTGTTGTTTTTTTTCCATGTCTGACTATTCATGACATCATTTGGGGTTTTCTTAGTAAAGATAATGGAGTAGTTTGTCATTTCCTTCTCCAGCTCATTTTACAGGTGAGGAAACTGAGGCAAAGAGAGTGAAATGACTTGCTGAGGGGTCCCACAGCTAGTAAATGTCTGAGGCAGATTTGAATTCAGGAAAATGAGTCTTTTTGATTCCGTATATAAGATTCTAAGCTCTATGCCACCTAGATGCCCACTTGCTGCTCCCTTCCTCAGATACCTTATTTTATTTGGTCCATACGACAATTCTTTGTGGCATATAATCTGGATACCATCATCCCAATCTTAGAGATGAATAAATTGAGACTGTAAGAGTTTAAATCATTCCTTTAAAAGATCTGTCTCCTGGACTCCATTAATTTTTGTATAGGCAAGTCATTTAACTTCTCCTGGTTAAAATTATGGGAATGGAGGAAATGATTTCTAAGTTTTATTTTAGCTCTGATTCTATAGTAGCTGTAACTAGAGCTTTTCCCCAGAGCATCATAGTTTGAGGGAGGGGATCATGCTTCCTCCCCTTATATCATTCATCTCCAGTTCTCCAATGCAACTACCACAATGCTAGTACCACAAATGCAACTACCCTGGATAGACCTCCCAGGGTCCTATTGTTGTGGTACTCTGCTAAAGGATTCCAGTGATCTCAAGGTACTGTTTAAGAGGACTTCTAGTGAGCTATCACCTCCCTTCCTAACTATAAGAGTCCTCATTACTCTCCAGGTTGCATCACTGTTGACCTCCTATCATACGTCTTCATTCTGGAGGCTCACTTTATTCTTGTACATCACACACTGGAAATACATGAAACCCCTGTAGTTTCTCTCTCTGACTAATTCTTTCTAGAATTTCCAATTTAAGGAGGATGTCTAGACCAACCATTCCTCATTCCATTCCTCTCTAGGCAGTATTCCAGACTCCTTTTTTCCATTTCTCCAGGCCTATGTCCATCTCTCCTCACTAGTCCTCTCCAACTTCAGCTTCCTTAAGATGTATTGGTTTCTCCTATTAGAACGTAAGCTCCTTGAGCACAGAAATTGTTTTTATTTCTCCTTGCTTTTGTATTCCCAGAACTTACTACAATATCTGGCACATAACAATTGTTTTGATAGATAATCACGTATTACTTTAATTCTTTTGTGACTTTCTTACTGACAAGTTTTCCTATGGATATCCCTTTAACATCTCAGTTTTTATTTCTATGGCAAGGAAGGATATGCACACAAAAATGGTGAAAAATTTACTACTATAATGACAGGGCTTCAAGGAGTCATTGGTTTGGATGATTATCCTTTTGAGAAGGTCCTATGGCCATTTTTGTTGCACATAACAAACTTATAATATGTGCTTGTGGACTTTTCTTGATTTGATCCTTGTAAAATCACAGGCCTCTACAATGCTTCTTTTTTTTGAATGATTACACCATAAGCCCCTAGCCATGCCACTTCTACCACAAAAAAGTTTTTCTTCTAGATGAAAAAAGTTCTTAGTTACAGCATTAACTGTATAAATAAAGTCACATAGTATAAATAAAGCCAGACTAAAATCTGAGTCTTCTTCCTTTCAATCTATTCCTTTCCCATTAGACCATGATTTTGTTTATTTTTTATTTTATCATTTAATCATTTAGCATAGGAAGTTACTTAGATTTGAATTTAATTATGTTTAATAATAATTATTTCTTTTAAACTTATTAATGATAATATAATTTGCCTTTGTTTAGCAATTTATATTTTACAGAGGATTTTTACATACAGTATGTATTTTGATCCTTATAACAATGATCTGAGAAAGGGAAGACAAATGTTATTATTTTCACTAAATTGACGAGACAACTGAGGGCCAGAGAGGCAATGACTTACTCAAAATTATACCCTTGAAAGTGGTAGAGTCAGGTCTATGCCACAACTCTCCTAATTTCTTATTTGATGCTCTTTCTACTATAGCAAAATAAGAGTATATATGCAGGTGGTACATTCAAATAGACAACCATTTGATGAAATTATGTCATGGATAAATTTTGAAATAACAATGACAGGTATTATTCAATTGGCCAAACCCAAGTGATAGGAATTAATCAATCAATTGATCAATCAATAAAGATTTATCAAGTATTTACCAATACAAATACCAAGACAAAAAAAAATTAGGCCTTTTCCTCAAAAAGTTTATATTCACAAATATGTGTAAAATGTGCATAAGATAAATGAAACAAATTTTGGAAGTGAGAGTACTTAATTTTAAGATATGGAAAGTCTTCATGGAAAATGGGGGGGGGAATTCAATAGAGTTTTGAAGAGAGAAATGGAATTTTAAGGGGCAGAGAAAAAGAAAATACATTATAGGAATTGGGGTAGTCAGTACAAAGATATGGAGGCAAGGAAGTATAGTATTATGTGGGAGAAAGAGTTAAAAAAACAACTTAAAAAAACTAAGAGGAGTCTGATACAAAGCATAGTTGATTTGGAAGACAGAATCTGGTGGCAACTCTGAACGCATCTATGGGACAGAAAATTTAGCATCCTCTGAGAAAATATGAAAACGATTGATCCCATCTCTATTTATGATTTTGGATCATAAATGGCTAATGAGTTCTCCATTTGTACTAAGGTTACCAAGTGCCCTGGATAAAATATGATTCATTCAATACGTGTCTCCCTAAGCAGACTCCTTGTTTATCAATGCAGTGTTTATCAATTTTTATGTACCATTCATGTGATGGAAGACTTGGATGGTACTTTGTTGCTCCTGGGAATAGTTGTGCAGAAAGCCAAGTAATCTTAATTGCGGGTCCCTTGGAGGCTAGTTCCAAAAATACTGCATGTTGGATAGGGCATGCATGGTTGGCTATGACCTAAAGTTCATACACATAATAGTAATAGCTAGAATTTATCTAGTTCCTTATATTTATGATCTCATTTGAACCTTACAATGAACTGCATATGTAAGTATTATAATTTCCATTTTATTGATAAGGAAACTGAGACCTAGAGAGTTTTGATGACTTGCTTATAGTCACTTAGTTGGTAAATGCCAGATCTGAGACTAGAATATGAATCTTCTGATTCTAGTCCCATGCTCTTTCTATTATATCAGGCTGACTGTAAGGGTTAGGGCAATAAGACTCTTTTCTCTATGGTCTGAAAGTCACTTATCCCAAGTTGTTACTACTTCTGTTTGATGGCAATAAACACCAGCATTGCCTCACATTGAACCAGATTTCATCATTTATGTAATATTTATTTCTTGTCCTAATAGAATTATCAACACTTATATTGAAGCAAACACCAAAAATTTATTAATACATTAAAATAATAGTCATTGTTTTTCAATATTGAATTTTTTTCCCATCCAGAGTTTGATGGGTCTGTTTTTTAGGCATCAATTTGGGATTGGTGACATTAGAATTCCAAATTTTCACAGAGCCTCTTTGCTCACAGATCATAATAAGCAGTAGAGGGTGCAATTCAAACATCCAGGTTGCCCTTGAAACCTCACAGGCCCACAGGTAATTTTCACCTTTTGGTGTTTGTGTCTTTTCCCTTCTGTAAGGTGCATAACTCCCACAACACACCTGGTAATAGTAAAGCTGGCATGTTATGTTGGACAAAAGTAGTGGGAGGCAGGAATCATGATTTTTCCTTCTTATGCCATTATGTGGCAGTGAATCAAGAGATACTATGACCTCAAAGAGTCAAAATTACAGGTGACTCAAAGGGCAGTAGAGAGATGCATGAGTATAAATAGACAGTAGCACATGACCAAAAAAGACTTGTATGAAAGAAATGATATAAAAGACATCAATTAGGGCACTTACAACCCTGAAAGGATATTGGCTAATCATACAGTGATTGTGAAAGATAACAGATAAAACAGCCCAAGTGCTATACTTAGAGTCATGTAATATTAAAAGAAATAGAGTAAGACCTGCAGTATATTGGGGCAGATGGTTTATGCAATTTTCAAGAATACTTTGGTTCAAATTTGGCTTCACTCACTACCTATGTGACCCTGGACAAGTCACAATGTTTGTCTGCCTCAATGGTCTCCATTATAAAATGAGGATTATAATAGTACTTACCTAGGGTTGTTGTATGGATAAATGAAATAATATTTGTTAAGTGATTTGCATACTTTCAAGTACTATATAAATGCTAATGATGATGATGATGATGATGATTTTATGCCTAGTGCAAGAAGCACTGAGATCCATGTTGTTCACTTGTTCAGTCATGTTTAGCTCTTCATGATCCCATGGATTACAGACCACCTCCACTAGCTTTCAAAGTTTGTCCAACTTAATTTTTATTATTTCCATGACACTATCTAGCCATCTCATCCTCTGCCATCTTCTCCTTTCACCTTCAATCTTTCTCAAGATCAGGATTCTTTTCTACTGCTTTGTTTTCTCATTTTGTGGTCATAAATACTATGACCACATAGTATTTAAGTTTCAACTTCAGTATCTGTCCTTCTAATGAATAGTCTATATTAATTTCTTTAAGCATTGAATAATTTGATCTCTTTGTTATCTAAAGAATTTCCCCTGAAACTTCTGCATCACAGTTTTAATGGGTCAATTTTGTGTTACTTAGCTTTCCTTATAGTTTAACCTTCACAGCCATACATTGGTAGTGGAAAAACCATCTCTTTGACTAAACAGAGCTTTTTTGGCAAGGTGATATTTTTAAATATGCTGCCCAGATCTGCCATAGTTCTCCTTTCAAGAAGCAAGAGTCTTTGAATTTCACAGCTACAGTCACTATCTGCAGTGATCTTTGGGCTTAAGAATATAAAATCTGTCACTGCTTTCATTTCTTCTTTCTCTCTATGCCAGGAACTGATGGGACCAATTGCAATGATATCAGGGTTTTTTAAATGTTAAACTTCAAATCTGCATTTATACTCTTCTCTTTAAGCTTTATCAAAAGGCTTCTTAATTTTTTTTTACTTTCTGTCATCAAAATGCTATCATCTTCATATCTGTGATTATTGATATTTTTCCAGGCAATTTTAATTCTGCCTTTTGATTCAACCAGCCTGGCACTTGCATAATGTATTTTGCAATAAATTAAATAAATAAGGTGCCTATATACAGCCTTTCATTCTTCTTTCCCTATCTTAAACTGGTTATTCCGTGTTCAGTTCTAACTGTTGTTTCTTGGCCTACATACAGGTTTGTCAGGAGACAAGTAAACTGATCTGGTACTCTCACATCCTTGAAGATTTGCCATATTTTGTTGTGTTCCACATAATCAAAGGCTTTAGTGTAGTGAAACAGAAAGCATTTTTTTTCCTAAAATTCTCTTGCTTTCTTCATAATCCAGCAAATATTGGCAATTTGGTTTCTAGTTCTTCTGCCTTTTCAAAAATCAGACTACTTCTGGTAATTCTTGGTTCACAAATTATTAAAGCACAGCTTGAAGAATTTTGAAGAACATAACCTTGTTGGAATATGAAATGAGCACAATTGTTCAGTAATATGAATATTATTTGGCATTTCCCTTCTTTAGGATTGGGACATAAACTAACCTTTTCCAATTCAGTGACTACTGTTGAGTTTTCCAAATTTGCTGGCATATTGGGTGCAGCACTTTTACTTTTAGAATTTTAAGTAGCTCAATAAGAATTCCATCATGTCCACCAGCCTTATTGTTAGCAATGCTTCCTAAAGCCCACTTGATTTCATTCTCCAAAATGTCTGGCTCTAGATCACTGTTCATTTTCTTGTTACCTCTTAACCTTTTCTACTTCTATCAAGTCCCTACCATTTTGGCCTTTTATCATGTCCACATTTTCATGAAATATTTCTTTGATATCTCATTTTCTTGAAGAGATCTCGTCTTTCTCTATTAATTTCTTCTATTCTTTCATATTGCTCACTAAAGAAAACCTTGCTATTTTCTATAATTCTGCAGGTAGTTGGGCATATCTTTCCTATACCCTCCCCTTTTGCTTTCCTCCTTTTTTTTTTTTTTTTTTTTTTTTGGCTATTTGTGAAATCTCATTAGACAGCCATTTTTCTTTCTTGTTTTTTTTTCCCCCCTTTGGGATGCTTTTTGTTACTGCCTCCTATACAATATTATGAACTTCTGTCTATAATTTTTTAGGTACTCTTTCTACCAGATCTAATCCCTTAAATCTATTCATCACCTCCATTTCATATTCATAAGGACTGTTATTTATATCATATGTGTATGGATGGTCTGATGGTTTTCCTTATCTTCTTCATTTAAAATCTAAATTTTGTATTAAGAAACTCATGAGCTGAACTATAGTCAACTCCAGGCCTTGTTTTAATTACCTGTATGGAGATTATCCATCTTTTGGATTACAGAGTATGTAATTAGTCTGATTTTGATATTGATCATCTGGTGATATCCATAAAACCTTCCAATTTTGTCAGACTCTTGCTAGATGATATAGGGCAAATAATGTAACTTCTCTATGTCTCAGTTTCCCTTTCTGTTATTACTGTTCTTATTTGGTTACTCATGTCTAAGTTTTTGTCTTCTTGTAGACTATACTATTCATATTGGAGTGGTATCATTGGCAAAATGGCAAAAAACTGCCATTTTTTTGAGCTCAGGTTTTCCTGGTTCCAGGCATAGTGCTCTACCCACTGAACCACCTAGCTGCTGTCTGTAAAAAGCAATAATCATCATTTATTGAATTCCAATTTGTAATATGTTTACTTGTTTCTGTCTTATTTTTATAACTAGACTCTAATGTCTTTGAAGGCAGTACCTGGACTCAATCAATCTTATTGCCCTCTCTTCCCAGGGATTTGCACATAGAAGATGCTCAATAAATGTTTGTTGAATCAAATCCTGCCACTCCTTAATTCACTGGAATGTTGTTGTGAGGAAAAAAAAAGTTCACACATATGAAAGTGTTCAGAGTTTTCTGAAAAGCAGATGCTTTTAAAACACAATGCATTGTTCTATTATCATCTTCTCCAGATGTGGGACATAATTAGGGTGATGCAGTTGCATAAGCCAAAGATAGTTTAATTTCTCATCCACACTATAGCTTTTCAAATACTTGTAGACAGCTATTACTGTCCCCAATCCCCCCTCCCCCCACCACACACACCCACTGTTTTTTCTTCTGCAAGCTTAACATCTTGAGTTTTTTCAACTGATCTGTATATGGAATGATCTCTAGTGCTTTCATTATCCTGGCACTAGAAATTGTCTAAATTATCAGTGTCTTGCAACAATCAGTCAATATGCATTTATTAAGCACGTGCATTTATTAAACACCTATTATTTTGTTGTTATTTCATAGGAGGCATATTTTTTAAAACCATAGTAAGGGGCTTTACATTCATCTCTATTGAATATCACTATGTGAGATTTGGTACCCTGGAATTTTAACATCTTTCTATAAATTCTAACTTGGTAAGACTTCTGCGGATGCTGAATCTTCCATCTACTGCATTAGTCTCTTCCAACTCTGTGTCATCTGTAAATTTATTAGCTTGCCATATATGACGTTAATTTTCTTTCAGAATGTTGAATGGCACACGGTTTTTTGATCCAGATGTTTAGTGATATGCTTTTTTTTTTTTCTCTCTGAGTCATATATACCCACTTTCTAACTCCCTTAATAGAGGTTAGACTTTTTTTCTACCAACTTCTATCCCTTTTCCCTTTTTGGCTTTAACCTTTGACTCTCTTCTCTGTTTTTAATACTTAATTCTTCCGAATAATCTGTAAAGCAGAAAGAGAGTCTTTTAGTCTATCTACTTTCTTTTTTGGTGAGAAGTCCAACCTTCATTTTGAACATATTTAGTACTTATTTGATCTGTCAGAAAGACAAACATTGCTCATTTTAATCAGTCAGAACAGTCCTTCTTGCTAGAAGCACTATCTTTATCTCTTTTTCATCTGTTGTTCTTTTTGGCTCTTGCGGCCAATTTGTATAGTGAATTGCTGTGACAGAGAAGAAAATTTATGAATTTTTGTGACTAAAAAAAATTCCATTGTCCTATGACTGGGTTCTTTGGTCACTAGATGATGGATGAATTCTTTTTCTTAAAAGGGCTAATTTTCGGTTTTAAAAACCTGTTTTGTGGTATTATGACCAAAGAAGTTCTCACTTGTACCCATCCTTCCAATGACCAGGCTTGTCAAGCTTGTTGGTGCATATTAATGGATACATAGTTCATTGTTGAGCATAAACTTGAAACCTTTCCAATTTGGTAGTACCTGCCAAGGTTTGTGTTTTGCTGGATTTCATAAGGGCTCTGAGTCATTACTGTACCACCTTGAACCACTGGAGAAAGGCTACTGCTAGTTAAAGAACAGAAAGGGTAGCAGATAGAGAAAGACCACACTAGTATCCAGGAATTTTTTCCTAATGGCAATTAGTTGGAACAGGGGTAAGAGTGTTGGACTTAGAGTCAGGCTAACTTATGTTGAATTTCACTTCATTTAACCTATTTTACCCTCAATCTCCTCATTTGCAAAATGAGCACCTACCCAGGGATGTTGTGAGAATCAAATACACTTTGTAAACCTTCAAATTATGGCAGATTTTCAATGCACTAGACAAAATTTCTCTATGTAGAATCCTACATTATGGAAAGATGTGTAACAACAAAGAGTTGCAGAAGATGATAAGATATAGAGAGGGTTCATTAGTTCCCTTTTCTCTACTCACATAGCCACCACCCTAGTTCAGACTCTTGATGTCTCTTACTTGGACTGTTGTAAAAGCTTTCCAATTATTCTCTCAATCTCATCTCTCCTTATTCCACTAATATTTCACTAGATACCTTTCAAAGCAATTTTTCCAAGTGCAGATCTGAATTTGTTATCTTGCTCCTCCTCCATTTCCTTCTCCCTCCTCCTCCCAAATAAACTCCAGTACATCCCTTTTACCTCAGGGATTAATATGACTTTATCTGGCATTTAAAGCTCTTCCCCATGTGGTCCCTGTCTACCTTTCCATGCTTTTCTTTTCTTTTCTTTTCTTTTTTTTGGCTGAGGCAGCTGAGGTTAAGTGACTTGCCCAGGGTCGCACAGCTAGGAAGTATTAAGTGTCTGAGACCAGGTTTGAATTCAGTTCTTCCTGACTTCAGGGCTGGTGCTTTATCCAGTTTTGCCACCTAGTTGCCCCCCTTTCCATACTTTTTACATATGACTCCCCTCCACACACTCTGCAATCCCGACATACTGGCTTTCTTGCTGTTATCACATAGGATGCTTCAGTCCTGCCATCTCTGATACCTTTGCACTGAGCTCCTTATAGCACAATTCTTTCCCTTTTAAGCTCTGACTTTTAGAATCTCTGGCTTCTTCTGAGATACCACTCGGGCACAACTTCCTCTGGGGGCCTTTTCTGATCCTCCCCAGCTGCTAATTCCACCCTCTCCATTGTTACCTTTTGTCTAATTTGTGTTTATTATGTGGGTTCTGATTTACAAATGTCTCCCCCATTAGAATGTAAACTCTTTGAGAACAGTATATAATTTTGCTTTTTAAATGTATCTCCAGCACCTAGTACAGAATCCTACACAGATATTGTGCTTATTAGGTTGGTTGGCTGACCGATTATGCACTGACTTGTCCTATTCCTGGAACACACCCCCTCCTCAAATCTACTTCTCAGAATCCTTGATTTCCTCCAAGATGCAAATAACTTTGTTGTTGTTGAATTTATCCATCATGATTGACTCTCTGTGACCTCATTTGGGCTTTTCTTGGCAAAGATACAGCAGTGGTTTGCCATTTCTTTCTCTGGTTCATTTTACAGATAAGGAAATTGAGGCAAACAGGGTTAAAAAACTGTTGTTCAGGATCACACAGTTAGCAAGTGTCTGAGGCTGGATTTGAAACCAAAAAATGGGTCTTCCTGATTCCTGCCCAGCACTCTGTCTATCCACTGTGCCATCTAAGGGCCTCAAGAACCAGTTGCTACATGATGCCATTCCTGGAATACCCACTTACTAGTGTACCCTCCCCAAATAGCCCTGTGAATTTCATTTGGTGTGTATACACACACACACACACACGTATACATATTGTATCCCTCATGAGAATGCAAGTTTTTTGAGGGTATGAACTGTTTTATCTTTGACTTTGTATACCCAGCACTTAACCACTTAGCTGAAGTACACATAGCAAATGATTAATAAATGTTTGTTGATTGATTAATTGCATCCTAGAGGGAGTACTCCTAATGAGATCATAGAGCCAGGGAAGTATCAAAAGTAAATTGATGTAAGGATAGGGTTGGTTGATTTTATTCAGTCCCATCCCACTTAAAGAAAGTGCTAAGATGCTTAATCAATAGTCAACCAATTATATGATTAGAATAAGTACAGAAAATTTCTTCAAATTATACTGATAATTGTAGTGATCAGAGTGGGGTTTAGATAAGATGAAGAAATTTGGCTACTCTTCAGATGTATGTGACATAAATGATCAAGTTAGAGATCTGGAGGCATTAGAAAAATTGGATCATGTACTGCTTTCCAGCAGAGCTGGAATGAGCAAGGGAAGGGAAGAGAGGACTTGCTCCTTTATCCCACTCCCATTGACTAAGGAGGACTTTATGAGCTTTGCAAGATCCATAGGATAGTTTTCCCACCTTTCCATTAGTGTCCTAGCAAAATCCCCATATCATCTGAGGACAATGTCTGCATTGGAAGTCAAATACAGAAGAATGTGGAGTTCCCACAATTAAGGGGACCTCTTTTAGCGCTTCATGAATGAGGAAAAAGGACTCTCAGCAAACAGAAATTGTGAGTTGTCTCTTTGCCACAAGTGCTTTCTAAGTTTGAACCTTTTTCTTGGACTCTAAAATTTGTCTCTCCCATCAGAATGTAAGCTCCTTGGAAACAGTAACCATCTGAGTATTTCACAGTTTTTGAAGATGTTTTGTATCAAGTGTTCTCATTGTATCACCTTAGCAAATGTTTCTTTCTTTCTAAAAGCTACTAAAAGCTAAAATGATTCTCTATGGATAATCTTGGTGGAGGGGAGTACATCAATGGAAGCTCAAGCCAGTGGCATTAGAGAATGCCTTCTGACTTCTTAGGACTATCCCTAGCTTCTGGAGACCTGACTCATCAATGATGATAGCAATTGGCATAAGGATTCACTGAGTTTATATGGGATGTGCCAATAAATATTTGTGAATTGATTCATTAATTGATCATTGATTCATGGATTAATAATTGCTACAATTACTAACTTCTTAGTTCATCAGCCAAACTTTAGTCCAATATTCAGATTTACAAATGCTGTTTGCTGTTATCCAGTTACTCCAGTTAGTCCAGTACTCAGAGTTATCTCTGAGCAGAGGAAGTCCTTGTTATATTCCAAGCAGAGCAGTGTGGTATTCACTATTATTTAAATTGCACCACACCAAGGAGGCAGAATAAAAATTGTTTCTAGCCCCAAAGATATCTAAATAAATCCCTTGGCTTCTGAATGTGACTTTGTCATTCAAGGATTAATACTAAGGAACCTTGTCCAAGCAGTAAAACAGTGAAATTCACCATTTACTTTCCTAGAAAACCGTCTCATACTGATTACAGCTTGTAACTTGTCACTGTGGCCTGAATTTTAAGTGAGCACATTTGCAAAGTTGATATTTCTTTAATGGTTTCTTCCTACCACCACCCTGATCAGAAGGAAGCAAGAAATGCAACCAAATACTTGCTCCTGGAAATACCATCTGATGGTACCATCCAATACAGTTTTTTATTTTTATTTACATTTCTATTTATTATCTATTGATAGGGGCAGTAGGAAACACATTGCACTGCATGGTATAAGCATTCTAGATTTGGAACTGGGAGACCTAAATTCACATCTTTACTTTACTAAATTCCTAAAATCTGACTTTAGGAAAGTCACTTTATCTTTGTAAAATGGGAATTAGAATATATAATTTACTCTGTTGTAGGCCAACTAGCTGTCATAGTGGTTAATGTGCCAGATCTGGAGTCAGGAATACTTGAGTTTTAACCTAGCTCCAGACACTTACTAGCTGTGTGACCTTGGGCAAGTCATTTCACCCTGATTTGCCTCAGTTTCCTCATCTGTAAAATAAACTAGAGAAGGAAATGGTCAACCACTCTAGTATCGTGCCAATATAAGGTCATGAAGAGTTGGATATAACTTAAAACGACTAGACAATAAATTAACTCAGTAGTTGTAAAGATCAAATTACATATACGCATTTATATGTAAGTACATATATATTTACATATGTATAGGAATTTAATATACTTGAATTATATAAATGTCAGCTATTATCATCTACAGGGTTATTATCCACTGGATTATTCACAGGGGTGTGCTTTGTAAATCTTAAAGGTATAGAGAAATATGCTCTATTAAAACTGTAAAAAAGACATCAGAAATGTTGAAATAGAATACGATACACAGAGAACTTGGTTTTACAGAACTTCCAGCATTGTTATTATTATTCTGATAGCTCTTTACTGCTTAATATATTTTAAAGCTGTCATTTCTTTTAATATTCTAGGGAAATAAATATTGCCCCCATTGTACAGATAATGAAACTAAGGCTGAGAGGTGAAGGGATTGTCTAAGGTCACTTATATGATAAATTACAGAAGTAAGATATTTAAATGAGATATTTAATAGTTTTTTTTTTCAAAAGGCTTCTTTTTCTATGGTGTCTTTTAAAATTAATTGTTATTTTGGGGAAGTAGCTGAGGTATGCTGAAAAGAACATGAAACAGAGGAATTTGAAGATCTAATGGGAATGTATCACTGTGGACAAGTCACCAATTTATCTGACCCTTGATTTTTATTATTTGTAAAATGAACCTCAGGGGATTGTTTTGAGGCTCAGATGAAAGGATGTATTTGAATGGGCTTTGAAAACAAGGAAGGAAATAATATTAATCAAAAACCACATTTCAATAGCATTGAGATTTTACAAAGGGCTTCATGGCACAGATAATAAAAAGATTATTATAAAGAACTAGGCAAAAGTGAAGCATCATAGTGTTACTTTATAGAAGCAAAGGTCTTCTATTTCCCCTTGTGAGTTCTGTTCCTGCCATTGCCAAAACCTATCAATTTCAATGTGGCGTATTAGCTTGAAGGTACACAGCAATAATATGGCATTCAGTCCAACCCAATTTTGATTTCTTTTCAAATGGAACATTTAAAAAATAAAAAAGAGAAAACTAGGTCATCTTATCCTTATCTTGTTTTTCTCTGGTGTGGCATAGTGAGAAAAGAACTGGCCTTGGAGTTTAAAGGTATATTTTGTGCTATAGTGGATAGAGCATTAGGCTTGTAGTCAGGAAGACTCATGTTCCTGAGTTCAAATCCAGTCTCAGATATTTGCTATCTGTGTAATTGTGATGAGTTTACTAACTCTTTTTGCCTCAGTTTCCTCATCTGTAAAAAGATAAACCACTCCAGTATCTTTGCTAAGAAAAACCCAAAAGGGGTCATGAAGAGTCAGACATGACTTAATGACAACAACAAAATCTTGTCTTAGGTAGTCTATTTACTATTTCCAAGTTTCAGTTTTCTCATTTATAAAATGGGAATAATAATGCATGTACTCCCTATTTCATAGTTTCATTTGTGAGGAAATCACTAAATAAACTTTAAAATGCCAAGAGAATGTGAGTTGTTACTGTCTTCTTGAGGTTTGAAACAAATAGCATCTTCTAGAATTTTATCATTGTCATCAATAAGCAAGGGAAGGAGTGCTAAGAAGAATGAAAAGTGCTAGATTTTGAGTTCAAAGACCTGGATTTTAAATATTAACCTGCCAAGTGAGCTGAGACAATTTACACTTATCCACTATGGACCTCAGGATCATTATCTTATCTTATTATATATATATATACATATATATATATAATATATATGTAAATGTATATTCTCTCTCTCTCTCTATATATATATACATATGTCTTATTATATAAAATGTAGAGGTTGTTTCAAATGATCTTTAAGATCTCTTGCTGCTTTGCCTTTTACTTTAGATATAGGAAGAAATTACAAACTCAGGCTCATTTTCCATTTTGGTGAGATGCTGCACAGTATCTGAAATCATACAAAAATAAAAATGGTCTAACCTCAAGTCTGAAAACCTGGCCCAACTTGTGACCTGGGAATATATCCATATTGAATTTCTAATCTACAAATAAGAGGAAACTCTCCTTCCCCCCCCCCCCCCTTTCCTTCCCACATTGATGGACTTTTTAGAAAAAAAAATGGCTTCCTGTCTTTTACCAGGTGTGACAATTTGGGTGTTTGTGACAGAGAAGAGACATTGAGGAGATAGATTATGCTCAAAATTTGCATACCTAAAGCGCCTCCAAGTACACCTGTGTGCTGACCAATGGGCGAAACCAGAATGGAGTTGGCAATGACAGCCATCTTCTTTGACTACCAAAATCTGGGTGACATTAGATGGGAGGGGGGCATTTAATTTCAGAACTATACCAAGAGGCTATTCTCCAAGAAGGAAACACAAATTTAAATCCCTTTCATATATAAAAGAAAACAGATGTGATTTTCTTCACAAAAGAGCATTTCATTTAAAAAAAAAAAAAGGAAAGGCAGAGTTAACATAACCATTATTCTCCATCTCAGGGAAAGCAAATCCTATTTGCCTGTCATTACAGAAGGTAGAGAAATCCTTTCATCCAGTCATTAGCTGTAAACATTCCTTCGCCTTCTGGGACCAGGCCTCTGTTTCCCATCCTACACTGAAGCCATTTTCTAATACTAATGTTTTATACACACATCTCAGATACAATGCGAACTCCCCCAACCCCAAAGGCAACGGGGCATTCGTTTATAGTAAATCACAAGTGTCACCCATGGCAACCTGCAGCATTGAAACATTTATTCAGTCTCGAATTCCTGGCACTTAGAATTATTTCTTTCATGCCTGATAGCCAAATTACAATATGGCAGGTTTCCCCGGAGCCATGGGATCATTAGTGCCAGCTCACAACATACTTTCAACTGATATGGCATTTCATGTACAGCTGCCAATCAAAAATGAGAAATGCAAATGAGGATTGGAGCATTGGTGTACAATTACCGTGCAGTGAGCCCCTTACAGATTCACTTAATGACTGGCAGTCATTTCGCTGAGTAGAAGAAGAGAAAAGAACACAGAAAAATTCCCCCAGGAAGCTGGTTGCGAGAGCCAGAAGTTTTTACATTTGATTTCCATATTTATTCTTTTTTTTCTTTTTCTCTGTGTGTTTCTAAACAGTAGGCCTAAAAATATTTAAGCAGGGCTTGTTATACAAATACAGATTCTTGTCAGCAGAGCCAAGCTCCAAGACCATTGCTAAGGAATGGAAGTTCTCTCCAATGGGCCCGTTATCTCACATACACATGGTTCCGTCTCTTGGGCTTAGGAGAAGGAGGCTGTCCTTGGACCTGAGCTCACTTAGTTAGAACATGACCTCAAAAAAAGCAGAGGTTAAGGGGTCTCTCTGCAGTAGCTACCTAAGCTAACCTTTGCTCCATGACTAAATGAACTGGGATTCATTACTCAAGTTTTAGCTCATGATTATTTTTGCAAATAAATGAGATGGTGAAATGTCATAGTGGAAACCTTTCTCCACTGTTGGGGTTGTCAGGAGAAGCTAAAAAAAAAAAAAGGGACCTCTTGTTATTAGTAATAACTTATTGCTAGGCTTTAAAATAAAAAAAAAAATGCTTTCTCCACCATAACCTTGTAAGGTCAATAGAACAAGTATTATAATCCTGACTCAACATGAAATAAGACTACATGTCCTGTCCATGGTCATGGAACTAATGAATGTCAGACACAAATTTAGACTTCCTGATTCCCAGCCTAGGGCTTTTCTCACTGGACCACAGAATTTCTCTAATAGAACCATTTGTGCCAATGGTCTAATTGCATTTATAAAGAGACACAGTATAATAATTGTCTAATCTGTACTAATTATGGAACTTTGTTAGTTAATATTTTTTAAAAAGGTTTAACTTGATCTTCCTTCATCAAGGGAGAACCCTAATAAAGGGATTTCCTAAAAAAGAGATTTCCCTCCTAATGTCATAAACCGGTTTTAGAAAAACACATCTTTAGGTTAAACAGCATTACTTAGGAAGTAATAAGTTCTAACATATATATGTATATTCACACATATGGTGTCTTTTGTTCTCAAAGAGGACCAGGACTTCAAAGAAGGAATGCTGTGATTTGCAGCTGAATTGGATTTAAGTGAGGTCCCCTGCCTCAGATTCCCCTCCTGAGCGGCCTGTGTCCAGTGGCCAGATAGAGAGCAGAATGACTGGAGATGGCCCTGGATGAAATGGGAAACCTTAGGCTTTTTAAGCTAAAGTCTTCAACATATCTCATTTTGTCTGAGATTGTGCCATTTAGTGATTAAGGATAGGTAGCAATTGAGGCAAGAATCTCCTCTTTAGCTTAGTCCAAAAAATCTAAATATATAAATAAGTGAATGAATGAATCTGGGAAGGGAAGACCCTTAGGGTTTCTGGCCAAAGCAGAAATGATTGGCATTTAATTTCAGTATAAGTCAATGAAGACTCAAACACACATATACATATACACATATAATTTATACTTAAATATATTTATAAATATATCAGATAATAAATATAATAATATAAATATATAAAATAAATACACATGCACATATATTTATAAATGAGTCAAGTGACATTGTATTGAGATTTTATTATTTCCCTGGAGAGGGGAATTTGTTATTAATGATTAGTACTGAGAAATTACATTGGTTTAAAGAACCTCATTTAAGTATATCTATAACAAATAGAGATCTATACTAGGAATGAGAAGATCGAGGTCTGAAGCCTGGCCTTACCACTCTCTAGCTAAGTGATTAAGAGGCATTTACCTTTAAGTCTCAATTTCCTTCTTTGTAAATGGAGATAATAGTGCCATAGAACAGGAGAAGGGCAAAAGTTCTCCCTAGTATGCTCATTTTAGACCAGTAAGTTTGACTTAAATTATTGGGAGGAATTTTAAAATGGATTACTAAAGAGATGGTTAGGAGGCAGTGATAAAAAAAGAAGTAGGGGGGCATAACCACAAGTTTGTGCTAGACAAATCTTATTTCCTTTTTTTGACAGGGTTACTAAACTGGTAGATGAAGTAATGCTGTATATAGTATAACTAGATTTTATCAAGACATTTGCTAGAATATCTCATACTATTCTTATAGAAAAGATAGAGATAGGTGAACAAGACAATAAAATGGATTTAGAAATGATTGAATGGTTGAAATCAAAGAGTAGTTGTTAAAGTAGTAGTTCAATGTTAACATGACAGTAGATTTCCCATGTAATGACCTTGAGCTCTGTGTTTTTGACTTGGGTTTTTAAAGATTTTTGTCAAGATATAAATGATATGCTTATCTGATTTACAGATGGTGCAAAGATGGGAGGAATTGCTAGTACACTGGATAACAGGATTCAAAGTGATTTTGATAGGCAAGACTATTGGGTTAAATATAATGAGATGAAATCCATTAGTAAATTCTTATATTTGAGTTAAAAAAAATCAAGTTTATGAGTTTTACTTGGGGGATTTAATGGATTACAAGCTTGGCATGAGCTGTCCCCTCCCTATTACTCAAAACCTAAACCTCAAACCTTACCCAACTGTATGTTGGGTTGCAATAAGAGAGGTGTAGCTTCTGGAAATAAGGAAGTGATGGTCCTTCTGAACTCCGGTCCTGGTCAGACTACATATGATGCCATTCTGGGCAACACAGATTAAGATTATTGAGAGAATGAAGTACATCTAGAGGAGGGTAACTTGAGTGGTAAAGATGCTTGGATCCACATCATAGAAGGATTCATTGAAAGAACTGGAGAGACTTAGCCTGGAGAACAGAAGACTCAGTGGTATCCTTATGGTTGTATTCAAAATCTGAAAAGTTTTCAGGTTAGATTTGTTCCTTTGTTTTATTGTTATTAGGCCATTCAGTCATATCTGATTTCTTGTAATCCCCTGCCCTTTTATCTTCTCTTTCAAAGTCTGTTCAAATTCATATTAATTGTTTTCATGACACTAGCTATCTATCCCATCATCTGCCATCCCCTTCTCCTTTTGCCTTCAATCTTTCCCAGGTCTTTTCCAGTGAGTTCCATCTTCTCATTATGTGACCCAAGGATTTAAGCTTTAGTTTTAGTAATAGAACTTCCAGTGAATAGCCTGAATTAATTTCTTTAAGTATTGAATAATTTGATATTTTTTGCTGTCCAAGGGATTTTTAGAAATATTCACTGGCACCACAATTCAATTCTGAAGAGCTCAACTTTACTTATAGTCCAATGCTCACATTTATACATTGCTACTGGAAAAAACCATAGCTTTGACTATAGGGACCTTTATTGGCAAGGTGATATTCTGCTTGACCCAAAAGAGTAGAACTAGGAGTGATATACAGAAGTTGAAAAGATATAGTTAGTCTTGATGGAATTGGTTGCCATGGGGAGGAATGGACTTCTCTTTCTCTGGAGACCTTTCTGTGAAGGCTGGAGGACCACTTGTCAAGAATGTCACAGAGGAGGCTATCACAAGATGGCTACCACTAGGCTCCTTTCCAGTTCTCGAGTTCTGTCATTCTCTGCACCTGTATATTTGTCTTACACGGCAGTAGTGAGGATCAAGTGAGATAATGGACACGAAAACATTTTTATAAACCATAAAGTATAACACAAAAGAAGGTGATGTTAATGTTATTGTAATTTAAAGCTTTGCTGTAGCAAGTTTCACATGCCATCTGTCTGGAAAGGAGGAGGGGCTATTAAAGAGCTGGTATCTATAATGCTGGGCCCTGACACCTGGACACAAGCTCATTGTCCTTTGATGATACGTGGCAGGTGTCAGTGGTCAAAATGCAGTTGCCACAAAAGTGATAAGACTTCTTTCTGAAATTCAGATAATTTTATCTCCTTTCCATTCTTGCATAGCTTTCCATCTTGCCATAGTCCACATTTGGAATGTTTAACATTGAAATAATTCACATTTATAAAACTAAAGAACTGACAGATAAAGAGGCATGTACAGTGATATCAATAGGACTGGGATCATGGGACATTTCCTTTTGAACCCAGCCTGAGGTTTTTGTCCAATACTCACCTTCACTTTATTTGTTTGAATCTATGCTGAAAGGCTATTTATGTTATCAGACTTTGCTGGACTTTATTAACAACAAAAGCTGAAATAAATGCCTAAATGCTTACGTCTTGACTCACCTCCCTGAAATCTAAGCAAGATATGCTACCTCTGATATGAATGATTCAACACCTTTGTTCTTTTTCTCATCCCTCCTACTGTTTGCATAGAAGCAGGAGGCGATTCATAGTTTGCATCTCTCTGTTTCCTCATCAGTTCCATCCTATTTTCAAGAGGGAATTCCTGATTTTTGCAGCAACTCAGAGAAACTTGATTTATTCACATACTTCCACTTTTCTAAGGTCACTTGTTCTGTCTCCTGGGGCATTCTCAAGGGTAGTGTTCTTACTAATTCCAAATTTGAGTAGAAAAGCAAAATAGACTCTCCAGGTTTAGATTGTACAACTGATTGTTCTGGGAAATATTAGAGGGCCAAAGAGTGATCTGACTTTTCTAGGATGTCCAAACTTCTTGGTTACTTCTGGTAATTATGTTATGGACAAGTGACTATTTGATCAAGCTTTCAAAATCTGAAAGACCAGAATATTGTAATAAACATATATATATATATATGCTAAGTTAGTGATGAGATGCAAAGGGGAGTAAAATATAGACCCTAAAGGTAGCTACGTGATACAGTGGATAGAATGGTGGGTCTAGAATCAGGAAGATTCAAATACAGTTTCAGACACTTCCTAGCAATATGTGTGACTGTGGGCAAATCATTTAATCCTGTTTGCCTCAGTTTCTTCAACTATCAAATGAGGTGCAGAAGGAAAAGGCAAATGATTTCAATATCTCTGCCCAGAAAATCCCAAATGTCATCACAAAGAATAGGACAACAAAAGATAAAGTCCTTGCCCTCAAAGAGCTTAAGATATTTTCTTTGGAAGGCCAGAGCTAACAGACATGAAACAAAGAATGATTTTACTAGATTATGACATTACAGAATTGTGGGAAAAAGAGAGTTCAGAGAGATTAGATCAGAGGAAGTCTTCTGTAAGACAGGGAATTTAAGTTAGACCTAGGATTATTGATAGGATTTGGATACTAGGAGAAGATAAGCATGGGGTAGGAAAACAACATAAGCAAAGACTTCAAGGAATGAGCATTGTATGTGCAGGTAACAGTGAGGAGATTAATTTAAGTCTGAATAGCAATTTTAAGATCTTTTAAGATGGAGAAGAAATTTTCAAATTTTTTTGTGTTTTCCCTCCCGTACATTGTGGATCATCTATCTTTTATCGACTGACTCATAAAGCCAGATCTGAAACAATTCTAGGATCACAGCTATTTGAGCATTCTCTGGGAAAGTATAAACCCTCAAATTAAACTCTCCTGAATGACTTTTGTGATTTAAAAAGAAAACAGAACAAAATTTTTTTAATACAGGCTATATATGGCTGCAACTCACTTGACAATCTATTATATTAGATTGTCAATATTCAAGTTTTAGTTGGTAAAAGCAATTGTTTGTCAATAATTTAATATAGTCTGAGTCAACATAAAACACATAGTATGTGAGGATTTACTAAGCATTTTTACAAATATATTTTATTTATCCTCACAATAACTTTGAGTAGCAAGTGATAATATTATACTCATTTTACATATGAAGAAACTGAAGTGGACAAAGATTAAGTGACTGATCCTGGGTCACATAGTCAATAAGTGTCTGAGGCTCTATTTGAATTTTATTATGAAGATAAGTCTTCCTGACTCCAGGCACAGTGCTCTATCCACTTCACCATGTAGCTGCCCTCATGACACAAGCCAAACCATAAAAAGCTTACTTCTATTCTTTAAAAAATCTTATAAGAAATTCATTGCAATTGACTCTAACAAAGATATTAAGCATTTATGTAAAGGCAGGAGGACTTGTAGTTAGGCATGGAAGGACAAAAGTGAAATTGTCCTGTATTCTCCAATTATACAGCTAATTTGAAAACAAGTTCCCCACCTGTAGCCCCCACCCAAATTCTTCTGTGTTATCTACATACAGTTTCTACACTAATACACATTAAAGAACCATTTGAAATACAATTCACTTTAAATGATTTAGCCAGGAAATAGGGAAGCATAGGTGAAATCACGCCATCAAATAACTTAAGTTGGAGTAGGATTCTGCCATTTATGAGATACGTGCCTTGGTACTTCATTTGTAAACATTTTGCATATATGTTATATATATATATGTTGTCTTCTATATAGAATGTACGCTACTAGAAGGCAGGGACTCTCATTTTTTCTTCTTTTTTTTTTTCTCATAGAAACCCGGCAAATAATAAACATTTAATCAATGCTTGTTGATTGATTTTCCTCTTTCAGTCTCAGTTTCTTCATTTGTAAAAACAAGTAAGAGTTTCTTTCTTGAATACTTCTTAATGGAGTGTAGTAGTATAGTCCCACCAATATTCCACACTGAAAACGGCAAGGAATCACTTGAAGCCTGGAGATAGGTATATCATCATCGCTTCCCTATCTATTCAGTTTTATATTTGTGGGGGGAGAAAACTGTGAGAAATAAGATACATCCCTTAAGATTACTTTCTATACTCCCAGCTATCAGAGTTTTTGGCCTCCTTGGCTAAAATTACCCATGACTATTTTGGCATTGTGAAAGGACTCATAGCCACAGTTCATGCCATTATTACTAGAGAGAAAATAGTAGATGGCTCTTATGGCACATTGTGGTATAGAAGATGTGTTATTGCCCCATACTCATCTCTGTTTTCACTGGTCAAGCTAAAATCATGGGCAAGATTATTCCTGATCTTGAGATCAGAAATGAGAATGAGAAACTTACAGGCATGGTTTTTCATGTTTCTATTCCTAGTATATCTGTTATGGAACTACCCTGCTTCCTGGGAAAACCTTCCAAATAGAATGATGTCAAGAAAATAGGGAAGTAAGCATCAAAAAGACCCTGAAATGACCTGGGGCTACACAGAGGACCAGGTTGTATTGTGTGACCTCAAAAATAACTTATTTTACTTTTGATTCTGGCACAGAGATTGCTCTTAACAATTGTTTAAGTTCATCTTTTCTGGTATAACAATGAGTAAGGTTATAACAGCCATATAATAGACCTCATGGTAGACATAAAACAGCAAGCTATAGATCTTTGTGGCTGAATTGTTTTTCAGGCTGACTTTTCATGACTCCATTTGAAGTTTTCTTGGTTAAAGATACTGGAATGGTTTGCCATTTTCATCTCCAACTCATTTTACTGATGAGGAAACTGAGACACACAGAGTTAAGTGATTTGCTCAGGATCACAAGTTAGTAACTGAAGAGGCTCACCATGGGAAACCTACATCCCAAAGCACTTCCCTTTTGGGGATCTCATATCTCCTATACAGTCCTTGCCCCAAGATATACTGTAGTGGAGGAAGAAGTATAGATCCCTAGGTTCATTCTATTAATGAATTGTATTCAATACAAAAAAAGAGTACAAATGCTATTCAAATATACATGTACTACATTTAAGAACTGTACAATCTTTAAAAATTATTTTTTTGTTTTTTGAATCTATCTAATCATTCATTCATATTTATTCATTTAACTCTAAATTTTATTTCCCTTTATATTCAATTATACCCACCTCAGTTACACATCTGACAGCAACTCATGAAACATGGGGAAACATTGTGCTTTCTGCCATTTAAAAGAGTATCTACAACTGATGAAATCACATGTAAAAATTATTGCAATGTCAGAGTAAAGCAATCATAGTCATATGCTAGAATAAGTCTTTACATTGTTGGGTCAAGCTGGGAAATAAGCCCCATTTTCTCTCCACCCCTCAAATTACCCAGATCAGACATAGTTTTCAGCTGCTACACTTTTTTAATAGGGTGACTCTGGTTGCAAAATAAACAGAATCAGCATGTTCTTAAGCAAATGATCTTTTCCCCTGAGTGAATAGACAGAGGTTATTTCAAGGCTATGTTTTATGTCTTGGTAACACCTTTTTTCAAAACAAGTTTATTGCAGACTAAAGCTTTCTGCAGAGAAGTCTCTTTTGTTCTCCTCCTCTATAGATTTGTGGCACTTCAGCAGTTTTTTCTGCTTTGGCTCAGGATATTATTCACATGGGAATGATTATATAATAGTGAGGCCACATCATATGGACTGTCCACCTCTGTAACCAGTGAACCCAGTGGTAATGATATTGAAGGAAATGAAATCATGAAGAATAGTTGGATGTGACTAAATTCTCCTGGACTTTTATGCTGAACACAATATGATTTTAAAGCTACTCAGAGGTATATTTTCAAGATATTTCAAAGAGGGAAAGGTTTATATAAATATAGAGTATTATCTTTAAGTAAACATAGAGTTCCTCACTAAAAACATCTTCTTATCCCTCAAATCCAAAGAAAGAGAAGGTCATGGACAGTAGTTGTTATTAGTTTTTTTAAAGAGATAACTAAAAAGACATCATCAGAAATGGTCAGTTTTAGAAAATCTTTATGTAAATGATCTATGAGTGTACTACAGGACTCCTTGATGAAAATAAGAGAAGGGAACAGATTTTCATAGGCAATTTTCAAGATCACACAATTAATTGAAATACTTTTCAGTTTCTGTTGAGCTTATTGATAAACATATTTGTCTAATGATACAATTTTGAAAGCAGATCTGTCATGAATATATCAAAATCATTCAAAATTCCATGACAGATGACACTACAGAGATAACTTTCTTTAGTGATCAGCTGAGAATACAGAATAAAGTGAAATGTTAAATATATATGTATATATGTATTCATCAGAGATGTTTATAAATATTATAGCAAATGTCCTGCGTAAGATCCAAATAAAGAGATTTTCTTTTGAGGGTCATGTTTTTGAAATATTCATTTCCAGATCATATTGTACTAGTTGAATTATGCCCCAGAATACTTATAAAATCATCACAGAGAAATCAATAGCAAAATGAAAAGTGTTTAACCATCCATACAAGACAAAAATGGGTAAAAAAAAAAAAAAACACTTATTTCTCAAAATATGGCACAGAGAAGCATGAAAAACTCAGTAAACCAACAAGCATATACTAAACAACTATAGATGGGGATATTGAAAGATATCACCCACACTGGGGAAATGCCATGCTAGGTACTTGATTAAATTATAAAGTGAGATGGTTAAAGAGTTTATATTTTAAGAGAGGAGAAGGACATATACAGACAGTGTTGTCCAAGAAAGATAATTTTGGTCGAGACAGACATTCTCCAGGGGTGAGGATATAAATGTAGGGGAATAGTGTATAAATTTTGGAGATCTGAAGGATTGCTGTTCTGATTGGAAAAAGGGGGGTATTGTCAAGGTAGAAACCAAGGTGTTCACAAGGTTCTGTTCCTCTCATGGATGGTTAGATGGAATGTGATTACTCTATCAAGATGTGAATATTGGGTAGGCAATGCAGATAGATAATGAACTGGGTCTGATCACGAATAATAGGAAATAGGGGTTATGTCCTATTTGGCTAATAGTCCAATCATCCCAAGAAGGAAGCAAGGTATAATAGAAAGACTCATTTTGGAAACTGAGGACTGAAATTCAAATCTTGACACTACTACTTACTACTTGTGACACCTTATGAAATTCATTTAATTTATCTGGACTTGAACTTCCTTTTTTGTAGGTTATTGGAGTAGATGACTTCTACAATTATTTCTAGCTCCATATTGAAAGAAAAGAAAAATATGAAATTAACCTCTATTACATTTGACCTTTTTAAAAGTATAGATTAAATTTAAAATGGTAGTATCAATTTTGTCCTTCTTGTCTTTGTTCTTTTCTAAACTTTCTTTTATTCTTATCTGTGCTTTTAAAATAATTCATTGATATTCTTTTTTCTTCTCTTTTTTAGCATTACCATCACTCTCTCTCATTCCTTCCTTCATCCCCCTTCTCCATACTCTCTTATTTGTAAAAAGAAGATATACTCCATCAAAACTAATCCACACATTGATTATATTGATAATATATCTCACCCTGCAATTTTAGGTGGATTTTAACCTACTCTTTGACAACAAATAGAAAGCACAATGAATTATTAATATTTTGGAGCCTTAGTCATTGAATTAATCATTAATGTTTTAATTGTAATGTTTGTCAACAGTGTTTTTCTTTACAGTACTATAGTCAGTATATAAAGTGTTCTTTTGATTCTTCTCATTTACTGTGTATCAGTTTATAAAATCTCAGGTTTCTCTGAAACCATCCTTTTCATCATTTCTTACTGGCAATAAAAATTATTTTAAATCATATGCCATTATTTGTTCAGTCATCCCTCCAACTGATGGATAATCTTAGTTTCTAGTTCTTTGCTACAATGAAAAGGGATACTATAAATATTTTTGCAAATAAACATTCTGTCACACTGTCTAGTTTAACACCAATATTTTCTTGGTGATGCTAAATTTCTATGAATCATGAAACACCATAATCACATAAGAATAAAAATTATCAATAACCCAAAGAGCAATGAGAGGATATATGGTGAGCTTGATCAGACTGTAGAATGTTACTAATGATAACTTGCATTAAAAAAGTAATATAAAAGCCATTATTAAAGATATGTATGACTGGAAATGGAGATTGGCCAGTCATGTAGGGATAATGAGAGATATCGGGTAGACAACCTAAATGGTATGTTGATACCCCTTAGTAAGTAAAAGAACCAGAAAAGGAGAATCACAAAAGGAAAAAGGCTTTTAAATGGATGATACATGGGAAAACATGGACAATAATTCATATTTATGAAATGAATGAATTGTGGAATCAGATTTGAAAAAGCTCTCAGAGATCATTTAACCCAACTCCTATTTAAATTATGACTCCTATTTGCAAAATCCCCAAGAAATGGTAAACCAGACTTTTCTTGAACATCTCTTATTATAGTGATACCCTATCTGTAGAGGCAGTTTGTTACATTTTGGAGAAGCCTGTCTTTTTTAGGATGCTTTCTTGAATTTGGACTAAAATTTGCTTTCCTATAACTTCTGCTCATTGGTAATAGTTCTGAGTTGCAGGGTTGAGCAAAGCAAGTCTAACCCCTTTGTATATGATACCCCTTCAAATGCTCAAAGCCTGCTGTAATTTCCTAAATTTTCTCGTCTTCAGGTTAACAAAAACATAGAGATGTTGTAATTTACATTGGTAGAAAATAAAGTATGCACATTGTTGAAATCATAGATATATTAAGTGGGGGGTGGGGGGAAGGAGGAACCAAAAGAAAACTTTACAGAAATCACAAAGACTTTGAAGGAAGAGAGTTTTAGTTACAGAGACCTTTTATACTGATCAGTCATCAAGTATTTAGGAAAAAAGTTATTTTTGCTACAGAACATTTCTGTTTTCTCATAGTGCCTCATAGTGTCAAAGGCATTTCTTGGAAAAATTAGCATTTGATTTACTTACTATTTAATTCCTAACATTTATTTTAATTAAACATCCTGATTTACAACAGAGTTAGGGTTATTTTAGCAACATCATCCCAAGGGTTTGTCCTCTTCTTATTGACATATTTTACACAAAATATTGTTTTGGGAGCTCAAAGAGGATGTTCCATAAAAAGGTACTATTGTACTATTTCTGAGTTTATGTCAGAAGTTGTTACCTCATATTCAATTGAATAATTTGATTGTCAAATTGGTTGTGCACCTAAGGTCAGAAAGGAGAAGTATGTTGTAAAATTATATTTGTGAATTGGGGAGTAAACATCTAACAGTATAATTGGAGATTAAAATATATGTATGATAGAGATTAATAAAAATGCCAGTAACTAGTTTTGGAGTCATAATCCCTGGATTGGGATCTGAACTCTGGTATTGACTCATTGTGTATTGCTGGGAATATGAGGAAGGGTTGACATTTCAAGGGACAGAGGCACAATCACATGTATCATAAGATAATTATAAAGCTTATTGAATAATATAAATCTATAAGGAGATACTCATGAATAATTATGATGGTTAGCATTTATATAGTGCTTTAAAAATCTTCCCTCATGTGATCCTCCCAAATCCTGGGAAATAGATGCTATTAATATCCTAATTTCATAGATAAGGAAAAAAGGCAAACAAATAGAGGTTGCATAATTAGTATATATCTAAGACTCAATTTGAATTCAGGTATTCCGGACTCCAGGTATAGAGTTTCATCAACTAAACCACCTACCTGCCTACAGAAGGGAATAAATGAAACTTAAGTGATAGAAGGAATTTTGTGAATTCTTTGGTCCATTTTCTTGGTCCACCTTTTGTTCCTAGCCTTTTTTTGTTTGTTTGTTTTTGAGCAATTAGGGTGCATACATGAATATTCCTGGAAGATCAGCCCTATCCAAAAAAAATTCATTTCAACTACTAGATAGCCCACTGAGTTTAGAGACCACTGTGGTTTTGATCTGAAGTAGACAAAAGGAGCCTTTTACAAATGTACCAGGCTAGGACAATCAAATAAAACTAAACACAGAATTGATAAAATTGCTTTGGTGTCTAAAGTTGCTCTCAATGTGTTCCTTTAGCTATTTAGTTGAACTGGGTCTGCATCACAGGACAAGTTATTTTGATCAGGTAATCAACTGAAAAAAAACAAAAAACAAATGTTGAGCACCTATCTGCCAGGCATTGTGCTAACCATTGGGGATACAAAAGGAGTCAAAAGGCAGTCTCTGACCTCCAGGAGTTTACAGTCTAATGGGGGAAATAGCATAACAACAAATACCAAACAAGAAATATACAGGAAAACAGGAAATAATTAACAGAGGGAAAATAGTAGAACTAAGATAAATTAGGAAAGGGTTTTTGTGAAAGATGAGATTTTTATTTGGAATTTAAAGGTCCAAATTTAGCCTCTTTGGATCTCAATATCTTAATCTATAAAGGAAGTATAATAATAAACACTTGCTTTAATTCACAAGACTATTGAGCTATATTCTATGATACTTTGTCATATTGCTGACTTTTAATGTGGGTGTTCCCTTTTTAAGAATATAAAACTTGCTAATTTAGATGTTTTTATTCTGGCAATTGTCCATGACCTCCTGTAAATCCTTCATAAGTACACTGTTCAATGTGCTGGACACCTTTCTCTAGCTGACATGAATGTGTGTGGATACCACTGAGGCATATGGATTGTCTATTAGCTATCTCTCATTCTCACCAGTCATCTACCATCACCAGAATGTTATTTTTAAAGATAAGAGCTTTTGTTATGAGGAGAAACATGGGATTATTAAAAGTACTGTGTAATTTTACAGAGGCAATTGGACTCATATTCCTCCTTTTCCTGTTCAATGATGGACTCAGTTCATTATCCATGAAAAGCATTTTTTCCAAGATATTTAAATGGATAAATCAACCCCATGGATTGGTGAGGAAATAGATGAACAATAAACATTTTTTGTCTTTTTGCTTTTTTCTCTGGTTGAATTTTTGAAAGATCTTAGGTCTTATTTAGAGAACATTGCATTATTCTGAGGTTTCATGCACTAAACACATCTGAAGTACCTAATCATCTAGAGATAATCCCTTTTCCATTTGGGTTCTACAGCAGAGATTCTGTGTCAGAGTAATAAGAATCTCTGGTGAATCTATATCTCCTTGCTGTGTACCTACCTTGATGTTTATAATCTGAGAGGTATGACTATTGCTCCATTTTTTGGATGAATCTTGTATACTTTTGACCTTTCAAATGAAACATTTTTTTTGGAAAAAAGCCTTTAAGGTAATGTTTCAATCTGCTGAGCTAAGTGCTTTTGTGTAGTTAAGAAATAAGCACAGTTAGATATTATATTTTCTGTTCTTTTCAGTCAATTGTATGGCTTTAAAGATGTGAGTCAGCTTAAAAATATTGTTTGCAAAAGTCTGCTTATTTCTAATCATATTTTTAAGGAGACCTTTATGTATATGAAGATTATTTTCATAAAATTCTTATAGAAATGGGAACATAATCATATGGGTCAATAGTTATTAATATTTTCCTAATCACCTTTTTTTATTAAAAAAAAGGTCTGTGATGTCTTTTCAGTCCTCTGGTGTCTTCCCCTTGAGAAACGAATGCTTGATGGCTTCAGAATTGTGTTAGCTACAGCCCAGAAATTCTTTGTTTTGACTTGGTGCAATTATTCTTCTGTATTTTATCTTAGGATCTTAGTGGTTGTGATACTAGAATCTAAGAAAATTTATTCCATTGTATTGAGACTAAAAATTTGTTATACAAATTTTTACAGATCTTTTCTATTTTTTGTTTGTTGGTTGTTCTCTTTCTGTTTTTATTCCTAAATGTCTCCAGCATAACTTTGCTCAGTCAAATCTCTAGAGCTGCTATTATTTTTCCAAATTAAATTTTATTCAAGAAATGACTGGGTATAAAAGTTATGCAATTCCTCATAGTCATTTTGAAACATGGAGGTCTTCGGAAGGACCTTAAACCTGTCTATATTATAATAATAGTCAGCATTTATATACTTTTCACATATATTATCTCATTTAGTTCTTATAATAATCTTGTGAAATAGGAAAATCATAGACTCTCAGAATTGGAAGGGACCTATGAGGCCATCTAATCCAACCCTCTGCTCAATACATGACTATCCTCTCTAACATTTCTGACAAGTAGTTGTTCACTTGTCTAATAATATGTGTAAAGCTCTTTATAACTGCGAAGGTCTACATTTATAATGTACAGGATCATTAAACCATTATTATTATTATTATACAGCTTTCACCAAGTTACTTGTCTTCACTCTGTATCATATTCTTTGCCTTTAAACAGGGAGACAGAGATGTTATGATTATCAAATATTTCTGAGGTAGTTTTCAGGGTATTCCCTCCCTTTATCTTGAATAGAACATTCATTTGCTCAATGGGGTTATTTTAGACACTATGCAGATTATTCCTTGAATTCTGGAACTTTTTCTCTTCTATCCCAGCAATTTTATCTTTGTGCTTTGTTTTGCATATGTGAATTGAGGATCAAGGCAATTTTTCCTTCCATGCTTAGATTTTATCAAACAATTAACTGAGAAGCATTTATGAAGCCATGACTACCAGTCAGTTACTGTGTTAAGTGCTGGGGATAAAAAAAAATCCCTACAAGTCCCTTCCCTCAAGGAACTCACATTCTAATGGGAAAAATAAAATGTGAATAATGAGGTATATACACAATAGATATAGATGAGATGGAAGGTCATCTCAGAGGGGAAGGCACTAACCATTCAGGTGACTAGGTAAGTTCTATAGAGGGTAAGATTTTAACTGTGTCTCTAAGGACACTGAGGGAGCTAAGAGGTCAAAAGAGCATTCCATGTATGGGGAAATAAACAGCACAAAGTCATGGAGATGGTAGGTAGGGCTTCACGTATGAAAATCAGCATGTAGTCCAGTGGAGCTAGACCAGAGGCAGGGAAGGAATAAAGCACAAAACCTCCAGAAAATTGGTACATATTATTCACCTTTCAGACAGTCAAATTTTAGGAGGAGTCAGTGAGATTTTAATAAACAAGATGTCAATTTTTCTGGACTTGTAACTATCCTATCAGATCATTGTTGGAACCTTGTGCTTTTGACCCAATTCTATAAGATCATTGTTGGAACTTTGCGCTTTTGACCCATAGCTCACATCTTACCAAGTAGTTTCCTTTCTCTTAGCAGTGGATGGATAAATGCATGGTGAGCAATGGGTCAGGGAGCAAAAGAACCAGGGGAAGAATTTGATATTCAGAGACTATTAAGGCAGAATTTTAATCCACTATGTGTAAGTAAATGGCTGCTATTGAAGTTACTAAGAAAGAAAGACTGAAGGGAGAACCTGATATAATGGACCCAATGCTGAATTTGGAGTCAAGAAGACCCGACTTCACAGTCCATTTCAGACATTTACTAGTTGTGCGACTCTGAGCAAGTTACTGTTTCCCTCAGTTTCCTCATTTGTGAAGTGGAAAACAGTATTTGTAGTGGCTGCTTCTCAGTTGTAACAAGTTCAAATGAAATGCTACATGTAAAAAACCACTTCATAAAGCTTAAAATTCTCCATAAACATTAGCTATTAATAATAACTATTATTATGATTATAATAAAAAATATAATCAACTGATATCTATATTTTAAAGTGCTTTACAAAAAATATGACACACAAGTGTTAACTATTATTGTTATTATTTTTGTTATCATTATTACTATCAAAGACATAGCAGGTAAGCTTCATGAGAATAAGGATTGTGTCTCATCTAATTCTTATATCTTGAGTTCCTAGAATAGTGTCTTACCACAGAGTAGACACTTAAGTTTTTGTAGGCTACAAACAAGCAAAGTAATTCTACTTTTTCTATTTTAATTCCTAAGGAAAAAACAAAGATAATTGGATTTCACATCAAAATACAAATCCCCTTTTAAAAATTGCCCAGTATGCTTTTTTTTTTCATAATGTATAAAAAGAGTACATGGGGACAATGGTATTGAAGAAGAAACACTTGTGTCAGGATAATAGGGGTCAGGAACTATGGATACTAATTCCCACTAGTTACTATCTAGAAGTATGGTTCTGGGCATTCTGCCCCATATCATTGCATCCTACTTATCCTGGATGGACCTCAGTTCTCTCAGTTGCATATCAGAACATTTGGTCTCGATGATCTTTAAGGTATCCTTCAGCTATAAAATTCCACAACTCCATGTGGCCTAAAATACTTTTTTTTAAATGTATTTTATTATAGCTTTTTATTTATAAAACATATGCATGGGTAATTTTTCAACATTAACCCTTGCAAAACTTTCTGATCATTTATTATAGAACAATAATATTCCATAACGTTCATATACTACAATTTACTCAACCATTCTCCAATTGATGGGCATCCATTCATTTTCCAGCTTCTAGCCACTACAGACAGGGCTGCCACAAACATTTTTGCACATGTGGGTCCCTTTCCCTCCTTTAAGATCTCTTTGGGATATAAGCCCAGTAGTAACACTGCTGGATCAAAGGGTATGCACAGTTTGATAACTTTTTGAGCATAGTTCCAAATTGCTTTCCAGAATGGCTGGATCCATTCGCAATTCCACCAACAATGCATCAGTATTCCAGTCTTCCCACATCCCCTCCAACATTCATCATTATCTTTTCCTTTCATCTTAGCCAATCTGAGAGGTGTGTAGTGGTATTTCAGAGTTGTCTTAATTTGCATTTCTCTGATCAATAGTGATTTGGAGAACCTTTTCATGAGGCTACAAATAATTTTAATTTCTTCATCTGAAAATTGTCTCTTCATATCCTTTGAACATTTATCAATTGGAGAATGCCTTGATTTCTTATAAATTTCAGTCATTTTCTCTATATATTTTAGAAATGATGGCTTAAAATTCTTATGAACATTTCCTGTATGGAGAGGACAGTACTATGACTATAAGTGCCTGATTCCTTTCCTTTACTATCACATTTCTAAGAACGGACTCATCTTTTGTCATTTTCTCTTCTCATTAATTTTTATTTCCTTAAAAAGAACAAAATATCCCAAACTTTAACATTCACCAGGTTATGTCCTAAAAGACTATAAATAGGCCAATTAGAAATGACACATAAAAGAGAATGATAAAAGAATAACTTAGATTTGGCCAACAAAAGGATGGAGTATTTCCTCAATTTTGGAAGGGATGGGGGTGGTACAAAGATGAAAACTTTGTTTACATTTCTTTCCCACAGACCCCACATAAAAGTCTACTTAGCCATCTTTTCAGAGACAGTCATTAGACTTTCACCATGGAAGAAGGAAGGGGATAGCAAGTACAAGAATTAATCAGAGAAGATAATGTTCTTATTTTGGACTTAAGTTTTTTATCCATCAAATTTTTTCACCTGGAATTGGTCTTTCAAAGGGTGTGGGTGTTTTGAAACTGATTCTGAGTCTTGAAGAAGGCAGCTATGTAGGAATACCACAAGAATGAATGTGCCTCTAAATTCATTAGTAGTTCTGAGAGAAAGATGAAGAATTTAAACACAGAATTAACTCTCCTATATTTCCTTCTTAACCACACAACTACCCTAAACTACTCAATATAATCTCATCATTTTGTGATTATGATTCTGCACCTAGCACCTAGACAGAGTAGATACTCCATATTGAAGATCTCATAAAAATCTTAAGATTTTAGAACTGCAAGGGACCTTAACCTATAAAACATAAATTGTAGAGCCAGAAGGGATTATAGAACAAAGAGCATAAAATATCAGAGTTGGGAAGGACCTTAGAACAAACAGTATCAGAACTGGTAAAGAACTTAAAATATTGAATGTCAGATATAGAAAACTATTTGAAATTAACTTTTCCAACTTTCTCATTTTATAGATAAAGAAAATGAGATCCAGTCTAAAGTCACAGAATCATAAAATCAGAAAAAGTAAGAGAGTTGGAAGGAATAATAAAGGCTATCCATTCTAATCTATACCTATAGGCCACAGAGCTAGTTAGTGGTAGAACCAGATACAGGATGATACAGTGAAAAGAGTTTTTTATTTGAAGTTTGAAAATATGGGTTCAATTCCTTGGCAATATCACTTACAACTTGTGAGGTGGTTAGCTAGAATGGTATATAAAATGCTAGACCTGTATTCAGAAAAACCTGAGTTCAAACCTGCCTCAGAAACTTTGGGAAAGATAGTTTATCTACCTGTACCAGTTTCCTCAAATATAAAATGGGAATAATAATAATAGCACCTATATTAAACTCTTTCCTCCTTTGAGGATCAAATGAGATAATATTTGTTAGGGATTTAGTATAGTATCTGGCATATAATAGTCATTCTCTAAATGCTTGTTATTATTATTAGTGTCATCTCAGGCAAGTCACTTAATTTTTCTAATTGTAAAGTATGGAGACAAGACTTCAAGCTAAGATTCCTTCCAGTTTTAAATATATGATTCTTTGAGCATATATAATCTCCAGATTCCTATTCTTCTCACTATATCATATTGTTTTCCATTAGAAAACATTTTAGAAATTTGAGTTTCTTTTGATATTCACAATTCGATTGATTAGTTGTTTCAGCTGGACACATATAGTGTAGGGATTATAGAATATTTGATTGTTCCAGAAAAGAAAAGTTCATCAATAGAAATAAACTATTTTAGATGACCTTCTATAAACTGTAATGATGACACTATCTTATATCTGGAAGAAAACAATTTGTATAAACTAGAACACGTCACATACACAAAATTGCACAGAAATGACTTTATTGCATCAAAATTTTATGGCTTTTTCATTATCTGAAATTCATAAAATTGTTATTGTTATTACTAGAGATCCAGAGAAACAATAAAAATAATTAGATTTGTCCTTGGTTTTCATCACTAGTCAAAAGCTTGTTATGGAAACTAATCTATAACTCTCACCCTCTCCTAGATATAGGTGGTTCAGAGGATACAGAATGGGACTTAGAATCAGGAATACTTATCTTCCTGAATTCAAATCTGGTGTCAGTGTGTGTGACCTTGGGCAAGTCACTTAATTGTCATTTGCCTCAGTTTCTTTATCTGTAAAATAAACTGGAGAAGGAATGGCAAACATTACAATATCTTTGCCAAGATACTGGCATTACAAAGAGTTGGACACAACTAAAAAAGCACCACTGCAACAGCCCTAGAAAGAGAGTGAACTATAGAAAGATAGTATATTTTAGATATAGATAGAGGGCTGACTTAAGGGTCAGGAAGACTGAGGTTCAAGCCTTTCTTCTGACACATATACAAATGATCCTGGGCAAATTACTTAAACTCTCACTACTCTAGGGAACTCTCCAAAGCCATAAAGTGGGGCAAAGGTTTAAAACTGCCTTGGGAAAGGGAGCTTTCCTGTGTGGGAAATCCCTATATCTATGGAATTATAGATTTTTATCCCTATCCCTATTGTAGAACTGGTCTCTTCTAATCCCAGAGCTGCCAATTAAGGGGAAAAAGGTAATAGAATGTGTCTTTTTGGGGAGAATGGAAAAGAAAACTGGTCTGAATTTTTGAAAAGTCTGAATTACAGGATATTTGAAAAGAAATGTGAGGCTATTATTCTCAGGGTTCAAATAGTAGCACAAACTAATAACTAACAAAAGGTAGCCAAGTAAAGAAGCAGCCAGTACAGTGATACTGTAATGACTAGCTAGGAATCATTTTTGCAATTGGCAATTCTTTTCATGAAAATAGATGTTGTGAGATTTGAAAGGGCTTGAAATCAGCTTGTTTTGTTAAACAAAACTACCATTACTCCCACAACTTTCTTTATATTGTTAATTTTCTTAGTAAACTTTCCCTCCATACTCCTTGTGACCATAAACTTTAGTTCAAAGTAAAATGATCATAAATTTGCAATTGCAGTCTGAATCAAAGTACTCATTATATTGAAGAAAAGAGAGAATGGTTTATACTGTCAGATTGACTAGGAGTAAAGAAGGGCAGGAAAAAAGAATAAGAAGAAAGGAAAGAATGCTAAGAAGAAGGAAAGGAAGGAAGAAAGGGAAGTAAAGGAGGAAGGCAAAAAGGAAGGCAAGATTATTGATGTTGTTTGTCCTTCCTTCTCAAAGAGACCCATGACAGCAGGAAGCTGATGCCATGGCATGCAAGTAAATTAGATTTAAGTGAGGGAGTGCTTGTGCAAGTGAACCTGTCTTACTTGCCCCTCCTGAGCCATCTGGGTGCAGGAGTAACATATAGATCAGGATAACTGGTGATGGCACTGGATGCAATGGGAGACCTTGGGGTTTGGAAGCTAAGATCTTCAATGGGTCTCAGTCTGACTGAGGTCAGTGATTAAGGATAGGAAAGAAATGAGGCAGAGAATGGCCCCCTTTACTAAGTCCAAACAACAAAATCCATCTGACAGGGGAAGACCCTCAGGATTTCTGGTCCAAACAGAAACATTTTGTATTTACATTCACTCTGAGCCAATCAAGACCAAAATGATAATTTGACTTGGGACATATTGTTGCTCAGTTAAAGAGGACCAGAATGATTTGGGTTTAAGGTATGGTCTTTATGGAAAAACAGAAAGAAAGTTAGCTCATAAATTCCAACATATCTTGCGAGGTTTCAGTGATTAAAATTTAAATTCCTTTGGACAGAGCACCTGCAAGCAAAGCTATGATAACCTATGTGAACTGAGAGAAGAGAAAGGAAAGAAGAAAAAAAATAAATGAAAGGGAAATAAAGAAGGAAGGGTAAAAAGGAAGGAAAGAGGGATAAGAAGAAAGGAAAAGAAGGAAGTAAGGAAATATGGGAAGGAGAGTGGGAGGAAGGAAAGAGCATTTATTAAACATCTATGTTCTATTTAATGTGCTAAGTGCTTTACAAGTAATATATCTTATGATACTCCTCTTAATCTTGGGAGGTAGGTACTATTATTATCTTCATTTTACAGTTGAGGAAACTGAGACAAACTCCCTAGAGTAACACAGCTAGTAAGTATCTGAGTCTCTGGATTTGAACTCATCTCTTCCCACTGCCAGGTCCTGTACTTTATCTATTTTGTCCACTAGCTGAATAGATGAAAGTTAGACATTAGACTTTTTTCAGTCTTGCCCTGTTCTATATTATCATGGTCTACTTTTCTTTGAAAAATTAGTCAAAGATTTTTATTGCCTTATGACTTCAAATAATCGTCTTCTCCTATTAGCAGGCCATAGAATGAAGGTGGTAGGGCATAAGGGAATATAAGGAAACACAGGTTTAGAGATCGGCAGACCTGGCTTCTGCTTCTAATTCTGTTGTCAAACAGCTCTTTGTGCCTGGACAATTTACTTCTCTCTGAGTCTCTCAGTTCATTCTTCTATAAAATGGCAGAGGACAGGGTTAACCTAGGATGGAGGTTCTGAGTTTGAAGTCAAAAGATCTCCCAAATAGTCCATGGGAAGATTTTAGAGAGGCTATTAACTTGGAAGGATGGGGAAAAAATACACTTTTATTTCAATATAATTGATTTCCTTTGTAGACCTATATATTTTATTTTATGCATTGAAAAACATTATCAGATAAATGTCACCAGACTGCCCAAAGAGACCTACAGTGCAAAAAATGCTAAGAACCCCTTTACTATTATATTATTCGTAAAGCTGCTTCCAGCTCTAGTTCGGCATCTCTGTGAATAATCATTCCCTTTCAAAAAACTGTCAGTGGTTTGCTGCATTTTCTGAATCTTGACCAGTATCTGATAATAGTTTTTAGTTTTAGTTTTAGTTTTAAAATTAGTTTCATGAGTCAGCTTGGTCAAAGAATTCATCACCTGATGGCCAACTTTTGGTGAGAAAGCCACTCATCAAAAGGTTAAAGTATTACTACCCTTGTTGTTTAGTTGTTTCAGTCATATAGATTCTTTATGGTTTCATCTAGACTTCAGTTTTCTTGGCAAAAACTGTGAGGGAAAACAGGATTAAGTGACTTGTTCAGGATCACACAGCTAAGTATCTGAAGCTGCATTTGAATTCCAGAATCCAGGCCAGATACTACATCTACTGTTCTACTCCGCTGCCCAAAGTATAATTTACCAACAAATCTAACTTGAACAACTATTTTTATTGTTAAGCCTGTTAACCTTATCCTTGTGTGAACTGAATGATATTTCTCTCCTTCATCTAGCAATGTGACCTACAAATATAAAACAAAAGTTTCTGAAAAATAAAGTCAATTATCACTTTTATGTGGCAGTACTTCTAAATCTGCTTAAGCACTTAATGGCTGAGTCTTAAACATGGCAGAAGAAAACGTGATCAGAGATCACAATGGAGTCCCAGCATATTGCTCATTTTGTTTTTGAAGAAGAGGCCTGTTATTTATCACCAGGAAAACAATCTCCCACATCACAGTCCTAGGGAAGATGCTGTAAAAATGTCATTTTTCCCTGAAGGACAGTTTCTTACAAAAGTGTCAGTCTTTGTTGTTCAAAATCTCTGGACAAATGGTAGAGGGACTAAAGAGAGTATCATCTTGGAGGGTGCAGCAGTGCTGAAGAAACTGATGGGCTATAGGAGAAGCCATATTCCCTACTTCTCCATCCTTCAATGATGATAGTGTTATGAAAGGGCCATTAGGCATTAATAATATTCAGATTCTCTGGGATGGTGCTTCTGGAGCATGGTGGCTTGAGGGCCCAGATCCATTGTTTAGGATTCAATTTCTGTAGGCATTTTGGTGTTTTCTTAGGTACTGAGCTAAAGACAGGATGTGCTCAGATGAGAAAAGCAAAATGGCTGAATAAAGTCATCATTGCAGTGTCTACATTGGTTCATGAGTAGAGAATGTATCTCCTTTGTTGTTGAGAAGTTCAGAGTCCCGAGTTCAAATCAGAGGTATTAACAAAGAACCATAGGATATCATATTTGGATAGGATGTCTGGAATTATCTAGTCCAAAGCTTCTTAAGCTATGGTTGAAACCCCACAGAGCGTCTTGCAACTAAATATGGCAGTCACAAAGTTATGATTTATTATCAGTAAATGTTCAATTTGTATACCTGTTTTATATACCAATATATCTGGGGTCAAGTAAAATTTTCTTGGGCAAAAAGGAGTTGCAAATGGAAAAAGTTTAAGATGTCTTGACCTAGTCCCATATAGAATCATAAGATCATAGATCTAAATTAAGGAGGGATCTTGGAGACTATGTAGTACCAAACATTTTTATTTAGGGGGCAATATGGCAAAGAAGCTTTGGAGTGAAAAGCCTGGGTTCTAATTCTGCATCTGACACACTTGTGTGACTATAGCAAGAGAAGAGCCTCAGGAGCTTAACTTTTCTGAACTTTAACTTCCTCATCTATAAAATAAGACAGTTGAACTAGATAGCCTTTGAAGTCCCTTTTTATTCCTTCAAGCTATGATTCTATGATCCTATAGATAAGGAAGACCCTTAATACCCCTTAGATCATGGAGGAGATAAGTGGTGGAGCAGGAATTTGAATCTAGGTATTCTGACTTCAGATATGGTATATTAATTTTCCCCAACAACATCACAAAGTTATTGTTATGAATATGATTAGAAACCTTAAAGCACTATAGAAATAGTAATTATTACTGTTATTAGTAATTATTATAATAGTTTTTATTAAATTACTATTACTAAAAAATAATACTTACCATTTATTATTGTTTCTGTTGTTATGAGAGGTAGCAAGGTGTTGTGGATAAAGTATTGTCTTTTATCTCAGTTAGACCTGGCTTTAAGGTCTGCTATTGACACTGATAAGTTGAATGACCCTGAACAAATCATTTAATTTCTTAATATGGAAAATAACTTTCTCAGAGTATAATTTCAGACAAATTGCCAATCTATATTAGGGAGAGAATTTCCATGTAGTGAGTTTCCTATAACAGTAAAATCATAGGTACTGACTATCTATCTATCTATCTATGCATATATATATATCTGTACACACACACACACACATACATAGCTACATCTATGCTTGTTTATATATATGTATATATACTTATGTAATTTTGATCCATTTTTTTCTTGAACTATGTGACTGAAACTTAAGCAAAAGTTTAGATTTATTTTATCAGCCTGCTCTGAAAATATAGGGCTATTTTGAAGCACATTCAAATGTTCAATGTTCCAGGAACCACACCCTTTGGCATATGCCAGCAGAGAGCCAGCTGTTTCAGTTAAGACATTGATGATAAGTCTTCATTTGAATCAGAATGGTTCTGTATATGTACAGTAGTCTGATAAGTTATATGAAAATTTAAGCCATCTCCAATAGTAGCATTTCATAAATGAAAATTATATGATCATAGATTCATAGGATCTAAGTATAGAACTATAATCCCTAATATATATATAACATATATAATTAATAAATAATATAACAATATAATTATATAATATATGTAATATGTATATATACATATATATATATATATATATATATATATATAAATATATATAAATGTGTGTGTGTGTGTGTATTTTGATCATCATTTAGTAATCATTTAGGGTTTTTTTGAAGATCAGTTTGTCATTGACTTTCCAAAAATATGGTGCCCAGACCTGAAAATTTGCAATTCATTTTGAATACAGCCTCGTATAGCAAGACTGTGACTTCTTTAGTTCTAGATACCTTGACTCTCTGAAGGCAAACCATTCATAATAGTTTTCTTGTCCCCCTAGAGAGGAAGCATAGAATTGTACATAGACTACTGAACTTGGAATCAGCTACATTTGGTTTTGGATCTCATCTCAGCCAATTTTTAAATGAGAACTCTCTGCAAGCCACAGTCTCTCTGAACTTCATCTAGAAAATGGGAATAATACAAACACCACCTTCACAATGTTGTTGAAAGGCTTATAAGACATCATGCACACAGAGTATCTGGCAAACTATAAAGTACTTTGTAACCCTTACAACAGTACTATGTAAATATTTATTATCTATTATATTACTTTATTATATTTAACAAAAATAGATTTAATATATTTATATTTAATAAAATATATTTAATGTATTATATTATATACTATTTTGTTATCTATTATACTATTTTATTGTTGTCTCATATAGAGCTTGCAGTCCATTAAAACCTCAAGATCTTTTTCAGATAAATTATCTTCCTATGCCTCTTTTAGCTTGCATTTATGAAGTCTAATTTTTTCCCTCCAAGTACAAGCATTTTCATGTATCCATATTAAATATCACATTATTCCATTTGGCCATATGGCATAGCTTGCTAAGATCTCTTTCAGTCTTCACTCTGCCAACAGATGTATTTACTTTCTCTCTTAATTTTTTGCTGTGTGAAAATTTGATGAACATACCATATATGTCTTTATTGAAATCATCGATAAATATGTTAAACAAAACACATTTCTGGTGCCTCCTCCACCACAGACTACCTTCCAAGTAGCCATGAAGACACTTTGGGTTCAACCATTCAGTGAATTCTGAATCTACCTAATTGTACATTGCATATCCTACATCTCTTCATTTTTCTCTAAAATAACAACTTGAAAGATTTTGTCAAAAATTTGGCTAGGATCTAGATAAACTAGACATAGTTATTATCCTGGACGACTACTCTAGCACCCATCCAAAAAGCCAATGAAGTTAGCCAGGTGTTATCTTCTCTTGGCGAGCCAAGTTGGTTCTGTGAGATGGCCACTTATTCTGAATGTTCACTAATCATCTCTTTAATAATGTGTTCTAGAATCTTGCCAGGAATCAAAGTCAAGTTCTCCCTCTCTCTCTCTCTCTCCCTCCCTTCTTCTCCCTCTCCCTCTCCTTTTCCCTCTCCCTGTCTCTTTCCTTCTTTCTTTCTCTCCCTCCCTCTTTTCTTATTCCCCCCTCCCTCTTTTTTAGAAAATCAGGATAACACTTTTCTTAAATCTTGTGACATTTCTCTAGTTGTCCATGGCTTTTCAAAACCCACTGACTCAGTAATGTTATCTGTCAGTTAGTTCCCTCAGTATCATGGAATGTAATTTATCTGGGGACTTATCAGAGGCAGACCTGTTCTATCCTTCTATCAGTCTACTCATCTTAGGTATTAGTACCCAATTAGCGATTTTGTCATTGTGATGTTTCAAGTCTTCTAGGCAGACAAAATAAAAACAAAATAAAGGTTAAGAGGTTCAGTCTCATCATCTATTGTTATTCTAGCTCTATTATCTGCTTTGCTTCTTTTTTCTGCAATATAACTACCTTATCACTCCTGCCTTTTTTTTTTTTTTCTTTCTTTTCCTGTCTCAGTTCATTTGAGCTTTAGAATTCATGATGCTTTTTTATTCAAACTATGTTATCTGTTCTTACTTCTACTTTTTGTTCATATCTTAAAAAAAAAAAAAACTAATTTGGTTGGTGAGTTCCCTAGGTATCCATATTAGTCTCCACAGACAATTCGTTCCCTTTCCTCCTCATTGGAATTGTTTGGGTCTTCAGATTTCATTCTCTTGATCAAAGCATCACATAATAATAATTTGTATTTTTATAATGCCTTAATATTTATAAAACCCTTTCTGCATCTCAAACCTGGAGGGTAGACAATAAAAGTATTATCTTCTTTTTCATATGAGAAAACAAAAGCTCACAGTACTAGAACAATTTGCTCAGCTTATACGTAGCTTATTAGTGTCTAAACTAACATTAGAATTCAGGTCTTTTGACTCCAAGGCCCTTTTTGAGTCCTCATTTTATAAAATAATATGTAGTTCTTTACTTACATATACCACTGGATAGCTTCCTTCTGTATTTCCATCAGTAAATTATAGTAGCACCTCCAGAAAATCAGACGAGTGCTGTGAAATGTCAATCCATGAACTCTAGGGGTATTTGTATTCACTATATTTCTTGGGGCCCAAGTCAGATTCTTAAGTATGATCAATGTAGTTAAATATTTCAGATATTGAAATACTCTTATAATGCGAACCAGTATTAACAAAGGAGTGTGAAAGGATGGGTTGGGGTGGGGAAGGAAGATTACAGATTTACAGTATGTAGTATTGTAGAATAGTGAGTGTATTCATTAACCCACTTGTTGGTAACAATTTCTGTAGTTTTTTAAAATAGAAAACCTACCTAAGTACAAATGTTTCTTCAAAGTTTTTTACGATGGGATTGAGTGAAACAGAAATATCAGGGAGAGATTTTAAAAAATTAGATAAAATAGCTCCCTTTTAAAACATTGGCAATGATTATCCTTAATAGACATTATATTTAGATGAAAAAGATTTAAATCTATCAAGTCACCCACACAAATGCATGTATTTGGAGAACTTAAATTGTAGGGGGTAGCAAGAAGCTTTGCTTTACTCCTGAGAATGGATAGATGGTTCAGATTTCACCAAACAAGTCCAACTTACTTCTTTTTTATTTTATATGTCAGTTGATGCATTTTCTTACTGATGGATTATGACTGAGCAAACAACTTGGGAAAAATGAAACTTTCTTCTTAGTATTATTTTCAGGGTCCTATTTTAGTCCACTGAAGATTATTGATTAGGTAGAGAAACCCACAACAGAATTTACCATTAATTTTATGATGAAACCGACACATAACTACTGTGGCATCAGTCAAAAGGTTGTTAAATGATTAAATGTTGCTCCCTACCTCAGGAAAATTCCTTTTTTTAACATAGTAAAGTCTATCTCTTAGAGAATGTAAATAGGTGGCAATGGTAATTCAAAAGAGATACTTGCCAACTCTTTCCATGGCTGGAGAATCACAAAGAGTAGATTTTCTCCATTTTGGAAAAAAACACATTAAATTTAAAGCAAAATGGATTGTATTGTTGCTATTATTCAATAGTGTCTCCTCACTGTCTCTGTAATCCTAAGTGGCCCATGTCATAACATTTTCTGCTCACGTGCTTTCTTTCAAAGTAAAAATAAACTGATTCAGAACTTTCTCATGAAAGGTCTTCCAGGGGAGACTAAGGGAAGATACATATCTGTTAGTTAGGAGATAGTAGGACTATATGACTTCTTCTATAAGGCAAACCAAGAATAACTGCCAACCAATCATGGAAAAAAGAAGCTTCATTATAGCAAATGTAGAATCTTATTTTAATCCTCAAATTCTAGTTAATCTTAATTTGGAAAATTCTGTTTTTTTTTTTCTCATGAGAATGCAATTATTTTCTGAAGCCCAAATAGTCTCTCAAGAATTTTGCCCCAAGAGCTAAAATCCTACCATTTGCTTTCATTACCTCAGAGTCAACTATGGTCAATTTCAAATTTGATTTTATCTTTATTGATTTGTGGTTTCTCATTTTGAAATCTATGATTCTCTCCATGGAGTAGATGAAAAGGAAGGCATTTAGTTAGCTATCCAGTCTTTCTCTACTTTTCTCTACCAAAGCTTCTTAAACTCTGGTTCATGTATAACTGAATGTGGGGTGGCAAAATTATGATTTATTATCAGTAAATGTTTGACTTGTATATATATTTATACACTTGGGATCTTATAGAAATTTCTCAGGTGAAAAGGAGTTGTGAGTAGAAAAAGCTTAAGAAATGTTGATCTAGGCAATATGTTAAGTCCACTGATAGAGTTTTTTTTTCCCTTTTCTAGTTCTGCATTTTGCTGTCATGGAAACGTGGCCTATCTTCTTTAGTTGTATATTTCTTTATATGATTCTTCATTTATAGGCATTAGTATAAATTGAATATAACAAACCATACCCATTTTCCCCACAGTCAACAAATTAAACCCTATATACACACGGGAAACATAGCAGGACAAAATGAGCACTCACAAATACTTTGCAACTCTAAACCATTCATCATTACAACAAGTGAGTAAGTTAATAAAAATTTATTAAACACTTGCTATATTTCAGGCACTATGTTAAGTGTTGGGAAAACAAAAAAAAAGCAAAAACATGGATCTTGATCTCAAGAATCTCACCCATAATAACTAGATATATAGAAGATAAATATAGTGTCAACAGAAGCAGTCTTAGAAGGAAGGCACTATGAGGGGTGGGGGCTGTTAAAAAAATCTCCCACAGAAGATAGTATTTGAGCTGAGTCATTGAAAGTGTTGTGGGAGGAAAAAATTAGATAAAAAATGTAGGCACCTAAATTGAATAGTAAGCATAACTAAGTATTCATTATAACTATAATAGGTAATACTTAAATGACACTAATTAGTTTTCAAATGTTTATGGATGATCTTGATATATGAAAAAAAATCAACTCAACCCTTGTCAATGCTCATGTCCCACTGCTCATTCATTTTTCACACTTTATTTATATCATTCAAGAACTCTGATCACAATATATACCTTTGAAAGAATATTTATGATGGAAATGTATGCCTATTGGATCAAACTTGAGCAGAGAGAGATAGCAGCAGCACAGTTGTTGATTCACTAAGATCATATTTTATACACTTGCTCTTTTAAAAACTCCCTTTAGAGAATGAGGATTCAGTTGTTGGGGAAGGGGGTCATCAAAAACCTTTGGGAAACATTTTCAGTGTTATTTTCAAGCGGAAAACAAAATTACCAAGGCTTAATGAGGGAGTGGTATGTATGCAAAATTAGGTACAGAATTCTGGCAATGAATGGAAGAAGGAAAATATGAAGACAGAGAAAACAGCAAGATCACAGGAAGATTTCTCAGAATAGGAAAGATTTATACATGCTTATAGGCAGAAGGGAAAGACTTCAGAAAAAAGAGATTTACATCTTTAAACTATGATGAAGTTCCCAGAAACTTTAAAAAGGGAGAGGAAGTTTATCTGTGATTTTCAATGTAAAACTTAAAATTCTAAAACTTAAGAGTAGAGAGTTGCTTAAAAATGTTTGAAATTAAGTCATTTGCCCAGGGTCATATAGCTTGTATGTGTTTGAAAGATATTATTATTTCTCTTATATTAATAAGCAGTTATTGAATCAAAGACTTTTTGTTTCAAAAACCTGTAGGTTGTTCAGTCTTCTAAAGAACATTTGTTGATGAATGAGATTGCCTAAATTCCTAGGATATATGCTTTTCTATCTTGGATGGGAGACCATCCAACTAACGAACCTTACCAAGAATTTGAACTGAGGTGAATTCCAACCCATTGTGTACCACTCTCTTTTGTTTAAATCGAAGTAGGTTGGAATAATCCGGATAAAAGATAAGTCTCTTTATCCAAGACTGAGTGATAAACATAGTATTCCCTAGCCCCTCATTAAAAAAAATCCACCTCTCATTATAATATTCATTCTCTCATTAATTCTTAGCCAATAAGACTTGATTTCCCCCCTCAGGAACATCCACTAAGGCTTATTAGTATTGAGTGAGTTTCATGAGGAGTCTTTGGCATTCAAGAGCCACTGACCCCTGTTATTAATTATCTGTTAGCAATAATTAATAAAATGATTACCCAAAAACTGTCACTTGAATTTTTTTCAAATTACATGTTTGAGGTGGGACTTAAAGCAAAGTCTTCTATGTCTTAAAAATCAGCTCTCTAGCCACTATGCCATCTTGCCTCTTAGACATTTGAAATAGAAGTGATGATTCAAATTCAATAAATCTCTAAATCTTTTAAAATTTAATCTCTATCTTTATCTCTATATCTAATTTTACCATTAGTTTTTCTTCAGTGCTGAAATTGATACTTTCCTATAGAATAAATAACCATCAATAATAGTAAAACCTGAGCCAATATGGAAAATCCAAAGGTTCGTCTATCTATTCTTCAAGTCCCAGAATTCCCAGTGTAATAGAAAGAATCTTAGTATGGTTGGGGAGGGATTCTAAAAAAGCTGAGGAAGACTGGGTTCTTTTTCAGAATCACTATTTACCATCATGGTCTGAATAGAATTCCATGGTCCTTGCTTTTGAATTCTGCCCAATTACGTGAAGTAGTCTAGGAGCTTAGATGCACAGTTAGCTAATTTACTGACTTAAAGGAATTAACTTTGGGTATAATTATAGTGATGGTCTAACAAATAAATCAAAAAGTTCACAAAAGTGATTCTGGCCCAGTTTTTGAATCACAAGCAAAAAAAAAATTGCTTCAATTTTAAAGAATTAAATTGCAATGTTGCATTTTCATTTGTGACTGACAATGAAAAAAATACCCAATAATCCTTTCAGTGGTTCTAATGCTAAATGGCTTGGGGTTGCTAGATATTTCCTGGAGAGCTGGTATTTCCCTGCTCTGTTCTCCCTTTGAGATAAAATTATTGTTGGATCCTATTCTATGTAAGTCATTTCATAACTAGATGCTGTCTTATCAAAAGTGCTTTTGGGAAATATGAGTGACAGTGATGGTGTTAGGGAAGGTATCCATCAGGGACACTCAGACACACTGATGGAATATTCAGAGACATGATGAACTTTGAGAGATGCTGAAGGGTACTCTATGTCCTATCCTATCCGTTACACTCGAGTCTCTGCCTACTCCTAGAAGAGTCAGTCTGGTGGGCTACCCCTTCCCTTAAACAAACAAACCAACTATGTGATTGTGATCATTAGAATTCAGATCATATAAAAGTCAGTAAATCAAGGGAAATTCAAATGCCTTGTAATTGGCTGTACACAGAGCCTGCTGATGGATCGAGAGAGAGAGAGAGAGAGAGAGAGAGAGAGAGAGAAAGCGAGAAAGAGAGAGAGAGAGAAAGAGAGAGAGAGAGAGAGAGATGAGAGAGAGAGAGATGAGAGAGAGAGAAAGAGAGATGAGAGAGAGAGAAAGAGAGAGAGAGAGAGAGAGAGAGAGAGAGAGAGAGAAGAGCAAAAATTTATCCCTTCAGAAAGGTATGAATCCAAACAACAAGAGATCAACTACCATTCAAACAAGTGAGAAAGATGTGTATTTGTTAAGCAAAGCAGAGAGTCATTTGCCCAGGGTCACAAAGCTCGTGTGTGTTAGAAAGAAATGATTATTTCTCTATCACTAGAAGGTGACATAGTGGAAAAAGCATTGGATTTCAAAGTCAGGGAACTGGATGCAAAACTTGTCTCTGGTATTCACTACTTATATTATTTTGAGCAAGGCACTTAAACTGCCTGGGCCTTAATTTCCTAATCTGTTAAATTGGAGGATAGCAGTAAAGTCCATTCTAACTCTAATCCCTATGATCCTAAACAACATCTAAGAATGGCTTAGGTTAAATCAGTGTTAGGAAAGTGGAGCTATACAAAATTATAGGCTCAAAGACAATTAGTACTGAATTCAGAAGCTCTGTAAATATTCTATGAGGAGCTTGCTGGCACTCTTGACCTATAGAACCTCCATTGTATCCCTACCTCCCTTGTTCCACTTAATGAGCAGCCACTATGGCATTGAATGTAGTTGTGGAGACCAACAAATGACAAGAGATCTCTCCTATTGGCTTGAAATTTCTTTAATGTTTATTCCTTTGTGTTAAGGACCTAAAGACCAATTGTGAAAATGCTCACATCATGTGGGAAGGTTGAGACAGTAAGCCATTATCTGTCATTCACATCCAATGTGAATTAGTTTATTAGATAAAGTCCAGCAATCTAGTAGAGTTTCATGAGAGTTGGTTTTAATGTGGGAGAAGTGAGTGGAAATATTCAGCGTGAGGTATTGATCTTTCTGTAAGGGACAGTGGGGACCCGTGAGCATCTCAGGATGCTAGGTACTTGGTAAATGGTGCCAGAGAAAGGAAGAGTCATCTGCAGAGGAGGGAGGATGCCAAAAGTCCTGAATGTACCTAACAATTTTCCAAGGGCAATACCGGTATGACTCCTAGTTATTTATTTTGTATAATTGTCTACCACTTCCTTTAAAAAACAATTATGATTGTGGTAATTAGGACATAGAAAGGAAGGAAGGGAAAAAGGAAGGAAATATGCATTAATTAAGCATTTTTATGTGCCAGACATTTTACTTAGGGTTTTACAAAGATTATCTCACTATAACAGCCCCGTGAGGTAGGTGTTGTTGTTATTATTATTCTCATTTTTCATTCAAGGAAACTGAGGGTAGAAGACATTAAGTGACTTGATTAGAGATACATAGGTAGTGTCTCGAGGCAGATTTGAAGTCAGGTATTCCTGACTCCTTTTAGTACTCTATGCAATGAACCATAAGGGACAGTGGACCAGAGTGGAAGTCATTGTTGTAAAAAATATAATTTCTTTTTTTAATGTAAAGAAAAAAATGCAAAGAAGAACTAACTTACTAGGCTAAAGCCATAGTTTCCAAGTTAAAAGGAGAGTTGATTTTCATTGCCCAGAGTTTTCTTCTAGATGTGAGAAAGAGAGTGTGGGTTCTAATTCCAACTCAGCTATTTGCTGCCTATGTAATTTTGGGAAAATCATGAAATCTCACAAAATCTCTTCAGCTATTTTATCTCTAACATAAAGATGGTTGGCTTAAATGGTGTCCGAGGTCCCTTCTAGCTTTAAATGGCCTCATGATCCTATGACATTTTGGAGAGAAGTGACAACATAAAAATCAGTGCCATCCACCTTTGACATAGATTCAGCTTGATTCAATTCAAGCTGAATTTTTGAGCACATTTTTTGAGCAACCACCTAAAAAGTACTGCGCTGAGAAAACACAAGGATAGAATTCAACACTCTCCTTGACCTCATGAAAGCTCTAATCTACTAGGGGGTTAGGTGAAATAACTATGATACAAGGCAGAACAGAAGAGATGCAAACTAAATGCTGTGCAAAGTCTGAAGTTAGTTATCTTGACAAGAAAGAGCAAAATGCATTAAAACAAATATGATGAGAACAATTAGCATCTTATTTATAGAAGTTATTCCCCTTGTATTTTTCTCTTCCACCAGATCCTTAACCTACCACCTGAAATCTCTTTATTGAACATTATTTGCAGTATGCAATTTATTTGGAGTGAGAAGGAAACTTCGACTTTCTTCACATTTAATCATGTTTAATATTTTATGATTTATTTGGGATCACAACATCATTGATGGGAAAAAAAAAACTTTTCACTCAATAGGAAATGCTATGAATTAATGTGTATCTGGTTTGATTTGATTTTAAAAAAAAAAACGGAGTATCGGCAGATCAGGAGTTCATAAACATTATTCTGGTCCAATTTGTGGATCAAATGCAAATAGCAGCGCCTTTGCTACATTTCTAATGGATTACAATTGAAATGTTACATTTTCATTTTCGACTGACAATGAAAAAACACCCAGCAATATTCTAAGGCCAAAAATTATTGCTGGAGCCTATAAGTAAGTCATTTCATAACAGCTTTGTTCCTGGGATGCTGTCTTATCAAAAATACCCAGGATTTTATTGAAGTGAACTACTCTAATGAAAAAGAAGATTTGATGAACAGGCAGAGCTCCAAGCTATGTTGCTCTCCCCATTCTTCCACTGGTTCCATCAAGGGAAATAGCCAGGAGTATCAAGGTGGCCGCAGATTACAATAATAGTCAAACAAACTCACATTCATCCGGTGGCAGGTTGGCTCTGCAGCCAAACAAGGACACCATTTGCTGCTATTTTGTGAAAACACAAAGCACATTTCCTTTCACTTAAAAGTCTCAACATAAGCCATTAAAAATATAACACTGGACAGGCACATGAGGAACACTTGCTAAGTGTAAAAAGCACTGGGTATGATCCTGCTTGTTCTTTGAACAAAGACCAGGTGTAAGACATGGGCCCTAGGAGCCTGTAGCATGTAGAAAGGGAATCTACTCTCATGATTGAAGGAGATGTTGAACATATGTTTGCAAATACCTATGACATAAAAAGGAATTTTAGAAATATAAGGGAAAAGATCTGGGAAAACTATGAGAAATCTAAGGAGGGGTAGATCACTTTCAAACAGGAAAGGGACGGAGTGTCAGAAGGGCTTCTGGACATGATTATTAACTCTTGAAAGGACCAGGGTCTTCAGAAGATGGAGATGGAAGATGGGAAGGGACACACTTCAAGCAGGGGGACTTTTAAGATCAAAAACAAGGAAATGTGAGAGGGAAAAGCCAAAATCTAAAAGAACTTATCGCTAAAGAATCAAAGTCTCTCTTTTACCTTAGGATTCTCAGGTTCCAAAATCATCCCATCTTTCCCAAAGTCATAATACATCACAGAAATATTGTAGGCCATATGTAAAGGGGAAAATGTCCCTGGTTGAGAGCTACCAACTCACCAATTGCAACAGCTGCCAGCATAGGGAGTGTGACTAGAAAGTAAGAGAGGCAGATTTTCTACCAGTGATTTCAGAATGATCTAATTCAATGTTTTATTCTACGAAGTAGAAGCAGCCAGGCAGGGCAATGGATAGAGTACTCATCTTTGTAAGTTCAGATCTGGCCCCAGACATTGACTGACTGGATGATCCTGGGCAAGTCACTTTATCCTGTTTGCCTCAGTTTCCTCACCTATAAAATGAGCTAGAGAAAGAAATGACAAGCCCCTCCAATATCTTTGCCAAGAAAGCCCCAGTGGGGTCACAAAAAAGTTGGACACAAATGACAGCACAAGGTAAATTACCTTGGGAATTTGTACAGTTATTCCAATTGCTCAAAACCTTTGGAGGATGACACTTTGGGAATTACCTTTGGAGCCTGGAGCACGTTTTTTCTATTATCTTTACTGATTTGATATCTTCCTTCTTTGAGGGAGGGTTTGATTTTTGGAAATAGTCAAAAGCCATTTAAAGTTATAGATAACAAAGAAGGTGGGTAATTAAGATGGGGAATAACATTTTTTTGTTGTTGTTGTTCAAAGCAAAGATGTAACTGAAGTAATAAGACCACCTTTTTTGAAAACATTAGATTTCTAAGGATTTCTAGAAAGTATAATGTCCATCGTATCATCAATGAAAAAATGTATACTTCCTGTGGGAGAGCAATTATGCTTTGAAGGGGACAACACATTTCCTGCTGGGAATCTGAGTATACAGACTCACAAGTAAGAGAAAGCTGTGGAAAGATGAGGTACTGTCGTACTCTGAGAGAAAACAACATGCTTTTGGCATCCTGCCTTGACACATTTACAATAGGTTCTCCCCAATTCTTCAGCTATTTACCACAAGCTGTTGAACTGAGAAAATTATCAAACTCAGTTTGGGGGAGTTTTTTCTCCCTCTGCCATTTTAAATTCTCCTTTTGTTTCTTTCTTTGCTTCCCAGATTCTCCAGAAACCTTTTAAATCAAAAAAGACCCCTAGACTATGCCACGTGAGGGAAAATGAGGGCCTTATGAACTGTTGCCTTGCTTCTTTCCCAGACCATTTTGACCACAGGTCTTGGTAATCGCTGATTAGTGGAAACATTCTAAGGCCTGGAAGAATGGTACCTTTTTTTTTAATTGACTAAATCAAATTACCAAATATTTGTTGGTCAGATCTATGACTCTAAAGGAAAATGGATTAGAATTCATGCCTTAACAAATAAGGGCAACAGATGAGGTGCTAAAGCTAAAAATCAAGTGTTTCTGTGATTGGTGTTTGCAATGTTCATTTCAGTAATGTTGTAATGTTGGTAATTAAACTTTACTTTAATGAACTGCAGGTTAAGGAGTTTTCTGAGCTTGCGTTAAACATTAAAAAAAAAAAAAAGCATTGATCCTCTGAAAAGGGCTGGAAGATTTTTCAGTCAATAAGAGTGTTTCTTGTTTTCAAGGATGTGTTAAGAGGAGTACAATGCTAATTTCAAGCTTCAAGGGTGTTCACTTAAGAATGCAGAGGTCAGGATGAACTCAGAAACAGGAATTGGAATTTGTTGGTTATATCCCTAATTACTCTGAAGACTTGCTCCAGCACCAGCCTGTAGGACTGACTATATTATAAGTGAAACTGGGTTAAAGGAAATGGAACCTAGCCCTCCAATTTATAACACCACCTTTGATTTTTTTTTTTTTTTTTTGGCAGAGGAGATGAGAAGGGATTATTACAACCAAATCCTATTAATACTTCCAGTAGCCAAATCCTTGTGGACAGTTTTATTATAGCAGAGATTCTTGATCCCTTTTTTTGGTGTCACAGTTCCCTTTGATATATGGTGCAACCTATAGATCCCTATCCAGTATAATTTTTTTAAAATATAGATCCCCACCCAGCAAAATCTTTTTAAATGCAAAAAATAAAACACATACTATTATAAAAGAAACCAACTGTATTGAAATAAGATTATTTTTTAAAATTAACAACAAAATTCATAGACCTTAAATTAACAATTCCTAGACTACAGATTCATATTTTATTGCATGATAAAGTTAGTGAGTGTCTTGTATTAAATAGCATGTTCAATACTTCTGTTGAGAGGTTGTTTGGTAAACTATTTAGAGAGCTGGTCTTGGGATCAGGAAGATTTGGATTCAAGTCTGAGCTTTGTGGAACTCTGGGCAAGAATCTCTCTGCTCAGACCCTCATCATTGAAATTTAAAAACAAAATTCACAGACCTCAGATGAACAATTCCTAGACTACAGATTATATTTTAGTGCATTCTGTATTAGTGAGGGTCTTGTTTTAAATAGCATGTTCAGTACCCTTGGGTAAGAGGATCAGGAAGACTTAGATTCAAGTCTTATCTTTGACTGTGGAACTCTGGGCAAGAACCTCTCTTCTTAGTCCCTCATTATTAAAATGAGGTGGAAGTAGAGGCCTTCTATGCTACTTCCAGATCTAAATCTATTATTTTACATTCTCTCAATGCTCTAGATAACTCTCTAAAGCTGTGAAATTACAGAGGAGGTGTTAGCTTCATCAGGGAATTCTCTGTACCAATGAAATCACAGATCTATTCCTTATATTCTATGTGTTTGGCGATAAATTTGCTTTAGTTTTTGGCAAGTTTCAGAAATTAACAAACTCTAAGAAGAACTTGGTCATAAATTAGAAGTACACAGATCCACATGTTCGTAGACCTTGGATTTTATAGATATCTCAAAGAGATTTTAGAAATATTAGTAAGAATAACTCAACTATTCCTCACATAATATCTCTTTCTCATAGAATTTATATATATATATGTACACATATATGTCAGTGCTTGACACTCAGCCCAAGTCCAAGGGCTAGTTAGTTTTTTATTCAGATGGCCACTCTGCTGTCTCCCAGCACATTCTCTTGGACAATGGTTCTCAAACTTTTGTCTTCAGTATCTTTATCCTATTAAAAATTATTGAGGAGCTCTCCAAAGCGTTTTTATCTGGATTATATTTACAGACATTTACCATATTGGAAATCAAAACTATTTTTGAATTTGTAGACCCTCTAAAAGGGTTTCAGAGACCCCCAGGATCCTCTAGACCATACTTTGAGAACCACTGCTCTTGAATGTATCTCACTAACGTAAGTAATTCAAGTATCTCCCCCACCTCTAAAGGAATGAAGTTTACCAATGGCACTTTTTTTTTTTTTTAAATTGGGCAATTCAGTTTCCTAGTGAGTCACTTGGAACCCCTGAGAAGTTTTCCTTGCAAAGGATTTGCAACCACAATAAGATATTTACTGTATTTATCGGTGACATCAAACCTGCACGCCGATGTCACATTTCTCGAATTCCATCAGTAGATCAGACAAGCAGTCTCTGGAAAGCGGACATTACAGCCAGAAAGTTCAGAACAGACTGGCTTTGAGGGCCATTCCCATCCTATTTTCTGTCATGCACCCTGAGCCTTTGTTGTCTCTGCAATGCTGATAAATCAATCCATCAAAAAATTTCCTCAGTGAAACTCAATCAAGAAAGGTCATGTCAGCGGGAGAGGAACAGATTAAATTAGCATCAAATTAGACATGGAAAGTGAGTTCTGTCAAAATCATCACAGCGCTCAGCACAATTAGAATATGTTAATTATGCATTTCATTAAGGTAGTGCTCTTTGAATGTGAGATGAAATGTCACTGGTGTAGGCATCCGAAAAAAGGAAGATTGCCAGGCACAACTTTCTCTAGACAATGTGTGACACCTTCATTAACATCAAGAATCATAAGTCTGTCTTGACTTTTTCTGTAAAGTATTAAACCATTAACTGTTTGCTGGCTCCCATCACTTGTGCTTGTGTCCCCGTCCTCCGAGTGGGTCCCCTTGTGAGTGACTGACTTTTCCTTCCCCAGCTATGGCCCTAGGGGCTGCTGGGAGTGCCCGGTGGGGACGGAAAAAGGTGGCATTTTAATGAACCCTCCTGGAGCTGCGCTGGGATCACGCCACAGCCTAAGGGGTGCAGAGATGCCAGGAAGGCTGTGCTGGGAGAGAAATGAGGGGTGAGGATTACAGAAGAGGGAAGGAGGGGCGGAGGAGGGAGGGCCCTTGCCTTTTTCTCGGGGATGAAAGATATAATCAACTTAATGGGGCACAAATCAGATTTACAAACTTGCATATGACAAACTCTAATTTTGTGAATTATTCTGCGCACCTCTGAATCATGGGAACGAGCTATTTTCAAAGTGTGAAGTGGTCCCTCAGAAAGTTCAGGGTGGGGTGGAGAAGGCGTGTAACTTCATAAAATGCTAATTAGATGCTCTGGATAGGATGTGTGGGGATTAATGCAACCCCTTCCATCAGATTTCTTCGTAAATCATTTTCAGAGGCTACCGGATGTTTCAGGAAATTAGTACTGGGTCACAAAACTCTTCCTGGAATCCAGCATCCCCACCTTAGTGGTGGTCAAGGGTAACTTATTTTTTATGGGTTTCTCCATAGTCAGAGCTTCTCCTGATACCTTAGGAAGACAATTCCTTTTCCTGGAGGGAAAAAAAAAATCTTTCCTGTTTCTACAAAAACAAACAAACAAAAAACCAATCTAGCTGCAGGTCCAATTTCAGTAATGAAATTAAGACTCCTCCCCCTCTAAAGTCTGGAAATTTAGGATTAAAGGCCAGTCATCTCCATGAATGGTCAAGTCTTAAGCCATTCATATAATTTCTTAGCGTTGGAAAGGATACCACAAAGTCTCTCTCCCAACCCATCCTTGACTAAAAACTCCTCTCTAAATTCCATGACAAATGGTCATCCAACTCACAGTATCAGATCTCTCATAATGGAAAGGGAATTCATTATCTGCTGAAGCAGCCCTTTCCAACTGTGGACAGTTTCATTGTTAGGAAATTTGTGCTTATGTTGAGTAGTGGAATGGGTTGCCACAGGAGGCAGAATTTCCCCATCATTGGAGATCTTTAAGTGAAAACAAGATGGCCTCTTGTTGGGAGATTCCTTGTTCAGATATACCTTTAACCTCTGAGATTCCTACCAACCCTGAAATTCTTCTTCTGCAGTTCTAAATTAAAACCAAATTAATACACAGTAGCTTCTGCCCATTGGTTTCAGTTATGCCCTCTGGGAGCAAAAGAACAAGTGTACTTCCTCTTCCCCAAGATCTTTATATGTGTGCTATAGTCACCCATCAAAAAAGGCAACTGAAGTTTTTTTCCTAGCCATGGAAACTGGAATGGTCAACAAATATGAGACCTCTTATTTGCATAATTCTAACCGTTCATTCTTTAGTCATTTGACAAATATTTAGTTATGCCTTTATATGAAAAACATTAGGCTATGTGATTTAAGAAACACATACACACAAATATACCTACACAAAAATCACATAAGGGTTTCTTTTTTTAAAGGAAGATTAGCATGTTCTAGTATGAAAGATAACACACACACACAGAAATAATGTTAAAAGAAGACAAAAAATAAAATTGCAGTGAAAGACTACATGTTATGGGAACTGAGGATAAGGAAAGATAATAAAGATAGTTTACTTTTCTGTAGTGTATTATAATTTACAAAGCAATCTTCTCACAACTACCCCATAAAGTAAAATTTTTATTAATTCTATTTTACAGATTTAGAAATTGAAGGTCAAAGAGGCTAAGCAGCTTAAATTAATCACATTTGCACAGTAAATAAATGTTAGAGTCTAAACTCAAATTCAGAACTTATTTCAAATGTAATACTTTTAATATGCTTATGGAGGGTAGAAGAAAGGTCAATAAAATATAGGATTTTTGCACTTTCTTTAAAAAGAGTTACCTTTTCTTCATACTAAATGCACTTTCCCCCCCCCCCAAAAAAAAAAAATTAAGTATAGCCAACTAGGATCCATTTCCTCCAACATATAATCTAAATATTGTATAATGTACTCATTTATTCATGTCATTTTTTATATTCACAAAAGTCCATTTCCTTTTTTCTCTTCCTATTTTCTCCCTCTTCTCTCTTTTATATTATCTCCTCTTTCCCTTCCCCCATCATCTCTTTTCTGCTATTCCATCTTCAAGTTCTTCTTCAACTCTTCTCCCTCTTCTCCTCTCTGTTCCCATTTATACTCTCCCTCTTCTTCTCCTTCCCTCCCTCTCCCTCTCTTTCTCTCTCCCTCCTTCCTTTTCCCCACCCCCCTCTCTCCTGTCTCTCTCTCTCTCTCTACTCTCCTCTGTCTTTTTGTCTCTCTGTGTCTCTGTCTATCTCTTTCACACATACATACACTCACACATACATGCACACATTTATTCCTTGGTAATCATTTAAAACTGATTAAAAGTATTTGAAAATCATGTTAGTCACATTTTTATGCCTAAAGTATAGAATAGGGGATTGTCTTCAGTGTCCAAGTGGGCAAGTTGACAGCTTCTTGGAATGACCCACACTGATAAAATGATTTGGGAGATAATTAAACAAGAGATTAAGGTCTAACCTGAAAGAAAGTATGGCAGAAAAGTCTGAAAGACTATAACAAACATAGGAGGTATACAAAAAAAGCAAGAAAGTGGGAGAGAATGATAGAATCCCTATGAGAATCTACAAAGATAAAGCTAGGGAAGTTTGCCATGATCCAAATTCCTTCCCCTCAAAATGAAAGGAAAAACATGACAGTAGAAATGAGCAGAATAGTTATCACAAAAACTAATTCAAACCTAATTTGGGCACTTTCTGGACATATGACCTTAGGAAAGATACTTTCCCACTCTGGTCCTGAGTTTTCTTACCTGCAAATAAAGAATTAAAAAAAAAAATGAAAGTGTTTGTTAAAATCACATAATCCAACCTCCTCTTTCTTTTTATTTTAATTTTATTTTTCAATGTTTTGTTGTAATCCTTTTGTGCATCATTGTGACTTCCTAATCTTAACAAAGATAATTTCTTATATTTCTGATTCTATACCCATCATCCTTGTGTCTTATAACAAAGAAGGAAAGAATAAAAAATAAAAACTGGCACCTGACAGTATATGCTTTATATTACACCTGCAGTCTTTTACCTGAAGAAGAAAGGATGCAGTACAGCCCAGTGGAAAGAGCAGGATATTAGGGAGTCAGGAAATGTAGATTTACATCTTCTCTCTAATTCTTGCTAGCTATGAAATCTGGGCAAAGCATAGTAACCCCTGTTTCTTCATTTGCAAAATAAGAATTTTTTTGCCTTTACGTCATTAAGGTTTTGCATATATTATTTTCTTTCTGCTTACTTTGAACAACATCAATTTGTAAAAGTGTCCCCAAGTTTCTCCAGCTTCCTCAGTTCCTACGGTGGATTCCATTCATTTTGCAGATAGAGAACGTAAGGCTCACGAGGAGGAAAAGGCCAAGATTACAGAACTAGTAAACTGCAAAGACAGCATGAAACTTTGGTCCTTTACTGCAAATCTAGGGATCTTTCCTCAGTCAAACCTGAGGCTGGACTACATATTCTCTCATTTCTTTTGCAGGCCTGGCTCATATTTACAGAATGCTTTAAGATTTAGAAAGCACTTTATATATGATCTAATTTGATCCTCATACCACTCCCAGAAGTCTTATTATTAGCTCCATTTTACAGATGAAGAAACTAAGACTTGAGAGAGGGTAGATGATTTGCCCAGCTAGTAAATGCCTGAGGAAGGATTTGAATCCAGATCTTCATGGTTCCAAGACTGGGATTCTCTCTAATATACCTTCTAGGGGCTTCATATAAATAAATACAACATGCTGGGAATTATAACTGCACCTGGGACCCATGCTGGCACCTGACTGGGCTACCTGCAGCACATTCCAAGGTCTGGCCGGCCATTTTCTCTGTCTATTAGCTTCACTTAGTGCTCAGGGTACCTGCAGGCCCAGTCTTGTTAAATAGGAAAAGACTCACTTGCAGCCAACTACCTCCCCTAATGGAGAGCTCGTGAAGGAGAGAGACAGGGAGCAGTACAAAAGATTCCGAGCTGACTGCTGTTCCCTCCAGCTTCCTTGTCAGCTCTGCTATTGATATTAAAATCAAGGGATTGGCAAAAAGCGCTCCCCAATACTGGCGGAATTCCAGGCTGGCTTTAATGAGCCTCACCTGGGCTAATTACCTTTTGCAAATCCTGCCTGAGAAGGTGGAGTTGCCAAGTGGGCCTCCAGAATGCTTCAGCTTGTGGCTTTGGGGCTCTTGATTCCTTTGTAAATGGCAGCTATCTGAACCCCCCTGTTGGAGTGAGGGGTTGGGGGACTTGGAGGGTCTCTTCACACTTGGCTGGAAGTGTGTCAGTCATGTTTGCACTGTTGCCACCAAGCTAAGATTGGGCACTTGAGGGAAAAAAAAAAACTAGAAAGGTTAAAAAGACAAAGAAACCCTCCACTAATGGTAAAGAGCATATTGTCTTATGGTCGGTCTTAAACGATGAAAGAAGCTGCAGTGTTCTACAGGCCATCTCAGGCCTGGGAGGGACTGGAGTGAAGGGGTTGGGAGGATCCATTAGAGTTGGAACAAGGGCCTTTTGAGAACAGGGCAGCTAGGTAGCAGAGTGGATAGAGCATTGGGCTTGATGTCAGGAAGACTCATCTTCAGGAGCTCAAATAGAGCCTCAGATACTTACTAGACATAACCCTGGGCAGATCACTTAACCCTGTTTGCCTTAGTTCCTTGAGCTGGCAAAGGTAATCCAAGAAAACTCCAAAAGGGAGAAAGTAATGACAAGTTACTCTGGTGTCTCTTCCAAGAAAACCCCCAAATGGGGTCACACAGAGTCAGATGTGACTAAACAGCCCCCCAAAAAGAACCACTAGATACTCAGAAAAGGACAGATCAGTAGATGCAGGGCCAGATCATTTTTAGAAATTCACTAGTCTCATTCATCCTCCTCTGGGCCACAGTGGCAAAGGAACCTGGCATGCGAAGGAGTTACATCCTAGACAGGCTGTGCTATTTCTGAGGACCCTTCAGTTTCCAGCAGTTGAAATAGCTCATTAAAAGTGGGTAGCTTGACAATTTTAACGGCTAGCCTGATTCTGAGGGGAAATAGTTTCCGTCTGTTCATATCTACCAAAACAAGAGCAATACTTGTGGGAAGCAAATTCCCTCATTTCCTTCAACTGCCTTCTATGAGAAACCTTTCCTAGCAACTTGGAAGGATGTCTCAGAAGTTACTAAACTGTATACTAAAGGTATAATCTTTGACACAGTGGTACCACCATCAAGCCTATTTTATAAAGAGATCAAGAAAGAGGAAAAAGACCCATATGTATGGAAATAATTATAGCAATTAATTTCATTATATAAATAAACTGGAAACTAAGGAGATGTCCATCATTTGGGGAATTATGGAATATGAACATAATTGCAATGACCAAAGGGACAGTTTCAGAATAATCTTGGAAGACTGGTATGAACTATAGTTGAGTGTGGTCAGTAGAACTAGAGAAACAATTTATATAACAATAACATTGTAAAGAAAAACAGCTTTAGAAGGCTTAAGAATTCTGATCAATGTAATGACCAGCCATAAAGCTTGTGATATAGAAGTGAAAGGATGATGGATCCCTGCATCATCTCAGAATAAGGCATGTTATCAGATATGGCCAATTTGGGGATTTGTTTTGCTTGTCTATAAATATTTGTTTAAAGATGTTTTGTTTTGCATTTTGTTTTGTTTTCAGTTGGGGAGATTAGGAGAGAGGGAAGAGTTAGGGATAGAGTAGAATGAAAGAAAGAAGGAAAGGAGGAAGAAAGAAAAGAAGGAAGGAAAACACAAGCACAGTTAAAAGTGCACAGAAGAATACAGAAGGAAGCCCAAAAGAAATCACGAGAGTAGACTGGATAGCTACATGTTGAAATTATTATTACATATAGTAATCTTGATTGATGTTTATTCAATCATGTTACCTCAGCCCACTTAAAGTAAGTGATAAGATGACTAGCCAACAGTTTCAGTCATAAGTTTGAAAAGTGTTTGAAAGCCATTGGAGGAAATGAAATAATGACTGACACTAAGTCTGTTCCAGATGGTTGAGGGATTCCGTCATGACCTCTGGGTATTGTATAAAAGCATCTATTTGGCTAGAATCTGGAGTTCTAGTGAGTGGTAAGCAGTTTGATAGATGGGAGCTAGTGTGTCTTCCAGTAAAACCCCTGAGGTTGAACTTTTTGGAGAGGGTACGGCAAAGGGAGATGAAACCCAGGCTTTGTCCTTGGCCAGGTCTTTTTGGCCTCCTGGTATTTAGCTGATGGAGATCCTTTCAAACTTCGGAGTCAGAAGGACTTGATATATCACATTTCCCCATTAGTGTCTTAGCAGAACCTCCAAATCAACTGATGGCAGTGAGTATGTCAGAAGCCAAGGAGAGAAAAGATATAGATTCATAGCTCTAGAAGGGGCCCAGAAAAGAAATTATACCATGTCAAGGGAGAACGTCTTGAGTACCCCATAAATGGGAGAAAAGGCCTTCCAATAATTTGGCATTGTGTATTACCTCTGAGCCCCTTTCCCCCTGGATTCTGTGCACTTGTAAGAGTATGTCACAGGTGTTTTTTTGTTGTTTTTTTTTTTTTGGTGGGGGGGGGATGTTTGATGCCATTTGTTCTTATTGTATCACTTTTTTAGTAAATATCCTTTTATAAGAACTACTTAAACATGGAGAATTAAAATGATTCTCAATTCTTAATCTTGGGAAAACACACTATGGGTTGGAGTTTGAGCTGATGGCATTAGAGAATCACCCTTGCCTCTTCAGGCATAACACTAAAATCTTTACAGGGAGATGTAGCCTTTGTTCCAGGATTTGAAACTTGCATGTGAGAGCAGGAGTTGGGATAAGAATTCTTAGCGTTTATGTAAACTATATATTTTAAAAGAAAAGCAAACTCTTTATTCCATTTTCTGTCTCTGTCTCTGTTTCTCTGTTTCTCTCTCTCTCTCTCTCTCTGTCTCTCTGTCTCTATCTCTCTGTCTCTCTGTCTCTGTCTCTCTGTCTCTCTGTCTCTCTGTCTCTGTCTCTCTGTCTCTGTCTCTGTCTCTCTCTCTGTCTCTCTGTGTGTCTCTCTGTGTGTCTCTTTCTGTCTTTGTGTGTGTGTGTGTCTGTCTCTCTGTGTGTCTCTCTGTCTCTGTCTCTCTGTGTCTCTCTCTCTGTGTCTCTCTGTATGTCTCTGTGTGCCTCTGTTTCTGTCTGTCTCTGTCTGTCTCTGTCTGTCTCTCTGTGTCTCTCTCTCTGTGTCTCTCTCTCTCTCTCTCTCTCTCTCTCTCTCTCTCTCTCTCTCTCTCTCTCTCTCTCTCTCTCTCTCTCTCTCTCTCTCTCCCCCTCTGTCTCTGTTTCTGTCTCTCTCTCAAAGTCTCTAGAGCGGACTGATGGTACAGTAAAGAAATCTGTCAGAGAGGAAAAGGCACATTACCAGTCAGTGTGGTGTACTTCCTTCTTGGTACAGACATGGGGGAGTTGGGGTACAGAGTTACTTATATTCTTTGTCAGTTGTTGTCCCTTTGTCTAGTAGTTTGGATTAATTGCTTTGCTTTGTTTTCTTCAAACAAATCTAACCAGCCCCAGACCATGCTTCCATCGGTAGGCCCCTATCTAAAGAATCTCACCCACCTCCTTCCTAACTCCCCCTTTCCTTCTCTTGTTGTGGAAAAGCATCCATATTATGCATCATACAACAATATATCAATTTGGAATTTTTTTTCTGGGAAATATTCCCACTTATGTCTCTATTCACCGTTCACCTGATTTCCCACACTAGTATATCTATCCTTAACAGTGATTCTCTATATGTGTTGTCTTCAGCTATAAGAATATAATAAGCTCCTTGAGGGAAGGACTGTCTCACTTTGATATTTATATCCCCAATGAATAGCACAGCCCTTGGCACATACTAGATGCTTAATACATGCTTTTTGATTCATTCCCCAATAAAATAGAGGAATCGCGAGGTTGGAGACAAATTATTATTAGTTTCATCTTTTATAACTGGTTGGTGGTTGTTGTCCTTTGTTCTCAAAGACCAAAATGACATCACTATGTTAGAGTCAAGCTACAGCGTGTCCAGCTGTGGCTGGTCAGACCAATACAAGCTCGGGATGCTCTGCCACAGGTTGGGTACAAAGTCCCTATTTGGGGTGGACTCTGTCTTTGTGCATCTCCCATTTCTTTTGGGCTAATTCAATTCTGCTTAGCTCATAGAGACAGCACCTTCTCTGAAGACGGCACGCCCATGCTGGGTGGTCCTGGGCCAGTATCTCCCCTGTCATGCAAACAATTCTAAAGTCCTTAAGAGAGACCTTGGGAGTGTCCTTGGATCACTTTTTCTGACCACCTTGTAAGTATTTAGCATAAAGTAGATGCTTTAAAAATGTTTGTTGAAGTAAGGAATTTATATAGGGAAAGTGGTATCATGAAATGACTGGTCTAATAAACATAAACCTTTCCATCAAGATAAAATAAAAAATGAAAAGCACCAATAAAACTTTAAAAAAACTGATTTGAGTGTTTTTTTAATTAGCATTTTTCTGATAAGAATTAGTCAACCTGATAAAACTCAAAATATGCTTTCTACTCTATTCATTTAATTATTTTAAAAATATGTTTATGTAATTTAATGAGTGGCATAAAATATTAAAACAAATTAATTAAAAAGCACATAAAATTAAAATACCAATAGACATAAAACAAAATAAAATACTTGCATCTTAGACTGGCTGCTATATTACATTCTAGGGACTATGACTTATGAACTATCAAGATAATAACAAGCCATTTCGGATTAAGGTTAAACTATAGTTTGCTTAAGGGAAAGGAAGGAGAGAGAGTCAGTAGGGGAGCCAATTGAAAAAATATTCACTTGGTATCTTGCCCATAGTAAATATTCTACGAGTGCTTATCAATTAGATTTGAACAAACTCTGATTTTAGCAATGTCTCTCTTAAAAAAAAAAAAAAAAAAAAAGTTGCCACAAACATTTACTGAGGATATTTTGTCTCTAACACTTGATCTATGAAAAAAGCTGCCTAGTCTAGGAAGGCTTTGCCGGGAAAGAGTTCAACTTTCAGCTACAGGACAGAGAATACCTTAATTACCAAGAACATCCCTCTATACCAAAGCTTCTTAAGCTGAGGATTGTAACCCCATATAGAGTCTTGTAACTGACTGTAGGAGTCATAAAATTATGATTTATCATCAGTAAATGTTTGATTTGCATACTTATTTTATATATCTATATACCAGGATCACATAAAAATTTCTTGGGCTAAAAGGTCTCAAGTGCAAAAAGTTTAAGGAGACCTGCTCTGAACTATAACAAAATGGTCATGGATATAACTTCTCTTCTGGCTAATGAAAATTTTTAAAAAACCAAATCCTCTATATACCTGTACTTTACCTGATGAGAAAATAAAACCTTCCCCAAATTTTGTCATATTTTTTTTTTTTTTTGCCTCACAGAATTCCTTTTCCAAGCTTAATGAGAAATTTTTTTTTAAGTGATGAAAATATTATAGGAATTTTAAAAAATCAAATCCATTAATTAGACTCCCCATGTTAATTGCAGATTCTTTCAGTTGACAGAATGGGTCACTCTGGGTTTAATGTGATCATGTCTAATAAAAGGCACATTTAGGAAGAACATTTTACTGCTATAATTTTTATAGTATTGCAAATGAGTCTGAGAAGTGATTTCACTCTCCCACAGTTGTGAAAATAACAGCAGATATCCAGAGCAGTCTCTCTGGACAAGATTGACCAGATTTGGGGAAGAGGGGAAGAAGAATAGACATAGAGATTACTCATTGCTTTTCTCCTTTTAGCTCCAAAGCAAGTCAGAAAACAAAATACTAGCTCTCCTCAGAAACTGCAATGTGTCCTTCTCTCCCTTCCTTTAAAAAAGTGACCTGAAATGTAAATACTTTTGGCCAATGTAGAGAAATCAGCCCCAGGCCCACCCATAAATAAGTTCTCAGAAATTATGTTACTGGAATTTTTTATTGCCATCACCTTAGTGTTGTGGAGATCGTCTTCACAGGTCAGACAGACTGTAGGGATCATTTCATGGCACTTCTCCTTTCTACTATACTAATCTCCCAGTTGACCATGGATGTGTAAAAAATTGTCATACTACAGTGTGAAAAGGGTACCTTTAGGAAAAGCTAAATTTAGGTTGATGAGAAAGCTCAATCATACAAAATACACAGCTGGTTGTGATAGTCCAGCCTCATTTTAATCAATAAGTATTACAAAACTATTATGTGCTAGAGTTTTCACTTTAATTTCCTCTTGCTTTGATTTAAACGTATTTATTTGTGTATTCTTTCTCTGTCTCTGTGTCTCTCTACCTCTGTCTCTCTGAATCTCTTCCTTTGTCTCCGTTGCTCTCTTTCTCTGTGTCTGTCTTGTTTCTGTCTGTATGTCTCTCTCTCCCTCTGTCTCTGTCTTTTTGTGTCACTGTCTCTCTGAATCTCTGCCTCTCTGTCTCTATCTTGTTTCTGTCTTTCTCTCCCTTTTCCTCTGTCTTTTTGCCTTTGTCTGTGTCTGTCTCTCTCTGTGTGTGTCTCTCTCTCTGTCTCCACTGTGCCTTCTACTGATTGTTGATTCAGTTTCCAAACCAAGGAACCCAAGGTCCAGATGGAACCCACATTCTTCACAGCCTCCTGGCATAGCAGACAGATTACTCTTCCTTCCTTATGTAGAAAGCTCCTCAATCTAGTCTTCCTTTTCTAGCAGCTAGCCCACTATAGGGTTTAAGATAGTCTCCTTTGGCTCCTCCTAATTTCCTGATATAAAAGTCTCCCTGCTTACATAATTCTTCCTTTAAAGTCTTTTGTCCATGGTTTATTTAAAGCTGGTTACTATGTTCTTCAATGTACATCAAATTATACAGCTTTTCTTTTTTTTTTTTTTTTAAACCAACTTTGTGATTTTTATTGATGGGTAAAAACTTTATATTTCTTGATGTCACTAAACTGTTATACAGCTTTTCAATCCTATATTTATTAATTTCTTTTTCCTTCTCCTCATTTTCCACATTTTCTGAAGGCTCTTCCACTAAGCTATTAGCTCATTCTAACTTAGTACAAAACATTAGCATATCTAGAACTAACGTACTCATTTTGTAGCTTTATACTAGCACACAGAAAAAAGTATAGTCCCCGATATGTAGGTAGATGAGTATTATCCTCAAAAACTTATGCCTGTAATTCTGTTCTCTGTTGAGCTCCAGAGGCTTCCAAAGTTCATCCCACAAATGAAAGCTTTTAAATAAAAGAGCCTGTGAGGAATCTAGACCTTCTAGGAAGAGATTGGGAAGGATCTTTACATATTTCAGATCTCTTACAGATGAATACGAGATAAATGTATCTGAGTAAATGGAATTTCACTTTCCTCTTTAATCACTTCCTTGCAAAGAGTTGAAACTTTCTGGACTTTTATAAATTCACGGTCACTTTTAACCCTTCAAATATATTTCAATTGTGTATTTTTTTGTATGATCAGTAGGAAATCAAAGGAAAGGATGATAACTGTAGGTGAAAATGAAACATATAAACCCACCCCTTAAGTTGGCAGCTGTGATTTAGAAGGTGCTACTGATGATACTGACTTTTTTAGGGGGAGGGTCTTGATCTATGAATTCATTGGCATGGGAATTCATTCTACCAATATGTATAAGCACATAATCTATCATTTAAAATCTTTGAGACTCTTCCCCACTCCAACCTCATGGCACTGAGAGGTTCAGGATGATATAAGCAATATGTATTATGTTTGTGGAAGATCATGACAACATTTGGTCTCTAGGAGTTCATCAATATTGCATGCTAATTCCTGGACAGCATCTTTGTATGGGTCCTAGATAACAGACAATGTTCTTGTGTATTCCTCTTCTCCAATAGAATGAAGCAAGTCTGTGGGTTTGCTCCCATGCTTTTTGGCATAATTCTTTCAGCAATGTTGTCAGATTCCTTCAATGAAGATGAAAGTGGTTTCAAGGGCGGCTACCACACTAATGGTAAATTATTTAACTCAAAAAAGGCTAACAAGCCAAGATTAAAGTGGAGGGAAAGTTGGTGCACAACTTTAAGTTCACAGATGATTGTGTGCTCAATGCAGCATCTGAGGCTGAGATACAACAGAGTGTGGATTGATTCTATGCGGTTTATATTAATTTTTGTCTGATAATTAACAATAATAAAACAAAGATTCTCCACCAGCCAATACTGTAACATCCATATGTAGAATTATTGTTTAGAGCAAATGGAGAAATTAAGAACATTGTGGCTAAGTTCACTTACCTTGGCAATATACACATAAATGATGAGGCTAGAACTAGCTCAGTGTTTGGAAAGCTCCATGGGAAAATGGGGAAGAGAAGATGTATTATTAGACTGACTACCAAACTGAAGGTCTACCTACCGAGCCATTGTGCTGACCTCCCTGCTGTGAAACTTGGACAGATACTAGTGCCATGCCAGAAAACTGAATTGCTTCTCTTTGAATAGTCTTGGGATGGTTCTAAAGATCACTTGGCTAAGTAAGGTGCTTTTCCAGCTAATCCTTTAGGGCAATGGTTCTCAAACTTTTGTTCTCAGTATCTTCGTGTTGTTAAAAAACTATCGAGGATCTGTTCAAAGAGTTTTTGTTCACATGAGTTATATTTATAGCTATTTACTATATTAGAAATAAAAAATAATTTCAAATTTGTAGACCCTCTGAAAGTGTTTCAGAGACCCCAACAATTCTTTGGACTATACTTTGACGACCACTTTTTTAGGGCTTTCTATTTGAATACAGTCCTGTGTCCTGGCAAATATAATACTTACAAAAAAGCCACAAATATGACTAAAGGAAGCACATACGAGTGAAGAGCATGAAACCAGTACTTTCCTGAATTAAATTTAATCACTTAAAAGTGGTGTTTGGTGCTAGAACAGAAATTTTGAGGGCTCTCTGCCTAATTATTATGGCTTTTAATTCAACAAATATTTACAAATTGATTATAACACTGAAGAAACCTTCAAGATTATCTAAACTAACTCCCTCATTTTAAAGTGAAGGAAACTGAGGCTCAGAAAAAGTAAATAATCTGTCCAAAAATAGATGGCAAACTAAGATTTGAACCTTGGTATTTTGACCCTAAATCCAGTATTAAATGCAGAGACAAAATCCTAAACAGTCATTCATATCAATAAGTTTATCTTCTATTTGGGGAAGAAGGTATGGGAGATTAGATATGACAAATAGGCAATTTAGAAGTAAATGCAAAGTAATTTATGAAAGGGAAGTGTATCACAAGCAGGAAAATCAATGAGGCCTCATGTAGGATGTATCTCCTGAACTATGGTTTCTCATGGGTAGTAGTGAAGAGGGAAAAGATTTCAGGTTTGGGAAAGTGGAGATGAGGTGAAATGTATTGAGAATGACTCATAGGCTAGTTTGAAGGAATAGAGAGATTATGAAAGGAAGTATTTTGAAATAAGGATAGAAGTTTGGTTGTGGTGGACATTAAATACCCAATTAAAGCTTTTGTATTTTAGGGAGATACTGAACACTTTTCAGTAAGGGAGTGATATGGTAAGATCTGTCTTATGAATATCAATTTGGCATCTGGATGAAATAATACTAGCATAGCAGTAAATATATCAGAAGAGGGGAAACCACTTATAACAACAGAATACATTTGAGCATTTCTGAACTTTGCAAATCACTTCTCATATAATAGCCCTGAAAGTTAGAGAATAAAATACACAAGGAATATTTTTGATATTTTATCGATGAGGAAACTGAGCTTTAGTTAAGTGACTTGCCCAGAGTCCTATAGCTGGAAGTAGGACTAGAAACCAGATCTCCTGATTCCTGGTCTAGCACTCATTGCAAGATAGATACTAGACATCTGTTCTTCATTGGGACTGTCTTTATTCTACAATTAACTAAAGAGGGTATCCAAATATTTGGGTTTAAGAACCCAGAATTTAAACTTACAATACTGGACCTTCTGGATTATTTCATCATGCCTTGCCTTCTTCAGGATGGCCCTAGTCAAAATAGTTGAGAGAGACAGGTGTCTCTTTTCTTCTTAAATTTGACTTGGAGAGAAGACAGGAATTCTTTGGCACTGTGTTTGAGGCAGGCAAATGCTGTTTCAAGGGCTGACTTACATTTTCAATGTGAGCATTTACACCTGGGAAATAGGCAATGCTACAAATCAGGGCTTGATTTATTGTTTAGTTGATTGCCTAGAATAAAGAAAGTGACAGAGAAAATACTAATAATGCACATTAAATGTTAGACCGAAAGCTGATTGTTAAATATTTACCAGCACACCTCTGGTTTTTAATGAGTCCTCTAAGATTAGCCATTTTATTTCCCATGAGCTGCTCTCCTTGGACAAGACTACACCATGCCCTCAGGAAACTCATGATCCTAGGAAATTGTATCAACTTCAGTACTCACATCTCATCAATCCTCTCTGCCTCTCTAACTGGAAGGCTAAAGAGTAGAGCAAAAAATTCCTCCCAAACCCTTTTAAAAATAGGCTCCAAGAAACTTACATGAACTGATGCTAAGTGAAATGAGCAGAAAGGGGAGATCATTATACACAGCAACAGCAAGATTATATGATAATCAATTCTGATGGGCGTGGGTCTTTTCAACAATGAGATGACTGGGGCCAGTTCCAAAGGTCTTGTGATGAAGAGAGCCATCTGAGAGAGGACTGTGGGAACTGAATGTGAATCACAACATAGCATTCTTGCTCTTTTTGGTGTTGTCTGCTTGCATTTTATTTTCCTTCTCATTTTTTTCTTTTTGATCTGAGTTTTTTTGTACAAGATATGTGTGGAAATATGTATAGAAGAATTTCATATGTTTAATAGATATTGGATTACTCGCCATCTAGGGGAGGGAGTGGGGGAAAGAGAGGGAAAAATTTGGAACATAAGGTTTTGCAGGAATAAATGTTGAAAATTATCCTTGTATATGTTTTGAAAATAAAAAGCTGTAATTAAAAAATGAGCCATCTTTTCATTTTCCACTAGCTATACTCTTTAGACAAGACTCTATCACACTCTCAGACTGGGTACCTTCCCCGCTTTTTTTCAATTTCCATTTGTGCAATTGTCTTCCTTCTTTTAGGTTGTAAGCTCCTTGAGAGCAGGCACTGTTCTTTTTCATATTTGTATTCCCACCACATAGTACATAGTAGATGCTTAATGAATGCTCATTGACTATTAAATGCTTATTGAAAACATAAAATCCTTCCTTCCTTAGATGTAACTCTGAAAAATCCTTGAATTTAAGGAAAATTAACTTCCTGAAAAAGATGGCATAAATTGAAATGGTATAATTCAACAATTAAATGAAATCATCAGATGATGTAAATAAAATCTGATTTCTCCATGAAAATAATGGTATTATTTATGGTATCTATGGCTTACATTCCTAACTGGGCTACATTCCTGACCCAGACATAGTTTTTCTCTTTGCTTCAATCTGTCTGTTGTGTGTGTTTCTTACTTTTTATTTTATAGAAATGACTATAAATACTATATTAAATCAAGTTTTTAATTAATCCTAATTGATATATTAATATACCAAAGGATATAATTTTTTTCAAAACAAACAAATACATACATACATATATATGTGTATATATATATATATACATATATATATATATATATAATATATGTGTATGTCTCTGTGTGTTTTTAATCAACTCCTCCCAGAAAAGTGTCTACATATGACCCAATTAGAATTCTCTAAACTTCTTCTGATTCTAATGATCACAGCAAATTTGGGCTTAGAATCTTAAAGTACAAAACTGGAAGTAGAGTCTAGAATTTCACCTAGCCCAATTCCCTCCGTTTCCTACTTGACAAATCTAATCACCTCATTTTATAGATCAGGAAAAAGAGGGACCAGAAAGGTTTTCTTACTTGTTGAGGATCAGAAGAGTTTAGTTATTAGAGGATGTATTTTCAACCCTAGGGCCTTCAAGAGAGAGGCTTTGCATCTAGGAAGTGGGAGAGAATGAGAGGAGAAAGGATAAATCTTCCTGGGGTCTTAGGACTGGGTATTTGCAGAAGTATCTAAACAGGGGGTCCTCAAACTTTTTAAATAGGGGGCCAGTTCACTGTCCCTCAGACTGTTGGAGGGCCGGACTATAGTAAAAACAAAAACTTTTTTTTGTGGGTCTTTAAATAAAGAAACTTCATAGCCCTGGGTGAGGGGGATAATCGTCCTCCGCTGCTGCATCTGGCCTGCGAACCTTGCAGGCCATAGTTTGAGGACCCCTGAAAGGGTCAAGTAGACTGAGAGATATGGTATACTGCCTACTATGGCTGCCATAAACAAAATTACAGCTCTGTCTGACAGATCACCATACATGTCAATTTTAAGTCCAATCTTAATAAATCAGGGAGGATTACTTAATGAATGAACTTCCTGTTGGGCTATAAATTGAACGGTACTATTTAAAGAGAGGCAGGGGTATGGTGCTTAGGAGGCTTTGCAGTCAGAAGGATCTGGGTTTAAGAACTGCTTCTGACACTAGTAGCTGGAATAATGGACAAATCACTTAATCGCTCAGGGACCAAGGCAATTTTCTAAGACAATACATTATCAGATGGAGGGGTTGTATGTAGTAGAGAGAGTGGTCTTGGAGTCAGGAAGACATGGATACTACCTCTGCCACTTACTGGCTATAGTAAGTGGAGGACAAATCACTTCTCATGGCTGAGCCACCTCTCTGTCTACAGGATGCAGAGAAGGGACTGGTCTGTTTTGAAAGAGAGGGTTTCCTTCCTTCAAGTGCCTGTGCTGATTGGTTAAAAAAAAAAAAAATCAAATGTTAGCATTGATTGGCAATAGAAGAAGAAATCTTCAAATTATGAGGTCCTTATGCCAATGAAATTACAGTCTCAGAAAAGAAAAAGTTTAAAAAAAAAACTTAGTAGAAGTCATTTAGGAGATCAAAAGAAGTGTAATGTCTTCTCTTACCCAGAGACTCTTTATATAACATATCTTGGAAGAAAAAAATGAGTTTTCTAATGGGCAAAATTCGCTATGTAGCTCTCTATTTTGCTCAAGGAAAAGGCAGTGGGAAAAGTCCTATTTCTGTAGTCAAAAAGCCTCCGTTCAGATTCAATATCTAATGATTCCCAAGCAAATCACTTGATTTTGGGTCTCAGTTTTCTCATTTGTAAAATTAAAGAGCTATGTCATTTGAAACTAGCATAGTCTAAGAAGATTTCAAGCATTGGACAGTCATCACTTGGAAGATGGCCTGGTTTATCTAAAAACAGTGGTCTTTACTGTCATTTGGAGAGTGACTTTTTATCCCAAGGCTTTTTGCAAGTTTTTTTTCTATGTGCCAGAAGTTTTGGGCAGCTAGATTACTCGGTGGATAAGAACGTTAACTCTAGTCAGTGGGACTGGAGTGGATAGTGGGCCAAGCTTGAAGTCAGGAAGACTCATCTTCTTAAGTTCACATCTGACCTCCGACTCTAATTAGCTATGGACCAGTCACTTCATCCTATTTGCCTCAGTTTCCTTATCTATAAAATGAGCCAGAGAAGGAAATGGAAAACCATTCCAGCATTTTTATCAAGGAAGCCCTAAATGGGATCATGAAGATTTGGGCACAAATGGAGCTACTGAACAACAGAAGATGATAGTGTTTTCCTCAAAACAACCTTGAGAACTTATTATTATTAATAACTTTCAATATACAAATGAGGTAATTGAAGTTAGAGAAATTAGATGACTTGCTCAAGATCACACAAGAAAGTGTCAGAGTCTGGAATTGAATTCGGATATCATGAACTAGGCTCGTTCTACCTCACTGGCAGCAATCCATCAGGCTCAAGGCAGGGCATTTAAGATCTTTAATTTTCCTGCTTTCATTACTCAGTAGGCTCTCAGGTGGGAAGCAATGGATAAAAGACTAGGCCAGGAGTCAGAAAGATGTGAATTCTAATTCAATATTAAACACTTACTATCCACATGATCCTGTGCAAATCACTTTAATCTCTATTTGCTTCAATTTCTTTAATTGTAAAATGGGGTTAATTGCAGTATCTAGTTTGCAAGGTCATTGTGGGAATAAAATAAGATAATATTTATAAAGTACTTAGCACAATGCCTGGCACATTATAGGACCTATAAAAATGATTCTCCCCTTTCTTATAGTTATTCTTATAATGACTTAGGATCAGATACTTTAAAGTGAGCTAGATAAGGGTCCATATATAGGGTATCTTTATCTTTGAATAAAGATTACTTATAGGATCTGAAGAGATCTTAAAGCTTTTTCATGGAATCAAAGGATTCAGAGCTGGAAGGGATTTTGCAGACTTCTGTTTTAGAAGAGAAATGACTTCTTCAAGATCATAAAGACAGGAAATGATGGAGGTAAAATTCAGTATCAAATCTTTGAACTGCCAAATCAGCTATTCGTCCATAAATCATTACCTCTAGTTCTCTTTTAAAATGTAGATACATGCATACCTCATTTTTAATATTTTGCTTTATTGTGCTTTGCAAATATTGCATGTTTTATAACAAAGTTTATGGGAACTACGTCAAGCAAGTTCATTGGTGCCATTTTTTCCAACAGCATTGTTCACACTGAGTCTCTGAGCCACATTTGGTAATTCCTGCAACATTTCAAACATTTTCATTATTATTACATATGTTGTGATCTGTGGTCAGTGATCTTTGTTTTGTATTACACTTGTTTTGGAACACCACAAACTGTTCCTGCCCCATTGATCTCTCTTTGCTTGGGCCCCCCTATTCTCTAACACATAACAATATTGAAATTAGGCTAATTGACAATCCTACAATGGTTTCTAAGTGAAAAAAAGAGTCATTCAAAGTGGCAAACTTCACTGTTGTATTATTTTAAGAAATTACCACAGCCACCTCAGCCTTCAGCAGCCACCACCCTGATGGGTCAGCTATCACTAACAACTTGCTGAAGTTCATGTGATGGTTAGCATATTTTAGCAATAAAATAGTTTAAAATTAAGGTATGTACACTTTTTAGACATAATACATTTTGCACTTAATAGAAAAAAGTATAGCATAAATATAACTTTTATATGCACTGGGAAACCAAAAATTTTGGGCAACACACTTTTTTGAGATACTTGCTTTATTATGGTGGTCTGGAACCAAACCCGCAATGATCATATCCATGAGGACTCCAACAAGTTAGCAGGAGCAGCATTTATACAACAATTTTTCTACCTTATGCCATGAGCACCAGAGACATGAATGCCTAGGATTCATAGACATAAAATTCTTGAAAAAAAGGTAATGTAGGGCAGCTAGTTGGTACAGTGGATAGAGCACCAGCCCTGAAGTCAGGAAGGCCTGAGTACAAATTTGACCTCAAACACTTAACACTTCCTGGGCAAGTCACTTAACCCCAACTGCCTCAGTAAAAAAGAAAAGGATATTTTGACTATCTCCCTTACAATTTTTCATTGGGCTAGCCTTAGAAGACATCATGTTACTCGCTGATATTTCAAGCAGCTATAGATCATCTCCCTCCATCCCTTTTTCCTTTCCTATCACTGTCAAAGACCAAAATGCGCCAGTTCCCTTCAGGTCCCCAGGCTGATATCTGACTTGATTGGGCCTGGCTGGATGAGTTGGATTCCAAAGATGGGAGTTCAGATCTTGCCCACTACTAAGTGCCTGTGTAATCTGACCTCCGTAGCCAGTTTCTTCATTTATAGGACGAGAGTTGGATTAGTTGATCTCAGAATCTCCCGGCTCTCCAAACACATAGGACTGCCATGGGGAAGGCTTATAAGTGTGTAAGGTCCACAGCATGGGGTTCCTCCCACTTGGAGACTGTGAACCCCCTCTGGAGCTGGTCTGGTATTTTATCCACTGGAGGGCAGTGGTGTCCCTCTCGCCTGTCACTTCAAAGCCTGAGTAGAAAGCTCCCCCCTCCAGGACTGTCCCTCCAGCGTTTAATGCACTGCTCTGGGTCACAATGATGACTCTCTGGTCTTCATTTCCAGGGACCGTCATTAAGGAGAACCAAAGTTACACCAAACCCTTGCTTCAGCCGAGTAAGTAGGCCAGCTGAAATTGCAAAGGCAGTGCTCCAAGGCAATTAGCAAACTGCTTGAGATCTCAACTTGGTAACAGAATGTATGCGTAAGCTTAAAAGTTACATGTGAGAATAAAACACTCCAGGCAAAACCCAGATTTTCCTTTCCATAAATTCCGAGAGCTAGCTTGGTGGAGAGAATACAGATCTGGCCTTCGAGCCAAGAATTCTGGGGTTCAAGGCCCACCGCTAACATGTACTGATTCTCTGACCCTGGCCAAATCACTCAGCCGCTCAGTGGGCCCGGCAAAGCTCCAGGACCATAAATTGTGGAGCAGGTGGCAGTCTGCAGTGGTAGGGGGAGTGTGTTTGAGGGGAATTTCCATGACAGTGAAACCACCGGTCTGTTCTCTGTGGGCTCCCGGCCCTCCCTGCCCACAACAAACAGCAGCATAAAGCTCGGTACCGAGCCAAGAAGCGGACTGGCACGGAGGCGAGAGAAGGGGCTGCCGTCAGTAGTCCCAGAATCAAAAACTCTCTTTGCCTCTAATGAGGAGTCACCTTGGCCAGCCACGTTCTTTTCACTCTCTAGGCTTCAGTTTCTGCATTATAAAATGAGGGGTTGGGACGAAATCACTGCAGATGTCCCTTCTCATTCTAACAGGCCTTGTTCAAAGTGGGCAGAGCCTGGACTCCCTGGAGGCCACCAGGGGTAGGACAGGGAGACTCTTTATTCCAGCCTGTCTCTGATGGCTTCCTATTTTAACTAATAGTAATAACTAATTACTAGCTAATTATTAACTATTAACTAATAGCTGACCTTTACATAGCACTTATTATGGGTTTGGCACTGTTAAGTGTTTTACAATTATTATCTCATTTGATCTTCACAGCCTACTCAGGAGAAAGCTGCTATTGTTTCCTTTCCTTCCCTTTCTCCTTCCCTTCCTCCTTTTCCTTTCTTTCCTTTCCTTTCCTTTCCTTTCCTTTCCTTCCTTTTCCTTTCTTTTCTTTTCCTTTCCTTTCCTTTCCTTTCCTTTCCTTTTTTTTTTTTTTTCCTTTCCTTTCCTTTCCCCTTTTCCTTTTCCTTTCCTTTCCTTTCCTTTCTTTTCCTTTCCTTTCCTTTCTTTTCCTTTTCCTTTCCTTTCCTTTCCTTTCTTTTTCCTTTCCTTTCCTTTCCTCTTTCCTTTCCTTTCCTTTTCCTTTCCTTTCCTTTCCTTCCTTTTCCTTTCCTTCCTTTTCCTTTCCTTTCCTTTTCCTTTCCTTTCTTTCCTTTCCTTTTCCTTTTCCTTTCCTTTCCTTTCCTTTCCTCTTTCCTTTCCTTTCCTCTTTCCTTTCCTTTCTTTCCTTTCCTTTCTTTTCCTTTCCTTTCTTTCCTTTCCTTTCCTCTTTCCTTTCCTTTCCTTTCCTTTCCTTTCCTTTCCTTTCCTTTCTTTCCTTTCTTCCTTTTCCTTTCTTTCCTTTCCTTTCCTTTCCTTTCCTTTTCCTTTCCTTTCCTTTCCTTTCCTTTCCTTTCCTTTCCTTTCCTTTCCTTTCCTTTCCTTTCCTTTCCTTTCCTTTCTTTCCTTTCCTTTCCTTTCCTTTCCTTTCTTTCCTTTCCTTTCCTTTTCCTTTCCTTTCCTTTCCTTTCCTTTCTCTTTCCTTTCCTTTCCTTTCCTTTCCTTTCTTTCCTTTCCTTTTCTCTTTCCTTTCCTCTTTCCTTTCCTTTCCTTTCCTTTCCTTTCCTTTCCTTTCCTTTCCTTTCCTTTCCTTTCCTTTCCTTTCCTTTTCCTTTCCTTTCCTTTCCTTTCCTTTCCTTTCCTTTCCTTTCCTTTCCTTTCCTCTTTCCTTTCCTTTCCTTTCCTTTCCTTTCCTTTCCTTTCCTTTCCTTTCCTTTCCTTTCCTTTCCTTTCCTTTCCTTTCCTTTCCTTTCCTTTCCTTTCCTTTCCTTTCCTTTCCTTTCCTTTCCTTCCTTTTCCTTTCCTTTCCTTTCTTTCCTTTCCTTTCCTTTCCTTTCCTTTCCTTCCTTTTCCTTTCCTCTTTCCTTTCCTTTCCTCTTTCCTTTCCTTTCCTTTCCTTTCCTTTTCCTTTCCTTTCCTTTCCTTTCCTTTCCTTTCCTTTCCTTTCCTTTCCTTTCCTTTCCTTTCCTTTCCTTTCCTTTCCTTTCCTTTCCTTTCCTTTCCTTTCCTTTCCTTTCCTTTCCTTTCCTTTCCTTTCCTTTCCTTTCCTTTCCTTTCCTTTCCTTTCCTTTCCTTTCCTTTCCTTTCCTTTCCTTTCCTTTCCTTTCCTTTCCTTTCCTTTCCTTTCCTTTCCTTTCCTTTCCTTTCCTTTTCCTTTCCTTTCTTTTCCCCTTTTCCCTTTTCCCTTTTTTCCCCTTTTTCCTTTCCTGTGTGAGGCAAGTGGGTTTAAGCAACTTGTCCAGGATCACACAACTAGGAAATATTAAACGTCTGAAGACAGTTTTTAACTCAGGTCCTTCTGACTCTGGGGCTGATGCTCTGACCCACTGATCCATCTAGCAGCCAAATAGGTGGTATTGTTAACTCCCAGTTTACTTCAAGGAAACTGAGGCAGACAGGGGTTAAGTGACTTGCTCAGGATCATATAATTAATAAGTATCTAAGGTTGGATTTGAATACAGGTCTCCCTCTCTTCCAGGATAGGTACACCATGCACTGGCTCCAAATTATGTCTTCCTTATCCTACTATGCTACTAAAGGATTATGAGTGTTGGTAAACACTCTGGAAATTGGGTGCCGTTTAAAAGCTCCATTCATTCTATCTGAGTTTCAGTTCTGTTTAAGGCCCTTTCTAGCTCTGACATTTTATCCTGAATCCCTCCAGAAGCAGGGTATAGTGGTGGAAAGTGTGTTAGATTTCAGGCCAGAGAGCCTGTGTTCAAATCCTGACTCAACCTTAAACAAGTTACTTAACTTCTCTGTGGTCTTGGTTTCCTATGAGGGGTTTAAACTAAATGATTTCAAAAGTCCTTCTCCATTTCTAAATCAGAGACCCTATGTTCTTGAGTTTGACAATTTCCTTAACTAGTACATGTATAGATTTTTCAAGATAAGCTTTGCCAGCTTTATTTTTATTTTATTTTTAAAAATCACTCAGGTTTCATTGGGTTGATAATATTTATTTTGGTCATGTTCACATTCCCCCAAGATGCCCTGCTTCCTCACTTTCTGCTGCCGCTCTCCATACCATTGGGCTGAAAGAACAGAGCATTTATTGGTATGACCAGTCATTTGACCTGGGTGGTACAAACTACTCCTAAGTTGGCAGCTACGGTCCCAGCACTTTACCCACTTTTTTGGGTTACTTTATTGTCTCTACTTGGCCTTTGCTAAATTGCATTTTTTAAATAAGAAGGTATAGTATATAACACATCAGCATGCATTAAGCCATCAGCCTGGATTTACATAGAGTTAAAAGTTGGATTATGTATATTTGTCTATATATGTATAGATGTAATATATACATATACATATACACACATATATATTCCATCTGCTTCATATTACAGATAAAGAAACTGAGTCCCAGTAAAGTTAGATGGTCAATGAATTATTAATCTAAGATCCAGGTCTCCCCAGGACAATGTGCTTTTGATTATACCATATGTTCTCCATTGGTGTCAAAGGGATGATGTCAGTCTTTCCCTTCATTTCTAGTAACTTCCATTCCTGAGGAATAAAGATCTGGATTAAGTCAAGGGATATAAAACAGTGCTGGCAATTGAGAGGCAGCAGGTATTGAGATTTCTATTAATTCCTCTTCTCAGTTGGCATTCTTGCTTGAGTTGATGGATAACAAAAGCAATAACAAATGAGAAAACCAAGAACCAAAGAAACTAATTGTTGAGAGACAGAATAGAATCTCAGAGTTCAGAGAATCTTTAGAGATCTAAAATCTTCAGTTGATGGACAGATAGATGAGGGATATGGGAAATGAAGTCACAAACCCAGGGTCTCACACATCACGAATGTGAGAACATGAGCCAGGGACTCAGGTTTCTTCACCTCCAGGACAGAATTCCATCCATGATTTGTCTTGTCCCAGGTGATCTGAGTTAGATATGATTTTTGAAAGAAGTCAATGGCTTTTGGTAGAGAAAAATAGGAATTCGTTAAAGGTTCATGTATTTACCAATAAACAGAATGGTGTACTGGGATAGGACAGGGCTTCTTAAACTTTTCCCACTTGTGACTCCTTTTTTACCAGAGAAATTTTCATGCAGTTTAGATATATAGCAATATTTTAAAAAGTATACAAATCAAACATTTACTGATAATAAATCATAATTGCGTGACCCCCATATTTAATTATGAGACTCCCATATGGTTTTACAACCCATGGTTAGGAAGATTTGGGGTAGGAAATAGCTTTAAAATTAGGGGAAAAAATGGGTTACAGTCTTCTGACTTAGCTTTGTGACAACGAGAAAGTGAATTAACCTCTTAGTGCCTGCCCTTAGGCAATTCTCTAAGATTGTTACATATGAGTTGCATAATCAGGAGAGGGATTTTTTTTTTTTCCTGGAAGTCCCCCAATACTAATGAAATTGTAGATCTGGAACAACAACAAATTTGCTGAACACATTTACTGTACAGGGCACGGCCAAGGGAGATGAGGCTTATGTGGGCCACATCATCCAGAGGTTCGAACTGTATTCAGGCAAGCATTCAATGCTGAGAGTCGAGAGGAGCCCTAACAGAAGAGGCAGAGGATGTCAAAGACAAAACATGTATTAGACAAAGTTGTTAAGGAACAGGTCTTTCAGCCTATGACAAAACTTCAACATTTTCCTATGTGCAGTAGTCAACATGAAAACCAAACAAAAAATTTTAAAAGGAGAATCAGTAATGTATAACTTTGGTGGGTCTACTAAAAGATTTCCATTAGACATTTACCTTTCTCTGTGAGATTTTCTTTCATATATGTGTGTGTGTGTGTATAAATTAAATCTTCCAGTAATAAATCCAGTTATTGATGGTTTTTTCCCCATCCCTCCCCATTAGATTGCAAGCTCCTCAAGGGCAGGAACTGTTTTGTATCTCTTTGTATCCCCCAGTGCTTAGTACAGTGCCTAACACCTAGTAAATACTTAAAAAAATATTGTTTACTGACTGATTTTTTCAAGTTTTAGGGCAGGTGCTGATTTTCATGCTGTATTAGCACAAGATTGCAAGTATACCCAGTGTGCCACACACACCCCCTCTTTTTTGACAACATGATCTCACATCTGATCAATAGCTCATACTTATATATGATACACCTATGAGAGAATTAGAACAGTTATGTTTAGTCTTTTTTTTTGTCATATCTGATTCTTTGTGACCCTTTTTAGGGTTTTCTTGATTCTGAAGTAATTTGCCATTTCCTTCTCTAGCTCATTTTACAAATAAGGAAACCGAGTCAAACAAGGCTAAGTGGCTTGCCCAGGGTCACATAGTTAGTAAGTGTCTGACATCAGATTTGAAATCAAGAATATGAGTCTTTCTGACTCCAAGTCCAGCACTCTATCATCTGTGCTACCCAGCTGCCCCAGGCAAGTAAAATTCTTTTCTTCTTCTTCTTCTTCTTCTTCTTCTTCTTCTTCTTCTTCTTCTTCTTCTTCTTCTTCTTCTTCTTCTTCTTTCTTCTTCTTCTTCTTCTTCTTCTTCTTCTTCTTCTTCTTCTTCTTCTTCTTCTTCTTCTTCTTCTTCTTCTTCTTCTTCTTCTTCTCTTCTTCTTCTTTTTAAATAGAAGAAATCCAGTTCCTGAGAAATCTAATGATGGCAAATCACACTCTTCAGATTTGGAAAGAAGCTAAAAGACTATCTAGTCTAACCCCCTCCTTTACAGTTGAGGAAACTGAGACCCAAGTACTTGAATGTCTGTCCTGGGGAATAAGATGCACAACCAGGATTTTAATTCAGCTCTCCAAGTCCATCAGTGTTCCAGACAGTTTCTCCTTCTGCATTCTGATTAGATCTCTGATGTTCAGCAAGAGCCTTGTTCTCCTCCTTAGATCCTTATACAATGTTCTTCAAGGTTAAACCAAAGAGCTCAGGCTCATGTATCAATAGCCCAGTGCCATCTGACTACCTTTTGGAAACCTTAACCCAGTTGGGTCAATGTCAGATATGCCCAAAGAAGACGGTGAAGGCACACAGCTCTCTGTGGCTCAGCAATGAGGCTGCCCCCTAATTAGCCATGCCCCGTTCCCCTATCACCGAGACTCATTTTACCCTTTTCTCACTTCCATCTCCTAACTTGCTTCCCTCTGTCATCCAGTCAGTTTGCAATCTGGATCTGGCTGCTGCTGCAGCTAGCCTCAGTGGGAGCAAGGTTCTCCCTGACTGCACTGAAGCCGATTATTACTCATTCTCCTTTTCTCCTTACTCCTCTTCAGATCGTTACACATGACAAAACAACTATCCTAATTGCAGCAAGTGTTCCCAGCTCTGTCACTGTGACAATTACTGCAATGAGGGCTCCAAATCTGCCGCAGATGAGATAACACTACAGTTCCCTTTGGTAGCATGCAGTTATCCCATGGAGAATTCTCAGCTTCTAGGGGATTTTCTCTTGGTTGGTACGATGGGATGGCTGCTGGTGGTATTTGGGAGTCTCTCTCTCTCTCCAGGTGAAGAAAGAAGAGAAGAATCTTCTTGCTTTAATTTTAGACTGATGAGGTTTGGCATTTTTATGGAAGCATCATGGAGAAAGGAGAACTAGAAATTGGGACATAATTAGACAATATTAAAAAAAAACCCCTGAGCTCCAAGGAGAGAAAGATCTTGGCTCTCATGTAGTGGAAAGAGCCCTGGAATTGGAATCAGAGGCCTAGATTTACTGTTTGTTATATATATAGCCTTAGGTCGTGAATTATTTTCCCTCTCTGGAATCAGTTTTTTTTTTTCCTCTAGAAAATGAATCAGTTGGACCACATAATCTTTAAGGTTCCTTTTCCTTTTAAAGCCTGAGATTCTAGTCCCTTTTCTGGTCATATTTGTACAAATTGCTTCCCTCTTCTGTGAACCAGTTCAACATTCAAGATACTTTTATCATTCACCAAACCTTAATTGTCTATTATGTTCAAGATACAATTTCTCCATTTATAAAATGAGGAGATTTGCTTATATGACTTCTAAGGTCTCTTTTGATTTGATAAATTCTGTATTTCCAGACTAATAGAGAGTTCTCTTGAGAAAAGGCCATTACAAACAGAAAGTGAGGTAGATATCATGTTGAATGTTGAGATTTTTAGGGAGTAAGAGAAAAGGAAAGATTTATTCTTTAGAAATAATTGTCAAAAACAGTCAATAACTATAGCAATTTAATGTTCGACAAACCCAGAGACCCCAGCTTTTGGGATAAGAACTTAATGTTTGACAAAAATTGCTGGGAAAATTGGAAACTAGTATGGCAGTATGGCAGAAACTAGGCATTGACCCACACTTAACACCATACACCAAGATAAGGTCAAAATGGGTTCATGACCTAGAAATAAAGAATGAGATTATAAATAAAATTAGAGGAACACAGGATAATTTACCTCTCAGACCTGTGGAAGAGGAAGGAATTTATGGCCAAAGAAGAACCAGAGATTATTACTGATCACAAAATAGAAAATTTTGATTATATTAAATTGAAAAGTTTTTGTACAAACAAAACTAATGCAGACAAGATTAGAAGGGAAGCAATAAACTGGGAAAATGTTTTTACAGTCAAAGGTTCTGATAAAGGCCTCATTTCCAAAATATATAGAGAATTGACTCTAATTTATAAGAAATCAAGTCATTCTCCAATTCATAAATAGTCAAAGGATATAAACAGACAATTCTCAGATGAAGAAATTGAAACTATTTCTAGCCATATGAAAAGATGCTCCAAGTCATTATTAATCAGAGAAATGCAAATTAAGACAACTCTGAGATACTACTACACACCTGTCAAATTGGCCAGAGTGACAGGGAAAAATAATGCGGAATGTTGGGGGGGATGTGGGAAAACAGGGACACTGATACATTGTTGGTGGAATTGTGAACACATCCAGCCATTCTGGAGAGCAATTTGGAATTATGCTCAAAAAGTTATCAAACTGTGCATATTCTTTGACCCAGCAGTGTTTCTACTGGGCTTATATCCCAAAGAGATCTTAAAGAAGGGAAAGAGACCTATATGTGCCAAAATGTTTGTGACTGCCCACATTGTAGTGGCCAGAAACTGGAAACTGAGTAGATGCCCACCAATTGGAGAATGGCTGAATAACTTGTGGTATATGAATATTATGGAATATTATTGTTTGATAAGAAATGACCAACAGGATGATTTCAGAAAGGCCTGGAGAGAATTACACGAACTGATGCTAAGTGAAATGAGCAGGACCAGGAGATCATTATATACTTCAACAATAATATTATATGATGATCAATTCTGATGGATCTGGTCCTCTTCAACAGTGAGATCAACCAAATCAATTCCAATGGAGCAGTAATGAACTGAACCAACTACACCCAGGGAAATGACTAAGAATCATTGCATAGAATTCCCAATCCCTATATTTGTGCCCACCTGCATTTTGGATTTCCTTCACAGGCTAATTGTACACTATTTCAGAGTCTGATTCTTTTTGTACAGCAAAATAACGGTTTGGTCATGCATACTTATTTTGTATTTAATTTATACTTTAATATAGTTAAATCTACTGGTCATCCTGCCATCTAGGGGAGGGGGTGGGGGGAAGGAGGGGAAAAATTGGAACAAAAGGTTTGGCAATTATCAATGCTATAAAATTACCCATGCATATAACTTGTAAATAAAAAGCGATTTTTTAAAAAAAAGAAATAATTGTCAAGACCCCAAACCATCAAATATTTTTCTTTTCTCAACTTCTTTTGCAAAGGCATAGAGCAACTTGGTCAAAGACAGAAAATTGAAACTTAGTAATTTTTGGAATCCTGCCAGTAGTTGTTCTTAGTGTACAAAGTCATTTGTGTTGGGTCTTAAGTATAGTTAGAGGCTTAGTTAAAAGAATTGCAAATGCAAAAGGAAGTCACTGACCAGAAATGACTTCTAATCTTGGTTGTTGAAGGTGGTGCTTTTGGCAAGGCTTTATCAAGCCTTGTAATGTCCTCTACTTTGATTCTCTCAGACACTGTCTTTTGTAAAATCTCTGAATGCTATAGAAATATGAAGTCTCATTGTGCTCTCTCTTGAGACCTAGAATGCACATATTGATGTGTGTTTAGAATTTACCGAGAACATCTTCCATTAGCTGACCAGTGTATACTCATCTTGGAGTCTAACTTTCCTCTGCCCAGAGTGGGGAGGAGGGGATAGAGCTGTGATAGGAGGAAGCATTATCTTATATCAGATAATATCTTTATTTTAAGCATTTCACAGCCTTTCCAGTTCATCCCACGTGGGTTCCTTCTGTTGTTGGCAGAGATCAATGAAGTCAATATTTCTGACTGCAGAGCTTTCTATGACTTACACATATTTAAAAGGATAAACCCCAATCAACAATTCTCTGTCTGAATTTAACCATCCTAATCCCCATCTTTGATACTTTGGGCTCCAGCAAACAGGCTAAGGCTAGAGCTACATCTTCCCCAAGACTGAGGGATTCATTCTGTCTGAGGGGCTGCAACACAGACTGGGCCACAGAAATGTTTTACTTTGGAAAATTCAGCAAGAGAACCTGGAGAGATATATGACCAAAGCACTTTCTCCATGTTTCAAATGGATATACATGGGGAAGAATGGCAGAGAACTTGGATCATAGATCAGAAAAAATTTGAGCACAGTGTCTGACACATAATGGGTGTTTAATAAGTGCTTGTTTGAGTGAAAGGACTTTCGAATATAGAATGTGAGAACTAGAAGGGACTTTAGAATGAAACATAATGCAAAGCTGGATGATATTTTGGAATGTAGAAAATAGTAGCTGGAAGAGAGCTCATATTTGATCTGGAGCCAAGGAATTTAGACATAGGAGGAACCATAGAGATTATCTATCTCTGTTCTTTTATTTTACAGAAAAGGAAACTGAAGTTCACAAAAAAGAAGTGACTTTTCTAATACCACAGAGAGAATTAGTGGCAGATCTGAGAAAAGGCCCCTAAAAGTCTCTTGGTATCAATAAGGTGATCTTTATAGGTAGTTTGCTATCTGGTTCACTCCCCACATTCTCATTTCTATATTTTCCTAAGAAATCAATGGAAACAGGGAAACAACACTTTAGAAAGTATAGCATGAAGGGAAAGGACATTGGATTGATGTACGTTTTTATTTATCAAAGCTTTGGGAATTTGATCACAGCCTCTTAAATCTTATTAGTCCAAACACATTTTCAACCAAAAAGCAAGAAAAAAAAATTAAAACAATTAAGCATTCCACAAGTTAATACTACTTTGTACTCTATTATGTTGCTTAAAAAAAAAAAAAAAGCTAGTTTTATCTTAAAATTGGCTCAATTCCTCCAATGCCTGAGTTTCTCTGTGGGAGAAACTGAAGTACTCTCTAGGCCACATAATTGCAGTTAGTGTGCTGAATCACTAAGGAACAAAAAGATACCCTAGTAGAGGGAAGCATTAATACTCCCCTAAAGCCCTTGGCTTACTTTCAGCAAGTAATTCATTGACCTAGAAGAATCTGATTAAATTCTCATTACACTACAAAGTTTTAAAACAATGAAAAATTCATCTATTACAAAAGTTTTAGTTCTTTAAATATGAGAAATAATGCATTTTAAAGGAAATTTACATTTGAGAGCATTGCAACTATTATATGTATACATATAATAGTTGCAATGCTCTCAAATATATATATATAATATATATATAATAGTTGCAATGCTCTCAAATATATATATATAATATGTATTATATATATATAATAGTTGCAATGCTCTCAAATGTAAATTTCCTTTAATGTATATACATATATATGAAATTCTTATGTTAACAAAGCAGGTCACATTATTTGAAAAAATGCTGCAAAATGAATTTATGGGAGTTGTGACTATTTCATAAGAATAATTTATAATATGGGTCTACCTTTTCCTTATTGAAGGGAGGGATACTGACATTTTTATAGAAATGACAATAAGCATAGTTAATCAATAACAAAAAAAATAGGCTGTTTCTCTACTACATTGAGGTGTTTTTTTTTTTTTAAATAAGAAACAAAGACTGAATTGCCATGCATATGAATTTGTTCTTCATCAGGATTATGATTTTTAAAATTGGATTTTTTATCACTCTTCAGAGAAAACTCTATTCTTTTATGAGGTCTCAGTGCAAAGGACTATCCTGTTCCAAACAAATTCTTTGGTTTCTTTTTTTTCTTTGTTAAGATATCATCATACATGATCTGAAGAAGTAATATGTACAATGATTAGAGAATTGGCTTGAGTTTCGCACTAGATCTGCTGTTTCTGATGCTTTGTGACCCTGGCTTTATCTATCAGTGAAATTCACAATGCTCCCAGACAACCCTTTAAAACTATGAATTGCAGAAAAATTGTTTAATTCTGCATTGGTAAAAGGTTTTCCTTTCTGAGAGTGATTCCTACCTATGATTCCAAAAATCACAGATTCTGATCTTCTCCACTCACTTCCTCCAAAAATGATTTTAAAGTCAAAATTATTGAAGTTCAAAATATGACAATGAGTGAGTAATCGAGTAAATAAATGAATATGCTGCCATATAGGCTCTATACTTCTAAGAATTGACTATCCTCTCTCTGTTTCAAAATGATGCAGAAAGTTAAAGCAGTGTTAAGTTGTTATATTCTATCATGGCAACAAATGGAAAGTTGGCAAAAAGGTTTTCCAAAAATGAGTTAAGCGGCATAATAGTGTGGCTTGGACAGTTGTGTATTAATAGTAAGGAGAGAGTCTGAACCACTGACCTCCTTCTTTTCTCCTCAATATTTTTTTGTCACAAAAAGGGAAATACATCTTGGATTTTTAAGTTCAATGTGAGTCAACAGCCTGGAATAGCAGAAAAAGAGGAAGAAGAAGAAGAGGAAAACGAAGACAAAAATGAGGAAGAACAGGAGAAGAAGGAGTATGTAACTTGAAATTTGGTTTCACTGAGACCTATGGTGTCCTTAATGAAAGAGTGAGATCCACAGTATCCATAATAAAACTTTCTTTCTATCCTAATCAGACAGTATATCATGCTCAGTTTTGGTCTCCACAGTTTAGAAGGGACATTGACAAACTCAAGAGTGTACTGAATTGATCAATCAGTATGGTTGAGGGTCTTGAAATCATGCCTTAGAGAAATGGTTGAAGAGACTAGAGAAAGTACTTGGAAATATATCACTATCTTCAAATATTTTAAGAGCTATTCCATAAAAAATGAATTTGATTTGTTCTACTAAACTCCATAGGATAGAGGTAGGCAACATGAATGGAGATCACAAAGAAGCAGATTTAGACACAAGATAAGGAATTACTTTCTAGTTATTAGAACTATTCCAAAGTGAAGTGGTTTTCCTTATAAAATAGTAGCTTGTTGTCCTCTGAAGGTTTCCAAGCAAAGGGAAGGTGACCACTTTAACATGATGATGCTTGTTTAAGAATGAATTAAATTGCATGTTTTGTGAGACCCCTACCAGATTAGATTCAGAATATCTGCTTTTGTGATGGGCAAAGGTGAGATCCAGAAAAGCTGCTTGAAGAATATTTTAAGGCAAAAATCTATTTCTTTATGAGATCCATTCAGAAATCAAGGGATCTGTCTTAGAATTAGAAACATTTTGGTAAATTGAGAAATGTTATCACTAAATGAGATGATGGCAAAAAAGGCTGCTATTATTATTAAATATTATTATTTATTAATAATATTAAAAACAATAATTTTTTAAAGGCCCCTCCTGACTAGATGATAGAGTTGGCCAGTCTTTCCAGTAAAGATTTCTTTCCCTAAACTCTCCTTTCATAAAATCTGACAAAATTAGAACTTGAAAGAATAGGATTTAGAACTCAGTGGGGACTTTGGAGATCATCTCATATAACCCACATTTTACTGCCCAGGAAGCTGAAAATCAGACAGGTTAACATTGCAGGAAGCAGCAGACTGAAACAGGAACTCCAGGATTCTTTCCAGTATATTCACTTACCCTGTCAAATAGAGAAAAAGCTATGAAATAGTGAGGCTGATAAATAGAGTATAAGCAAGAGAACATGGGAACATATAGGAAAAGAAAGGATTTGTTTTTGCCTGAGCTTAAAAATAATTTTAAAATGGCTTTTGGAATTTGGTTGTAGGCATAAAAACTCTTATACAGATTCAACAAGTGCCCAAGGTACACTTACTATAAAAATGAAAAAAAAAAGCTAATATTTATTTTTACATAATCTCTCATAAGATTCAGCAAATATTGAATCAAAGCTTGGGAACTATGTTTAGTATTTGTAAGCGGGAGCTACAGAAGCAAAACCTAATTCCAGAAAGCATCCAATTAAAAATGAGGATTTGCTTTGATTCTGTGACAAACAAAAACTTCTACTTAATCAAACCCACAGAAATGCCAGAAAAGTCCTTCAGATTATGGAATGTAACCTGGCATAGGGTAGCCTATATGAGATCATATCTAATGCTGTATCTACACAGATTTCTGGGTTAAAAAATGCATAAGCAGCCAACGTAATATTATTGATGATAATAACTAATTAGAAATGATTTTGGTTAGTACGATAAAATCTTGAGACTGACTTGACAAGTCTTATAGTTTGCGATTAAACAAGGTCTTTCCTTAGGTTTTGCTCTAGGTCAGTGGTCCTCAGAGTGTAGTCCAAAGAATTGTTGGGGTCTCTGAAACCCTTTCAGAGGGTCTACAAATTCAAAATTATTTTTTATTTCTATTATAGTAAATAGCTTTAAATATAACCCATGTAAACAAAAACTCTTTGAACAGATCCTCAATAGTTTTATTTAACAACATGAAGATACTGAGAACAAAAGTTTGAGAACCACTGCTAGGTGGAGAGTGTGGAGGTGATATTAGACAGAATGAGTGTCAGAGTGCAGCAAGTTATGTGCTTTATAGTTTATCTCCCTATCACCTTGCTTCTTCCTTAAATGCATAAATTACCCTATCTTCTTTCCTCTTTTTTTCTGGTTATGTGGAAAAGGAGAAGGCTTTTGGTGATAAAAGACCAATGGCCTACAAAGTTAACAGTCCTATCTTTCCTGCACGTTTCCTTCTCGGATTTTCTCACTTTGTCACCATAGTAGAGACGCTGTCCACTTTCTCCCCTAGCAAAAGTCCCAAAGTCCTTCTGTATACACACACATATATATATCTTCACATGTACACATCTCCTTTCACCCTGCTCTTACATCTTGTCACATACTAAATATATGGCCTTCAAGAAATTATTTGATTTTTTTCAACATGAGTTCCTTATCTATAAAATGAAAGTGTAGGATTACGTGATTTCTAAGGTACTTTGAAAGGCAGTTAGGTAGTTCAGTGGCTAGAGTACTGGGCTTGATATTAGGAAGACTCACCTTTTTGTGTGTATATGTATAAGTATGTACATATATGTATGTATGAATCCTGGAGGGAAAAGACCATCAGGATTTCTGGCCAAAATAAAAATAATTGCTATGTACATTCACTCTGGGCCAATCAGGGCCCAAACAATGACCAAGTGAAGATGAAGATGTATATTTATAAAACAATTAAAAGTTTGCCCAAGTGTTTTTAAAAAAAAAAACAAATTGTAACCCAGTGAAATAGGTTGCACATATATTATTATTTTCATCTTTTAGTTGTGGAAAGTTAGTCCCTGAGAGAGGAAATGCTTTAATTGTAGAATGTGTAAAGAGTCAAGCCTCAGTAAACTCAGCTCTCCAGAAAACAGGCCTGAACCTGAGGGTAAGGAACAAAAATCTCACAACAGTCAAAATACCTGCTCAGTAAGCTCCAGTGGTTGCCTCTGACCTCCAAGATCAAATATAAATCTTCTATTTGGTCTTCAAAGCCCTTCATTACCTGTACCTTTCTCCCCCTTTTCCAGACTTCTTGTACCTTATATCTCTGACTCCTCTCCTCTCTTCCTGCCATTTCTCTGCCATGTACTGACACTGATCTTCCTGCCATCCTTGAAAAGAGACATCCATCTCCTGACTGCAAGCAATTTCACTGGCTCCATACTTAGGATAACTAGTTGGCACAATGGATAGAGCACTGGACTCCGGAAGATCTCAAATGTGCCCTCAGATTCTGCTAGCTGTGTGATGCTGGGAAAGTCACTTAATCACTTTTTGCCTTAGTTTCCTCATCTGTAAAATGGGTATGATAATAACAGCTTTCTTTCAGATTGTTGTGAGGATCAAATGAGATAATCATTGCAAAGATCCTGGATCATAGCCAGTATGCTTACATTTTTCTCAACCTCCTGGTTTACGCTTCCTTCAAGTTCTAAGTAGAATCTCACCTTTTTCAGGAAGCTTTTTGTGATTTTCTCATAATTCTAATGCCTTTCTTTTGTTGATTATCTCTAATTTATCCTATATATAACTTGTTTGTGCATCATTGTTTCATCACACTTTGAGCTTCTTGAGAGTAATGCTTTTCATTGTAATCCCAACATGATTATAGTGCCTGGCACATAGTAGGTGCTTAATAAATGTTTATTGACTGACTGGTTTAGAGCTCAAGATTGCTAGAGATAGCACATTGATAATAGCAAGAAATGACAATTGACAAACTTATTTCAAGGGGATATATATTTAATATATATATGTATGTGTGCATATGTGTATAAAAATTATAAGAAACAGACATGAAAGTTTAAAAAATACAATAGTCTAGAACCATTCAGAAAAGGGACAATGAATTGAACTAAGTTTAACAGCCCTAGAGGATTTTATTGTATTACATAGCTTGGAACAATAATTGATAGTTATAAGATTGATTCTGAGTCTTTAGAAAAAGCCCCATTTGGTCATTGTGTGGGTCCTGATTGACTCAGATTGAATGTAAATAGCAATCATTTCTGCTTTGGCCAGAAACACTGAGGGCCTTTCTCTCACAGATGCATTCATGTATTTATTTATTTAGAATTTTCTTTTTGGACTAGGTAAAAGAGGAGATTCTTTGCCTCAGTTGCTACCTAGTCTTAATCACTGAATGAATGCAGCAGCCCTCATTCAAACTGAGACCAATTAAAGACCTTAGTTTAAAAAAGCCATGGTCTCCTATTGTATCCAGGGCTTTCTCCAGGCACCTTGATTTATGTCTTGTCATTGGACCCAGATGGCTGTGGAAGAGAAACTGAGGCAGACGACCTTGCCCAGCCCTCTCTCACTTAAATACAATTTACTTTCATGTCATGGTATCACCCCACTGATGTCATGGTCCTCTTTGAGAACAAAGTACAAAGAATACTAACAACAAATTATATTGCATATACTCTGCTTAAGCAGGTGAGAAGAAAAAAAAGTACATGATACAATATAGGAAGGTTTTCATTCAAAATTAAAACAAGAAGACCAGGAATCCAAAAGGGCAAGCTTCAGAAAAATTGAAGCTTTATCTAGAGAGGACAACTCAATAAATAACTTAGATCAGAAAAATGAACCATTAACTCTATTTGAAAGTTTTTAAAAATATATTTCAAATCCTATTTAGTGTGATAATTTCTACTGAATGAAAAGCAAGTTTTACTTATGTCATTAGCTAAGTAAATCCATCTTGTAGTGCCTCCCTGGCAATTTTTTGGTCAGGTCTCTCATTTTGAAAAACAAACAAAAAAACAACAAACACCTTAATATTGGGATCAAATACCTTTTAAACATGAGTAAGTAGAACTGAAGCTCCTAAGTTGTATTTTACTTGTTTCCAATCAGAGTAAATGCTATGAGGGCCAGTAATAGTTTTCTTCATCAAAAATTTTCATTTTTTAAAAAGGAAATAAAATCATTCAAATTTACTGATATTTTTCAAAACCTGAGCAGAAGAATTGTATCAGTTCTACTCCATTGTCTCTTATCAATCAAGAAGTCATTTTTGAGATCTGCTGTGGTTGTATCATGTAGTTGATTCTATAATTATTTAAGAGCCTTTTATGTGCCACACATCATGCTAGGTCCTGGGGATATCAAGATGAAAACATATAACAATCCTTGATCATAAAGAGTTTGCATTCTACAAGGAAGAATATTGGATGTAGAATCAGAACCAAGTCAAAACCTGGTTTTGTTACTCAAATAGTTTTAAAGTCCATCTTCATTATTCGTACTTTTTTTTTTTTACTATAAACAATTTAAAAAACAATAAATTGAGCTCAGATTCATAATGCCTGCCTATTTCCTAGATGGCAAAGTGGATACAGTGCCAGGTGTAGAATCAGAAAGACTTATCTTACTGAGTTCAAATCTGAATTCAGACACTTACTCGTCATGTTATCCTGGGCAAGTCCCTTTACCCTGTTTGCCTCAGTTTCCTCATCTGTAAAATGATCTGGAGAAGGAAATGGCAAACCATTCCAGTGTCTTTGCCAAGAAAGCCCAAATGGGATCACAGAGAGTAGATTTTCACAATGGAACTTTAATTGACTCTTTGGATCTGATTCCTGCATGCCTAAGCCCTTTGCCTATGTAGATCTCAGTTTCCTCATCTGTAAAACGAAAGTGTTAATGGTTAGTTCTATCAGTCTCACCTTTAGCTACTGACAAATGTATAGAGATGTTAAGTATACAACATCCAGTTCTTAGATTAGGTCATATGATACACTTTAACTTTCTTCACTTTCAGAGCCAAAAAGACAAATCATCAAGGACTAGCCACCAACACATAGTTCTTAAAAACTCTGATTTGCTAGAACTGGAAGGAATATTGCAGACCATCTGGTCTGAGGGAATCATTTTATAAAGAGGAACACTAGGTGTGGAAAAGAGACCTGACATTTATTTGTAGCTAGTTAGAGCAGAATGAGGATTATAATCCATTCTCTTGATTCCCCATTGAAGACTTTTTCTATTGTGCTTTGCAACCTCTCACATTTGAGTTCTATCACAGAATCTCAGTTGGAAAGACCCTCAGACACTCTCTGCTCTACCTGAAACCTGAATAGGAATTCTCTCTACAAAATCCTTGACAAATGATCTGCCAGTGTCTACTAAAAGACCTCCATTGATAGGGAACCCATTACCTTCCTCCCGAGAGCAACTTATTCCAATGTTGGACAGCTCAAATTGTCAGGTTTTTTTTTTTTTTTCTGCCTAGTTGAAATCTTCCATTTCTCCCAATTTATGTAACTTTGGGTAAGCCACTTAAACTCCCCAAGGTTCAATTTCCTCATCTGTAAAAGGAGAGACAAGAACAAGGTGACTTCTGAACCTTTCCAGGTCTAACTCTGCTATGTTATGAAAGTACTTGAAGTCAACTGTCATCTTTCCTCCAATCTCCTCTTCTCCTGATTAAATATTTCCTATTCTTCCAAAACTTTTAGGTCATGCCTTTAAACCACACACAATCCTGTCACTTTCCCTCCAACTACTACTACCTTTGTTGTTATTCAGTCATTTCAGTTGTGTCCCTTTGTTGCCACATTTGGAGTTTTCCTGTCAAAGATTCCAGAATAGTTTTGCTATTTTCTTTTCCTGATCATTTTATACATGAGGAAACTGAGGCAAATAATGTTAAGTGACTTGTAAGTGTAAGGATTCCCTGATATGAACTCAGGAAGATGAGTCTTTCTGATTTTAAACCAGGCATGCTATCCATTATGCTATCTAGATTCCCTTTACATCCTTCTTACAAAGCCCTCCCTAATACCTCTTAATTCCAGTGCTTTCTTTCTTTTAATCAGTTCTGATTTATCCTCTATGTAACTTGCTTTGTATATATATTTATTTTCATGATGTCTCTCCCATTGGATTGTAAACTCTTTGAAGGCAGGGGCTATCTTTTGCTTCTTTTTGTATCCCCAGGACTTAACACAGAGCCTGGCACAGAATAGATACTTAATAAATGCTTACTGAATTGAATTAAAAGGCATCTCCATTCCTTTTACCCTCTTACTGTCCTGCCCAAAACATGTTCCATTTTTATCAATAGCATTCACAAAATTAGATGATCAAAACTACAAACTGTGATCTGGATATTTTTGACCAAGGCAGACCATAGCAAATTAATCACATCTAACCTTGGACACTAAATCTCTGCTAATACAGTTAATGAAAGTGTATTCTCTTTTTTGACTGCTGTGTCACCCTATTGTCTTACATTGAGCTTATAGTATATGATAATCCCCAGAACATATTTATACAAACTTTACCTACTCATTGTCTTCCTATCTTGGACTTGTAATCCAACTTTTTCTCTTTAACTCTTTATAAGACTTCATATTTTCTCCTATCAAATGTTTCTTTCTTAGACTTGGTCCATTATTTCAGCCTAGTGAGATCTTTTGGGATTTTGATTGTGTTGTCCAATATATTTGTTTTCCCTTTCAAATTTCTGTCATCTGTAAATTTAATAAGTATTTTATCTAGGCCATCATGTGCATTTACTGTCTTATTTGTTCCCTGTTGTTTACTTGTATTTATGGTATAGAATCCTAGATGAGCACTTTGCTTTTCTAAGACCTGTTGTCTAGGTTTGTGGAAGGAGGGGAAAAGGGAGGCTTTAAGAAAATCACACTTGAGAATAAGTTATTACAATTCATGGGAAATAGATCACTAGTTGGCTAAAAAAATCAAACTGATATAAGAAGAAAGGTGGAAAAGCAGACCTTGGAACTAACACAAGCTCCTCGTTCAAGTGGCTCATTCTCTGAAGCTTCTGGGGTCAATTATGGAATATGTAAAATTGTTTCAATCTGACAGCACTAGCAGTTTAGCACGTTTTCATGACAGTTCCCTCACCCACTCTAACCATGTCATTGTGACTCTCAAGAAGAATCAACAACACAGTGTTCTCCAGCCCATTGGAAACAAACTTAAGTTTTCACCAGCTTGCTTCTCTTGCCCTTTGAAAATTCCAGTGTGACTGATAATCCTTGAAGTGTAACACTGGGAAGGATGTAGAATACTGACTCATAGGCACAGGTTCCAGGAACTTCTGAGATATGGCAGGTATCACACTAACTTTACTTAATTGACTTTTTTTTTTGAGGGGGTTTCCTTTGAATTATTAATGGTTAGAACTTTCTTTGCTATACTATTGTGTTTAAATACATTTGTGTGGTCTCAGTCCAATGATGGCGGCTGCTTTCTATGAGAACTAGTAATGTGGAACACCAACTTGACAAAATAAAGGAGAATAAAATAGACATTATGAATAAAATATGTAGGTGGAAAAATGTATAAATGATCTGGGGGATGCTGACACAATAAAAAGTCCTTGTAACTGCCCTCCAGGCAAAATACATATTTTCAAAACCTGTAAGTTCTATACATTTTTTAAAAAAAATTACCTTCCCCTGTGACCTAGGGCAACTATACATGCATTAGACATAGATCATTCCTAAGTGTCATTGGCCTTTTGTGACTACAGCATCAATTTCCCTGAGTTCTAAGTTCATTTTCTAGCCACACAAATGCACACACACACACACACACATCTGTGTTGTTAGGTTGCCTTGTTTTTCCTCATTTAGCATTTGGCATCAGCTTTTAATATAGCAGTACTACAATTCAAGTCAGTTGTGAGCACTCTCAGCTTGTAAACCCAGCTTTGAGGCAAGACCTGGTCGAAGCACCTTCCTGACCTCCATGCTTAGGTCAGAAAACCAAGAATTTCCCAAAAGGTATTTACAATGCTGTGTGATCCATCCAGTTATCCTACTTAGTTTGGCATAGGATTATGAGAGGGGGAAAAAAGCATAGTCTCCAAGATTCTAAAATCCCCCTCTTTCCAGCAGAGCTGTCACTTTAATTATGGAATCCTTTGGCTTCCAGGATGTGACCTGGAAAGTATCACCATAGATATTCCAGCTGTTGGAAAAGACTGAAGAGATTATTCTGGAGTTTACCAGTTTAGTGATTTTTTTTTTTTTAAGTTTGGCTTTCGTACTAGAGGGAAGGAGAAATTGGAAGAATTCTTCCATCTTGTATGTTACTAGGAAGGAAGGGCTATGTGCAGAGTCAGCCAAATGCATCTGATCGATGGTAACCCTGGGACAGTGTCAATTTAGCTATTTCTGGAGTCTGACTCAATCCAACCTCCTTTGGATTTGCTTGTCCTCTTTTGAAAGTCAAGTTGCAGATTTCATGACCTAATTATAATATTAATTAATTTATAATCATACTTTATAATTAATTAGATTATAAGTGAAGGCATAATCTTTAAAAAAAGATTTATTTTAGAAATATTTTATTGATGTTCTCAATTTCTACATCTATCTATATCTATATGTATATATGTGTCTATCTCACTATTATTTTCCAATTGAACCTGCCTCCCATAATAAAGAAGAATCATTAAGCAAAACAAGTCAATACATAACCTATTTCTGAAAATGTCTCCCTAATTCTATACCTCTCTTTTAAAAAGTAGAAGCATATGTGAAGACATCTTCAAATTGCTTGAGAGAAATCCATCTTAGAACATCTTAGAACCTGGAAGCAAGTTACTTTTCCTACATGTCAATACTGAGATGTTTAAATGTTTCATTAAAATGGTATGGTGTAATAAGGAACTCGGGTTAAAATGAAAAAAAGAAAGTTTAAGTCTTCAGTCTGTTATTTGCCAGTCATAAGACCTTAGGGAAATCTTAGAACCACCAAGTTTTTATGTATAAAATGGAGCTAAAAATACTTGAACTAAACCTAAAATCAGAGGAACTGAATTTAAACCTTAGAGACTAGTACCAGTGTGATCTTGGACAAGTGACTTATTGTATGTTTATTTTAATTTCCTCAGTTGTAAAATGAAGACAACACAAGATTATTGTGAGATCAGATGAGATAATATGTTTAAAGCACTTAGCATGATATTTGGCACATAAGTGCTGAACAAATGGTGCTCTCTTCTCATCTCTTCTTGTCCAACTCCCCCATTTTTTAGGGAGGAAATGAGGTGCAGAGAAATTAAATGCCCAAAGTTACCTAAAAAATAAATGAAAGAGCTTGACCTTGAATACTGATCCTTAGATTCCAAATTCCTAGTATCTAACATAACACATTGTCCATTGTTATTGTTGTTCAGTTATTTCAGCTGTCCCATATTTTGTGACCCCATTTGGGATTTTTTTTAGCAAAGATACTGGAGCAATTTGTCTTTTCCTTTTCCAGCTCATTTTACAGATGAGGAAACTGAGGTAAACAGAAGTAAGTGATTTCCCCAGGCATAACTATAAGTGTCTGACCTCAAGAAGATTAGTCTTCTTGACTCTAGATTTGGTACTCTATCCACTGTACCATCTAGCTATTCTACCTTGTTCACAATACAAGGTGAATTATATTATTAAAATTAATAATAATAATAATTAAACATCATAAATAATAAATGTACCAAATTTTATATATATATATATGTGTGTGTGTGTGTGTGTGTGTGTGTGTGACTTTAGAGATTATGAAGCATTTTTCTCATAAAAACCCAAAGATAAGTAGTACAAATACAATTATTCTCATTTTACAGATAAGGAAACTGAGAACAGGAGAAATGATAGTTTCTTAGCTCAACTGGGAACTCAGAACTGAACCTGAATTCTCTGACTTCAATTTTCATATTATTTCTACTATATCATACTATTTGAAGACTGAGAGGTCACATGGGATAGTGAGGATGCACTGGACTATGAAATTTGAGTTCTAGACTCACTTCTGGAATAGTGGCTCAAATGTTGGTCTTGGAGTCAGGAAGACATGATTTCAAATCTTGACACTTACTAGCTCTGTGACTTTAGGGAAATCATTTAACCTTATTGAGCCTCAGTTTCCTCATCTGAAAAATGAAAATAATAATAGCACCTACCTCACAAGATTTCTATGAGGATTAAATGATATAACATATGTAAAGAACTTTGTAAACTTTAAAGTGCTAAATAAATACTAGTTATTCTCATTATTATGTAAGTTATTTCATTCTGTGCCCTAGTAGCTTCATCTCGAAAATGAAGAGACAAGATGATCTCTGTAACATTCTATGAAGTCATGAAAGAAGCAAGAAAAAATATTTTTAGATCATTTTAGCCTAGAAACAACCTCAGAATATTTTGTAAGCAAGTGCACCCCTCAAATCTCAAAGTATGTATCAATTCTATAATTTCTCACAGTTCATAATGGAAAGGGTATCCTAAAAGTCTTAATTCAGTTTTAAGCTATTAAGTTATTAAATTTATTAAAACTTAAAATGCCTTGACTTATATCATGTATATACACACACACACACATATATATATATGTCTATCTATCTATGTAAGTATATATCTATTTATGTATTAAGTATGTTGTGTAAGTTGTGTAAGTAAAAAAACCTTCAAATTATAGATGATGAAATGAAGATTCAGGGAAAGAAAGTGACCTATCCAGAGACCCATAGCCAGCAAGTTCCAGTTGGGATTGAAGCAATGTTGCTATTTTTTCCCATTACACCACAACAATTCTTGTGTCTAGCTTCCATTAAAACAATAACCACTAAAAATCCCCAAATTCACTTTTAAAGCCTCCTGAATACCCTAACAATATTTTTAAATCCCTTTCCAATTATGCTGATTAAGAGCAAAATGTGGAACAATCCCCAGGTTTACTTATAAGTCAAAGAAGATTTAAATTTTTTTTTGTCTAACTGAAAAACTTTTTCTAATTAAGCAATTAAAACTCAACAAGGTAGATATCAACAGTGATTAAAGGTCATTTGAATGGAGAAAAGAACCCAGAAATCTGTTGTTGAAGTGGATACATGATGGCTAAAGTTGTGAAATGTTCTGTTAACTGTTGGTACATCAGTGTCCTTTTTTCCCCCTTGCTTCTGCTGGAAAGAAAACCTTTAATAGACATATTTGCTGACTCTAAGTTAATTGATGTACAGGATTTCCATGAATTCAAGGATACAGTCATGGACATTATTATTTCATATGGTACAATTGATATGAAAGGAGGAAGAGGATGAATAATCAAGTCAGCCAGTGTCTCCTGTGTGCCAGGTACTGTGCTTAAATTCTCAAGAAACTTATAATAGAAAGGCACAAACAATCCCTCCCCATGAAGTGCTCACAATCTAATGGGGAAGACATACAAATAATTTTGTGCACAGGAGATAAATAAAAGAAAAATGGCAGGCAACCTCGGAGGGAAGGAATTAGTGGTGAAGAGGACTGGGAAAGGCTTTTTATCCAAAGATGGATGTTAACTTATAATTAAAGCCAACAAGCATAAAGGTGGTGGAACATTCCAAGCATGAGAGCCAGGTGGAAGAAATACATATTGTGTAGGTCTAAAGACATGAGACAGATGATCTGTCTGTTTTTGAAGAGCTCTCACCCTTATTTCAAGCTCTTTGAAAGGGGAGAATATGGTTCCTGCAGGATTCCAAAGCTCCTGTTTTGGGTAATGAGATAGGGGCTTGCTCAGCTGGAGTAGATTGATGGATGTCCCTTAAGTTTTCAGGCAGTTGCTGGTATTGAGATGAATCAGGAGCCTCCCATTTCAGGCCAGTTGCTCAAAGAGACTGGGAGATATTAAACCCTTTGCTCCTTTATTGAGACCATATAGTTGACACAGCTTAATTGTTTTGACTGGGATAGTGTCACCACCAGTGGGGTTGATATCTCACTCTGGTCTCCTTCCTGGGAAATCAATCTCTCCAGACTGGTCAAGGAGACCCTGTTTATCACATCAGCAGTCAACTGCAGGAATACCAGGTTGGGAAGGGGGAATAACTGGCTTTTCAGTTTAGGCAACAAGGGTTTTTTCTTGGAAATGATTATGTCTGTCTCATAAAGGAGGGAAAGCTAGATTATATTCATCTTCTCTGCAGATATGGGAGATAATAATAATTTCTAGGAAAATGAGAGTTCATGAAAAAAATTGTCTTTCCCTTTCTAATTCTGTACCTCCCCTCTACTAAATGCACATAAATACCACACACACACACACACACACACACACACACACACACACACACACACACAGAGTTTTCTGATTCTTTGCTAGCCTCAGACTATGCCAAGTACTGAGGTCTGTCCATGTGTTATTTTATGTTTCCCCCCCACCCCCAGTTAATGTTTACAAATTGAGAAAATGGCTGAAATCTGGCACTGTTATTACATATTCATGTCATGTGAGACCACAGGTAAATATGAAAATCTGGACTGGCATAAAAATTGATCCAACACAGATAAATTACAAATTAAAAAAAAAAATTAACAGAAACCAATCTGCCTCAGAACACCACTTGCCAGCATGAATCTCTATGGTAACTGAACTCTCAGTGGCCTCCCAGGGGTATTCAACTAGTGGGTTTCTTTTTTTTTTTTTCTTCCCTTTTCAAGGAAAGTTCTCAAAACTGATTTAAATATTATGATATTCTCATCTCCGAGTGCTAAGTGGGAGATGTATTCATGTTGGCTATGGTGCCTTTTCAAACATATACTTTTCTTCCCTCAAATGCCATTGCAGTAAAGGTGAAATATTTCCTAATAAAAGGCTCCATTTAAATCTGAAACCCAGGGTTGGGGGGACAGATCTGAGCTTTTAGAAACAGCTGGGTTAAAGGTTGCCAGGCAACTAAATTAACCAATAGTAGGTAATAAAAGAGTAAATAAATAATAAATAAATTCTTCTGGGGAAGAAGAGACAGAAATGTAGCTTTCTTTACTTTTCCTTTTTACATTCATTTGTTAGTATTTCCTCTCTTTTTGGTTTGGTATTGGGTTGCCATTTGCTACATGAATTTTATCAAAGCTGTTTGCCTAGCATCTGTTGGTTTCCGGTCATTTCTTCTTTTTATTTAATTTCCCCCTGTTCAGGTCCAGGGTATATTCAATCCAGAAGGACAACCACATTTTCCTGAAAGGAAAAATGGAGGCAAAAGAAGAAACCAGGTTTTCTCATCTCCTCCCTTCCTTGCTCAAATTTCCACTCAAATCACAATAAAGAGTTAAACTGAAAAAGCAGCTAGTAAAAGCTAGGAATTAAGTTAAGCATTTTACAAATATTATTTCATTTCATGCTTGAAACAAGCCTAGGATGTAGGTGCTACTACTACCTTCATTTACAACTGAAGAAACTGAGATTTAAAAGATTTGCCCTGGGGAAAATAGCTAGTAAGTAGGTGCCATTTAGGCTACCCAGAGTGAGAGGTTTTGCACTTTCAGAAATTTCCTTTAAGTTTAACCATTTGACTAATTAATGAAATTTTTAAATATAGCTTTGTTTTATTTATATGTGGGGCCAATCCCAGAACACTAATTATATTCATTTATACATTCACTAACATTATACTTATCTGTTTAACCATGGGCAAATCTCTTAAAAAAAAAAACACAAAAAACCCCCAAAACCCTGTTATTATTGCCATTTGATCCATAAGTATTTATTAATCGCTTGCCATATTCTAGGCACTGAGCTAAACAATAAGGATACAAATAAAAAGCAAAAACAGTGCTATTCTCAGGGAGCCTACATTCTAATGGAGAATTGAACACAGATATAAATCATTAGGTACAAGATAAATACAAAATGGATGGACAATTTCTTATTATTAATAATAAACAGAACTAAAACCAAGGAGAAAAGCCTTGGCATTATATCTATTAGAGAGTCAAAATGTTATATTTTAGATTTTTAAAGCTATACAAACCCTCAAGTCCTAGATTTATCAGGAAAATAACCTATTCCAAGTCATTAAAATCTGCCATTTTCAAGAATACTGTGCTAACTTCCATCAGAATTTTTAAATAAAAAAGAAACTCACAAAGCACAAGATGTTTGGAGTGATCTAATGATACTCTTGACCTTAGAAGGCATACAGTATGATGTAAGCACCTTAGTGATTTTGCAGATCTACAACTGGCATGCAACCGGAAGGTCTCTTGGGTATATCCATAAGTTTGACATTTACCGGACTTGTTTGTTTGTTTTCTCATCAAACTCTTTTAAAAATAATTTTGCAGAAACTTCTCCAGTATGAAATTCTACCAAAAATATTGGATCAATTTTACTGCAGGCCAGAGTTTAGAATAAATTCCCACTGTATTTGTTGAGTGAAATAAACATTTTGTTAGTAAAGGCTCTTTGGCAAATAGCTATCTGGGATGGCACAGATTCAGCAAAGTTCCATCGGCAAGGAATTAGCCTAACAGCATGGGGGAAGTAGAGAAGATACACCCTGGGGAGCAGAAAATGTTTAGCAAGGTTTGTTGTTTTTAGCTTTAAGATTTTAAGTATAAAACCTTAAAATAATGAAATAGCATTGGAGAGGAATGTTCAGTAAACAGTATAGATTTTGTTTCATATGAAAAAGAAGAAATCACCTGGAATCTGTGATCTGTGGTGAACTGTGAATTATCATAGGAAGAAACTCCGAATTGAAATCCCCTAATTAAATTCTTCGATGTTCACTAGTAAATAAGAGAGCACTGCTGAACTCCAAGTGTTGAGAGAACACTTGCTGTGTGGAGTGAAAGGCCAATGACTGCTTCTTTATTAAGCTTGATACATATGGTGAAAACATATTGACTAATTACTTGGCATTTCTGAAAACCAAAGAAAGCAAAATGGAGAGCTATGGGGTGTGGGTGGGGTGTTAGAGAATGACCAGGTATGTTTAAGCTAGAAAGTAAATAATATACCATAAAAAAAATGCAAAATGGGAAAAAGGATGCCAAACAGGTTTAGCAAAATAAATGAAAATATTTTTTCTGAGGAGTCAGATCTATGCAACTGATCAACAGTTTTCATAACTTAAAGGAACTGAATTTTTTTTAATTAAAAAAATAATTGGAACCTCAAGTTTTTTGATTTTCCAATATGGTTAAGTGAGAAGCGCTATCCCAGGAAGCTGGGAGGCCAGAGGTCAAGATGTGATTCTGATATTTATTAGCAACTCTATGTCTGGACAACCATTGAGTTTCATTTTCCTTGGTAAAATGAAAGGTTTTGATCTTTCAGAAGTCCCTACCAGTTTTCAGATCTTGTTTGAAGGTCTTTCTTAGATATGGCAAGTTATGATCTGATGTTCTCTTTGCTATCATGAACATCTAGACCATATTCAAACACCAAAGCTTGTGATTAGGGAGGATAGATACACTTACCAAACAAAAAGGATTCAGATGGGTCTCCATTCTCACACAGAAGGGTGAATTATTTTCTCTAGAAATTAAAATCCTTATGCCTGGTTCTAGATTATATATACCCTGGCCACCTCCAATTTGCACAATGCCATCAGGATTTGATGGAGGTAGTGTAGCCTCTGGTCAATCTACCATGTCAGTGACATCTTTTAAAGCACAGAAATTTTCAGTCTTGAAATAGGGCTATTTCATCTAAAATAGGGGCACCAATTCTAAAAAAGAAATTTGTCTTCTGAGAATTCATTCCCTCCATTATATCTTGAGCACAAGAAAAGAGATACAGAAATAGAAGACACAGATACAGAGTGAAAAAGAGAGAAGGTGAGAGGATAGACAGACAGAAACACAGAGAAAAAGACAAGAGATCTGAGTAAAATAGTATGTAAGGTGTTATCTGAGTAAATCAGATGATCATTGACTAGGGAGAAAATGGGATTGTTATTGATCAGAAGTAATAATCCACATTTACATATCCTTTTAGTAGTAGCAAAGCATTTTCCTTATCACAGTCATATGAGCTATGCATTGCAAATAATTGTTATTCCTATTTTTACAGAGGGGAAAACTGAAGCTCAAAAAAAAAGTTAAATAATTTCCTTATGGTCCTATATCTAGCTAGTAAGGGACAGCATTCAGATCAATGTATTCCAATTACAAATTCATCACTATTTCTATCATACCATTCTGAATCTCTTATTATTTTTATGATTCATTTAACTAGAAAAGGGTCATAGAATCATAAATTTAGATTGGGAAGACCTTAGAGACCATCTGGTCCAACCCCATTTTTTTTTATAAATGAAAAAAAAAAAAAAAAGCAAGATTAAGTAAATTTCCCAGAATCATACAACTAGTAAGTTCTAAGGCAGCATTTGAATGCAGCTCTTCCTGAATCTAAGTAAGTCCAGCATTGATTCAGATGTTAAGTGATTGATTTACTAATATGGTTAAGTGAAAAGAGCTCTACACTGGTCTTTAAGAAACCAGGGTTGAAGTCATGCTTTGCCATTTATTAGAAGAGTTACTGAAAACAAGGTCACAATATCAATCAATGAAAATCCTAGCATTGCTCTATTTACTCTGTGGCTTCCACTATGGCAGTATTAATGGCAAATTTGGGGCTAGTTAGTGATTTAATTTTATGTACCTCACGCTGCTATGTGGTATACATTTACTTTCTCAAATTAAAATGAATTAAAATGGCTTTGGTCAGAACCTATTTTGAGGACTTTATGAAACCCCATGAGACAAGTGGAGAAATCCTAAAAAAACATGGTGACACTTGGCACATATTTTAATTTTTGGTTTTGGATGATTTGTCTTTATCACAATCCAGGCCCTACCCCATCGATCTGCTGCTGAATTTGAAGGAAATTCAGGACAAAGGTTTCTCGAGGATATATCAAAATGCCAAAGGAGCAACATCCTGGAAAAGCAATACCTTTCTTCTTATCTTCATTTATATCCCGGTTTCCTCTAATTTGGGAGGAGAGATGTTCTAAGCTTTGGAGAGTGAATTCCCCCAATTCCGAGAAATGCTCCTTCATTTGAATAAACCCCAAATCTCTGGACTTTCAAAAGCCACAGCAATTCTGACCTGAGCTCAGAAAGAAAACATGTCATTTAAAGAAATTCAGACAAGAGAGCTGTATAATGAGAACTAAGCAGAGCAGGATGAGAGGAGAAACTGTTCTCAAGATTAATACCCATCAACCTACTTTGATAATGATTTCCCTATATACTAAACCACAGAGACTCTCTGAGCTAGTCACCGTAGTGGGTATTAATGAATTCTTGAGCCTATTCCATGAATATCACCTAATGCCATGACCAGTTAGTAACCCTTAAGGCATTCTTAGAAACCTGGGAAGATGGGCTTCCCTTGATGAAGCACTTATTAGAGAGTTTCCATTTGAAATTAGATTAACCTTTCCAAAGGAGTCTGGGGACAAAACCAAACCATGGTGTAACAGCAGGAGATAAGGCGCAGTTCAACTAAACAGGAGAGAGCTGAGCTGCCATTGACATCCATGCTTCTTAAATGCTGGATTCTCTCACATCACAGGATGGGTGCTCAGGGAATCTGCTTCAAGAATCTAAAACAAAAGGAATCTTCAGAAACCTCTTGAATGGGAGCCTCAAGCAATAGAGACCACTGGAGTCCCTACCCAATCAAGACCTCTGTGACTGGAGGGAGACTTAATACTCTCCCCACCTTTAAGATGTGTTGAAAATCCCACTGTTAAAAGAGAAAGTTCAGAAATAAGAACTGAAAAAGGGGATTACTGCAGGTTCCTCACAAAAAGGATTAGCGGATTGAGGAGTAAAAAGATCAAAAAGACTTATATTGAAAAGGCTCTCAGAACCTCTTCATAAGCTGAATTTTTTTTTTTTTCTTAACAGAGCTTGTAACTCAGCTGCTGGGCTTTGCAGCCACCTTTCTCAATTAAACACATTCTAAATGCGAATTAGTATCAGGAGCTGAGGGCCCCGGTGCCTTGCTTCATTACCAGTTGAAAGTACAATGAAAATGACGCAGGAACTCAAAATTCTGACCCAGTTGTATTCTGCTTGCCTAGTGAAAGAACTCTGAAACTTTTGACTTAACTTTAACTGCAACAACTTTTTTTTTTGCAAGTATAAAAAATTTAAGTCTCTTTTGTACATTTTTTTATCTCATCAGATCCTTATATCGGTCTATCAGATAAGTTAGGTAAGACATTAGATTTTCATTTTACATGCAAGGAATGTTGAAGTAATTTGCTTGTGGTCCCGTGGCAGGTTTGGGGAAGATCCAAGATGGATTACATCTCCTGACCCCCATTCTACTGGACCACTTAAGCCAGGGACAAAGGAAACAACTGAGATTCCTTCAGTCTGATAATAATGATTCCTCACCATAGTGGCCTTAGAACTTTTTAGATTTGTATCAGTAAGAATGCTGAGCAGCCTTTTCTGAAATTACATGATCAGAGTAAAAAGAAATGGAAAGTTATATAATTCAAGGTGGTCCAGTTACGTAGAAGTATCCTGAGAGAACAATGCCATCAGAATAAACTAGACCCTTGTAGTCCTTTGGAAATCCTGTGGGAAAGAAAATATTCTTTTAATATGCCATCCCCACCTTTCCCATCCTGAAATAATCAAAAACAAACAAACCAAAAAAACTCTGAACTAAACCAATTCTCCCCACCTTCATCTCCCACACTTTCTGACGATTGAAGGACCAAATAAAACAACAAATTTCATGTATGGTGTGATATAGTAGAAAAAGTTTTGGATTTGGAGTGCCAAGACCTTTCTTCAAATCTTGACTTTGCTATTTATTCCCTGGATAAGCTTGGACCTTTCTGGCCCTTGACTTCCTCACCTATAAAATGAAGGTGTTCGATTTAATGACCTCTGTAAAAGTCACATGTAATATTTTTGCATAATCAATATGATAGCTTATTCTTTTTTATCACTATGTTTTGCTTACCTAATTAATAATTATAAAAGTGAAAAGAACCTGGTTTTTGAATTTTTGCATTCATTTACATTATTTTTTTTTGGACTTTGGTTATCATATTAGTCTTCTCATAATTTAAGGGATATTATTTTAAAAGAACCACAATAAGAATAATAGCTAACACTTACGTAGTATTTATTGTTTATCAGATACTGTGCTAAACATCTTTACAATAATCTCATTTGAGCTTCACAAGAATCCTGGGAGATAAGTGGTATTATTATTCCCATTTTATAGGTGAGGAAACCGAGACAAACAGAAGTTAAATGACTTACCTAGCATCACACAGCCATGAGGTCAGTATATGAGAACTCAGTTCTTCTTGATTCCAGCCTTGGACTCTATCTACTATGCCAGCTAGCTGCCTCTGTGATTATTTTCTTTCTCTATAAAATCCTGCAGAATAAGGTTTGCTGCTTATCACCACAAAAAAACCCCAAAAAACTCCTCTATTACCTTTGAGAACCCCATGTCAGAGGAACACAAGCTCAAGCAGGCCCTCCCAAGTTAGAAAGGCTGCAAGTGATGCCCAGTAAACTATCTATTTATAGTCTAAAGATTAACGAAAAATAAAGAGTATGGAGAAGCCTCAAAATTGCAGGTTACCAATGGATGAAGCATTATATTTGCAACTGAGAAGATCTGGTTTTGAGTCTCTCCTCTAACTTTATGTGGCATGTGCCTATGGACAAGGCAGCCAATTTCTCTGAGTCCCACTTTCCTCTTGTATAAAATAACAATCTCTAATTCCCTTTTTAGCTTTAAACCATGAACTTTTGAGATCTTCATTGGTAAGAATGACTACACCAATGAAATCACTGATCTTCAAAAATGAAAGGAATACCTATAATATACATGTTGGTAGATCTGTTAATGGGTTTGATTTTCTGAAAAACAATTTTAGTATGATATTCCAAAAAAGAAAAAAATGACTGAATTGTTCATACCCGTTCACCCAGAGATACCACTATTAAACATGTACATAAGAAAGTCAAAGAAGGTATAGAAAAACTATAACAAAATATTGACAATGGCATTTTATTTAGCATGAAAATTTTAAAAAAGGATGGTGAATAAAACTGGACCCATGAAAGTGGAAATAGAATGAGTGCTGATAGACTAGGGAATGACTGAAAAAAAAATGTAGCAATGCAAAACATATGCATGCTTGTACATGTATAACCTCTATCAAATTGCTTGCTGTATCAGAGAGGAGGAAAGATAGGGAGGGAAAATGAGAATTTGTAATTGGGAAAAATAAAATATTATTTTTAAAAGTAAAAATGTTACAAATAATATGCATGATATTCCTCATGACTTTTTTCCTAGGAACTCATGAGATCACAGAAATGAATAAACTTTCATGGAATTCACTAACCCAAATGAAGCCCAGAATTTAGAACATAATGGGTTGGAGTAACTTGCTTTTATATTGGGAAATCTACATGAAATGTTCCATTCAGGGTTGACTCTAAATTTGATATAATCCACACAAGGTTATATAATGGCCCTATTAAATTTAGTGAGGGGTTCTGAGACTGCATAGTGGAATTGGTTTGCCATCTAAACATTGCAAATTGCTAGGTTAAAATAAAGATAAGCAGACACACTTTAAAGATCTCTTCCTTACTTAATTAAAAAATGTCTATTTCCTCAAGCATTTGAAAAATGAGTAGCACATCATCTTAAAAGGAAGAGGGAGAAAGAGCTCAGTTTTCTCATCTAAAGATTCAAATTCAAATAATTTAACAGCTGGACTGATATATATATATATATTATATATTATATATATATATATATATATATATATATATATTTTTTTTTTAAGTGGCTTTACCCAGAGATTACTTATCATTCTTCATCAATCAATCAACAATTATTTACTATGTGTGTGCAAATGGGCAAGGCCGACAGTAAGATGTTGTCCTGTCCCAGCTCAAATCTCATTTCTGACAAGTGACCTTCCTGAAATCTTTCCATTGTCCTTATCTTCTGCACCTCTCATAGGATACTCATCATATATAGTGACTTATTATAATCATTTATGCACACAGATTCCCTTCCCTAATCAGATTGGAAACTCCTGGTGACCAGGAATTGTGCCTCCTCCTTTTTGGTATTTTATATGGTGCCTCCAAGAGGATTCTCAATAAGTATTTGTTGAGTGAATGCATGAAATAAAGTAAATGTTATAATCTCTGCCCCCAGGAAGTTACAATGTACGGAACAAGGGTGAAAATACCAACTGTATCACGTATGAGCAAAGATGTATCCTTAAGGTCCAGATCAGTGCTTGCAAAGAGTATTTCAGCCTGAAACATAAAGACACTTGGTACCCAACGTGTGCAAAAGATTTTCATAATGAGCTCATGAGTCAGGAAGTGGGGGTCATAAATGAAGAGCATCATGGAGCAGTGTAAAAAGGACTAGCCTTAGAAGCAGATTATGCCTTGAGTTCAGGTCCTGGCTGATAATAATAGCAAGTATTTGTGTACCATTTTAAAGTTTGCAAGGTGACATATTTGTGTGTGTGTGTGTGTGTGTGTGTGTGTGTGTGTGTGTAATTTATTTTCAAATTTTTTCCTCACGTGAGCTTTACAACAAAACTGGGAGATAGGGCTATTATTTTCCCCATTTTCTAGATGAGGAAACTGAGGTATACAGACATTAAGTTCAGGGTCCTACAGCAAGGTTTGGGTTTGAATTCAGGTGTTTCTGACTCCAAGACCAGGGTGCTATTTCCTGTTTCCTCTCTATTTCCTGTTTACCCCCTGGAAAGCCTTGCTAAGTCCCTTCCTTTTTCTGAAAGTCCGGTCCCCGCTTCTGAAGGCATCGGACCAGATGACCTTTCAGGTTCCTTTTAGCGACTGCGATCCTGTGAAATGTGACCCTGAATCTTAGGACTTCTTTCCTCCCCTCAAGAGTGTCGCCTCCTTACAAATCTCATTCTCAGCCCCTCTTATTTCTACTCCTTTTCAGCCTCTAACTTTAAAGTTGATTGCTCGCTCTCCAAGAGCTGCCGCCTGACGGGATTTTCCTTTTAATTAGCACATTAACCATAGTAACAATACTCCTAATAATTAATAAGCAGCTCACCCTGTTTAGGAGCAAATAAAAATGGCAAGAAGTCAATGTTAATTTAAAAGATGCTTGTAAACACAAATCTGGAAAGGCCAGTAATAATGACCTTCTGGCGTTATTAGCGATGGTGACGTTATAATAGGTTAAGAACAAATTCATCGGAGTTCTGCAAAGGTAAATACAACAGTAAATGCTGCTTGTGACGGCGGGCTGAAAGATTGTGGGTGAGATATTGGGATGCTATCCCTTTAAAAGCCAGCCTCTCCACTCTGCGGCGGACCCCTGGGCAGCCAAACCGGAAGTTGCTTGAAGTCGGTGCCAGGAATGTACTCTAGCCTGGAGCATCCCCGCGAAGCGCCAGTCTAGGGCGCCACTGGGAGTGTGCATGCTCAGGGCTCAAAACACTTCTCCCTCACAAGTGAATCTGATAAATGGAGCCAGGGTGGGGACTGCCGAGCCCGTCCCAGCCCCGTCCCCCACTGACGGGCCGCGTGAACGCCGGCGATCGCTTCCTTCCCTGCCTTTCATATCACTGAACTGAAACCATCAGTCCTGTCAAAAACGAGGCCTGCAGATAAAAGGCCAGTGCATTAAGAAAGCGCATAATTGTCAGCCTCTGAGTTTCTGACGTTAATCGTTTTACTTTAAAGAAGAGCGGAGCTCTTGGCTGTGGATTTTTTTTTTTTTTTCTTTTTGCCAACACATAGGACTTCTTTGGAACGGGGCTGGAGGTGGGGGGTGGGGGAGAGCGTTTAAAAAAAAAGGGGAAAAAAAACCAAGATTCGCTAATTAAAAGTAATGTGTTTTCCCATTTTTTGGCAATTTGATAACACAAAACACTTACTTGGGGGCCACAGGGGGAAACAAACTGAGACAGATAAAAAAATGTTTTGTGTTCAACCAAGCAAGACTATGTTAATGCATATTATCCCATTAATGCACATCAACATCGGGAATGAGCGCACCAATGCAAGCAAGAAGCATACACTTATCATCATTTGATAACATGTTTAATGACAGATTGACGGGAGATTTGCAAATGTGAACTGGCATCACTGTTGCTAGCTTGAGCTTCTGCCGCCTCCTCTGCTATGCCAGCATATTTATGTGCATAATTTGATTTCTCAGCCACACTGTTAGTACATTTTTAATATTAACTATGCAAGAACAGACAGCCGAACTTAAGTTGCACTGATGGTTGGAGTTCATTAGATTGAAAAAGATGGGCACTGATGACGAACACGGAGATGGCAGGCCGGCATCAGAGAGCCAACCCTGAAGAAAACACACTCCATTTTGAACAAACCGAAGTTACACATTTCATGTTGTGGGCTGCGGCTGAGGCCCTTAGGAGCCAGTGGAAGAGAGAGAGAGAGGAAAAATACCCGCCTGGGGCATTCTGATGGCACTTTTACAAGAAGCGCAGCTGGAGGAGACTAAGAGGAGAGTGCAGCGCCCCCTCCCCATCTGCCCCCTCCCCATCTGCCCCCTCCCCCACACTGGCGTCGGGAAGCCTTGAGTGCGAATCCCATCTCTGCCTTTGATCTGTTTTGTAAGCTTGAGCAAGTCCCTTAATTTCCCCTTTGCACTCTGGTAAAATAAGGGTTGGACAAGATAATATTAAAAATAATAGTTAATATTAATTTTTTTATTATCACAAAACTTTAACATTATGTTTTTCAGATTCTCCCTGTAAGATAGGATATATAGCACCATAGTTTCGTAGATCTAGAGCAAGCTGCAGAATCCTTCTTTTTATAAATGAGGAAACGAGGCTGAGCGAGTTTTCCCAGTCGTTTAGGTGACAAAGGTGGGTTTTGAACGGTGGTCCTCTGATCTCAGAATCATTGTTTTTTTCCACTGTACTGGTAGTGTCAGTATTAGTCAGATAATAGGATTTAGAACAGACTTCAGGGACTTCAGAGATAATCTAGTACAATTCAGTCAATCGATAAGCATTATTTAAGTATGTGCCAGCCACTTTGTTGGGTGTGCAGATGTGCAGGGGAGGAGGGGGGAGTGTTAACCAATGCAAAAAGGAAACAGCTGATGATATCAAGGAACTTATATTTTGTAGGAAAATCTGGAAAACCATCCATGGAAAGAAATAAATGTAAAATACAGACAAAGTACATGCAAGGCAATGGGTATGTGTGGGTGTGCTCATCAGGAATGGGCTCATTTTTAAAGCTAAGGAATCAATACTTCATATTATAGAGGAAGAGACTGAGGTCTTGAGAAGCTAAGGACTTGTTGGAGTTCACTCAGATAGTGTCTGTGGCAAGATCTGAACCTCTAGCCATTTACACTTTGTATTACCATGATGCCTTACAAGTCCAGTGCTCTCTTTCCCAATATTCCACTAACCTTCAAATCTCTGCCAACTCTTGTGCCCACAATACAATATACAATGTTAATGTTTTCTTCAACAATTCTATGATTCCGTAATTGTTTGGCATTATTTGCCCCACTACTCTTCTTCATTCGTGTGGATAATTGAGATCATAATGCATTATTAATAAAGATAATGCAATTCCTTTTCCTTAGATTTATATTTTCTGGCTAAGAAATTTGAAAGGAACCAACTCTGAAAGATAAGTGGGCCAGATATTTTTATTCCTGTTTTATAGCTGTAGGTAACTCAGAGATAATGTGATTAAATGACTTCTGTAAGGGGTGAGAGGAGGAAGAATGGAACTGATCATGCAGCAGGAATCAATATGTAACCTTGAGAAATCACTGTACCTCACATTCCCCATCTGAATAATGGGTATGGGAAATGGACTAGAGGATGGCAAAGGTCCTTTCTATCTCTAAATCCTAAATGGGACTAAAATCTAGGACTTCTGAGTTGTTTTCAATTGTGTTCTTTTGCAAGCATTTCTGAATCTTTCTGAGGAAAATAAAAAAAAAATTTATTGAGTTGAATTCTCTCTGGCTGTGTACAGGAAGTCTGCTTTAGGAATTGCAGTAGCTGGTTCCACCTTGGTGTTTCTGGGCAATCTCATACCCGCCTGGAGGGACCTTGTACCAATGAGTAGGAAACATATTTCATTTTCAAGTCACATTAGTGCCTGAGCATTTATTGCCTCTGGTATTAATTTGCTTGTTTTGCTATAATATATAATACAAGGTAGCTTTATGATATAAGCTGTAATTTTAAATTTTATGATATAAACTGACCCTCTTCAGAAGTCTGACTATAAAAGTCTTGTGATGATGGGAGGGGGAGCCATGCTGTTGAGCTAATAGTTTAAATCAGGATAGTTTTTCCAAAGCTAACCTGGTACTATTATGGTCTCCTGTGAATGTTGCCAAAGTACTCCTCCAGGGTACCTGCTTTTGGGGAAGGACTATATTCCTCTCCATATCCAGAATTAGAATTAGGCAACTCAGGCTTTGGCTCTGATTCTGATTGTAAGAAACGAGATTCCTGCCTCTAGGGGCTGGATCCTCTGCTCATGTCTTTATTTGTGCCAGCCTACTACCTTATCAAGCCCCCATAGCTCTCATACTCCCAGAGTCCCCTGGCTAGCCAGATCCCTTTCTAGCCTTCTCAGAGACACCTTTCCAATGGGAGAGGCAAAACCCTCTGCTCTCCACTCTAAATTAGTAACTTGGTATGGAGATCTATTGGTTCAGGATGCCCAAGATGAGTCCAGGGTCAACCAGGGAGGGGAGATTGGCCATAAATTACTAGCACTATCAATGGCAGCTACTTCCCACCCATATCAATCCCATAGGAAACCTAGCCCTTACCTTCTCATTTATTTCTGGTCATTTTTTCCCCTCTGGTTTTTGTTCCCATCACTCCTTTTAAAGGAACTTCTTCCATTAAGGTATAGGGCAACAGTTATTGATTTTTAAGTTTAAAAACTTGAAATCCTGCCTTGAACATTTACCCATGACTCTGGGGAAGCCACTTTGGGACACCTCTCTGAACTTCAGTTTTCCTCATATGTAAAATGGGGAATGGATGTTGATCTTGATGATTTCCAAGGTTCCTTTCATCTCTAAATCTTAGATCTTTTCCTCCACCATGCCTTCTATCTTCTGGTAGTCACTGAAACCCAGCTTTCTTCCAAGGACATCATTGTTCTCATCACTCTCATGAAGACTGGATGTTCTTTCTTTCATTGACACATATAGCTAGAAGAGCCTTGATCTCTACTACCACTTCCAGACCCTTCCTTTGTCATTATCACTTAGCAACTATTTTCCTTTTCCCTAATTCCTAGTTTTATAACATGTGGAGGGCAGAGGAGAAAGAATAGTAAGAGGAGAATGGCTAGGACTAAACTTACGCTGCTGGTATAGAGATAGATACTGATTCTTTCCCCAAACTGATCCATATTGTCTATGGAATTTCCAGGTCACTTTCCCCTCTGAGATAAGTTCACAATTTAGTTCATAATCTTCTCCACTCCAATCCAGATCTCCCAGCTTTCTCAGCTTCGGTGACTTCTGCCTCCATGCTGTCTCAGTTATGCATAGGAGTACTTATGCCATGACTGTCTCTTTCCACACTCCACACCCAGGCTGGGGTCTCACTCAACATAGCTCAAATAATTTATTTCCAGTTACTAGAATTCCTCGAGTCCTGTTCTTCTCCCTTCTACATCTCCACCCTTCCCCTGACCCAACCACCAGTCAGTATCAGAACCAAGTTATAACTAAGGCAAGAGGACTAGGCCTTTGACCCAGTGCGGACAATTTAGAGGGTGGTAGCATTGTAGTTCTTCAATAACAAAGAAACAACAGAGTTCAGCCCCTAGTTTGCAGGAACAATTACTTGGAATAGGAAGCCACAAGATGGCAGAGCCACCCCTTTCCTATTCAGCTAAGGGCACATTTCTTTCTATTTCCTCTGCTTGTGATTTGTAGCACTGGCCCTGGACAGACATAAAAATTTTAGCTATTGCTCTAGTCAACAGTCTTTCCTTTTGGCCAAGGTTTTCATTTCCAATCAGTTTTTTGCATGCCTAGAATACACAATCTTCCTTCTCCATTTGATGCAATCTTGGCTCAGCTCATTTTCTTTATGAAGCCTGGGGAATCAGTGGATAGAGTAAATATGAGATTCAGAATATGAATCCTGTCTTAGATACTGATGAGGCTCTGAGTAAGTGACTTAAACTGTCAAAGACTCTGTTTCCTCTTCTAGAAATTGGTGGTAATGTTTTGATGATCAAATTAAGTCATGTGTATATAAAGCAGTGTGAAAATGTTAAATTGTTATAAAAATTGAATTACTCTGTTTATACCTCTGCTTTGCACTGAACGCATTCCAATTTGTACAATAATCTTTTCATGTCCTGCCTTCATTTCCTCTCTGAGACTGCAAGCTGCTTGAGGACAGACTATGAGGATAGACTTTTTGCATATGTACATTTGCAGTGTCTAACACCTTGCAAACAGGTGCTTAATACAGGTTTCTTGGATACATTAAAATAAAGTAGACTGGAAGCTTATTTAGTAAATGACCAATCAGGAAGTTTTGTACTAGAAAACTTCCCAGGAAAAAAAGTGAGATATGTCAGTGTGGCTTCTTATAGTTGAATTTGTTGGCCCACGCCTGGCTAAGGCGTTGGTTTGCTGTCATGTCGATGCGGTCTTAAGAGTAGAATGTCCTGCTGTCTTATCTCAGCTCTGACACCAATTCACTGTGAGTCTTTGGATAAATCACTCAAAGCCTGAGTGCCTAACAACCTTGAAAAACTGTTTCTGAGAAGAGGGAAAAATCAGCCCTCATGAGCTGTTCAGCCACATCTTCAGAATCCGAGCTCCAACATGTTGTTGGCTGGGGTCTGCTGTATAGAACAGCATGGCGGGAAAGTGAATGAGAGGCTGAAAAGCAAATGTGAATCCTGATTCTGATGATTATTAAGGTGATCATGGACAAGTCACCAAACCCTGGTTTGTCATTTGTAATATGAGAAGGATAGTAATATGTGTTACTTCCCTCATAGGTATGACTGGGCAAGCCACTTTGGGCCACCTCTCTGAACTTCAGTTTTCCTCATGTGTAAAATGGGGGATGGATGTTGATCTTGATGATTTCCAAGGTTCCTTCCATCTCTAAATCTTAGATCTTTTCCTCCACCATGGCTTCTATCTTCTGGTATTCACTGAAAGCCCAGAAATGCCTTGAAAATGTGAGTTATTATTTTTATTATATTGGAGAATCATTATCATTAGCTTGCAAAATTCTGTCTACCAAATTGCACCAGTCCCTCGATTTTTCTTATCCTATTTTATCCCTCTTCATGCTGTGTGGCTACAAACCAAACCATAGTCACTGAAAAATGAACATTGAAAGTCAACCAAAGGTCAATGGAATGGTACATGGTGTGCGAGTGTGTGTGTATGTGTGTGTGTGTGTGTGTGTGTGTGTGTGTGTGTGTGTGGTGTAATACCATAGAGAAGAAATAGCTTGAAGTTGGACATCAGAGGGATATGTGACCAAAAAAAGAAGAGTTATACAGGTCATGGAACAAGAGGGAATAATATCAAGAGACATATGCTCCCCAGCATCATGTGTTTTCCAAAAATCTAGAAAGCCACTGACCCATTGGCTGGATTTATACCTTGTGAAGAACTTTTAGACAAACATAGACAAGAATCACACAGCATGAGAAGGCATGAATAGGCTATCATCTGCACTAATGGAGGAAGTAACTCTATCTATGAGATCATCAATTTACTGAAGAAAGAATTAAAGTATTTCTGTTATATTTCTTCCTGGATATTTCCATGTGCTTACTAGTGCTCCTTTTTTTCCTAGTCATTAATGACCCAGTAGCTATAATTCCCCAATTCAAATGTCAAAAATAGATGATAATACTCAAGATAAGATCTTCAACAATATATATAATTTAAAAATTAACATGAAGACATAGGAGACACTGGATTTTGAACTGAGAACTTAGAGATCCAGGGATTCCCACTGTCTATCTAATAAGCTAAAGGAATTAGTTGAGTCATTAAGTCACTGCCTTTATTACATTTCCACTTCATCTAGGAGAACGCCTTCCAGTTCACTTATACTTGTCAGAGGGCAAGTACACAGACAGCAGTTTTATTAGGGCATCCTCCCTTTTCCCATCATGAGAAACATTCTCTTAATTCCTGACACAGGACTTGCCAGCATAAGTGGTATCATCTCAAAGCAAACTGAGATCAAAAATCAAAAAACTGGAATTCCAAGAGGGGCATTATAGATTGGAACAGAGAGACCTAAAGGATCATACAGACACTTTCGGCTCCAAAATCATGGTCTCTTTCAGAATTCAGGCAGGATGAATTTCTAAATGATATGCAATGGAGTAGAAAGAAAGGAGCCTCCAGGGAATTTGGGAGGAATGAAGGCAAAAACAGGAAGGGAACATAGAGGTGGGGGTCTTTCTTTTTTAAAAAGTACGAAAAAATAGCACCCAAGATGGTTTGTGCTCTCTGCACAGGGTCAGCCGTCAGTGTTCTGATGATCAAGTCACTGAGACTGTTCTCTGTTTAACCCTGGTCTGTTTTGGCATAGAATGTCTGCACTTATGGATTGCAAATTTATCGACATTTGACATCTGCATCAGCTTTCCTCTGATCAACAGGACTCTCTGCCGCCAAACAGAATAATTATGGAAGATTTCAGCAGTCATGGGAATGCCAAAAAGGTCATTAAATCATATTGAAAAAACAATGTGTTCGTACATTTAGTCTTGCCAGTAAATCTTCCGCTGAAGTTTGGACCACCTAGTGGTGATACTCAAAGGAGGGGGACTGAATTACAGAACTGAGATAGGAATTAAATTAGGATCGAAAAATATGAAGGCGAGCACAGCAGGGTCTTTCATTTTCTACTTCATAATTCCCGAAGAAGCATGAAAGCTGTGGTTTGTTTTCACCAAAATGGAGTCCTCCTAAGGAAAAAGCTGTGCAGGGTAGTCCACCACAGAGGTGTGGAGTAGTTCAAAAAGGCATGGGAATAATAATCGTTGAAACTTAAATGAATTTAAAGGTATACAAAGCACTTTTCATCCATTCATCTATGCACTCATCCATTTCTCTATTCATTCAAGAATTATTCATTAAGTATTTAAAAAGTGCAAAGCCCCATTCTCAGCATAGGGATACATGAAATACTATACAGATCTTGCTTTCAAGAAACTTACAATCTAATAGGAGGGAAAAGAAAATTGCACAAAAATGTATGATACAAAGGAGAGTGAGATAAGTGCAAATGTCAGATGGACAATTGCTTTAAGAAATCTTTGGAAAGATGAGAACATTTTCATTGGAGGGTTCAAATTTAGAAGATGCCACTTGAATTGGACAATAAAAGGAGAAATAGGCTTTGAAAGATGGGAATATGAAGACCAAAGTAAAAATACATTCTGGGCTTGGAAGGCATGAGCAAAGGCATAGAGAATAAGAGAAAGCAGAATAAAAAGAAAGACTGGAAAATAGACCAGTTTGTTGAGAAAGTAGGATGATGATCAGTAATTTGAAATAAGATGGGAAAGGAGGGTTGGAGCCATATTGTGGAGTATCTTGAAACCCAGCACAAAGTGGTTATGTTTTAGAGGGTAGATAATAGAGAACCCTTGAAATCTTTGAGTTGAGAAGAGACATGTTCAGAATAATATGTTAGAAATATTTCCTGGAATAGTTGTGAGAAGAATGAATTAGAGAAGGGGATAAATTCTAACAATTAGGAAGCTATAAAAGCATCCAGGTGAGAAGAGGTCTAAGTGAGAAGAACAATTGAACAAAATTGGTTGTAGTAGAATGAGAGATATTCTTCATGTAGTGTAATGAGAGAGTAACAAAGGACAGGATCTAAAAACTCATTGGATATGGATGATAATAGAGAGAGTGGGAGCCAAAGATAATTGAGATTTCAAGTCTGGGAGGAAGAAAAGAGAGAATTTAGGGTCCAAGGCAGTTTGGGAGAAGATAGTGATTTTCATTAGACTACGTCTCATTTGATTCACTCAATAATCAAATGAGACATAGTAGAAGCATTATTGTTGTCATTTTTTAGATGAGGAAATTTTATCTTGAGGAATTTAGTGATTTAAGTGATATCCTGGTAAAAAATTTAACAACCAGAAAAATAAAAAAAATGTATGCACACACTATTTTAAGCTTAATCTGAATTATTAATGCTTTCTAAAGTCTATATAATCAACAAAACAATAAACTAGGCCCTTATTTTTAGCTGTTTAACAATCATACTGAAAATTTAACAATCAGCTCTCTTAAGCCTCTATGAGCTGGTGTCAGCATTTTCCTGAGTGACTTACTCAAAATCACAGAGCTAGTAAATGATGGATTTAATATATAAACCAAGTGCTCTGTCTATTGAATGACATTGCTTAATAATACTAGTTATTCTTTGGATGCATATGCATGTGCACACGCATGAAACTCCCAGTAATTAGCCAGACTATGACAAAATGTTGTTGGAGAGAAAGCTCCTATGAGCCTTTCATTTGTGTTTTATAACATCTCCCTTATCACAAGGCACTTAGTGACTTCATGTTGACTTGAGCATTTCTGTCAACGAAAGAGAGTGGTAAACTAATCCATAATAATAATCCCTTATATATGTATATCACTTTCTAGTTTGCAATGTGTGCTTACATCTATTTTATCACCAGATACAATTCTTTATCTGTAAGGAGCCAGAATTATTATCCTCTTTTGACAGAAGAGGAAAAAAAAATGGGTTAAGTAATATGGTCAAAGGCATCCAGTGAGTAGATGGCAGTACCAGATACTGAATCCATTCCATGGTGCCATGATAATGCTTTAATAAGATATGATAATAATTATTATAATATAATATAATAATAATAAGATAATGTATTATCATCTCCCAAAAATCCCTTGCATTTTAAAAGAAAACTTAGAGGATGATAACAGCTAACTTAAAGAGATGAATCTCTAAGGGTGTAATTTCAAATTTTTGTGACAAGCAAGTAGGGATATATTTTTAGAACAAGAACACACTTATGACATGCCTTCAACTATTCATATAAGCAGCAATATACTATGCTATTTGTTTTCTTATTATGTCCATTTAAACCTAGAACCTTCCATATTTTTCCAGAAACCAGATAGAAAATTATGAGTCTGCCTCATTTTCCCTCTCTTTCCCAATACCTCTTCTAATAAGCTGCCCAGGGAGAAAGAAAGTTAGCTTATATCTAGGTCAAGGTGTCAGGCTCAGGTGAGAAGTTCTCCTAATTCCTACCTCAAAGAAGCTGGTTTGACTGAAGGACATTCAATACTTTTTCATTAGAAACTCTCAGAGCCAGCTCAAAATTCACACGGCAATTTCACAGAAGCATCATTATTTGCATTTCCATTCTCTGTGGACAGTGAAGGCCAGACCAGATGGAATTATGAAACACTAGAACTGGAAGTTTGGTTATCATCTAGTTCAGGGGTTTTTAACCTGGGAGTCTATAGATTTCCAAGAGGGTCTGTGAATAGATTTTGGGGGGTGGAATTTATTTTCAAAAAATTCTAACTGAAGTTTAGCATCTTCTTGAATTATAAGTTTAAAAAACATCCTTAGAAAAAGTCCCTAGGTAGAGCCAAACTGCTAAAGGGTACCATGACCTGAACAAGGAAAATCCCCATATCCAGTACAGACCTATCATTTTTCAGATGAGGAAACTGTGCCCCAGAGAGGTTAGCTTCTTTGATAAACGTCTCACAAAGAAATAATTTGGCATTTAAATTTGGGTCTTCCAAGTCAGCACTACTTTCCCTATTTCTTGCTGTATTTAATTTAATCCCTTCATTAATTTGCCTAAGGTAAAATTAAAAAAAAAAAAAAAGATAGCTGGGCAGAAGCAGGACTTTGATCCCTAAGTCTTCTAGCTTCCAAAGCAGGGCTTTTCCCTCTAGAAACACCAGATGCTTCCTTCTGCTCTAGTTTTCTGTTTGGGTTCCCATCAATGAAAGTGGCCCCAGCATAACTATTTATAAGGTGCTTGGGAAGGATGTAAGAGAAACAAAAATGCCTTTGAACAATGGCCAAGTGTGATATGCTTACCCACTCTACATACCACCCCACCCCATCCCCAATTTCTATTCCCTGGCCTGCATATTAAACCACTTATCCTCCTGATGTACTCTGCAGGCACTAGGAACTCCCTTCCTCTAGAGGACTAAGTGGCAGTTCTATTTTTTCTTGCAGGGAACTGTTTTTATCCTCCATGGGGTTATTAGGAGACTGTGCTCATTGGCCACCTGCCTTCTAAAACTAAGTCCAGACCAGCTGATAGGAAGCCCTTCTCTATGGTTACTAGACACTAGAGAATCCAAAGGAGAATAGCAAATATAAAAGTGGAGGACATTACACATTTACAAGGGGGAAAATCTACCTCCTGGTTTCCTTAAAGACATCTCAAATACTTTCATTTTGCAGGAAACTTTTCCCAATCTCCTCTAACACTATCTTTTCAACAATTACTTGTGCCTTCCTTATGAGACTGTCCTTTACTTACACTATATATATATCTTGTTCTGAGCAATTATTTTTGCACAGTATTTGTAGTATATGTGCTTAGTAAATGTTTATTAACTGAAAAATAGTAAAAACTAAAATTTTAAGTGTTCATTTTGTAACTTGTTTCATGGTATTATTTAATAGTATGCTCTTATATGTACATGTGTACATATGTGTAGTTAAAAACAAAATTTCTATATAAAATCTATCAGATTATATAATATATGCAACTATATTAAAGTTGTAAAATAAATTGTATGTGTATATATATATTATATATATGTATATGTGTGTAAGATACCCCCCAGATATTTGTATATATATATATATATATATATATACACCCACATGCATACTCTTGGATTGGACTTATAATTTCATTAGTATAGGGAAGTTCCAGAGGTGAATATCTGGCACATAGTAGGTACTTAGTACATTCTTGTGGATTATTTGAAAAGAGTTGTGACAGATGGCTGACCCTAGAGTTGCCCTCCTACTCATAAAGCATTAAAAGAACCAAATTTGAAAGGTCTTGAATACATTAGGGAGGTCCCATATGAAGGCTTTAAAGAGAGACCTAGACAAACATTGTACAAGATGAGACAATGTGGATCTACAGTAGTGGAAGCCCATCCCAGTGAAGGCATAGAACTATCCATGTGGTGGAGTATAAGTCAAGCCAGAGGAAGTTCAGCTTAGTAGCTTCAATATAGGTCACTTCTGAAAAACAAGATCTCATTGAAAAAAGAGGGCCCCTTCCCTTCCCCCACTCATTCCACTGAATAAAAGGGTGGAAGGAATTAGCATTTGCTCTCAAAGCACACTAATATATGAGGGGGAGAAGGGAAAGGAAGTCACTGAACAGAGTGAAGGCAGAGGGCTAAGGTCAGAGGAGCCCTGGCTTCAGGCCTGGATCACATGCCAGCTAATTCAGAAACAATTTCAGGTGGCCAACTAGCTCACTTTTTTTTTTTCAATGAACATATTTGAAGGTACTGTCTGATGAGCATCCAAAGGTGAATTGATTCTATAAATACAATAGCAACTGTTTCTATGTCTAGAATGCTCCCCTTATCTTGTCTACCTGGTTCAGTCTTATCTAAACTTAAGGTCCAACACAAATGCCATCTTCCTCTTATAGACTTTATGTAGCACATTGTATGATTTTATAAGTATAATGATGAATTTCTGTGTTACATCATTCTTCTAGACTATGGTCCATAAGGGTGAGAATCTTGTCTTATCTAAACGTTATTCTTCTTTCATTATCTAGCAAAAAGACTCTAAATACTAAAAACACTTAATAGATGCATATATGATTGAATTCAGAGGAATTAATATGTCATTGTATTAGAAAGACTGCTTGAAAGAGGACATAGGAGCTCAGAGAAACCTCTTGCAATTGCAGAATAAAAGATTGTCAGTGGCAAAGTCTTGATGGCTTGTAGCTGTCCTGCCCTGAACTTGATTGCCCAGTTCACCAATCAATCTTGCAATCTTTTAACAAGCATTTTAAAAGCATTTGCTATGGGCTTTAAAAGCAGATGGACAGACAGAGAGTCAGAGAAAAGGGGAAAGACAGAGACAGACACAGCAGAGATAGAGGGAGAAAAGAGGAGAGAGATGGAGGGGAGAGAGAGGAAGGAAGGGTGTGTGTGTGTGTGTGTGTGTGTGTGTGTGTGTGTGTGTGTGTGTGAGAGAGAGAGAGAGAGAGAGAAAGAGAGAGAGAATGAGAGAGAGAGAGAATGAGAGAGAGAGAATGAGAAAGAGAGAGAGAGAGAGAAAGAGAAAGAGAGAGAGAGAGAGAGAGAGAGAGAATGAGAGAGAGAGAGCAAAAGAGAGAGAGAGAATGAGAAAGAGAAAGAGAGAGAGAGAGAATGAGAGAGAGAGAAAGAGAGAAAGCGCTCATTAGAGATATTCTACTACAGATTTACAGAAGTGCAGTTTTGGGGGAGGAGGGAATAAAGAAGATGGGGAAGAAGCATATGGCTTAGTCCCTTCATTTTCAGATAAGTCAGAGGCTATCCCTTCACTTTTTTTTATAGTTAGTTCAATTAAACCTGATCTGATGGAATAATCATACTCTCTTCTCATTTTTTTTTTCTCTCAAAATGACATGTGGATCATCTGACTTGTTAACATCTTTCTCTCCCCCTGAGACATTCTACTGAATGAATGGGGCTGGGAATGGAAGTATTTGTTACTGAGTTGGGGGCTGGGTCTGAATCTTTAGCTGTTCTGTCTTGGAAGCTCCGACTTTCAGGTCATGTTCAGGTATGAATACAATACTCCAGATGTGGTGTAACAATGGTGGAGAACAGTGATTACTTCTCTAGTCTTTTAGAAAGTATACAGCTAAACTGGAAAGCATCCAGGGAAGTCAAAAAGAGATGAAGGCCCTTGTGTTCATGCCATATGAGAAATGAATGCTGTATGTATCTTAAAGAAGTGACCTCTCAAGGTCCAGCTCATGGTCTACATCTACCAGTAAACTTTCTCCAGTAGCAATACTATTATAGCCATACTTTTTTCTACCCCACATTTCTCTCTTATTTCTTTAAGAATGACAAGAAATTTTGTCAAATCATTTGGTAAAATCTTGGTAAAAATATATCTAAAGCCTTCTTCACATTGATCAGTCTAATAACTTGTCAACAAAAGAAATAAGATCACTTTATTTAATAATCCTCCCAACAAAGGAAATCAGATTAGTCTGATAAGATCTATTCTTGAGAAATCAAGGTTGGTTTAATGTGATCACCATTTCTAGATGTTAGCTAAACATTCCTTTAATAATATATTTTATAATATTGCCACAAAATATCATTAAATTTACTGGACTAGACTAGATAGTTCTCTACTATCTACCTACTTATCTTCTATATCTAGTGCTTATTAATAATTTTTTCCTGTCTTTTCTAGTACAAAATAGATTGAATGTTAGACTTGAAGTCAAGGAGACCTGTGTTCAAATCTGCCCTTAGACATTTACTAGCAGTATGACCCTGGACATGTCATTTAACTTTTCTGATGAGTCAGAGCTGAGGGTCTACTCAAAACTATAGCTGAGAATGTGGAGGAATAAAACCTCTTATCTGTTGCTCCCTATTTTGTCCTCTGCAAAAACCCCATCCTGTTAGTTGACAATACCTTACTAAAAGACTTCCTGTCTCCTTACCTGACTCTTCCTTATCTCTCTTTCATATTATACAACATTACAGCCCCAAAATTTTAGTATATATAGCCCTCCTGAGCTATTTCTAATTTGCTAGACTTCCTTTTGAGATTTACCCTTAAATTCTGGTGAAGATAAAAACTCTTTTGTAACTTTAAGAGAATTTCTTTGAATTCCTTCAAACTATTAACCTTGCATGAGTCACATACTTTACTTCTGTTTCAGTTTCCACAATTATAAATTGAGATTAGTAACTTCATAGGGAAATAATGAGGATCAAATGAGATAGTGTTTGAAAAGGACTTAAAATAATATTTAGTAGGTGCTATAGTAGTAGCATAGTAGGTGTTATATAGATGTCTATTCCCTTCCACCTCCTATAAGAGAAACAAAGTTAGACGTGAGCAGCTCCACTTTTTCACTATCATCATTGATCATTGTTCCATGTATCCCTGCAAGGTCTTATCTTTGATCTTTCTTCCCCATTTTGCAGCCTCTTCCCCCTTAAAATTCCTTTTTATTGCCCCTTGTTTTCTGGGATAGCTTTATTTCAGTTTGAGATTTAGTAATCCTGACACTACTCTCATAAGACTATTCTTTGCTTTTGTATTCATGTTATACCATCTGCCTCCACTTCCATCTTTAGTGTGTATCTGTAAAAAGTCAACAATAGTTAATAAGATCTCCATGTATTTGTTTTGGTTGCTTTAACTCACTTCCCCTTTTCCTTTTCATCAGAAGTGTTCATGTCTTCAGTTACATTTTTGACAGCTTCTCACTCCTTTTGATTTTCTTTTCATTTTTCTTTTTTTGAGGGAACACCTAAATTCATTATGTTACCACTGGTAGTTTCAAGTGTTTCTGCAGGGTTACTCCTTATTCCCTTATTCTCTTTGTCTCTGGATTTATTCAGTCACATTCTGTTATAACAACTTTTTTTTTTTTTTTGGCTTAGAGGCATTATAATGGCTCTAAGGTACTTGTGGTCTTTTCCTCTGTTGATTGTGAAGTTTAATATGAACAACTACTTAATACTACAACCACAACCATTCAGAACTTCCAACTGGGGAAATTCCTGACATTTAGATAAAGTTTTGTAAATAAGTTACATTTATATGTAGCTTTAATTAACATAATTAAGTAAAAATTTGGGTTACAGAAATGTTTGGTTAAAAAAGTAGATAAAGTATATGATATAGCATCTCTTAATGGACAGGTGTGGGGAAGAAAGTTGAGAGAAGAACAAATAGACAAATAGACATTTTTGACTAGGTATTTTCCTCAATTCTTAAAGAGATGAATACAAGTGGTAGCTTCAGCCGTTCTGAGATGTCTGTAGGGACTGATGGCCCTCCTCCATATTTCCCTTCTCTGCTATGTCAGTCTTTTTCTTTTTTCCTTTCATTTGTTACCCTTATGTCACTAAATCTTTCCTGCTTCCATTCCTTCATCTCAGTCTTTTTCTTTCTCATAGATTATACAGGCACATGACTCCAATCTGCCTTCCATCTCAAAGATCTTAATAGTTAGAAGTTATCCATCACTAAGTCTGAGAGGGAACGTTAGTCCCTCTGTACTAAAAATTCCAAGATGCTAATAAGTTCTGAAATATATATTACACTTAAGTTATCTCTTTGCATTTTATTTTTAAAGTTTGCCATCTTTGTTTTATAGAACATTCATGCTCTTCTAAACTTTAAAAAATTTTTTTGTATTTTTTTCCAAGAATATACTATTTTGGAGAATTTCTTTTGTTCTAAATTTGCTAGTTAGACTTACTGATTCCTTCCTCAGGAGCTCTAATTTCTACCCTCATTTTCTGGATATTTTCAATTAATTGTTTAATTGCTCTTTTTGGTTACTGGAGTTCTTCCATTGTTTTTTCAAGGGGTCTTATAGAATTTGTTATGGTATCTTTATTTTCCTCAAGTATTTTGTCTATTTCCCATATTAATGAGGGCTTGTCCATTGATATGAATGTCTACTTATTTCTCTTTCTTGATAAATTTTTGCAATCTTATTTATCTTTTCTAGTTGAAGCAGCAAGTTACTATGAAGAAGAAGCAGAAGTTGGTATGTGTTAGGCAAGTGAAACCATAATCACCTTTCCTAAAACTCCAGTGTAGAAAGCTCAGGACCCAAGAACCTTGGAAACAGTAGTTCCTTCCCTCCCACTTCCATTCCATCCTGGACTCTGGAACTGTAAGGATGATAAGTAGTTACTATATAGAAGGAGCCACACCATCACCAGCACCAACTGCTAACCAATTGGCAGGTGTACCTGACAATGCTTCGGAGGATGCTATAGTTAGCTACTGAAGATACAGAAAAGAAAAGTTCTTGAACCAAAATTCTTGATACTATCAAATGATTCAAAATAGAAACAGATAATATTTTATTAGTAGAAATTACTTTAAAGAAGAAGTATTATCAAGGACCAAGGGATCTTTCCAACTGATTTACCGCTGACATCTTCCACATAAGTTAACTCCCCAATTAGAATGTAAACTCCTTGAGAGCTAGAACTATTGAATTTTATTTGTTTCCCCGGTGCTTAGACATAGCGATTTTTTGATAGTAAGCATTTAAATTGGTAACATTTCATTTATTCATTCAACAATCACCTTGCTGACTTTTTTATGCTATCCTGGCTACAAAAAGCTTTCATCTTGTCAATCCTCCCCTAACACTTTTGATCCCCCTGCCTAAGTCCTTGCTTTCTATTATCTTAGACATCAGTGTTAGATGAGGTCTGTTTCCCTCAGAGGGAGAATGTGACTATTTGGTACAATGCTGTAGGGAGAATCTAAATGGCAATTTTATTACCAGTGTAACATGGGATTGATCAATGAGCTCAAGCCATATGAGTATATGCAGAGTGCCAGTAATGCACAATTTCTGTCTGGAAGAGTCTGGAAAGTCTGCTTCCAGGAAAATCTTGATAATGTATGATGGAAATTTATGCCTTAGAAAGACTTTTGAGCACTCTTAGATAACCTCTGTTTCCAGTCTGCCAACCTCGAGGTGAATGGCAGCCTCTTTGATTGACCATGGTCACAGAGTTGGAACTGGAATTGAGTAGAGGGAACATTCAAAAGACTTCATTTGCTCTCAACTTCAGCCTCTTTTCTTTCTTGATTAGTTTTTTTTTTTTTTTTAACCAATGACATCATATGACCAAGATCCTGTGCTTCCAAGGCTGGTATATGACTCCATGAATATGGCCATTTGTCCCCTATTTTAGCATTTATTCTTTCATTTTAAGTGTAGAAAATTGGAGGCTCTGACCATGTGAGTTTTAGAAGACCAGGAAAGACCAACATCTTGTAATCAAGGAGAGGAAACCATGGTGGGTTTTGCAGTCAGCCTAGCATTAATGATCCAGGGAAGATGAAATGACTAAGACTTGACTCAGAAGTAGGTGAGATTAGGACTCACTAGGAAGCAATGTAATATTTGTTCCTGAACTTGCTGGTATTCATGTTATATAGAAATTGTGTCAAAAGTATGATTATTCTTTTAAGACTGAGGTGATATGGGGAACTATTTGCCCCTTAAAATATTGAGAGATACACAAATGTTTGTACTCCTGCTATTGTATTAGCTTTTAAGTAAATGTATATAAAAAATAAGCCATGCTGATTGGTTAAGTAGAACTAGGTTACCAATCCCTTGGGCTAAAAGTTGGGGGTGACACATCTGGAATGGGGGCTTAAGCCAATCACAATACTACACCTCTCAAAGTAACCCCTGGAATCCTAAAGCAGAGATAGAGCCAATCTAGCTCTAAACAGTGAGATAAGAATACTAGCTACATTAGTTTAGCTTTTGAGGGGCTTCTTTTAGTCTTCTGGCATACTTTCTTCAGTTCTTAAACTGATTTTTAGAGGTTCCCTATGAAATAGTTCTAGAAAGGTCCTTAGGACATGACTGAGAAGGCCTCCTAGAAGAAGGGGATTTTTTCCCCTCTTGTCTTAGTTCTTCCACTAGCCACCTGTATTAGAGATAATGAAAACTCCATTTCCTCCTTCATTTTCTGGTTTTCTAGGTTCCTCATTATAGTTGTCCCCTTGCTGTCTTCTCTACTCTAAGGAGAAATCTGATTATGGATCTCGGTTTTATTTGGTGGTTGGTTTTTTCTTGTGACATTGCCAAGAGATTAATACTGGAGGTTAGGGCATAAAATTGTCCTGAGAACATGAGTCATGGAGCTACATTAGACAAAATGGGTCTTTGTAAGTGGGTATAGTAAGGAGGAAGGATTGCATATTATGTTAGCAGGGACAGAATGATGTGTTGGTCTTTTGTTACTTTTTCTATAAGAATTTATAGAATTTTTTCTGATAAATTTTTTTCACTTTTCCTCTTATCATTGCTGACTTTTTTAAATTTTGGAGCTCCGAGCTGCTCCTAGAATATGTCACATTTTGTCCTCTTCCTCTAGTTCCTTTCTCATTGTTCTTAATTTAATATCCCACTCTTCTAGGACAGGGACAATGGTTTGTTTGTTTTCCTTCCTCATTTAATATGTTCCACAACATTCAGTCTAGAACACACAAGTTATTTATTGGTTGGTGTCCTTAGCCAAAGTCAGGAGGATTCTGTTCAAATTTCAGTCAATTGACAAATATTTAAGTGTTTATTATGTGTTAGTCATTGTGCAAAGTGCTGAAATTACAAAGAAAGACAAAAGTGGTCCATGCCTTCATGGAATTTATATTCTAATGGGAAAAACAATATTTAAATACATGGATACATAAAAGGTGCATATCAAATAGATCAAATAGATGGAAGGTATTCTCAGAAGGCAAGACTAATAGTAGAGACGGCAGGGAAAAACCTTCAGAAGTTAGCTTTTGAGCTGAGTCTTGAAGCAAACTTGTGCTTCTAATAGATGAAAGCTGGAGTGGGGTGGAGGGGAGAGAAAAAACATTCCAAATAGTAGCATAGCCAAAACTGGGGCAAAGAGATGGGAAAATTGAGTGTTCTATGCAAGGAACTACAACCCAGTGATTCTTTATTCCCAGCTCAGATAGAACTTTGACCTTCCCTACCTATATCAGCTAAGAAGTGGGTCCATCCTCTCTAAAATTCTCCATAGGATTATTGGATTATACGTCTATATTTAGAAATGATCTTAGAGACCATTTAGTCCAAATTCCTCATTTAATAGATGAAGAAATTAAGGATCTGTTTTTCCTTGGGGAGTTCCTTGCCCCAATTCTTATAGCAACATTTGATTCCCAGTTTCCTCCTCCAACCAAGCTCAGTGTTCTTTGTACTTTAGTATTTATTATTTGTGTTACTTATTTTTTTCTTCATATATTCCCTTGTAGTTTGAATTCTCTTTTCATGCATGTGTCTGATCTCCTTAATTAGACTATCAGTCTTATTAGATTATGGATAATATTCTGTGCATTTCTGTATTTTCCTCATCCCATATTTAATACAGGAATGAGCCAAGAGTAGAAACACAGTCGATATCTGATTACCTCATTAACTGATTTCTAGACTATAGTCTTCCGGTGGGTAGTGACTGATTGTATTTATTTTGTGTCCCTAAAACCTAGTACATTGTCCAGAGTTCATGTTTTAAAAACATTTGTTGAATTTGATGAATTAAACGAAATAGCACCGTGTAATGGAAAGAGAAAGGAATTGAGTCAGGGAACTGGATGCTAGGAGCAAAGGGGTTAATGGACATGAAGGGGCTTTGACAAATATATAGTACTGTACAAATGCATTCTCCACCCCTCCATTCACTTTGCAATTCTGACTGGATTCAAAATTCTCAGCTCTCTGACTGACGTGTGGGGCTTTCTAAATAAGCAAGGATGAAATTAAATTCTCTTTTTTTTATATAGAGAAGCTCAAATTCTCTCAAACAACAAATATGACAGCAGAAAATGAACACAAATCACCAGGTGAGCCAGGCCTGCTTCTTTTCCCAAAGCAGGAACAGCAGAAAATTCGCCAATTCACAGAAATAATGAAGTGCCGTTCCTTGAGAAGCAGCTCAGTGTCTCTGAGGGAGTAGGAGAGGTGGCGGCTACTGCAATGGTACCTATTACTTGGCACAAACCAAAGACAAGTCCACTGAGATGAGCCAGGGACCAAGGCATTATTCAGCTTGTAGATGAAGGAGAAAGGGAATAGAAGTGTATAATGTGTTATACCTTTCCGCTGTACAGACCCACCTGATTTAATCACATCTGCCTCTCTAGGGGATTCTCTGTGTTCTTACAAACAGAACTGAAAGGGCTTCCATGTATACATATGTATATATATATAAATTCTATTTGGAAAGTTCTGTACTCTCTCTAGTTGTATTTACTAGGTTAGGAGATAACACATTCTAGTCATTAATGTACCACCATGTAATTATGGGCAAATCATGTTCCCTTTCTGAACCTCAGTTTCCAATTCTGTAAAATCAGGGGGTACAGACTAAATGGACTCTTGGGTCTCTTTGATTTCTAATATTTTGTGTTATGTTCTGATGCCCTTTCTCATTTAACATTCCATATTTTATGCTCTAAAGCCTCTTTCAATTGCAATATTCTATAGTCTATGCTCTAAGGTCCCTTAGAGTCATAAGTCTGTTCTAAATTCACTTCCAACTCTAACACTCTATGACTCTATGACAATAGAATAAATACTGGTCAATTCAGTCAAAATGGTCTATACAGTTGATGTGGCAGTTAGGAACAATTTACAGGAATCGCATGGAATAACATGAGTACTGGCAATCATCCATGAGGTCTTGGTAATGTCACATTCCTGTGCCTACCGGAACAAGGATACGTTAACTCTCCGGCATTTATATGTACAAAAGGGTAGCAGTTCTTAACACTGAAATTTTCTCATTGTCAGCTTAGATCCTGGAGTTGTTGGAAGTGGTTTGTTCCTATTCTACCTTGCATGACAATAATAACATCCAAAGTCTTCATACATTTTTAAATAAAGAAGGATGCTTTATGAGAAACTTCTGAGAACAGGGCAAAGAGCTCTGGATTTGAAGTAAAAGGAGCTGAATTCAAATCCCACATCTCCATTTAGTAACCCAGATGACCTTTGACATATCATTTAACCTCTTTTAGGCCTCTGTTTTTTAATCTGTAAATTGAGGAAGTTGGATTAGGTGACCTCCAAGTTATCTTGTAGCTCTAAATCTGTGAATCCATATTTACTTTATTTAAATATATAATATGCAAAAATACATGTTAATTGTACAGTGAGTTTCTTTGGGAGCATCCTTTAGGTCAGAGTTGTGTTGTACAGAGCCCTGTACCCTGATGATCTCTGTACCATTTCAGTGAATAGATCCAAAGCACATATTAAGCTCCGACATGAATAATTTGGATTACCAAGTATCTTGACGCCCATAAAAAGAAAAATAGAGCTAGTCTTAGTGGACGTTAATTTTTCTCTTATATCTTCTGCTTTTTATTACAAATAATCAAATGTCACCCTCAATTTCTTTTGGAACAAAATGGGCTGCTGAGTTCCAACTTTTTTTTTTTTTTTTTTTAAGACTCAGAGCTGGAAAAATAGAGATTTTTTTTTAAAAGAAAGAGTCACAGCTAACATGCATGGAGTTGTCCCGATTGAGATGCCCACATTGCCTAAATATAGCTCATCCTCTAGGAAAGAAAAAAAAAAAAAAGAGTATTGTTAGCTTCTTGGGCTCACCGAGGTGTGCACGCTGAACGACAGCCAGAAAGTTCTCTCAAACCCCAAACTGTGACATCCGCCTTAGGCTCCAGGCATTCTCTTCCCCCTGCCGGGTTAGCCTCATGTAACATTTACACTGGATTTAATAGGAGAACATGACATGCACTGATTTTTCAACAAACTCTTGCTATTTCAGAGGAGAGCCGGGGAAGGAGCCGCACACCAAATCCCCTTCTATTTTTGGTACACTTAACGCAGCCAGCCATCTCTGCGTCCTATATATCATTTAACCAACTGCTTTGCAATTCTTCCAGGGCGTGGTGTAATGACTGATTTAAAATCACTGCATTGCTAAAACTGCATTGTTCTTCATCAAGTTGAGTCATTTTTATGTGAAGTGTCAAGCTCCCTAACAAATAGAGGCTGCCAGAGAAATCAAGTTCTTCATCTTAAAGCTACGGCTAAATAGTTTATAGCTTTAATCTGCTCACTGAGGTGTGCAGTCTATGACAGTAATTATAAATGCAAGGAGAAATTATAGCTGAATGCTTTAACTGCATTAGGAGCCATTTGATGAACAATCATGATTGCCTGCTCATTTTCAACAATAGAGGGCAAGTTAGTGTCAATGCATTAGAGGTTTTCAGCTCCGCTCTGCTCTTTCTTCCATTTACCACAGAATGTCACTTGTCTCCTATAAAGTAGAAAAAAAAAAAAAAAAAAAAAGCACCGTGGAAGCTTTAAACTTGATAGTGGGAGAAAAAAAAAAAAAAGACAAAGGAGGAAACACAGAGAAAAACTGTTTATCATTATGACTTTTTTTTGTGTGTGTGGATGGCTTTTTGGGGGGATTGTTTTGCAGTAGCTTTGCTTTAAAATTGAGCTTGTAGCAGGTAACTGCCCGTTTAGTTATTAGGGACTAGGGAAAAAAAAAAAAAAAAAACAACGAAGCAAAACAAAACAAAACTCTTTCCCCAAGCTCTCCCAGAGGATCCTCCACAGATAATGACTTCTGGAAATGGAAGGAAAGTTTAAAATCAGACCATGGAAAAGCTCAACAATGAACCATCTGCAGTTGTTTTGGGCCTCTCCGTTCGATATCACGGTCACCATCTGCAGTCAGAACTACCAAGGTAGATAACACACAATTTTATTCTTCTTTTTTTTTTAATCTCCTCCTCTTCCCTCCTCCTCTGTGGAAAGACGTTTTTAATTTAGCTGAAGAATTACACAAATGTATTTTAAAGACATAAATCCATATAAAAAATATGAGCTAATTAAAACATTGCACTCCCTGCCGTTCATAGATTTTCAATTTAGCGCAAGGAAAAAAAATGCATCTGGTTAAATGAAAAGATGATCCTGATGGCAGATTGCAGTAAAGGAAAAATAATGTTTCTCTATATTCAATTCCCAAATTACAGACTTCAGAAGCCTGAACGAGGAAAGAAGGGGAAAAGGTACAACAGAGATAAAAACCTATTGCTGTTAAGAAGAGTTAGTCCAGATCATTCAGCTAAAACCCACCATTCAAAAGATGACATGTTAGTTTAGTTTTTCTCAGTTTGGAATCCCCTGGTATCTGATTTCTAATTTAAATATTAATTCTAGGTGGGGATATTTTCTACCACAGTATAAAGGGGTTGAAATCTCTTTTGCTAATGTCATATTGATGACACCATAAATCCTGAAAATATCAAACTTTCACTTTTTTGAAGGAAAAATTATTGTGAGCATCACAATTGCCTCATGAATTGCCCTCTCCCAGTTTCTTTGCATGGAATAGCATGGTTCCAGAGCATAGCTTTTGGAAAACTCCATAGTAGTCCATTTTCAGCATCAGTGCATTGTCAGCATCAGTGCATTGTCAACATCTGGTTTTCCATGGGACCATATGTGTGTGTTTTGACCACTGGATTAAAGTCTCCCACTCTACACCTCAAATCTTTTCCCAAGAGACTTTGCCTTGATCCATGAAAAACACACTGACACACTGTGACAGTATCCCAAGTGCAATAAACATGGCTGTCCTTTCCCTGGGGACAATTGCCATTCATTCAGTGGCACTTTCCAGAGTGGGACCCTATCAGCAGTAGCCCAGCTCCTGGAATGGAGTTTCATTCCAGGAATGGTCCGTGGCGAGATGAGTTTATCTCCCAGTCACCCAGGTCCTTGTTCCCACTCTCAATATTCCATTTTGGGACCCTCTACCAAAATATCCATCTTAAGAAACAGGGTAGACATTCTAATTTGCTCAGATTTCACACAAACTTTTAGATGGGGTGTCCTTGTGTGCCTTTATATAATAAACAGTTCAGTTGCTTAGGGCCAGTCCTATGTTGTGGGATTATGATATTCCCTATCCTATTCTTAAGATAAAATGTCTTTGAATACTGTTCTCTGACGTGTGTATATTTGTGTGGTGGGGTATGTTTTAATTGTGGACTGGGAATGAGCCCAGAAAGGAAAAAAAAATCATGTGAGTCAAAATATGTCCTACCCCAAATTAGGCATGCTAAAACTAAAACATTTTTAATAAAATCTAGACAATGCCTTCCCAAATGGCCCATCATTTTGTACAATTTGTGCTTTCACACATACCAACTAAAATTATAGCTCCAGATAACAAGGCTATCACTCTGTCGCTGCTCTTTAAAATGTACACAGCTTTGTAGCAGGTAAGATATGGCCTGCATACTCAGATCTGTGACAACCTCAGAGATTCAGGCATTTTGTTAGATAGCTGGCCAGAATATCAGAAACACACCTTATTTCCAAGTATAAGTGCAAAATTAGCTAATGTGGATCTTATTCTTATTTATGGATAGGTCTCTTCCCTCTTAGCTCCCCCCTCCAGCTCCCTTCCTTTTTTTTTTTTTAAATCCCTGACTTAGATATACACATCTGATTCACTTCAATCTTTTCTCAGAATCTTGGCAACAACATTGATATGGGGTTTGGGGTGGGGAGTTAGTTTTATTATGAAGATAAGACTAATAGGATACCTTTAAGATCTAACTGTGAAATATCCATCAAGCAAAAAGCCATGGAAATACCCTATTAATAATAATAATAATTTATGTAGTTAACAGAAATGACTTGTGTGTGGGTTTCCAAATTATTGGTTTACCTTCACATTTCTAGAATAAACATTGCAGCTTTCTAATACTTTAAATGTCTTTTTTGGATGGTAGTTTTTTAAAAAAAAAAAACAACCTCTTCCTATTTGTATATTGTAATATTTTGGTAGTGATGTTGATTTTTAAAAATTTTCTGCAAACCAAACAAGTGGAAAATTGTTCCTGATTATGTAACAAATACCCACTATCTATTTGTTCTTTTGATTTGTTGCCTTCATTGCTATGGAATTTGAAGCATCTCCTTGGGCATTCAGTTCATATTCTTCTTGCTTTTTAAGGCAAGAAACAACTGAGTTATGAAGACCTTAACCTGTTACAAATCAAGTAAACAGATTGAGCCCCCAACCTCCCAAGTAGGCGTTCTTTGGCTTATCTTTCAACACTAGTAAAAATCGATACAAATGAAGCTTGGAAAGACGGGCAGGAGTCTGGCAATAATCATTTTTAATTAACATGGTAAAAACATGCAAACAAAAGAACAACAGGATTCATTTGGGCCAAAGGAGCAGGTAGAGCAGTGGGATTGTTTTTTTTTTTCTGACCAAAAGCTCTAAGGCCCTAAAACCCCCCACCCCCCACTGTGTGCAGAGTCCTGAGTGACGCATCTTCATAATGGTCAATCTGTTCATTTTGGCCACTGCCACGTGCCATAGTTATAAACAGGGTTGGTTTTATAAGTAGCAGAGTATGCTACCTGTATGGTAGAGTGAGGCTGGTTACAAAAGGATCTCTACCTGGCAAAATATCTCCCTCATTGGTTTGTTTATGGTATCTGAAGTTCTTTGAGTTAAGGACTGACAGCCTATTTAAAATGTAAATGCTCTGTGGGAGTGGTGACACCTAATAAGCCAGGAACATTTAATTATGAGTTGTTTTGTTGGTTTGAATTACTTTGTTCCCAAATCTGGCCTAAAGAAACCCCGAGTTTGGCTTGAGATTGGCTTTATTTATTTTTTCAGATATGCCAATTTATTTTCTTTCTCCAAGCTGGTGTCATCATTTATTGGGTTAGAGAATCCATCAGGACTGGGAAATCTGTCTGATTTAGGACTGGAGTGTAAGGTGGGTGAATTTTAATGAGGGGTACAGAAGTCCGCATTCTGTGAGGGGGGACCAGGTGAACTGGTAAAATGGGGAAGCCTGATCAGCTAATAATAGGTCACCAGAAGGGCTCAGGGAACTTAAGCCAAGAGCATTTAAAGAGAGATGGGCTATCTTCTGACTACTGCATCATTTCCTCCAAGGCTAGGCCCTGTTTATAACCACGGTCAAATGGTCAAATCTGAGTGACCTAAGGTGAGTCACTTTTGAGAGAGCATCACAAAGATGGCAAAAATGAATGGATTGGTTGTGCATCCAAATGTAACCTTTGTCCTGTGAGGTGGAGTAGGTGGTCTGGGGTCTGATGACAATGTGAAGCACTGAACATATATGGTACATTTAGGAACAAAGGAAGACAGGATTAGGATTGAAGCTGGTCACCCTTGAGCACAATGGCAATGGGTGGGTTGAAAGTCATTAAACTATTTATTGAGAGTAAAATTCCATGTGCATGCATTGATGCTACCTTTGATACAGGGGAACAATGAGATAATTCCATAGAAATATGAAGAGTGATAGAGGAAAATAAGCCTCCTCTCTTTTCAGCTGAATAGACTGCACAGAAGAACTTTATAACCCGCTTATGATGCAGATGCAAAAACCTCTTCTTAAGGGTTAAGAAAAGGCATGTCTGCTCCCCCACCCCCACCCCCAAAAGTGGGCAGTATAACTACTGTTAAAAGTAGAACAACAACAATAAAAAGTGTTTAAATACAAGTAACAATGAAAAAAGTCAGCCCTCTGGTTATTCAGGAGCTGATTAACCAGTCTGTATATTGTGTCTGCCCCTTAGTTTCTCCTCCATCTCCCTCCTGCTGAGCATTTTTTGGCTATTTCAAGCCCTTGTTAGAACTTCTAGCAGAAGGTTGGGTGGCCAATATGTCCCCTTGAAAGCAGCTCTAGGAAAAAAAAAAGGCTGGTGGAAGAGGAGGTTGAAACTATTGGCTAAAATGAGGTTTGAGGATAATCTGTGAATTTCATGTATCTAGGTTTATTTGGTTCCCCTCCCTGCGCCCCACCGCCCCTCTGACAGGGATAATGGAGAATTGGCTGTCACCCATCTATTATGCTTTGCTCTCTTAAGAAATAAGTCCTAATCCAGCAAACTGGCATGCTGTTTGAACCTTTGGGAATGTTGGCTGCATCTAAGCAAATACATCTTCTTTACAAGGCTCCTTACAATCCCGACCTTACAATTCACCTTGGGAGCAAACGCATACCTTCAGAACTATTCTTCATCCACGTCTGCTACAAACTGTGAGTGGTGTTCAGGTGACTTGCTGTGCGTTTTGCTTAGGTGAAGTTTTACTGCATGTTTGCTCGCAAAGGTCCGACAACACAACTTACACTTGAATTTAGAGTCCGTGTCCTCTTCCGCAGCTATAGTTTCCGGTGACCTTTGAACGGATACTCTGGAGATCTCTTGCTCAACCTTCGTTTGCTGTTCCACCGCCAGTCGATTCATATCCTTCATTTGGAAGCCTAGGTGGGACTCTAAGTGGCTGATGTAGGTAGAAGGTGTTCTAAATTGAGATGCACAGTCACTACAATAGAAGATGGGATGTCCTTTGTCCATATTTTTCAAAAATTTTGTCCCTCCAGTTTTCCTAAGCTGATATTTGACGTTGGCCAGCCAGTGGCTAATGGTGGTCATAGATAGTCCAGTAAACTTGGAAATCTGCATGCGTTCTTGGGGACCCAAATCTGATAGGAGATACTTCCCTTCCGATGTTTGAAAGAGGCTTGAAGCAAACTGAGCCTGCAGGATTAGAAGGTGTTGAGGATTCCAGTTAGACTGCCTGCCCTTCCTCTTATGCAAAGTGGAGACTTCTGTAGAGACATCTTCAAAGCGCCTGACCTCCATCTCCAGCTTCATGGAAGGGACCCTGGAAGAGGTGGTGGTGGGCTTTGGTGTGGTAGCTTTGGGAAGAACTTTAACCATGTCGGCAATGTCAGACAGAGCATGCTTCTGCGGTGGGGATGTACAAGATTGTGCTTGCGCTGACTCTGCCTTCTTGCTCTTAGATTTGGTCAGATCAATGGGCTGGTCATTGTTTTCAAACACGTAGCGCCTGGACACACTTGCTGGTCTGGATGGGGCCGGAGACAAAACTGGCTTTTCGAGGATGTTGAGATTCTGTTTATGAAACATAGAAATTGTGCTTGAACTGGGGCTGGAACTGGATGGAGAACGTAGGGGTTCGGTGGCCTTGCCCAGATGATTATTCAATACGGACTGCAGGGCACTGAGTGGGTTAATGCAAGGTAGGGCCGGAGCATGGTTGGTGGTGCTACAGCCATTGCTAAGAGAAGATGTGGATTCCATAGGCTGAGATTTCTCTCTGGTGCTGTTCTCTCTCACTCTGTCCTCCTCTTTGGGGGCCGGGGGATCAGTCTTTCTGGAGTCTGAAGGAGTCTCACTTTTGGGGAGAGACTCACCCTCACTGTGACTCAAGGAGGATACATCCGCCGCCGCAGGGCTGTCTTTTGCATATTCCTTCTGGGCTTCCTCCTTGTCTTCTAATTCTTTCTTCACTTGAGTGCACTGGGCTAGGTTTGTGGGTACAGAAACCAGGGGCATGACCTTCCACTTTGGAGCTATTGGCCTTAACTTATTGGTGATGGTTGGCCGAATCTGGAGTACCTGGGAGCCCATAGGCAAAGTAGACTTCGTGCCCTCCGAGAGCTGGTAGGCTGCATGGATACTAGGATATGCACTCCAACTGGGAGCCCCGTTTTGGGCTTTGTTGATAGCTGTGGTAACTGTATTTTCTAATGACTTTAAAATGTCTCCTCCACCCTTGGAACCATCTTCCAAGTCTTCTTCCCTAAGATACTGGTATTTCATTGTAGGATCCAGTGGTTTTTGAAGAGTATCTTCATATTCTTCACCTTTGACCATTTTTTCATCTTTGCTGATCTCCTCCGGTTTTTCCTTTTTGCTCTCTTTCTTTAGTTCCATCGGAGGGGCTGCACATTCTGAAGCTGCGTTAGTGGATGGCTTAGCTGACGGAGTCTCATTTCCCGGAGCCTCTGACAACGACTGCATTTTCTCCACCGCCAGTGGATCTAGCACCAGCTGCTTGCCTTTCTTGGAAGCCGAGCTGGTGACTTTCAGAAAGTGACCCGTGACCATCATGTGAGTGGTGAGCTGCTGCAAGGTGTCATGAGAGCTCCCACACTCCATGCATTTCAGGATCTGGGATTTGCAGGCCTCGAACTGCCAGGTGTAGCTGGCTCCATTTTGATAGCCATAGCGGTTGTTGGAGGACAGCTGAAGGTTGGCGTTCTTTTGGGAGGAAAACGTTTCCGAAAACGATCCGGTGGTAGAATCCGGGGAGCAGGGCCGGTTGACGTCAAAAACACGTTTCTTTGCCGGGTTGACCATTTTTGAAGAAATGGTTGGTACTGGCTCCTTCAAAGGCACTTTTTGGTAATGTTTTGTTTTTATCATGTGAACACTCAAATCTTGCAGGGAATCAAAGGAGTCACCACAAAACATACATTTGAGAACTTTTTGTGCATCTTCCTTGTCCATGTCCTGAAAAGCCCTTTTGCGGGGCTTTGAGTAGCTGGTAGGTCTGTGCTTGTCCTTTTTGCGGTTATCATCTTGGTAGTGACCGGTTTCGTTCATGTGCACCGTTAACTCTACCAAGGTATCGTAGGCAGCGCTGCACTGCCGACAGCGAAACCTGCTGGCCCCCGTGAACACGGTCCCACACATCTTACTGCTCTGTCGGTACAACTGCACCGAGCTGAAGAGGTTGGGCTTGGACACGGGCCTCGAGGGCAAATTCTGCTGTAAGCTTTTGGATAAGGCATCCTGATGCCAGTCAAAGTCACTTTTGTTACCTCCGTTCCGAGCGTCGCAACCTCTCCGCTCGCTGCTCGACAGCTTGAGCCCGAGCCCGAGCCCGGTCCAATAGGAATCAGAAAGGATATTGGCGTAGACAGCGGTCATCTTATCCATGCAGTTGTGGGTCTCATTCTGAAGTTTGGGGTGGACGGTAGCTTTCTTGTCCTGGGCATCCCGACAGCAAACGCTTTTAATGTCTGCCACCTGGTCACTGGCGTCGCTTAGAAGGGATTCGTTTTCGGCATCTTGATTAGATAAATGACTTCCTGGAGAGTTCTGGTAGCTGAAGCTACCCTTCGGGTCGGTGCCTGTTTCTAGTTCCTCATCTGTGCCCGGGTCGTTGCTGCCCTGAAGCTGAACTACGGAATTGCTGTCTTCATCATCTTCCTCTTCCTCTTTGATTTCTTCCTCCTCCTTCAATTCCTCCTCCTGAACATAACCTGAAATATAGAAGAGAAACAGATGAAATAACAGGGTACGTACCCTACTCCAATTTCAAGCCTCGAGCTAAGTGCTTCCTGTCCTGAACTGAATGCCAATTCAATCTACACTTTTATGAACTGTTAGCACTGGAAAGAGGAAAAAGCCAAATGATGTCTTTTGTGAAGTCTACTGCTTTTTTATTGGCAGGCAATCATAATTCTTTATAACTTCCCAGAATCCCAAGTTAATAATTTTCACATTTAAGGAATATCGCTCTAACATGTTTATAATGGAACGATTGCTAAATCCATATGTATGACTTTCAGACAGGACTAACCCCACTCCTTTTCATTTGGCTCCATTTTGCCTCCGGGGAGAAGAAATACAAATGAAAGCTTGATCTTTGCCAATTTAGCGGCCTTTAGTACCTTCATTGCAATCATGAGACCAGAGTTCAAATCCCAGATTTGCCACTTTCTGTCCTACCCATCGTGGCGGATTCCTAAAGACCTCATATTCCTTCTTTGAAAAATAAGGGGCCGCTTTTTCTTGTGCAGCACGATATTTGTGGAAATATGTGCAGAGGAATTGCACATGTTTATTGGATCACTTGCTGGGGTGGGGGGGGAAGGGAGGGGAAAAATTAGAACACAGGGTTTTGTAGCTGTACATATATTTTGAAAATAAAAAAGCTATAATTAAAAAAAAAGATTAAAAAAAAAGAAAAAGAAGGGGATGGATAGAGATAGAGTAGATTGAGTGGTGGGTTGGTAAATGTTTAACAAGTGATTCTTGGAGAGAAAAACGTACACATGATGCACTTTTCAGTTTTATATGCATTATTAACCTTTTCTCCATTACTTTCTTAAATCTAAACAATCAACAAAACAGCAGCTTTTTCTGATTTCTAAGGTGTAAACACTCATACTGACAATTTAATAATCAACTCTTGAAAGGGCTGGATTCTAGCACACCCCTGGGTGGACTAGATGATCACCAAGGCCTTTCAAGTTCTAAATCTGATGTTTTATCATGGAATCATATTAACAAACTATTTCTAGTTGCTCCTAAGGAATTTCAATTAAGTTGATCTGTAGTAAGGGCCTCCTTAGGTCCAAGGCACTATTCCCAAGGCACTTTCTAGGGTAGGAGAGATGAGCTATGTACAAATAACCCTGATGTAAAGTAAAAGTTCAGAAACCACAAGTGGTTTAAATAAAATACTCTTGGAGTCCAGAGGAGGGGAGAAATCATTTTCAACAGAGGGAATTTCAGGAAACCTGAATATAAAGGATAGTATCTGAGCTGCTTTACAAGGAAAGGGGGAAGGGAGGCAGAATGTAAGATGGCAGAATAATACCTTGGACTTGAAGTCAGAAAGATCTGAATTCAAGTTTTGCCTCAGATCCTGTGAACCTGGGCAAATTCCTTAACCTCATTATGCCTCTCCTCATTTATAAAATGAGTGGTTGGTTTTGATGGCCCCCAAGATCTCTTCTGACTATAAATCTTTAGGAATATTTTAAGTTTAATTTTATTTTAAATTAGCAATCTTTTATTTTCTTCCCTTTTGCCCCCAATTATAGATTTATGACCATATGATCTTAAATATAGCTTTGGCAGGAATTATTCCAGAGGCAAAACAGAGAATGTGGGCAAATGGTAACTATCAGTCATAAGAGCTCAATATTTGAAGGTAGCTCAGAAGCCATCTCCTCTAACTCATAGCTTAAAAAATCCTCCTTACAACTCAGTAGAAAGTAGTCATCCTTCTATTGCTTAAAAAAATCTCCAGGGGTGGTGGTGACAAAATCAGGCAGAGGAGAGGGAGGGAATCTATTACTTTCTGAAGCATCCTACTCTGTTTTGAGATGTCTTTAATGGTAAGGAAGTCTTACTTTACTTAGAGCTCATATTTAAATCTTTCCAACTTATACCCCAACTCTCTCCTCTGGGACCAATCAGAACAAGTTTTTCTCGTTCCCTTAGCATTTTAGCTGTTAGAAGTACCTTCACTGCAGAAGATAGTCTGAATCCCAGCCCTGCCACTTCCTATCCACATGATCTTGGGCAAATCCCTTCACTTCCCAGCCTTTCAAATACTTAGAAAAAAAAATAGTAATTCAGTTTGGAGAGAAGGGTACTTGAGGAGGGACAGTGAAATAGAAGACTGGGAAAGAAGAGTGGGGTCAAATTTTGGAGAGTCTTCAATGAGAATGTTGATTGTAGAGACATTATAGTTTAAGTAGTCAATGGATTTTGTTGCAGATCAGCCATTTGTGAAGTATGATGGATATTATTCTGTAAAGGTGGACTCCAAATATGGGCTAAGGCCTAGAAGGCTAGTGAAGAGTTATGATGGAACATTTGAATAGATTATTCCACTGCTGGCTAGAAAATTGTATAATCTCAGTGAATATAATCATTTAAAATAATGATAAAAGGTTTTTTTAATAAGAATGGAGTATTTTGGGACTATCCTATTATGTTCTAACAGATTTAAGGAGACATTTCTTAAAATGCCCTCTCAATTTTGTGCCTGTAATTCTGAATGCACCATGATTTGTGAGTACAAATCACAGGATGCCAATTACCTGTTTGATATGTAGATATGAAATGCTGCTAGGAGCATGAAGCTTGCTGGGGATCCGAATTCTCTGACAGGTTAGGGAAAAAAACAATAGTAGGGACAAAATGGAGACATGGAGTAGAGGATAAGAAGGAGTTAATAAGCAAATCTTTTTCCATAGTGTTGTGGGATACAGCAATCCATACCTAGGTGTTTTTGTTTTTCTTTTGGTTTTCAAGGATGATATTTTTTATTGTTGTTTTATTGTTGATGGAGAATGGAGTTCTATGTCTGGAAAAAAGTAAGAACTTGCATCATCTACTTTTCATATCTTTTTCTTTTCTTACCTTCTTGCCTCTTTGCTTCTGAGTAGCTCATAGTGAAGATTTGAAAAGGAAATAGGTAGCTAGATTAGGGCTTGCTCTCAAACTCACAGAAGAAAGTCTTTTGATCAGGAAGTTAACAATATAATGGATAAAGTTTGTAGGCTCTGTATTTAAATTAGAATTAAGAGGAAGCATAGCAAACCTAGGTTTACTTCATAGATTCATAGTGTGGAAGAGAGACAGCATGAAGTGGTTGGATTGAGAGTCTAATACTATGTCTACATGATGACAATGGAACCAATTGAAAGGTAAAATGCAGTCAAAACATCAGTTTCGCCATCTGTTTTAGATTTGTCTCTATGCACACAAACTAACTTAAAAAATTAAAAGCATTGTTGAATTCAATAACATTATATTTGACAAAGGGAAAATAATTCATTTAGAAATCTTGGATCTAGAATCATGTCATGGGTTCAAATACCAACTGAAATATACTCTTTGTATGACCCAAAACAAGTCATTTAAGGTCTAGGTGACTCAGTTTCCTCATCTGTAAAATGAGCCAAGTAGATCAAACTCCTTCCTAGTAACTTTTTCATTTTAAATCCTTTGTTTTTTTGAACTGTTACTAATTGGTTGTCTTTACAAATAACCAGTTTACTGAATCCAAACCTCACACTTTTTTCTTCCAAATTATTTTGTATGTATAAACACAGCTGTTATATCACCAGTGGGAAGTCTAACTTACAGACAATAAGATAAGATATGAAGATAAAAATAAGACAAAGCAAAACAAAAATTTATAAATGAGAATGGCTCTGTATGAGTCGACAGAGCCAGATAGCATATTGTGAATATACTTTCCATTAGAAATTGGGGTTAAATTCTAAGCATATATAATAGTGAAAAAGAAAATGAACAAGTGAAGAAATCAGGTAAAAAGATGAAAAATGAACTGAATTCTGCCATGATGATTTGCTGAATATGGCTATAGTCCTGAATTGCTGATTTGGAAATATACACGCTCTCACTCATAGGCATGAAATCTGCCCAACCTGAGATCCTGCACACAGGTAGAAATGAGAAATATTTTCCTCTCTCCTGAAATTTAGAAGCTGAATAATTGAGCTCATCTTTTCCTCACAATCTACTTTGTCCTTCTAAATGGATTCTCCAGAAGAAAAGTATGAAGCAGCTAACCCCTCCCCCACAATACAGATAAAATTTTCTGCTTAATTAGGCATTGACATGTTTACTATAACCTTTATAGAAGAGTAACTCATGCTGAGCTGTCCTTTCCCCCCCCCCCCTCCATAGCATAGGCTTAAATCTAAAACTAATGATAAGAAAACACACAAGGGCTTTGTGAGAAAGGACAAAAGTGCCAAATCCATGAAAATGCGAATTTTCTTTCTTTTCCTCCTTCCTTCCTCTTTTCCTCCCTCCTTCCCTGTTTCCCTTCCCTTCCTTCCTTCCTTCCTTCCTTCCTTCCTTCCTTCCTTCCTTCCTCCTTCCTTCCTTCCTTCCTTCCTTCCTTCCTTCCTCCCTTCTTCTCTTCTTCCCTTCCTCCCCCTCTCTTTCAGTTATTAAATAACTAAATTTTAATTCATTTGTTCAAAACTAGCTATTGTTATTATATTCACGATATATTGTCTTTTGGACAGGGCAAAACAAGGGTCCTTATATTTTTTACATTAGCCTTTGGGAAATCCCTTACAGAGATAGCAGAACAACAGGAATCACCAGCAATGTTCATGAGTTTGAGGTGACTTAGATGATGTCAAGCAGTTTTTGTGATCTAATATGTTGCTTCCCTTCTTAGCTTCACTCTTAATTCTTTAGACTTTTCACTGAGTTCCAGTGACCTTCTTACCATGGAAGATTCCCCAACCAGGGCCTTTCCTACCCTTAGTGAGTTCCTTTCAGAACTTCCACTTTGAGGAAGTGTCAGCCACTCCTTACTCCTCTCCTAGCTCCTCTCTCAATTCTTCACCATTCCCAAAGTGAATCTGGTGAACTTGTACAGCCCTCCTCAATTAAATCATTTCACTTGCTTGTCATGGCGTCATCTCCCTGATGCCATGTTCCTCTTTGAGAACACTTCTATCCACCTCTACCCTTTTGATTCCTCTTTACATATTATCTTCTCCCTTTATAATATCAGTTCCCAGAGGGTAGGGATTGTCTTTCTTTTTCCTTATATATATTTTTCCAATTCTTAGAACAGTGCCTGGACATAATAATAAATGCTTATTGTTGACTATAACAAGATCTCCTTGTTCTAATGCAATTCTTTTATTAAAGGTTGTCTATGTGTTCTAGGAAAATTCTGTGGACCTCTCCTGGTGTGTGATGGGATACATATGAAATTTTGGGAATACATACACATTAAGGAATAAATCTTTGAATTAAGTATGAATTGGTATCATACATCACTATTTATTTCATGCCTCATCATGAAGTGGGGGTGAGAGTGTAGTGTTAATTCTAGCAAATCTTACCAAGCTAGAAATATTTTGAGTGCAGACCTGGTCAATTCATTGTTCAAGGAGAAGCCTAGAGGCTTATAATCACAAGGTCGTCTACCAGGCAAATATTTTCAGTTATAACAATTTACTAAAACCATCTACTTCAAAGAAGAAATATTATGTTCTTTGAATATGGAGATGAATTAGTCAGAGGAGAGAGTACTAGAACCATTACTCATGCTCTCCTTATTTACTGGCTCCTACATACAAGTACAACCACATTTCTCCAAACTCTCAAGAAAACAGTTACTTTATCCTGACATTTTTGCCAGCTTTTATCTTGTACCTCTTCTCTTCTCTACAAAAACTCCTTTAAAAGTATAAACTATTTATCGCAACAGGCAAAGAATTGGAAATTGAAGGGGTGTTCATCACTTGGGGAATGGAGAACAAGTTGTGGAATATGATTGTGATGGAGTACTATTGTGCTATATGAAATGGTGAGCAAGTTGATTTTAGAAAAACATGGAAAGACTTGCATGAAATAACAAAGAGCAAAATGAGCAAAACCAACAGAACAACAAAATTGTTTTAAGAACAAATGTAAACAACTAGGTTATTGTATCATAAATATTCAAACCAACTACAAAGGACCTATGAAGAAAGATACTATCCATCCCCATAGAAATCACTAATAAATATACATATTTTTAATATCATTTTAAATACACACATATGTCAAATGGTGGGCTTCTCTAGTACAAGGTGGAGGGGAGGAGACAGTTGTAACAGCAAAATGTAACAGAAAAATTAAATTAGATTAAGAAAAGAAAAAAATATATACATATATAATATATACCTCTAATTCTATCTTTTCACACTAGTTTTCTAAACCCTCCATAATCTGACTTTTGATCTTATCATGATCATGAGCATGAAAATGCTCTCCTCAAAGTTAGCAGTGATCTTAGTAGATATATCTAATGATCTTTTTTCAGTCCTCATCTCTCCTGACTTCTCTATATCATTTGACCTTTTCTTCCTAGAAATTATCTCCTCTCTTGGTATGTAACACATATTCTCTTGGTTTTCCTTCTAACTATCTAACCACTCCTTCTCAGTCTCCTTTTCAGAATCTTCATCCTAATTGTTCCCCCTAATGGTGATTTAACTCCAGAGCTTTATCCTGGGCCCTCTTTTCTTTTCTTTATGTGGTCATTAACTCCTACAGTTTTAGTTACCATCTCTATGCATATGATCTTCAGATTTATATAATCTATATGTCCACTCCTAGTCTTTATTTCTGAACTCTAATTCCACTCTTTAACTCTTCTTAGGCATTTCTAACTTGATGTTCCATAGACATGCCCAAAATAGAACTTCCCCAATCCCTTTTCTTCTAGAGGGACATCACCATCTTCTCAGTCTCCCAGGTTCATCGTTTTGGCATCTTCCTGGAATTTTTTACTTAAACTTTCAGCTTCTTAAACTTAAATATGATTCCATGTTGTAAGAAATAATAAACAGTTATGCTCCCATAGTGGGGGAAAACTGGAAATCTGGAACCAGAAGTAGTCCAGAGTAGGGGGGCAGAGGTGCTCCTGAAACTAGTTGAAACTGGATAGAACTAGTTGTATAGTGTAAAAAAAAAAAAAAAAAGCTGAAAATAGAATAAAGGTCACAGTTTAACTAGAATACGCATGCTTAATTGCTTCATAAATATTAACTTCTCCCCAGGAAGAGCTAATTATTTTAATGGTCATACAATGTATATAGTGGGAGGGGAACATATTAAGGAGTGTATGTTGTAGGATGATTGGGAAAGAATGTTAACCTTGTCACTTACAGCTTTTGGGAGGTGGAGGAGGGATTCTGTGGTTGGGAAAAAGAAATGAAAGGCTATGTAGGATCTTGCCTTTGTAAGGTGTATGAGCTTATTTTGAGTTTCATACCTGTGTCCTACAGGAACATATCAAAAGTTTAAACTGCTTCAGTCATCTGGAGATTGTTCATTTACTATGCCCTTATTTGGAGCTCAGATTTTTGTTTTCAACAATATGAGGTCTTGTAACTGAATATGGGGATCACAAAATTATGACTTATTATAAATAATGTTTGATTTATATACCTATTTTATATAACTATATACCGGAGATCACAGAAAAATTTCGCTGGTGAAAAAGGGTTGTGAGAAAAAAAAGTTTAAGTAGCCCTGCTCTAACTTGCCCCACATATCCAATTAGTGGCCAAATTTTGTCTTCTCTTTCTTGCCATCTGTTGTATCTGTCCCCTTCTCTTCATTCATATAGCTACCACCTTTGTTCAGGCCTTCATCACCTCTTACTGGGATTATTCCAATTGTTCTGCCTACCTCAAGTTTTTTTTCAACTATAATCCACACTTCTAAAAACTCTCAAAATGATTTTCCTGAAACAAAACTATGCCACAATCCCCATACTTCACACAATAAATTTCAATGGCTCCTTACTGACTCCAGGATTAAATATAAATTTATTTGTTTGGCATTTAAAATTCTTCACAACCCAACTCCTTCTTATAGTTCTATTCATCTTATACTTCACTCTTCTCCCTATACTTTATGGTGGAGCAATACTGACCCATTTGTTATTCTTTACACAACATTTCTTATTTATGCAACTTTGCTCTGCCTGTGTCCATCTCTAGAATGTTTGCCTCCACCTCTTTCTTGCATTTGTGTCCTTTTTCTCATTCACACATCCTGACCCTCCCCCAACTCTTCTACCTTTGTTCATGAAAGCCCTCATCACTTCTCACCAGCATTATTATAACAGCTTTCTTCTTGGATTCTGCCTCATCTTTTCCCACTGCACCCCACTCTTCACACACCTGCCAACATTATTTTCTTAAAGTAAAGGCTTGACCATATCACTCCTCTACTTATTAAACTCCAGTTTCTGTTACCTCCAAGATCAAATGCAAGCTCCTCTACTTGTCATTTACAGCCTCAATATGGCTCCAATCTACCTTTTAAGACTTATTACATATTACTTTTCTTTCTGAGTTTTATAGGTCAGCCAAACCGATCTTACTTTTTCCTATATCTAATAGTCTATCTTCCATCTCCAAGTCTTTGCATTATCTTTTCTCATGCTTGGAATACACTATCTCTTTTACCTCTATCTCTTAGAATCTTCTCTTTCTTTCAAGATTCATTTTAGGTACTATCTTCTTTTTCAACTCATTCCCAATTCCACTCAGCTCTACTCTCTCCCTCCCAAAATTTTCTTGTATTTATTTTATACAGACTTCCTATGAATTATCTCCTATGATAGAATGTAAAATTCTTAAGAGCAAGAATTATTTCTTTCTTTTTTTAAAAAAAATTTCCCTTTGTACCTCTAACAACTAGATCAGTACCTGGCACATAATAGGTACTTTAAAAATCTTTGATTTTTAATTGGTTGATTGATTGATACATTGAAGATCATTTATTAATTTGTCCATGGACCTATGATCTTGTTTTCATTGAGAAACAACAGCAGATCATATAGATGAAATAATGATTTTCTGAAGTATAAAGCACAAATGAGAATAAAACAAGTGAATGGGAAATTGTATGTTGCTACTCTGCATATAACATAAATACATATATTTTTACATGTACAAATATACCTGTCAGCATATGAAGTCACACAATACCATCATAATACCTAGTCAATTTCTTCATTCATCAAAAATAGTTCTTTGCCATTATATAGGCAAAACAAGCAGTTGATTGATTGGGGTTATTTCTAAATGACACCAAAATAACTGGTTGTAAAGGGGGAAATATCACTCAATCTACTAAGCTGTTTGACACATTCTCTCCAAACTTTCATTCTTTTTTTTTTTTTTTTTTTCGTTGAATTCACTGACTTTTTTTGACACTTGGATTCTCTATTGGTTATACTGGTGTTGTAAAGATATTACCCATCTATGAGTTGAAATGTTGAGGGAGAAAGAAAAAAAAATGGACACTTCTAAATTTCAGCAACTATCTGCCAAATACTTAAATTGCCAAAAATATCTTCAGATGAATTTCTAATGGCAATATTATTTCAAAGTTAATTTAACACTTTCCATAACCTGTTGAGGCAGCACATGTGGAATCAAAACTGAGTTTTTCTTTCAGGGTCTCATAAAATGTAATTTCCCATTTTATAATATAGGTATACAATATATGTAATTTTAAAGTCAGAGATAAACTAAATGTGATCCTCCTGGATTTTTGGATGTTTTAATATAGTAGGAAAAAAAAGAGCAAATAAAACAATCATTTGGGGTGGACTAGAAAGCCAACTTTGACCATTTGGATGTATACTTGTGATTTCCTTTTTGTTCTTCCATTAGATTATGATTGAGTCATATGGATATGAACCTCAGGTAGATTTTATCCTTGGTGTGGTACATAGCAGTAATTAGCCTGTCAAAGCTAATATCTTAAAGGTTGATGGTTAGATGTTTGTACTTTTATTCAGTTCTAGAACTTGCCACCTCCAGTTACATATAAATGTATTCATTTGTTCATTCAATCATTATTTAGTATCTATTCTAAGAGAAAAAAGCACTGTTCTGATTCAATTTTGTGTTGTTTGATTGGCAGAGACCCTTTTTATTGGTATCTGATTATCATCCCCATGTATAAAGACCATGCCAGTCAATTTTGCTGGAGTCCACAGGAAGTATCTGTCTACATAGACCTACTCTCAATCTTAACTAAGTTCAGCTACCTTGAACTATTTAAATATGGATATTTTAAAAATATGATCAGAAATCATTTTAAAACAACCTGTAACAATAGCACATTGAGTCTGAACAATTTAAATAAGATGATATTGAAAGTGAGGGGCATAGTTATTCATGATATGATTTATTTATGATAGTTGATATTTGTTTTAAAATTTTACCCTAGCAGAGAAGACTTAGCAGCCAGAGAAAGTGTTAAAACAATAAAGTTTTCACAACTTTTCATTATGTTAAAAATTGAAAAATAGTGCAGAGACTATACATATATACTATATATATACAAATAGCCTTGGAGTCAGAAACATGTGTGTTCAATCCCAACCTCTGATATGTTTTTTGTGGTAGCTTGGACAAACTTTTAAAGCTTTTCAGTGCCTAAGATTTTATGTTGTAATAGAATTGCTGATTGGCATTTGTAGATCAAGTTTTCCTACAGGGAATTACTCTATAATAATGAAATGACAGGTTTGACCCACTAAAACCTCAAAGTGTATACTATCTATATAATATATGATATGTAAATATATATACATTACAAAAAATTCTATTCTATATTACACAAATAAATAATAAATGCACATAAACTTTTTTGTTTCAATTTTTAAAATCCCAGTTGCAGTGATTTAAAATGAAATTGTGCAAAATAATTTATTGCTGGGATGATGATAGATATCAAGGTTTTGTTAGGATTTGTATTCTTGTGGTTGACTTGGTCTCACAATATGCTATCTCAGCAAAAATACTGACAGTCATAACAATGATGGTAAAGGGGGGATAATTTGAATAAAATTAGCAATTCTAGAAACCTAACTTTTCAAAACAAAGCCAATTTGACTGAAGTCTTGTTTTATATCATACTCAATTATGATCATGATAATTTCATCCTTACATCATAATCTGTGAATGATGATATAAAACCTGATAAAGATTCATGAGGCATACGGAAGACATCATTGATCATCCATAGAATATTTCTCTCTGTGTATCACAGCATCCGGACTAGATTATAAGACAAAGTTATAGTCCCCTTATTGTGAATTTCTAATATTTGGTAACTCTGGTCTAAAAAAACCACCCCAAAACTATTAATGTGTATTATTTGGGGCACTAGTGTTCTCATGTATTAGCCTAAGCAAAAAGAACATTAAATATTTAAGAAAGTTGAGTTCCTCCCTTCTAGGGTGGGTTTGTGGGACTCAAGGAAAGCAATATTAGGGGAAAGACAGGCAACTTTCTTCCCATACAAGGAGGACTGTTACAGAAAATTTATGTTCCATTTTTTCCTAAATCCATTAACAGAAAAAACACATCCAAATCTTCCCACGTTGCACTGTAAGCAATCTAGGGAAGCAATGGAGTTCACAAATATTTCTTTTTGTTCTCAGAAGGAATACTTAAATTCACTGTGCTTTTTTTTTTCTTTTAACATAATCATATTTTTTTGACATGCGCATGGAACTTGTTAACATAAGTGGGCCATGTACACACAGATCAGGAAGAGCTTGTTTCCTCCTACAAATGAATAATGGCAGAGCCAAGCAAACAATGTTCTTTTTTTAAAGGAATGTCAGAGAACAAGCAGGTACAATGAGGAATCTGCTTATCAAGAGCACCATAAGTAGTCTATATACATGGGCTGAGAGCTTTGTGAAGGTCATCCAAAGAAACAAAATCTCATCTCTTCTCCTGAGTATCTTAATTTCACTATTACTTCTTTGTACATGCATATCAGCTTGAATAAATACAATAAAAAATAAAAGTAAAAAAAAATCTAAGTACTCAATGTTACCTTTCTCTATGGAAGAATGTCAAAGAAGGGTCATTGGAACTTGTACTATGATATTGTTGTATCATAGTGCTTTGGGTCTTTCCATATTTCTTTAACACCAAGTATCAGATTGAAAATCTGGGTCTACAATTAATTTGCTACGCTATTTTGGGACATTTGGGACAGTTTCCTTAACTGTAAGGTAAGAAAGTCATTTTAATCTGGTGATGCTCTGAAAACTATAATTTCCATGAAGGAAGATTGGATCATCATTCATCCAGATGGTGGTCAGAAGCTACTTAGAAAACCAGAATTAAGCAAAGAGATTTGGTACTCAGAAAGATGTTGGGCACAAACCTATTTCCCCACAAATCCCTACCAAAAGAAATAATGCCACAAGGCAAAACAGATTTTGGGTCAGGAGTCATCTAGTCTCAGCTATAGTGATCAGAATTGCTCTCTAATTCTAATTTTTCCATTTTGCTACAATTAAGGGTTTGAGAAAATAAATATCTTAGATTTTTGTTGTTCCTTTTCTCTTCAAAGACCAAAAAAATTTTAGGCTTTATTTAATGTAACTTAAAATGCCTGTCAAATAGGCAACCCTTCCCACTTTATATCTAAAAGAAAAAGAAGCATATCCTATTGACTACAAAATTTGTGTCTGCCTTCTATGATATGCCTGTGCTTGAACTATTTCTCAACCAGACACTTGCTTTTAATTAGAACATAATATAGCAAAACTTCCTAACTTTTTAAACATACCCACTATGTGCCAGGCTCTCTGCTAGGTGCAATAGATATGAGTGCAAAGAATAAAACAATCCCTTTTTATAAGAAGCCTACATTTTAAGGGGAGAGTAATACATATCATGGGAGAAACAGTACATATAAAAATATATGCAGCACACATACATAGTTAGCAAACACAAAATAGTTAAATATAAAGAAGTTTTGAAGGAAGCATATTAACACTTGGGTGGGGGGGAATTAGAGAGATGGAGACAGAGACAGAAAAAGACACAGAGAAGAAACAGAGAGAGACACACACACACAGAGAGAGAGAGAGAGAGAGAGAGAGAGAGTGAGACAGAGTGAGAGAGAGAAGAAAAAATGAATTAAAAAATAAGAGGAAGAATTGTAGATGCTTTACAAATTGACCTTCATTCTGGAAGACATTACATTGATGTTATCATCCCACCAAGAGAAGGTAAAAATGATAATAATGTAATAATGTATCATGTTTTGGAGAAGAACAAAATAAATAAAACAAAATCTACCTTTTTTCCCCACAAAGACTGGAATTTTGCCTGAGAAATTTTCACATTTTTGTCTTCCAAATAATAGAAAATATTTTCAGCTGAATTTCTACCTATGTTTATAGTTATAGCTCTGTTTATAGATACATATGAACTTCTCTAGTTCTTTTTGAGCCTGGAAAGTTTGGTATTTGCCAAGAAAAGGGACAGTGGGTCATTGTCCAGAATAACCTTCGCAATTCATGTAAAACCAAGACACCATCTGCACTGTTTCAGACATATAGTCCAATTTCACTTGAAATAACATCATTAGTTCAGCAATCCCACAGAGCTAGAAGGTGATCTTGTTTCTTCCTTGCCTGGCTTGAATTCAAAATCTTGCTTTTTTTTTTCTTTTTTGGCAAAAGCTGTTTCTTTTTCTGAAATATTTCATGCAGATAATGGATAATGACCACTTCTCATTGCTTTTTCTTGAAAATGTCTAACTGCATTAGCTAACAAAAGAAAAAAAAATGTAACCTGGTTCTTTGTCTAAGTTCATGGCTAGGGCTCCAACCCAGTGAAAAAGAAGAAGAAAACAATAATAACAACATGTCAGTAAAAAAGATAAATTGGCATTGACTAGCAACTCGAAGGCCTGGTCTTCTTCAGTGGGGACTCTGTGCTTTGTTAGAATTAATGACGTCAAAGACAGGAAAGATCTTTAATATCCTATGGCCCATCCCTTCATCAAGGCAGGATTTCATCCACAGGCTTTTCCCCATCTATTGGAGAGGAGCCTCCAGTCCTTCCTGATCTTTTGCAATGCAATTAATCTGGCAAAAAGAAGGTTGGTTGAGGTAGCAAGTTTCTGGCATACCACAGTATCCCTCTTACTGCCACAAGTCACAAATCAGCTTATACAGTCAATGGAACAGTGTTGCTTGTGAGGAATAATGGGTCTGGTTAAGGCTGTCATTTACTCTAGGGAAGCCTTCCTTAATCCCACAACTATCCCAGACACTCAGAACTGGAGGACAGAGGGGTCAAACATGCAGTCCAAAATACTCCTGAGCACAGCCTAAACCAGTTTAAAAATTGGGAAATATTTAACAAATCATGAACAATTCTTCATGATTTTTTTTTTTTGGATGAAGATACTGGAGTGGTTTGTCATCTTCTTCTCCATGAATAAAACAGAGAGAATGTTAATATGTAATCTTCTAAATTCTGAACTTGCATAAATCCTTATGTATGGATTAATGACCTCCTTTTTCTATTTTGACACTACATTGGAAAGGACCTCAAAGAATATATACAATCATTGAATATAGAGTTGAAAAATCGTCCCTTCCAATTTCCTCAATTTCTTTGTTGAGACCAAGATAGCCTGGCTTATCCAAATTGATACAGCATTCATACCAAATGGAAGAGACAGATTTTTTGATTCCAAATCTAGTATATTTTCTACTATAACATACTGCCTTTTTGTTCCAATTCCAGCTCCAAAACAGTAATATATTCTATTTTTAGAAAGTTATTTTATGATGCTATATTTGCTATATTTGAATGGTGTATTTGAAATCAGAGGACCTGTGTTCATATCCTACTTTGCTACCTACAACCTGAATAATCTTGAGCAATTAATCTCTCTATAACCCAGATTCCTCTTCTGTAAAACGAGGGGTTGGAAAGATGGCCTTTTAAAAATCTAAAGCTTATAAAATGTTTTGATTCTATGACAGCTGCTGATGGAGTGAGGAAAAACTAAAACGTTTTCTGGGAAGTATAACATATTAATTTTGGATCATTCCTTTGCACACGAACTGGGATGAGGGATTTTTGTTTGTTTAATCAGGTTAACAAAGAGCAAAGTAACATCTTGAGAGAGTGGTATGAAGAGTAAATTCCAAAAATTGAGAGGGGGAAGTTGGATAGCATGAAGTGCTATTATCATAGTGGAGTCTCCAGTGGGGAACCTTGAATGTCTAGACAAGAGGCTACTAGGGAACACAGTATCTATATAGCAGGCAAGAGATACCAAAGATGCAGCAAAGTTCATCCCCTTCACAGTTTAATCCATAGTCAGCTTTGTGCAGTGGTCATTGGTGGCTGTAATAATCACATTCTTTCTGCTGTGCCTATGCTATTGAAGACAACCAAGTCACACTCTATTATTATGTTAGAAGAGCACAACTTAGAAAAGTCCGTTTCAGGCAATATTCTGAGAATAGGGCCCAGAGGAATGAGATTTTTCAGGATTTTGATTATTTATTCCTCATACTTTGATTATAAAAATTCAGTGTGTTCAGGGTATTATTCTCTATCAATTCCTTATGGATTTATTTAAATCCTCCCATTTGGTTGAGTGTTTCTGTGTTATAATAAACAAAAGAGGAAAGTTAATGATGAAAGGGATTAGCATTTCTAAACAAAGCAGGTGATACAGTTAAATGCTGACCTATTTTAGCTTTTATTTAAGTGTGTTAGCTTTTAAAATGAGGTACTCTCTATCAACCACAGATCTGATCTTGACCCTAAACTTCACAGGACTGATAGATTGTTACTCTTAGAAATGGCCCAAACTTTTGGAGATAGACAAGACCTTAATATCATTTTGAACCTCATAGGAATCAAATTTCTATGAGATTAGTGGTACTTTGTTTGGTACTCTTACGAAGAGCATTACCATGGAGCTTCCTGGAGCCCTATCTATTTCTAGCCAGGAGAAGTGCATGGAATAGAAAAGCTGTCATTTTAGAATCTCCAAATCTTGGGAGGGGGTGAGGGGAAGGAGGGGAAAAAGTGGAACAAAAGGTTTTGCAATTGTCAATGCTGAAAATTTTTCATGCATATATCTTGTAAATAAAAAGCTATAATAAAAAAATGAAAAAAAAAAAGAATTACATCTGAGAGCAATGGAGATAATTACTCTTATCATTGCATTATAAACGTTGCATTATAAACTGCTTCTTTCTATCTAAAAAAAAAAAAAATCTCCAAATCTTTCTAAGCCTGATACCCTCAATCTGAAGGATGAAAGGGAGGAGATGATAGTAGGTTCACTGAATTCACAAAATCTCAGAATTAAAAAGTGACATTAGTTGATTTCTAACCTACCACTTACCTATTCAGGAATCCTATTTGTAACACCATCTAAAAATAATCATTTAGTCTAAGTTTGAAGATCTCTGGTGAAGAAGAATTTCCTATCCCCTTTTTAACCCTTTTCCTTCCCCCCCCGCCCCCCCCCCCCCCGAATATCCTCTATGTCCTGCATCCACTACATAGAAGACAGTTCATGCCATTTGGGGACAGTTCAAATCATTTGAAAGTTTTTCTTTTTTTCATTGAACCTAAATCTGTCTCACCAACTTCCAAAACAGTTCTTTCCCCTGAGACCAAGCCAAACAAATTGAATCTCTGCCCCCGCCCCCCAATATTTTCTCCTATATACAGTGTACATTAACAAATTGCCTTCAATGATTCTATTGGATTTGGGTTGTTTTTTCTCCTATTTTGCTTCTTGCTTTCTCTCCTTTCATCCTCACCTGTTCTGGTAGCTAGCTTTTTGGTTATCCTTTGCCAAATGCCTTCCTCCTCTATTCCTTATCTACTCCTCCAAGTACACTGAGCAAGAAAAAAACAAACAAAATCAAAAACCTAAAAAATAACATTTGTGCACATTTTAAAGTGAATGTGACATGCTGTTTTAACCTTTTCACCTCTCTTCAAATTGGCTTCTCAGTTTATTTTGTATATGGGACATTTTTCCAGAATGGATGTGTGAGGGAGAGATGTCTGCAGATTTAGACAGATGAATGGACAGATAGACAGCTGTAACAATATTAATAGGATCTCCAAATTCCTGCCAGGCCTGCCTTACCCACCCCCATCATGCCCTCCATCTGTAGTGCTTCTTTTCTATGGGTATTGTATTGTACATATGCGCCTGCCTGAAAACATATCATCCCCAAATGACTCTAAATGTGCATGGTTAGAGAATGTGAACAGCCCTCACAGTCTATTGTGTCAATAATCTGCATATTTAGGAGTCCCCACATGCTCATTGAGACGATAGATAGAGCTGGTACAGTCTATTGGGTCAAAAATCTGCTTTTAAATAGTCTATATCCACAGTCTATTGAGTAAATAACTGTACTTTGGAAAAAAAGAACCTTAAATATGTAGTAACATGATAAATAGCATCAGCTCCTGAAGAGGCAACAACGTTACCGCTGATCAGGAAAATGATGTTCACTTTAACAAGCCACTTACAAATGATCTCATCTTTCCCCATCATTTGAGCATTATCGTTAGCTATTTTTTTATATTTGGGTGAAAAGAACCCAAAGGACATTTGCACACACATATATACACACACATGCACATGTGCATGCAAATATCATGATAGAATAATAAAAGAAGTCCAATGTCATTTTCTCCCAATCTAGGCAGTTTTGACAAGTATAGGATATTTGCTATAGGTTGATGGTCTATGAAGTGGTAAGGAGTTTTCAGTTCTAGATATGCAGTTGGATTCAAAGGATCAGTTCATGACTGAAATCAGTGAGAGAGATATTTGAGGACTCAAACCACATGTGTCACGGAAGGGATGATGGTACTGAAGAAAAAGTGCTATATTTGAAGGGTAAAGTTCTGCTGTTTCTCATTATTTGCATAAACCAGGACAAAATATTCTAGAACTGGGCTTCTGAAATCTTTCCCACTAGCACCCATGAAATTTTTATGTGACCTTGGATATATAGATATATAAAATAGGTATACAAATCAAATATTTATTGATAACAAATCCTAATTTCATGACCTCCTACATCCAGTTTATGAAACCAAATATGGAGGTGTAACCTCCAGTTTAAAAAGGTTTAGATGCAGGGGTCCTCAAACTTTTTAAATAGGGGGCCAGTTCACTGTCCCTCAGACTGTTGGAGGGACGGACTATAGTAAAAACAAAAACTTTGTTTTGTGGGCCTTTAAATAAAGAAACTTCATAGCCCTGGGTGAGGGGATAATTGTCCTCAGCTGCTGTATCTGGCCCACGGGCCATAGTTTGAGGACCCCTGGTAGACGATCCACATTAGACAATTCCCTCCTAAATCTAAACCTTCTATTCTAAGTTCCATGCTGTAACAGAACCCAGTTTGCTTAGAAATAATCTCAGTGCTTCACTTCCTAGTCCATGGCAGTTCCCAGTTTGGTCCTGATATATGGGAAGTCTTGGGGCTTTTTCTCCTCAAGGCCATTCATTTCAATCTAGTCCCTTGCTGAAATCCCAAGGCTATCAACCAAATGAGAGATAGTATGGAAAAGTGGGAAAAGAACTGATTCTGAAGTCAGAAGATCTTTATTTATATCCCATCTCAGATACATGCTACTTATGTGACCTCAGTTAACTTTCTGGGCACTCAGGTTCCTTTGTAAAACTGGATGGAGGTGGGGATTTAGACCAAATGACCATTCTAAATGTGTAATTGCTTTCTATTATAATTTTTATTTTTCAAGTTACCTGTTAAACAAGTTTTTTACATTTGCTTTTAAAACTTTGAGTTCCAGATTCTCTCCCTTTCTCCCCTTCTACAATTGAGAAGGCATATGTGAAGTTATGGAAAATTTTTCTATAAAAGTTATGTGTAATGGTTTTCTTCATAGCTGCTAGCTCCTCTTCCCAACCTCCACCCCCAAGTTATCCTGAATGTGTTTTACATATACGTATATAAGTAACCTTTTTGAAGGCAAGGACTGTTAGTCTTTTTTTCTCTATCTCCAGCTGACATGGAGTTAGCACTTAATAAAGGTTGGTTGATTGATCCTATAATATTAACCGCTGCCTGCCTCAGTTTCCTCATCTGTAAAATGGAGATATTAATAGCACCTGTATCACAGGGTTGTTGCAAGAATCAAATGAAATATTATTTGTAAAGATCTTTTCCAATCTTAAAGTGTTATGTTAGCTATTATTGTGAATGTTAGCTATTATTATTTAACAACTTTTTAAATGAGCTTATTTGAAATAAAACTTTAGAGTCTAGGTATATTCACGGTTGTAAATCAACCTTTTCAGATGATTAATACAGAGAAGCAGTACTTACTGATTGGATTTCTAGTGAACCCAAAGGGCTAATTTGTTAACTTAACCCCCATTTCTTTGAGACGCAATGTGGCATGTTAGGAAGAACATAAAACTTGGAATCAGGAAAAGACCTGGATTCAAATGATAGTTTTATTATTTATTAACTCTGTTTCTGATGCCTTTCTTCATTGGAATTATAGAATCTCTCAAGGCAATTCCAATAGACTTGGGATGGAAAATAATAATCATCTCCAGAGAGAGAATTATGGAGACTTTATGTCGATTGAAACATAGTATTTTGAGTTTTTTGGTTGTTTTTTCTTTCTCTTTTTTTTCCTCTTTTGTTCTGATTTTTCTCACACAATATATTAAATAAGGAAATATATTTTAAAAGATTGCACATATTTAACTTATATCAGATTGCTTGCTGTCCTTGGGAGAGGGGGAAGTAAGGGAAGGAGGGAGAAAAAACATTTTACCAAAAATAAATGTTGAAAACTATCTTCACATGTATTTGAAAAAAAAGAAAACTATATATTAATATTTTTAAAAGAATTATAGAATCTTTGAGTTGGAAGATGCTTTAGGAGTCATCCAATCTAACCCTCTCATTTTTTAGCTCCAAGGCTAATTAGTACTTGTTTTATAACATCATGATGCTTTTCTCTTTCTGAGAGGCAGTATGATATAGGGGAAATCAAATTGGGCAAGAACCAAGAGTGTGTTAGAGGCTACTCATGCTGGCATGGGGGGAACTTAATGTTAAATTTTCAGTGTGAGCACTGACACCTTGGAAATCAGCTAATGCTACAAAGCAGAGCTTCATTTATATTCTTAATAACTGTCTAGATTTAAGAAGTAATGAAGAAAATGATGAAGAAAATATAGATTAGACTTAAAATTGTGACTTTTCAGAGAGTCAGTTGTTAAAATATTTACCAGTGTACCACTAGTCAGTGGTGAAGTCATAGGTATAGTCATGGCTATGGTCCTAGGATCAAAAGTCATTATGAGCTATGTACCCTTAGACAATGTGATCTCTTTAGACCTCAGTTTTCTCATCTGTAATACTGGTATAAAACTATTACTTATTTCTTAGCATAATCTTGTGAGGATCAAAGTAGGAAATATATATAATGGATAGAGTGTTGAACTTGATGTCAGGAAGACTTACTGTAGAAGATGTTTACTTGTTGTGTGATCTTGAGCAAGTCAGCTGACCACTCTATGTTTCCTCATTTATAAAATGGGAATACTAATAGCATCTGCCTTATAGGATTGTTAATGAGATAATGGCAGGGCTCAAATCAAACTCAGACTTATAACTATTAACAAAAGATCTCAGTATTTCCAACTCATCTGTGTTCTTGAGATAACTCTGTACATAGGCCAAGCTATTTATTAATCGAATTCAATGCTTTGCAGAAGTTTGTAAACTATTGTTATGTGTGGTGTTTTTGGATTACAGAGTACAAATGTGGGATATTGTTATGGTTATTTTGTCTCAGGTTTCTCAGGAATTGTAAACATATTTTTTAAAGTAACCATATTTCAAATGTTAATCATGATTTTTCTCTTTTAAAGTATGCAGTTTTAAAAATAGATTTTACCCCACTCATCCAGGGTGTATAGTCACTAACAATATCAGTAAAAATGAGGTTATATCTTTAATATGCATTCCTAGGAAGCAGGCTTACTTCCCAGAATTCCAATCATTATACTGGAATTGACATCTCTTGTTTCATCATTATCGCTACTAAGAGTACCTTTTTGTAACCAAAGGCTAGCTGGCTCAGTTTGTAAGAGTTAATTTAAGGATAGAAACACCGAAATTCTCCTCATAGAGACAGAGATGCCACTTAAGTATGGTGTAATAGGGGAAATACTTAATGTGTCTTCAGCGTGTGACCCATATGCTTTTAATGCAGGTTAGGGTATAGCCATGTAGACCCAGAGCTCCAAATGATACATTGCCATGGCCATTGAATCTGTATCCTGAAATTACTTAACCCAGGTATTTCGGTAATTCTCATTCGCTTGGATGAATTCCAGGGTTCGATGCTTCACAGCTGCATACTTCCAATTCTGAGATGAACTGATCTTATGTGATGACAATAGTGTATTCCAGGAAATAATCAGCCAAACACTCAGCCTATGGTTTAAAAGTCAGGAGGTTTAAGCCTCAAAAATTTAAATTTTCTGATTATCTATGGATCTGTATAGATGGTTTATGATTGAATGTGATTGCTTATCTGTAAAAAAGAAGAACGGCCAGTTCTAAATCTATGATCATAGAAGTCTCTCCTCAAATGTTCTTGGGGCAACAAATGTATTTCTGACTTTGTCCATAGAAAGAGATATGATATTGCATTGCTGGAAGCAAGATGGACATCCGAAGAACTGGGAAGGCATTAATTAGGAAGGTACATGATTTAGGATTAAAAAAAAAATTCCAATGTCAAATGGACTTACATAGACTGACTCTAAACAGAATTCCTTGTTCTATTTCAGGGTGGTCTCCAGCTTTTTCCTAATAAAGAGCTATTCCATTTATTCCAAGAAAGAAGGCTAAAAGAATAGCCAGGTAAGGTTTCAAGAGTGAGTAATATATAATAACCAAACAATTGAATATACTTTCTCAAGTCCAGCCCCGCCTCCCTCATCCCCAATTTTTGGGGGACAGAATTGTGACTTTGCTAGCATTTCCAGTGGAAAAATTATGTGGTAGGGCTTGAACTTCACTTGGGTTGGTAACCATTGGGAACAAGACCAAGTATTTCCAACTCATCAGTATTCTCAAGAAAACTCTATAGATAGCACAAGTGGAATAGCTATTCAATTCATTTATCTCTAGTTGAAGTCAAATCACTTCACTGAAAATTCTTTTGGAAGGAGGAGTGGATTTGCTTTACAAATTCAGCTAGTTAGAAAAGCATTCTGCAATTCATTTGGATGTGCAGGATTTCAAGAGGGTCTGATATTCTTGTTCATTTCATAATATGAATGATCTTCTTTCTACTGTTTATGCTGTTTGTTTTAGTCAAATATAAATAGGCTCCAGACAGTCTTGGAGTCTAAGTTACTTTCAGAAAATAAGCTTCTTCAACTCAAGGCATTTTGACAATGAGACAGAGCTAAGTTGCCACAGCCATAGATAAACATCTTCCTTACCTTTCTTTCTTTTTTTTTTTTAATCCCAACACAAAAACCTGATGGAGTAGCCAGCTTTTCAGTTCTTCAAAGGAACACATTGTTAAGTATTGCTACAACTACTTTTACTTTTTATCTCCATGGTTAATTTATTTTTGATCTCCATGCCTGTATATGAAAGCTTGAAAATAATATTTTTTCTTTATTGATTTTGTTCTTTTTCATTTAGAAAATACATTGATTTCTTAATACCTGCCTCTCCTCTCTCCACCCCCATCTGTTTATAGAACACAGGGCAAAATGTTTCCATTCTGCAACGCTCTTATTTCTGTCTCCACTGATTTTCTCTGCAGTTCTCAGTAAAGAGATCTGTTTAACTTACAGGTTGCTTCTTGATACCTCCCTGTGCCTCCTATGTAAACAGTAACCATCTGATAACTGATATACTGAAATTCAGATAAAGGATTTGGAGTCAGAGAATCTGGCTTTCAAGCCTGCTGTGGTTCTTAATACTTCTATAACTTTGGTGAGTAGTTTTCTTTCCCTGAATCTCGGAATTTTCTAGTGGAAAATGAAGAGGTTACATTTTCAGGTCCATTTTTGCTCTGTTACAGAATCTGTGTTTTAGAAACTAGCTTTTTAAATTGTGGGTTGCAAACCCAAATGGGGTCACATAACTGAATGTGGAAGTCACAAAATTATGATTTATCAGAAAATGTTAATTTGTATACCTATATATCTGGAGTCATATAAAAATTTCACAGGCTAAGAGGGGTTGTGACTGGAAAAAGTTTAAGAAGCCCTGTTCTAGAATATCTTCCAACTCTACTATCTGTGTTCTAAGGTGCCTTGTGTGGATGTAATATTCTGTGATCCAAAAGTACTTGGTAAATTGTTTTGAATGATAGAAACGAAACTAGAATGTATTACAGGTGGATGGACATGAAGAACAAGGAGAGAAATATAAATTGTAGTTTACCAAATTTTAAAGTCAGCCACAAAAAGCAAAAAATTAAACATAGCTGGGAATACTCATCAGCATTTATTTTAATGGTATTTGCTTCCTCTCTTAATTTCAGGAAGCCAGATACTGGATCTGTTCTCAAAGAGATCATAAAAGAGGGAAAAGGACACACATGTAGTAACTCTTTTTGTAGTAGCAAGGAACTGGAAATTAAGTGAATGCCTCTCACTTGGCTAAGTAAGTTATGGTATATGAATGTAATGATGAACAGGCTGATTTCAGAAAAGCCTGGAAAAATTTGCATGAACTGATGCTAAGTAAGTGAGCAAAACCAAGAGAACATTGTATACAATAACAAGAAGATTATGTGATAATGAACTGTGATAGATATGAATCTTTTCAACAATGCGGTGATTCAAGGAAGTTCCAATAGACTTGTGATGTAAAATGCCATCTGCAATCAGAGAGAGAATTATGGAGATTAAATGTGGATAGTACTTTCATCTTGTTGTTTGCTTGCTTGTTTTCTTATTTCTTGTGTTTTTTTCCTTTTGATCGATTTTTCTTGTGCAGCAATGATGAATATAGAAATATGTTCAAAAGAATTGCACATGTTTAACCTATATCAGATTGCTTGCTATCTTGGGGAAGAGGGCAAGGGGAAGAGAGGGAGAAAATTTTGGAACAAAAGGCTTTGCAAAGGTGAATGTTGAAAATTATTTTTTAATGTATTTGGAAAAATAAAATACTACTAAAAACAATAAAAAAATTTCATGGAGCCAAGAATAGAATCCCTGGTTAGAAAGAGGTAATAAATTTTATACTAAGTATGAAAATAAAATTAATTCTTGAGTATGTATGTGTGTGTGTGTGTGTGTGTGTCTTCAAGATGCTGGGAGGGAAGAGAACTGATTCTTGGACTGTTCTTCAAGCTTTAAATTTCTCTTCTCCACATTTTCTGTTTTCTTCTACAAACCCTACCTTGACAAGGTGGTAAGGAAAGAATTAAGAGGAAAACCAGTCAGGGTTGAGGGGACTCACTAGTGATATGGGCCCTTTTAAATCCTGTGTTTCCCCATAATTGACTTAGGAAATGGCTGAATAAAGTCAACAAAAGGTACATATACATATACACTGAAATAGACAGTACATTTTAATAATAAGGGGAAAAAGTATAGTGGAAACTCCAAATTTCTAGGTAAATGATTTCCTTAAAAGTAGATTCATAGAATCATAGGCTACAACAGCTGGAAGTGCTTTAAGAGATCATCTAGTTCAAAGTTTCCCCAAATGATTACTTTGTAGATAGTATTCCTGACAAATCATAACCCAGGCTCCATTTCTGGGCAGCTCTAGTTCTTAAGAAGTTTTTCTTCTTGGACTAAGTTGAAAATTGCCTTTTTTCAAAGATAGTTATCATACAATGGAGGAAAAATGAATTGAAAGCATGTTAATTCTGTTCTAGATAATACCATCTAGACTATGGATAGCACTATTCAGCCAATGTCTAACGGTCTTTATCTTCAAAACAGCAAGTCCCCTCATGACTTTTATTCTAAAGGTAGTCTTTAAAATGAATTCATTGGAGTTAAATTTATAAGATTGTATCCTTAGTTCCAGAAGGTGGATTGTGACAATTCCTATGAACCAAGGCCTTGTCTTGTGTAACTGAACCCATAAATTCACCTCCTAGGATAAGCTCAAGATATTTAGAAGCAGGAGACTTTGAAGACCTCGTTTATAGATGAGGAAAATTAAGCAACTTATCTGAAGTGAAACAAAATAGAACAAGCAAAGAGCTAACACTCAGTCTCAGATTCTCTGAATCTACATTCGGAAGAAAACTTGTCTTTTGCCAGGAAAATAAGGAATAATTTGCTAAAAAGTATGGAGGCTGCTGGGGAAGAATGTCATGGCTTTATATTCTCACATGCTGAGTGAGGCCCTTAAAGATTAAACTTGGTCATAAAAAGAAGAAGGGTTCACTTGTTAGACAGACTACATTCACTGAATAAACTGATAAATTTGAGCTATGGGTCCTAAGATCACTGAAGTTCAATGCAAACAGTTTTAGCTGGAAAAAAGTCAATTTGAAGATGAGTCTTTTCATTGACATTGCCATTTCACTGATGTTGGGAGAAAGATTAAAATGTGGCTGATTTCCAGATGCACAAAGTGTTCTGAGTTAAACTTAAAAAAAATCAAGTTTCCTTTCTTGCTGTGACATCCACTCCTCCACATTTTTCTCTTCCCTCCTCCTCCCCATCTATCCATCCATATCTGATTTACTTAAAGAGATATAGGAAACGAACTAAGATCCCAATAGAAAAACAAAACTTGGAACGGTGATGACTCCAACCAGCACTTTGCAAAGCACTCTGATTCATTTGATATGAACTTTGTTTTTCATAAAGTACCACATGGTAAGGCTTTGAAACTTCAGTTTGTTAAAAAAAAAAAAAATGCACATACACATACCAAAAAAAAAAAAAAAATCCCGTAACAGCATTACAGCCTTTGAAGTCACTACTGATATCGCTCTGAACAGATCCATTCAAGTTCAACTAACATCAGACAAATGTTTAGTGTATCAGAGGAAGCCACAAAAGCAAGGATTTCATCAATATTTCACAACAGCCTCAGGGAAACTGTAGATTGCAATGCTGTAGGGCAGCTAATGGAATTACACACAAGGGTTTTGTACATTTAAAATAAGCAGCTACTAAAAAAAAATTACCCTTCAGTTTGATAGAAACTGTATAAAACTGCAGATGGGAAACAATTAAATAGCTACCAACATTTATCCATGTCAGCCTGATAGGTCATTTAATAACAGGTATTACTTTTTTTTCTTGCACTAAGGCAATAATAAAGATTAACATTTATGAAAAGAAACATAAAATATAGCACAACCAAATGAATAATTAAAGACAGTTTGGAAGAATTTGTTTGCCATTGTGGACCCATGAAGTCTTCTCTCCAGAAACAAAATATGTTTATATAAAATATAATTATAAACAGATAGTGGAAAGTGAAGCCCACCGATCCTTGTTTGTTTTGATCTTAAGAAATAGCTTTGAAGCATTTCCTGGGAATGTGTGGGTTACCCAGTATCTCATACATATATTATTATCTAGTGAGGCTCACACTGAATTACTGGCTTCCTATTTTAGAAGATTTACAGAGGTAAACCTGGAGCTTGCAAAATTATATTCAATAAGCCAGTGTAAGATCAGCATTTTCTCCATAAAGTTCTCCATCGGAGTCAAGATTTCTGCATATGAAAGCACATCATGTATTCTCAAATGATCCATCAGCAATCACTATCATTTATGGGACTTTTCTCATATTATAAGCTTCAAGAATGTCAACAATGACCCCGTTGTTTACTTAAATTCCATACAGAGAAGATTTCAGGACACTTAGAATACATTTTAAAAAGCAGAGCAATATTAAGATATAAATACTGGATGCTGGTAGAGTATTGCTAATTACTGAGCCATCCATTCCATAGATATTGACTGAAGTCTTGCTTTGTGCAAGAAATAATGCTAAGTATTATGGGGATATGAGTTCTAGGTGCCATGTTTATAGGAGGGTATGGATGTGCAGGAGGATGTCCAGAAGAGAATGACCAGTTTGCAGACAGACTGAAAATGCTCCAGGATTAATTGAAGGAACTTGTGATATTTAGCCTAAAGAAGAGAAGGTGGAAGAGACAGGAACAAGCTTCTCGTATTTGAAGGATTATCACATGGAAACAAGATTAGATTTTTTTTTTTTTCTGATAGGCCTCCAAAGCTGTAGGGAGACCAAGTTCAGCTCAGTATGGATTTAATATGAAAGTACTGAATTGTAATTTCTAGAGATCTTCTAAGCTAAGACTACATGATAACACACCCATGATATGATAGATATATGTTTCAGGTGGGGGCTAGGCCAGGTAATCTCCAAAATATGTTTTAATCTGGGATTCTATGTCCTTCCTCCTAGCCTTGTACAAGGGGAAATGGGAGAAGTGTCAATCTCTTTGGAAAATGAGCTAATCAGAAGGAAAATCAGGCTTCAGCTAATTTAAAGATGTAGATTGAATGCCCAAGGATCAGTATTTGTGGGGTACCTACTATAATCAAAACTCTAAGGATACTTCATTTAATTCAACCAATAACTGTACATAATATAGAACAACTAATGACACTACTCTGTCCATTGCCCTGGATCTGTATTAGGGGGCAGTTGTCTCCTTCCAAAAGGGGTCACCAGAATAAAAAATGAGAAGCAGATCCTTGTCCCTATTTCAAAAAGGCCATTTCTCCCAGAGTTGGGAGAATTAGAAAAGGGATTAAAAAGAGAGACAGATACTTAAATAAATTCAGCTGTAAAAGCACTTCTTTTTTCCCATTGGTAGAAAATTTCTAGAAAAAAGAGATAAAGATTGTTTTTCTTTCTTTAAAAAAAAATCTAGATAAATGCCCCATTTTTTCCCTTTTACTTAACCAGTGTGCCTGCAACCTTAATGAATGAGACCTCAACTTTTTTCTGACAGTCTTGCAATATCTTCCCATACATCACTGCTGTATTCTGAGATTTCGCTAACCTTGTTGGGTCAGAAGATAACAGAATAACCAAGATTGCCTGGTCCTTACATTTCTGCCTTTTGAGTGACACTATGTATTTCATAAATAGAGGCCAAAGTGACAAAGCTTTTTTGATCTCCATTCATAAATTAATTCAGATGTATCTAGTATTTTATATCCCGGACTTTCTGAAAGGTACTAAACGGTCCCTTATATTATGAAGGGTCAAGGCCATGTGCCATTGCTAGATCTGTTGCCAACAGCCACGGCTGGGGAAAGCTTCATAAATCCTGAGTGATTAAGCATAGCATTGTCTGAGGACCATGGCTCAAGCCACTGATCTGCAACAAGGTGTGTGGCTGGCTGGGAGCCAAGCACCTGGTGAGAGGAAAGGTCTTTAGGCTAAGGGGCCTTGGGTAGGAGGGCCATGGAGTCATGTAAACATGATAACGATAACAACAATGGGTGACATGAGATTTACCTCCCGGACATACAGATACCAAGATAAATAAAATTCACAGCAGGAACCATGGGAAGTTTCTAAAAAAGAACAAACAATCCTCCCGATATTCTTCCAGAAGCAGGGAAGAAAGGGGGACCACATTCACTCCCTGTTTCTTTGAGAATAAATATTACAGCCAGGAGATGCTGACTTCTGACCATAACGTATCAATGCTCTTATAGCTATCTACCCATCAAAACACTAAGCCAGCATGAAGGTCATTACCCTGGCCAGTCTCGGATTTCGACTAACTTCTCAGATATGTAAGCAATAAGCAGTTGCAAGAGATTGATATGATACTTTGTGAGTAATTTGGATGAACTATAACACTAACCCAGTAAAGTATTATAATTTTAAATGTGTCCAGAAAATAATTGAAATTCTGGTTTAGCTTCATCATAATGCAAACTGCCGGGTATATTTAACAGCTGACTAGTTTAGCATGAATATTGCTTTACAAATGAGGTCATATTGTTTTTAAGAAACAATATTGCTATCAAACACGTTTAGGAGGAAAAGCAAGAGATTATGAGTACACTTTTAACCTCTGTGTCTCTTTCTATCTCTGTTTACTATGGTGAGTCAGGTACTTGGGGATTTTTGAAGGCAAATAGAGAAGGTGCTGGCATTTAAAGGGGACCTAGTAATGAGCAACTGGACGTCAGATTTCTTCTTATTATTACTCTGTCACAAAATCTCTGTTCTACATCACTCCATTTTTGCAGCAGTGGCCAGAGATGAGAAAGGTCAAAATAACCCTCCTCCCACGTATACAGTATGAGATGTCACATGCTGAATGCTGTGCCCTGAGCCAAGCAGGATGGGGGGGCTGGGGGAGAGACCACCAGTCAAAGATGGAGTTTGTTTGGGGAGCTCTCACTCATTGACAGGCTCCAGGAGATGGGGGCCACAACTCAAGCATCTTACATCTGGTTGGTTCCCCACAGCCCCTCATTCCTAGACTGCTGTCCTTGTAATACAGTCAGAGACACTCTTCCCTCTGGGGAAATGAAAGATAAAAAATGTTTCTCTCTGTGGCCAAGACTCTATGGCTTCAGGGCTGAGACTAGGGCCAGAAGGAAGCCATGGGAATTTCCAGATCAGAGAAGGGAGGGATGCTGGAGGACTTCAAGCCCCCAAAGCTTTCCTTTTGACAGATGAGGAAACTGGGGCAACTATGGCTCAGTGGATAGAGTGCTGGGTCTGGAGTCAGAAAGACTGCAATTCAAATATTCTTAATAGCGAGTCACTTAACTCCTGCCCCCATGAAACTGGAGAAGGAAATGGTAAATCTGCCCAGTGTCTGTGCCAAGAAAACCCATGGACAGTATGGTCTAGGGGTCATGAAGGGTCAGATGTGACTGAATAACAAGGATAAAAGAGGCAAAAAGGACTCGCCCAGTGGGGTCACGCAGCTAGTAAAGTGCCAGAGTTAGTCCTCAAACTAAGATCATCTCTCCCTAGGTTCTGTTCTCTTTCTGCAGGCCACCTAGGAAAAAACAATGTATTTCAAGAACTTGGAGAATCTGCTGCCTCTTTGTTTTAAGGTGAGCCAGGTGGTTTTAATTAAAAAAAAATCTCACAAAGGAGTATTATTTGCAGTACTCTAATTGGTTGTTTTCACTGATATCCCCCCATCAAAGGGTAGCAAGGGAGTCAAGAGATCTGAGTTCTAGTCCTGGCTTGGAAATTATCAATCTGTGTCACTTCCTCTTTCAGGGTACCGCTCTTCCTTGTTGGTCCAACAAGGGCTTTAGAATAGATGATCCTGAGATCCTCTCCTTTCAAAGTAAAGGTAAATATGCACCAATTTATGCTAGAATCGTCAGCCCAGGAAAACTTCCAAACTTTCCAATTTCCTTAAAAATTCATGGACAGGTATCAGTGATACTGGTATCAGTGGTGTCCTTCCTCATGCAGATTATGTTACTTTCCATGATTTAGTTACAAAGCTAATGTAAAATAATGCAAAAACATAGATTTTAAAGTCTACATTTAGCCATCTTTATTTCAATAAAAAAAAAAAAGTCTGCTTTCTGCATGGCCATGTTTAGCTTCACAAATTTTATTTTCTTGTCACTGGCTGAAGTGCTTAAGATTGCTCTGGTGTTTAAGGAGGTGGGTGGAGGAACATGGAATGGATGGAGGGGGCGGACAGCTTTAAGGAGGAATTCATGGTATTTCCCGTTGACTATTTATATGGCAGATGGAGCCCCTAAGCAGACTCCCCCTCTCTCTTTTATGTCAGGGTCCATGAAGTTGTTTATTTTTTAATATTTTGATGACTATTTCAACATAATTGTTTTTCTTTGTATTCCTATATATTTTACATTATGTGTTAAAAATAAAACAACAATTCTGAGAAGGGGTCGGTAAACTGCCAAAGGGGTCCATGACACAAATGAGGTTAAGAACTGTTGACCTATAAGTAGACTCAATTAGCTCTGGATGGGCAAAATGGGAACTAGGACAGCCAATCTTCCACTGAAATAATTTGCAAATGATCCCTTAAGGAAATGTCTAAGTGAAAGGGAGGCGAGTTGGTGGCAGTTTCTTTTCAATAGTGTCATCAGAGAAACTATGTGGTTCCTCATCTTGAGAGACTAAATTCAGCTACAGCATCAATCCACTTTGGACTACAGAATTAATACATTTCGAATATTTCTTTATTGTTCAGCCATGTCTGATTTTTTGTGACCCCATCTGGGATTTTCTTGGCAAAGATGGGTGGCACAGGGGATGGAGTGCTGGGCCTGGAGTCAGAAGGATCTGAGTTCAAATCTGACCTCAGACTTTCCCTAGCTGTATGACCCTGGGCAAGTCACTTAACTTGCCTCAGTTCCTCATTTATAAAAAGGAGCTGGAGAAGGAAATGGCAAACCACTACAATATCTTTGCCAAGAAACCCCCAAATGGGGTCATGGAGAGCCAGACATGACTGTAACAACTCAACATCACTATCAACAATGTCCTTTTGAGCTCTAAGATCCTTTTGCAGCTCATGAAGGTATCTATAAATGGGGAAAACGACAGGAATCCAATTCCTGCCTGGGCTTGTTAATTCTTTTTAGTTCCCTTATTGGTTTGCACACCCAATCCTAATCATAATCATAAAAAGAAACAGCAAAGCTGAGGATGGTTCAGTACACAAATTCCTTGCCACTCTTGGAAAAACCTACTGCTGGGTCAGACTCCAGGGACAAAGAATCGATAGTACCAGTTTCTTTACAAATGGAAACACCTTTTATATAAAACTATCAATAGACAAGGCCTTTAGAGAAGAAACTTACTGAAGCTTAAGAAGAAATGTGGCCTAATGAGCACAGGACTGGGGATCAGCAGAACTCACTTCTAGTCCCAGAGCTAATGCTTGCTCCTTCTATAACCTTCAGCAAATTACCCAATTTCCTGGAACTTAAGTTTCCTCAATGGTTTAAAAAAAAAAAAAGGAGCTTGGCCTTATGAGGTACTCTCTCAATTCCTTCCTAAAATTCAATTATACGAAGCCCACACATTAGCTACTATTTATTCTAGCAACTGTGTGATCTTGGACAAGTCAGTCGCCTTCTGTAGGTTTAAATTGCTTCCCCAGTAAATGTACATGATGGTATCTGAGTAAGTGGGTGAGCCAGCGGGGTTTCTTGGGGTGCTTCCTGCTCCCAGATCTATGATTCCAACGCAGAGCATCCAACCAGCAGAGGGAGCTGGTATTAAAGGTTGCACAGTAAGGATGGATTTGTAGAAAGGAAAGGTGGAAGCTGTTGGTTGAGGGGAGTAACTCTTACATATATACCTATAGCTTTTCACAACTCTCAGGGAAAGAAACTTTATAGAGTGGACATGACAGCAGGCAATTATTCTTCTATCGATACAGCAGCCTATCACCAGTAATATGACTTTCTGGAATAAGTAATGTAACCACAAAAAGTTTCAAATGCTGGGACTTGACAATGAGATACTAAAAATAAAAAATACACCACCATGCAACCAAAGGAAATGGGCCCTCTGGAAAAGGCAAACGATTTCAGCACCACTCATTGGCTGAGCCTCCGAGTGGAATTCTATGTTGGATGGAATAAGATATCAGAGGAAGAAGAGGAAGAGAGAGCACAGAGACAGAGACAGACACAAACACAGAGAGTAAAACAGAGACAGAGGAAAGGAAGAGAGACAGAAACAGACCCAGAGAGACAGATAGACACACAGGGACAGACAGATAGAGAGACAAAGACAGAAATAAGGAAGCAGGAAAAGAGGGAGAGGGAGAGAAGGAGGGAGAGGGAAGGAGGGAGAGAAAGAGAAAGAGAAAAAGAGAGACAAAGAGAGAGAGGAAGAGAGACAGAGACAGAGAGATAGACAGATACATAGAGAAAGACAGATACAGAGACAAAGACAGAAAGAAGGAAGGAGGAAAAGAGGGAGAGGGAGAGAAGGAGGGAGAGGGAAGGAGGGAGAGAAAGAGAAAGAGAGACAAAGAGAGAGAGGAAGAGAGACAGAGACAGAGAGATAGACAGATACATAGAGAAAGACGGATACAGAGACAAAGACAGAAAGAAGGAAGGAGGAAAAGAGGGAGAGGGAGAAGGAAGGAGGGACAGAAAGAGAAAGAGAAAAAGAGAGACAAAGAGAGAGAGGAAGAGAGACAGAGATAGATCCAGAGACAGACAGACACAGACACACAAATAGATACAAAGATAGAGGGAAAGACAGGGAGAGGGAAGAGGAAAAGGGAAGGAGGAAGAGAGGGAGAGAAAAGGAGGGAGAGGGAGAATGAGAGAGAAAGAGAGAGAAAGAGAGAGAGAGAGAGAGAGAGAGGAAGAGAGATAGAGAGACACACAGACACAGAAACAGGCAGAGACAGAAAGACAGAGAGAGGGAAGGAGAGAGGGGAAAGGAGGAAAAGAAGGGGAGAGAAGGAGGCATGGAGGGGGAGATAAAGAAAGACAGAGATACAGAGAAAGACACAGAGAGTAAGACAGAGACAAAGAGGATGAGAGACAGAGACACACTCAGAGACAGAAACAGACAGAGAGACATACAAATACAGACATACAGAGAGGGAAGGAGGAGGAAGGAGGGAGGAAAAGAGGGAGAGGGAAAAAAGAGAGAGAGGGAGAGAGGCAGGGAGAGAGAGATTCTATATTAGATGGAATAAGACATCAGAAGAAGAGATACATACACAGAGTGAAAGATAGAAACAAAGAAAAAGAGGGAGGAAGGAAGGGAGGATCAGAGACAGACAGAGAGAAACATCCACACAGATCCAGAACCAGTGAGAGAGATACATGGAGAAAGATAGAGACCAAGAGACAGAAAGATAGGGCAGGAGAGAAAAGGAGGGGTTCTATATTAAATGGCTTAAGATTTGAGAGGCAGGAGAGATAGGAAAGAAGGACAAAGACATATAGACACAGAAACAGATTCAGAGTATCAGAACGAAACAGAGAGGGAGAGAGACAGAGAGATAAACAAAAGGGGAGGGGAGATGGAAAGACATATAGAGAAAAAGGAAAATAAAGGAAGTGGGAAATGGGAAGAAGAGAGGAAGAGGAGAATGATATAGAGAAAAAAGATAGAAGGACATAAAGAAAGAGGAGGGAGAGACATAAAAATGCATACATATATACATGATATATATTGAAATATCTATTATTTATATATGTGGAGAGAGACAGAGAAAGAGAGACAGAAAAAGAGATACAGAGACAGGGAGAGACACACATAGACACATACAGAGACCTGGGGGTGGGGGGAGTGGAGAGAGACAGAGACAGAGAGAGAGACACACACACACACACACACACACACACACACACACACAGAGAGAGAGAGAGAGAGAGAGAGAGAGAGAGAGAGAGAGAGAGAGAGAGAGAGAGAGGAGGGGGGAGAAGGAGAGGAGAGGGAGAGACAGACAGAGAGAGAATGAGAGCACATCACACCTGAACACTGTGTTCACTTTTAGACAACTCAGTGTGAGCAAGATGTAGACAAATTGGAGGGAGTTCAGAGAAGAGCAACCAAAATGATTAAGAGAAGAGAGGGATTGATTTATAAGGAAAGATTAAAGCAGCTAAACATGTCTGAGCTGTCGTCCCTAAGTGACGAATAAGGGAGTGACACATAATAAGAATCTACACACATTTTAAAGGTGTAAACAGCAAAGAGGAGGAAGAATTAGTGCACTATAAGAAGCTTTTAATGGACAATGAATAGATGGCATCATAATGAAGAAAATTTAATATCCTACTTATTTGTCTACATTTTAACTCCTTGATAAGGTTGTAAGCTCCTTGAGAGCAAGAGCAGTGTTTTTTATCTTTTTATTTCTCCTTAGGTCTGGCATATAGTGAGCACTTAATAAATGTTGAATGAATGAATTCTGGCTGCCACAAAGAAATTTTAGATGCTTGTATTGTCTTCACCAGATAGGGAAAATGACAAACTGTTGAAAATGTGCTAAGCTATATGGAGGCAATTTAGACTGTCAGGTGAGAGAGTGCTGGGGGTCCCCCAAAGGGGGAATCTCCTTTTTTTAGGTCTTATGCCCACAATCAATATGCAAAATAAAATTGATGAGCTTGGCTCATCCACAGCCATGGCCACTGAATTACAAAGACTTAATTGTATTTGATGATTAATGCAAGAAGAAGGCTATTTTCAAGGGAAATATTTCTCCATAAAAATGCACATTTTAGATAAATATGCAGGGCCTAGAGTCTCTTGCACTTAATAGGGCTCCAGATGTATTTGTTGATTGATCACTGAAGTAATAACTTCCAGATTTTTGACCACTATATAGAAAATCTGTCACTAAGAATACAAAGATACTTACAAAAAAAAAAATAAGAATTCAAATATGACCATTTGAGAAGAGGCAGATGTCTAATCTTCTAATACATTTTCCCCCAATCCTAGCCCCCCTAAGGACTTTTTTTTTGCCAGATGAACTATTATAAAAGTTTTATAAGGATGGTGTAATATAAATCTGTCACAGTTTTCCACTAATTAGTATCATTTTACCATTAATGCAACTATGTGGCAAAGATCCAGAGGTTTCTCAAGCCAATATCTTTCAAAGAAATCATTAAATTTGAGGAAGAGAAAAACCTTTGGAAGACAGGAAGAAGAGGAAATTAGTTAATATATTCAATGACAGAACTAGGATCCTGAAAAATCTTGGCAGATTGGGACGGGACACTAAAAAGATGAACAAAAATAAATGTAAAGTCCTAGACTTGGATTCAAAAAATCAACAGTACAAATAGTGGTCAGGAAATTACTCATGAGGTTTTGTGCATCATATGAACAATATTGGTCAGCTTGATTGTAACAATCAAGCAAAAAACAAACAAAAACACAACACAAAACAATGAGATCTTAGGCTACACTAATAATATAGAGGGAAAAAAGGAAGTGATCAGCTACTGTACTTAATCTGCATCACATCTTGTTAGAGTATTTTATCCATTTATGGGTTTTATATCTTAGAGTTTTAACAAGATGAAGTTCATGGGAAGGGAATCTAGGATAGGAAGGAACACAAAATCATGCCAAAAGGAGATCAATTGGAAGAAAGGAGGATGTTAACTTGAAGAAGAAAAGATTTAGAAAAGCTGCAGTAATTAATTATATGCAAACATTTGAAGGATGTACACAGAGAAAAAGGATTAGGTTTATGCTTGGTTCCTGAGGCAAATTAGGACTATTGGGTAAAAAGGGAGAAATTTTTAGTAAAAATAAGGAAGAATTTTCTAACAAATTACATTTCAACTTTTCAGATTTTGTAGTAGGTTAAGTTTAAGACCATAAATTCTTCATTTGGTGTTAAACTGAAAAGTGTTAAGTTCTTGGGTATTATACCTATATTCAGAGGTTTAATGAATTCTTTTTTAAATGATTATTTTCAATGGAATTAGAGAAGTCAAATTGATACAAAGTTGAAAGGGTTAAGTTCAAGAAGTTAATCAATCAACAGCATTTACTAAACATCTGTTGTTGTGACCTAGGCACTGTGCTAGCTGCTGAGAAATCTCAAAAATCTGGATATGTGAACTTTAGGTAGAAAATTTAAGGCAAGGCATCTGTGGAAAAAGAATCTATACTCAGCTACCATTTATGATCAAGTAACATAATATGTGAGACACTAGAAATTGTAAACTTGGATCTGTCTGTGTAATAAGCTCCTCTCACCATAAGTTTAATATTCATTTGGAACCTTTTCTCATTAAGACTTCAAAGTCAATGACACAGATGCTCACTAAAACATGACATCTATATTTTGAATTGAAATTATAAAAAAAGGATCATATGTAGCTCCTATCTCAAAGCCCACTAGGGTATGGAATTCTTTTCTACTTGGTGGAGGTAAGTGCTCTGCTATGTGTGAGGAGTAGAATGGGATTAATGAGAGATAACAAAGAACCACCCTTGGCCAGAACCGTTTGGGATTTACTTGAGTTGAATCACTACAGGGATGTCTTGTTTCCAGGCTTGGGAAAGAAGAATAAAGAAGTGAACCTGACTTTAGGTTGCTAAATGAAAAGACTGGGAAGATGTGTGAGGAACTGAGTCTTTATCATGTCCCTTTTCCCAGCTACTACATTAGAGACTACAGGGAGTTTGCCTTTGGGTGAGATTCAGATTCAGAACTCTCTGTCTCTGTCTATGTCTCTGTCTCCATCTGTTTGTGTCTGTGTCTGTGTGTCTGTCTCTCTCTTTCTGTTTCTGCCTCTCTCTCTCTCTCTCTTCCTCTCTTTGTCTCTCTGTCTCTGTGTCTCTGTATCTGCGTCTGTCTGTCTGTCTGTCCCTCTTTCTCTCTGTGTCTCTCTCATGGGCTGAGTTATCTTGCTCCTAATGGCAAAGCTACTTCACCCTGCATTGTCTGGCATATATTCTCTTATTTACCTTTTCTGATTGTTGATTTGCTATGAGTGGGATTATTTTTTTGCTATTCAATAAAGGTGTTCATTGTGGAATTAACAGTGGGAAAAAAGAAAGGGCTTAAAGTCCTTTGACAAAGTAATCAGAAATTAGCTGGAATTTGATCATATTCTCTAGATGAACAATATTTAAGGGAGCAGATAGATATATTTCTAGTTCAGTATCTTTTCTCTTTGAGGATAACAGAAACAGTCTCTGTCCCCAATTTTCCACTTCTCCTCCTACCAGAAATGAACATCTTTGGAGAAGGGTAAGGAGATGAGAGCCAGAAATGTCTATTATTCCTTCCTTTGAGACACACCTTATCACAGCCCTCACTATACATGGGGTCCCTACACTTACATAAAGCTGTGGAGCTAGAAGACATCTTAGAGACCAACTTTTTCATTTTATAGAAAGAGAAATGAAAGGTCAAAAGTGTTAAATGACTTTTCCATGGTACATTCAATGAGAATTCCATTCTATTGAAAAATCTAAGCAGAAAATAACTCAGCACCCCAATTCCATGAAATATTTTTAAAGCAACTTAATACTTCCCTGTTTTTTTTTAAAGTTTACAAAACAATTTCCTTACAACTGAGTATCTAAATATGAAACTCATTTCACAGGAGGAGAAACTAATCAGTTAATTCAGTTTATCTCTCTCTACCCATCTATCCAACTATCACTTAGCTATTCATCCATCTAGATCAGGAGTTCTTAATGTGTGTGTGGTGTGTGTGTGTGTGTGTGTGTGTGTGTGTGTGTAAACTCTTTGTCAATTTGGCAAAACTTATGGACCCCTTCTCTGAACAAAGTATTGAAATGCATAAAAATACATAGGATTAATTACTAGTTATATGGATATGGTGTCCCTAATGTTTTAGTGCTACTATTTTCTTTTTTAAATTTATTTTTATTCTTTTACATTATTAAATTTTAATAACTTAAAGCTACACTAAAGGCTTTTGGTACATCATGTATTAAAATACTTTCAACTGAAAAAAAAAAACTCATAGATTCTAGGTTAAGAACTCCTGATCTGCGGCAAGGCCTCCTAAACTTTTCCTACTCATAACCTTTTTTTGCTCAAGAAATTTTTATGTAACTCTGGATATATAGATATATAAAATAGATATACAAATCAAATATTTACTACTGATGAATCATAATTTCATGACCTCCGCATTCAGTTATGTACCCCATATGGGGTTGTAATCTATAGTTCAAGAAGTTCAAGAAGTGCATCATACATTAGATATCTTGACAGAAGGGAATCATATAAATTGATAACTATAAGGAGCCATCTACTTTAGTGTCTTCATTTGAAACTTTAATCTAGAAAGTTCCCAGGAAGTAAATTACTCAGTCTCATAGTGTGTTCCTCACAGCTGAGATTTGAACTTAGCTATTAGTCAGTTACTATTTCCACTATACTACATGAGATCAAACATAGAATGAGAACCTAGCATCAGATTTTTCCCCAAAAAAATTTACATCAAAAGCTAAGTTGGCAATCAATCGATCAATAAGCATTATTAAGTATTTACCAAGGACCAGCCAGTATGCAGAGCTCTGAGGGAAAAAAAGACAAACTTGAAATAGTCCATGCCCTTAAAAGAGTTTATAAACTAACCAAGCTAACCAAGAGATCATCAGGGGATGTCTACACCATCCTTTCTCACACTTGAAACCATTTCTTTACACCTCCCAACCAAATTACATTTGATTGTTTTGTAGTTATTTATTCTTCATCTACATATACAGATACATTTTGTTTCCTCGAAGACTGGAATGGTTTCTTTTTTGTCATTATGTCTCCAGTGCCTGGCACATAGTAGGTAATTGATTGATAGTTCTACTGCAAAAGTACAAATTTAGGTCTATAAAAGTAAAACTCTGGAAATGCATATAAGCCCCCAGGTCCTTGATAAACAAAAGGGTATGAATGACAATCTCAAATGCAAGAATATGGTTGCAAAAACAAGGAAGAATTGCAGTTTGGGGTTCTTATAATCTTCAGCTATTTCTAAGATCCAGCCCTTTAAAGAACAAACATTTTGCTTCTATCTAAACCTACAGCAGAGAAAAAGTGTTTTCTGAGGGTGAAGGATGCTATTGCCAACAATGACCCTATAAGTGAGAATTGTGCTGGGGAAGAAGAGAAGCAGCAGAGGGCATCTGACCTCTACCAAACAGTATGTTTCTTTCAGGGAGGCTTATCTGCCTCTTCTTTTTTTCCCCCAGCAAGCTAGTTAGCCGAACATCTAAGACTCAATATTATGTCTGACTGCAAAAGAGACTTGCATTTCCTTGCTGATTTTTAACAACAGCAAAACAGGATGCTTGGTCACAAAAATGAGGTCCTGAAAAGCAGCCACCTATGAATTTTCAAGCTTCATTATTAGTGTATATGGAATTCAGGGCTCCTCCAGGTGGATGCCAATTTCTATCCCTTCCGTTTCACTGCCTCTTGGGTGCAGCACCGTGCAATTGTGGCGTGTTTGAAATTCAAACAGTATAGTCTTGAAGAGGAGCAACTCAATGTTTATTAAGGCATCATTATCCCTAGAAATGTTGTCGTTGAAACACCAAGGAAAAGACCATGCCCGGTCAAAACCAGAATTTTGAACCAACAGTTTGTCAAGTTGAGACAAATTAGGAGAAAGAAAAAAAGAAAAAAGAAGTATTCTTTGAATTGAATAGAGTTGAAAAAATAATCAGAAAGTGATCAGTGAATTTGCAAATAACTGGAGATCAATCAAAGGACATAAATCATCCAGTAGAATTCAAACAGAGAGGGATTCCCATCATCAGCTCCAAAAACCTGTCAAGGGATAGCTAGGAATTCAAACCAGTCATCTTTGCCAATAGCCTGGGAAGAAATTCAGGGTAAAAATTCAGTTGGGAGAGGGGACACCTCCCAAACAATCTCAGTTTGAATTATAAAGTCCCTGAGGTCTTACTAAGATTATATGAAATTGGGGGAAAACCATTGCTATAAAGTATAGGTACTAAGATTCTTGCCTTTTTAAACACTTTCTCACACCAAAAGGATGGAAAACATTCAAATAAGCAAAGAGGAAAGGTAGTCAGATAAAAAACTTTGAGATTATTTCATCTTTTGGGGCTTCAAAATACCAAAAACATTTATAAAGTCTAGTTCTGAATTTTAGAGCAAGGGAAGCAAGAGTCTGGGCCTAGAAAAGCAAACGGGTAGTTGGAATCTTAATGACTCAAGCTTGTGGAGAAGATGATTGATCAGATGAGTGGCCACTTATCGGGCTGTCCCTTTAGACTGATCTAATGGCTAGAAAAGAGGAACAAGTTTGAGATCAAACTCAACACAGCTGGGCTTCCCTTTAAGGAAATTCAGTATACAAAAGTTATTTTCATAACACTGATATACTGGGTTGCAGTTAATCATTTTGCCAAAAAGATTTCCAAGAACTTTCTTTTAGATAACAACAATATGTTAGCTGTGTTGGTTTTTATCTGCGTGACCTTCAGTTACAGATATGTAAATGGGAGAGTTTGATGATCTCTAGGCTCTCTTTCCAGGTCAAAAACCCATGATCCAGTGACTTGAATTTAAAATATTCAACATGCTTTACATTTAAAAAATATACCTATTGTAGAGAGTGTATTATATGTGCAGGGGGATGTGGGATATGCTAAAACTTGAAGAGAAGCATCTCTCAAACATTGTTGAGCTGTATAGTGACCTTATTTTCTAGGCTGAGGAAACCTACCTCAAAACTATGGAGTTTCCTTTTCACCAATATTTATTCATTTATTCAGTTTTTTTTCATGAACATTTCTGAAGGCTGCCATAATATTTACCCAAGCTCTTACCTGATCCATTTCTTTCCTGTAACTAAACATCAATGATTACCTAACCCATCTTGATTTTTCTTAGTTTTGTTCTTTTGAGGCAATCTTAAGATTCACCACCCAGATTTGGACAAAACATTTGTATTCCTTGGCAAAGTACGAAAATGGTGTCCCATATTCTAATGAAATAAATGACAAGAAGAAAGGTTCCAGTAGTGTTTCTAGTAGTGTTCTTAGCAGTAGGAAAGAAACTATAATGCAATTATGTGCCCATTGTTTGGGAAATGGATCAACAGGCTATAGTATATGAATATGAAGCAGTGATGACTATAATGATTACTAGGAATTCAGAGAAATATGGGGAAAAATTTATGAATGAATACAGAGCAAATGATATCAACCAAACCAAGAGGACAATATGACTACAATAATGTAAAGGAAAACAATTAAAGCCAAAATAATTCTTATCATACACAATGTCTATTCTGGGTTACAGAAATCTGATGATGCAACAAACTTATTTTCCTCTCATTAGAAAGCTGGTGAACTATGCATGGGTGCAGAAAATTATATGTGGTCAATTGCTATTAATGTGTCATTCATTCCATTTAACTGTTTTTGTTTTAAGAGAGGATTCTTTGGGCAATGTGGAATAATAAGAAGTCACAGCAATTTTTTTTTAAAGCATCAATAGAACATCAAAAAGAAGTAAATGATGTTTATTTCTCAGCTTGGAAAAATATTCCCATATTGTGCTACTGTTCACCAGTGGCTTTGTATTGTAATATATGTGATTTAACTTATCAAATAAGTAATTATGGGTATCGTAGAGCAGACTTTACAAAATGACATAGATAGCCTGATTATCTCCTTGCCAGAAAAGCTCTTTTTCTATGTCATCAACATTCTTCCGATGAAATCCTTTGTGGCAAATCAAGGAACACCAAGTTTTTAGAAGACTATCCTGGAATAAAACCCAATATGGCACCCAATAAAACCTTCTGTTGCGCACAGTACTTTCATCATCACTGAACACATTTTATTCAAATATTTCAAAATCCTTACATAATATATTAATTTCCACTGTTTGTATATGTAAAAGTGAAGCTCTGAATAAGATGGGAAATCACCCTATAAAGAATATGAATGAATATATATGCATGAGCATATCATATATGCATATGCATGCATTAATATAAACCATATGCCTTAATATGTATATTTATATGTACATGTGTATATACTTATATGTACATATATAGCAGCCTCACCTTAAACATGTCCTATATCATTCATAGTAACTAGAACAATACATAAATAATTCTATGTATATCTGCATATAGATGTGCTTAATTCTTTTTTTCATGTAAGTTCATATACAAAATAGGTATGCATATACAGAAATATGTGTATATTTGCATATATACATATGCATATGTATATAAGTTCACAAATATACATCTACATAGATGGACAGTTAGGTAGCACATTGAATAGAGGGCTGGACCTAGAGTCAAGAAATCACATCTTCCTTAAGCTCAAAAATGACTTTAGATACTTTTACTAGATATGTGACCTCAGTTGACTCAGTTTCTTCATCTGTAAACTGAATTAGAAAAGGAAATGGGAAATCACTCCAGCATCTTTGCCAAGAAAACTTCAAATGGGTCAGGAAGAGTCAAACACAGTGGAAATGACAGAACAATACACACAAAGGGCTTATCATTTGAAGTCCATGGTGGTAAGTACTATAGGCTATATTACATAACATAAAATATCACTGTTGCCCTTGATAAGCTCAGTCTCCTAAAAAAAAACTAATCCAAAATGACCAGAAACCATCAAATCAGTTTGGTTATGAAGGAGGTTACTGCAACAACAAATGTGGGATCCCATTCCTTAGGAAAAGCCTTAGCACACTTAGCACATGGACAGTATTCACTAAATATTTGATTGATTGATTGATTACCTCAGGGCTCTGCCCTCTGATTTCAAGGCGACAACTGTCCAATATGATCAATAGCCTTCACTGAACTCGCTCTCTTCTCACCACCTAATAGAAACAAGTTTTCCTTCCTCTGACTGTAGAATTGCTCTTTAGACCCACCTTTTGCTCTTCTTATGGTTTATTCCATGTTAGACTTGCTACATAACTGTTATAAAGTTTTGCATACCTTAAAGCTCTATCATATTGCCCTCATTATATTTTTAAAAGTTCTTAGGGACAAAGACTGTATGTATCTTACTTATACCTCTCTCTTCACAAGGCCTTACCTTACATGTAATAGGCAAATAAATAAACAAAATTGGCTTAATAAAAGATGATCAAATAAATAATTAATGAATCTGTTATAAAATGTCAGTTGAACCTTTCTTCTCACCCCTAAATTACATTTGTGCATTCTGACAGAGGCCTTCTAGAGACAATAACTCTGCTTTTGATTTATAACTTTTGGTCAGATTTTCAAGTAAGGTTGAATGGTTTCCTGTGGAAGGATGGAGGCAGATATATTTGAGGGCAGACAGAGGTATGTTACTCATTAAAATAACACAGTCAAGTTTCCTGAAACCCATGAAACAATCAGAATGTTCAAGGATTACAAAACCCAGATCAATTAATATTTTAGGGTGATTGACAATTATGGGAACAGCGCCTTTTGGTTCTAGGTCTTGTTCTTTGAAAATCTTCCCTATATCATAGAACTAATTTTAGTTCTACAAAGGATCTGGTCTAAATACCTCTTTTTATAGAGAAGGAAACTGAGGGCAGGAAAGGGAATATTAGTGCCCTCAAGGCACACAACTAGTTAATAGCTCCAGTTTAAAATCAGATCTTCTCTCTGCCTTCCTAGTGCTTTTTTATATATATAATATTTTATTGTTTTTGTCTTGGAGACAGGTGGCTCAATGGATGGAGAGCTGGACCTGGAATTAAGAAGATCTTACTTAAAATCTGGCCTCAGGTACTTACTTTCTATGGGATCTTGGGCAAGTCACTTAAACTCTGTCTTAATTTACTGAAGAAGGAAATGACAGATCAGTCTAGTATCTTTGCCAAGAAAAGCCCTTGGAGAGTATAATCCATGTGTTCACAAAAAGCTGGACATGAGTTAACAACAACTTTCTTGCCTTAGAAAATCAAGTGTAGAAAGTATAAATTAACATTTTTTTGAATGATTCAAAGCTATATAAGTAAAGCCATCCCAGAACAACATTCTGGACATCATTACCCACTACATATGCAAATACTTGTTAAGGTCACAACTGCTATTATTTTTTATTTTATTTTTTAAGTGCTATTTTATTGTAATGGTTTGAACTAAACACTAAGTGTTGAGAACCCCAACTGCCTTAATTTGCAAGTATTTCTACCAAAGGATCTCTTCATTTTGTTATTCTACCTGCTGACCCAAACTTCCACTGAAATTGTATTTACCCTCTCAACTAAAATATTGATGACATTTCTCTCAGTAACATCTATATTCTCCCTCTTGTTAATACACAGCATTCCTTCTGTTTTATTTTTCCAAGTCTGGGAAACTTTGTACTCTGGTATTATAAATATCCAGTCAGCTCATTTCCCTGGTTCAGTCACAAATCTGTTAGTCCAATAAAACCTTACTTACCATTGAAGAGATATAACTCAAACTCAGCAGTGTTATTGCACATGCAAACTGCATTTGCTTAGAAGGTATTAACTTTTCTGTCTTAGCCCTTCATCTCCCAGTATCCTTACTGCTTGCCACCATTAGGAGTGTTGACATTAGGATCATTTAGTTAAGTCTCTCTAAATACATAAATATATTTACTTATTTACCTGAAAGTTTACCCCTGCACTCTGTGTATGTGTGTGTGTGTGTGTGTGTGTGTGTGTATGTGTGTGTGTGTTATCAGGAAAATTTTCCCAATTATCTATTTCTTTAAAACTGGACACTATCAGGGAAAATGTATAGTCCAGTGAAAGGTATGATGAAATCTAAACCAGATATCCAGGCTTCTGGTTGGGTTCAGTCACTTATTAATTGCGTGAACTCTCATTCCCTGTTTAATTATTGGTAAAATGAGATTAGACAAGGTGATACATTTCTATTTAAATTGAACGTTAATAATTTCCTACTTTTGTGTATTCATGTTTGCTGTATCTACCCACTCCATAATAAGACACACTTTAAACTCAGGATGAAGTAAATTCCTTAGGTATTGCTTTAAAGGACCTAAATCAGTGACTAGAGAAGGCCCTTAAAGAATAATAATACTAATTTCTAGGTTGGCCCATTATATCATTGGCTATTTCATTGCGTCCTTGATCATATCCTTATGCAAGATTGCGATAACAAAAAGTTGGAGGAAATGTGTACAAGTAGTGAATGACTGAATATAATGGACTCTTATTAGATAGTAAGGAATGTAAAGAATTCAGATCAACATGGGAAAACTTATAAGTGATTCTGAGTGAAGATATTGAGACAAAAAAAGATAGACTTTCTGAATACTGTAATAATTTGGTAAAGTTAACATTAGTGCCATAAACTCTGGTCAAATATAATGGTCAATATTAGTATCGTATGGTCAAAATTCAAAGATACCATGTCTTTTTTGTTAATAATTAATAAACTATTTTTCAGGACATGGACTTTTTGTAGCATGATTTATTTAAGTATTTGTTAGTAATTTTTTGCTGGCATCAAAACAAAATATATCATCAATTTTTTTTTTTTAATTTTGCTAATGCAGAATCTTTCTCTTTCTTTTTTGTTCAGTAAATGGGGATGATTCGCTTTAGTGAGTTTAAATACCTTGGATGGTACTTTTGGATAAACTTTCTCACTTTCAACATGATAGTTTTTCATTTTTCCAAAGGTCCAGTCAAATGCATTTCTCTTTGACATGGTATAAAAATGCTGGTGTTTTGGGAAAAAGCCAATTAAAGGTAAAAAATTCAAATGTTTTTCTGTTCTTCAGTGGTATAAATATGTTGCTGTCAGATAGGGGCAGCCATGCCTGCAAATGCACTTTGCGGGTATGAGAGAATCAGTTTCTCACCTTAAACTATGGAACATTTAAATATCAGAAACTTTGTTTTCTAATGAGCGACATATTGAGGGGGGGAAAAATGAATTATATGCTTGATGTATACTGAAGGCTGGGAAAATTAAGATCATTTCCCACGGTGGAAATGTAGCGATTTCAGTTTGCAAGAGTAAATTAAACCTTTGGGAGGATTTGTCTTCCATTAAATTGAACAGCTAAACAGGCGCAGAAGATTTTAATGTCACCACCAACACACCCCAAAGGTTACAAATAAAAGAAAAATACACTTTCCTTGTTTAAAAATCTCCCCGATTACACATACCTACCTAAGCAAAACAAAACCTAAAAATGCACGTAGAGATTAAAAAAAATCTTTAAAGATCATAATTCCATTCCTATACCATATGTTATTAATGTCTGTCAACACTGTTTAGCCAGCAACTGCTGACAGTACCATATTTGCTATCTAAATACATCATAAATAAATCAGTAATGAACTGCTTTAGTAAACCTTCTGCACTGATTGGAAATACAGATCGAGTAAACAAACTGTGTGGATAGCACTCAGCAGCTAAAAGTATATACAACTGTTTAATGTCAAAGACAAAGTCACACTGTTATTTAACAGAACAGAAAATAGGATATAGAAAAGTAATGGGGGGGTCAGGAAAGGAGGACATAATAGGATAAGGAATGGTCACTTGGTATCAAGTAGAAAAGACTATACCTATTTGAGATTAAGAAGATAACCCCAAATCTTCATCCTAAGAAAAGAAGGCCCATAGGGAATACAGCATGGGGAAATCAGAAGTCATACTATCTATTCTAGGTTCTGAGCCAGTGAGCTGTTGCTGTGTGAAGTAGAACAATTTATTTAAATTTTTCTTCTCTTTCTGATCTAGCAAGTATATATGGTACAAAATACCCATCTGCAAAGTATTTGGATATCAAGAGTTGAAAAGGGAACTATATCATGTAGACTTTCTCTGTTGAAAGAATAAAATGTGATATTTTAAAAATGACATATTTGGTGATGAGGGGAAATTTTTTATTTTTATTTCCAGATGGACAATCCTCTCTTCTGAACACGCCAACATCAGGTCATATAATCTAACCAAAGGGATGTGCTCATGGCCAAGCCTGGTCTGCCTTGATCTTCTTTGTAATTCAGGGTTACTTCAAGTAAAAGGCTGAGGTACATTTACTATAATTAGGCCTTCTAGCTTTATATCAGAGGCAGAACACTAATTAAGAGCTTCAATAGGTGGCAGATTGTAATTTGTTTAAAGGACATTTTAGCAGCAGCTTCTCTGTCCCCTTTGGGATGAGGAATCAGGGCCTGAATAAAGTGAGCACTAATTTATAATTATACCTGGGACAGACAATATTTAGAAAAGAGAATTTCTCTCACCCATGTTAAGGCAGAGTGGCTCTTAAAGGTCCCTCTTAATTCCATTAGGTAAAGTCTCTCCTTTATAGTCAGCTCTTCCCCAAAACCTCCTGATCACAGGGCATAAACTGGGCCCAGAGCATAAACAGACGACCTTAACATTCAAATAGCAGGAGCCACCAGCAGGCCCTGCAAACTAAAGGAGGCCTTTATAAAATAGGCTGCAACTTAGGAGAGGAAATATTGCCTTCTTGTTATGCTCTACCAGCAGGCCATCGGCGCTGCACTCAGCACAAAAAAATAGAATAAATCATTCTGAATGCGCATTAATCTGCAAGCTCTACATTTCTAAGTCACCTGTAGTTAGGTCGGTAGACACTGTGTATACTGTATAAATCTAATTTCTGAGCAGGGGGGTGGGCCGAGGAAGAAGGGCCTCTCAGTGAAATACTAGTTCAGCAACAGTTTACCTGCCTCCCAAAGGCTGTTGAGGAGGATTAATAGCTCTTGGGTCATTTAAAGTTTGAAAAGATCCTCGCGATCCTTCTGGGAAATATAAAATAATAAGGGTAACTATTTTATATGTTGTGAGGAGAGGAAAGAAGGGGTATGGGGGGAGCCAGCCATGTCTATCCAGAGGCTTCCAGAGGCACCTTGATGACCCTGAATCCAAAGATGTAACTTCAACTAAGAATAGCTCATGCCATTTGCTTTCAGTGCCTGGAAACATTTAAGTGCCAAGCCCCTAAAACACCCTCTCAGGCAGAGTTCCCATTAAAAAGAAGAGTAGCATGGTTTGGATGATGAACGTACATATTTTACAACCTTTCACTTTATTTACCTATATATCTTTTCTCAAGCATATTTGTTGTTTCCATCAGCTTGCCTCGGCAAAACGGAGCTGTACATAATTCAGGAATAAAATTGCCATCAACTAGCTGTGGACTCTAAACAAATAGACCCCAAGCAGATATTTTTCATTAATAACCCTCCATTACCAGTTCCAAACTTTAACCACGAGGGAGCTCCATTCTTTAGCTCCCATCTTGATGAGTTCTACTCTGTGCGGATATGCTCGATCTTAAAAGTGATGAATGGCTTAATTTGGGCACGGGCACCCTCTGGTAGGAACAGAACAACAAAACAACCCAATGGACCAATAGCAAAGTGGTCAGAGTGGTGAGCTTAAGCAAACAGACCTCCAGATTGGGGGACCTGGCTCCCGGGGAAGGTTCCCACTCTACTCATCTCCTCCACTCCCAGCCCAATAAGGGACAAGGGGAAGGGGGTGAGGGGAGTGTGTTACAGAGAAAGGGGGAGGGGCTGCAAAGCTGTTAATTTACAAAGCTTAAAATAGCAGCTGCTAATGGGCTTTTACTCTCACTCTTTAGTCTCTGCAAGGTCACAATCAGAACTAGCCTGTGATTGATTCCAAAGTGAAATTCAGCACTTCACATCTATAATGGACATTAAAAACTGAACAGAGCTGGTTCATGAAGCGGCCGGGTTCCCAAGTCACACAGCAAGTGCTTCGAATAATGAATATGTGGGGTGGAGCCATGCCCAGTCCTTCCTGCAGGCCTTCATAATTATCGCATTAGGCCAAGCAATTAATTCCATTGATTTGACGAACCCCATCAATTGTCTAGGCCCTTGCATGCCATTTTTACAAACAAAGTTTCTTTCTTGGAGAGCAACCCTGAAATCCATGCTCAAAGGGTTAAGAGGAATGAGTGACAGCCTTTCGGCATGATTTACAACTTCGAGCCCTGTAGTGAAACCAGGGCTTGATGGATGATCCTGAAAGACGGAGACTAACCATAAATCATGTCTTTGAATCATTGACAAAGATAAAGGAGAGAAAGAAAAAGCGGTGGCATTGACATTCATTCTCCCAATAATGTACATTGACTAGTTACAATACAGAGCCTTAATTAAAAAAGCGAACTCGGAGTAGTCACCTCGATGTAGAGATCCTACCTCTCTGGATGTTGCTCACAGAGATTACAAATCAGGGTTGGAGCCTTCTCCAGAGAATGTTATTTCCGTTGGAAAAGGCTTTCAATGTGAATTCACACCAGGCTAAAAAGAAATGCTGGGGACAGAAATACTCCTCCTTGTTCAAGAACCCTTAAATCTTCCATGGATATAAAATACGCCTATGGATCTGTCATCTCACAGATGTGGATATTCCCTCCAATGATGCAGATCGCAATCCTTCCATGCCTGCCCATTCTGTGTGACTTCAGTTTCTGTCCTCTCGTAAATTTGCCAAATGGGATCCATTTGACATGCTGGGAGCTCTTTTAAAATTCTCTTGATATTTCATGGACACCCGTGGATCACGGATAATCAATCAGTTTTTCCATGTGTTATAACACCAGCCCATCTTTTGTTGTTGTTGTTCATACATCCCTCTGATGACATTTTCTGATGTGAAATACCATTACACAAATTACTGACCACCAAAGAAAGTTCCCTGATTGGTTTGTTTTTTTCTATAATTCGTTAAAATTTACTGAAAAGAAAAAAATAAATGAAAGAATGTGACCCCCCTCCCAAAAAAAAGATGACAAAATATCAGTGATATGGATGGAATATTTGAAGGGAGATGCATTTCTATCCATGAGACTGTTGCTTTTTTCTATCTGGTACACAGATAGACCTTTTTCTAATGATGGAAAAAAGAACTATTTATTATTACCTGTTTGCTTAGAAACAGGAGGCAACTAGACCTTCTACAGCTTCTGGCTGATGGGACCAGTGAGTGGCATTTTCTTCCTCTTAAATCTGCACAGCATTTTCTTTTCCTATTTTATGGGAGTCAGTTTTCTGATGTCCTTTCAATCACACTCTGTGACTTTAACTTATTTTTAAATTCAGGTCTCAAATTTTTAGTGTATTTAGTCCAACTCTGTGGGACTGTACATAAGATAAATATATTGTGAATACACAGGTCACTGTTATATTCTACTGTGAGGGAGTTTTGCCCCGTTATAAGTTAATATGAACGACTTCACTGGAGAAAAGGAAATAAGCATTTATTAAGTGCCTACTATGTGGTAAACACTAGACTAAACACTTAATAAATGTTATCTCATTTGTTCCCTACTACAACACTGGGAAATGGGTGCTATTGTCCTCATTTTACTAATGAGGAAATGGAAGCAATCAAAAGTTGTGACTTGCCCCAAATTACACAGCTAGTTAAGTACCTGAAGCTAGATTTAGATTCAGTGATTTTTCTTGATGCCTGACCTAGAGTTCTAACCACTGCACTACTTTGCTGCTTAGATTTGATGACTTTTAAGATCCCTTCCAACTTTAAAAAGCCGTCTATCGCTCTCTGCTAGCAATTTAAGTAGTAAGGAACACTCCATTATTTAAGTAGTAAAAGAATGCTTACTTCAGTAACATCACTTAAGTAATAAAGGGATGCTTGAAGTAGAAGACTGAAGTAGATTTCTTCTAATGTCTTTAAGTGCTTGATTCTACTCTTCCATTCCAGGGGAAAAGCTAATTTCTTTAACAATACATGGCATAAGTATTTCTACCAGCAGAAAGACTACTGGACATGAGAATCAGAAGACCTGAGTTCTAATCTCAGCTATGTCTCTATGAAACTCAACAACTTTGGAAAAGTCCTTTATCCTCACTGCAACTCGTTTTCTCATCTGGAAGATAGTGAAATAAAATCAATGCTATCTATCACAAAAGGTTGTTATGTGAAACAATGTAATTATGAATATGAAAGTGTTATCTTCTGAATCCAATTCTCCCTGTGCAACAAAAGAACTGTTCGGTTCTGCACACATATATTGTATCTAGGATATACTGTGACATATTTAACATATATAGGACTGCTTGCCATCTAGGGGAGAGGGTGGAGGGAGGGAGGGGAAAAATCGGAACAGAAGTGAGTGCAAGGGATAATGTTGTAAAAAATTACCCTGGCATGGGTTCTGTCAATAAAAAAGTTATTATAATAAAAAAATGAATATGAAAGTATTTTGCAAAGAATGAAATACAAATGAAATATACTGTAATGATGATTATGGAAGACATTCTAAAGTTCAAATGATGTAAATATGTATACATTTTACATATACTCAGAGACACTAAAGGATTCAAACATCAAAAGAGTATCTTGAAAAATAAACACCACCACCAAAGGGACAGTTAAGGAGCAACCCTAAGAAATTAGTAAACATTGGACTTTAGATCACTGATTTAGAGTTATAATGGGCTCCATAATTTTACAGATGAGGAAACTGAGCTCCAATGAGATGAAGTGCCTTGCCTAAGGTCATCAAAAGTGAGATTTAAACCCAAGTCCTCTGACACCATAGTCAGTGCTCTTTCCATTCTAATATGTTGCTTTCTTCTGAATGGATTAATTTCTATTTTAAATTGATAATCACATTAATAATGCTCTGGAATGATATTAGTATTAATTGTGGGGAAAGACTTAGATTCAGTGACTGCATAGGAGACACTACCCACTAGAAGACAGAGCAGTTTTATTTCTAGTACAGCTGCCCTGCTTGGTGATCATCACTAAACTAATTGGTGCATTTCTTGAAATCTGGAGGAGATAAACAAGATGGATCTCTTCTTGTCTCAGGATGAAACTGAGCAATGCAGCAAAACCCTGGGCGTTCACTTAGAATGTTCATAGTCGCCTCACCAGAGGGGGACAGGCCATGCAGGTACAAAGACTCTGGCTAATATAGCAGAAACAACCATCCTTTCTCCTAATCTGCTGAGCTAGCACAAAGCAAAATTTCAAAGCAGTGAAAGTTTTTCTGCAGTTTTTCCAAACTCCCCACTCTTTAGCCTCATCCTAGCTTATCCAATAAGTACCTGAGTCTATGTTATATCATACATGGTTACCTAGCTTTCCATTGAGGAGCTTCAGTTAGAGACACCTAATTCCATTTTACAATATGAGAATGATTGAAAATTAGTAGTCCTGCTCCCCCTTTTCTTTTCCTTTCTCTATCCAATCTCCTCACCCCCCCCCCCAATTTTCCTTCAAACAATCCTTATATGAAAAGTTTCTGGTTTTCTCGATATTCAGTTGTTCTGTACTGAATATACTCGAGCTTATCATTTTCTATAACCTGACACTTAAAAATTATAAAATGATGCTCTTATCAAGACAAAACTATGACGTCTCTCATTTTAGACATTATGCCTCAGTTTTTAAACTTAAGATTTCATTAATTTTTGTAGCTAGCCCAATATATTAAACTCACAGTAAGCTTGAGATCTTTCCAAAACACTAATCCTTTTCTTGATCACCAATAAAAATGGGAGATAAATTCTGTATAAGAGAAATGGAAGACAATCTCCAAAGTCAGGAGAATGAGATAAAATGAGTTAGGAGTGGCTGTTTCCATTGCAAATCCTCTGAATTTTTAGGGAGAAGAAATCATGTTGTTATCTCTAACTACTTCATCCATTCTGTCTTCTCTTTTCACTCTCCTCCCTTTTACTAAGTACTGTCCCCCCCCCCAATAGCAAATGCATGAAATTTATTAAACATGGATGCTTTCATAACAGATGACCAGCTTAAATTGGGAGTCACCCCCCACCCCCAATGCATTTGTCTTCTAACAGGTTACCAAAAACATAAGCTAAAGTGATGAAGAAGTGATGCTGAAATATCAAGGCATCTGTTAGCATGGAAGAGGTCATGGAATGATTCCCCAAGTCATTTAAATGGTGTGCCCTGCTTCTGCATGCAGCTATGCCTTTCATGAGAAGAATAATTGGTTCAAACTAGAAATTCCTGGGTTGGGGACTTTGACCATCGGATTTATGGTCTTTGTCCTTTTCAAAGATTTCATTCTCTTCCTCTTGTGCCACTCTCATTCCGTGCACAATGACATCTCCCCATTCTGAGTTTTCTTTCAACTTCTCTTAGGCTATTGAAGACAATTCCCAGTGACCATTCTGTCTCAGATGTATTAAAGATCTTAGTTTAAAAAGGCCACGGTCTCCCACTGCATCCAGGGCCATCTCCAGTCATCCTGATCTCTATCTGGCCCACTGGACCCAGATCACTCTGGAGGGGAAAGTGATGCAGGTGACTTTGTCCAGCCCTCTCTCACTGAAATCCTGTTCACTAGCAAGTCATGACATCCTCTTCCTGATGTCATGGTCCTCTTTGAGAACAAATGACAAACAACAATTTTAATCACAGACTTTGTCTTCCTTCTATATTACTCCTAAGCCTAGACTTTTCTCCAATTTCTTCTAGGCCAAAGCACCACCTTTCTCTGAAAGAAGACTCTTCTCAAAATTTAAATCACATTAAAATTTTTTGAAAATAAAAATCTTAAAGCATCTAGGTGGTTCAGTGGTTAGAGCACCAGTCCTGGAGTCTGGAGGACCTGAGTTTAATTCCAATCTCAGACTCTTACTAGCTATGTGACCCTGGACAAGTCATTTAACCCCAATTGCCTTGAAATAAAAAAGAAAAAGAAAGTAAGAGGTCTCATGCTGTTAAAGAAAAAGGCATTGAAACCAGAGTCAAGAAACATAAGTAAAGTTCCCATCAGGGCTACTTTCTGGGTTACAATGTTATAGCCTCTTTGAGTTTTCTCATCTAGCTATTCATTCATTCATCCAATGTTTATTTAAGACCTATTGTATCACTAATAACAAGTCATAATTACAAGAATTACAAAAATGACTAATATTTATGTAGCACTTTAAGGTTTTAAAATTTACAAGTATCATCTTCTCTTATTCTTACAACAATTCTAGGAGATAGGAGTTATTATGATTCTTATTTTACAAATAATAAAACTGAGACAGAGAGGTTAAGTGATTTAACTGAGGTCACATGGATAATAAATGTTTGCAGTTGGACTTGAACTCAGGTCTACCAAACTTCAGATCTGTGCTCTATCTACCACACGACCTAGCTATTGAGAGCTTAGAGTCTAATATGGGAATATGACATAAATCTAGATAACAATGATACGCAATATTATATAAGCACTTCAGAAGATTGTGAAACAATTGTTATATGTGGTACAAGGGGAGAAGACCATACAAATGAGAAGATCAAGAAAGAGTAGGAGGTGGTAAAGCATAAAGTGGAATTCAGCTGATGAAGAGGGGGACAGAAGATATGACAGAAATAAGGGAACTTCTTTTCCTTCATAGCCTCTTGCCTGGCAAATACCTTACAATCCATATCAGGGACCTCTCTGGAAGAACTTTTACTCTCCTCTCTGTCTATCCCCTCTGTGGCTGTCTTTTTTTCTTGTTCAGTTGTTTTTCAACTCTTTGTGACCCTGTTTCATGTTTTCTTAGCAGAAATACTGGATTGGTTTACTATTTCCTTCTCCAGCTCATTTTACAGATGAGGAAACTGAGGCAAACAGGATTAAGTGACTTGCCAAGGATCACAGAGCCAATTAGTGTCTGATGCCAGATTTGAACTCAGAAAAAAGAGTCTTCCAGATTTCAGATCTGGCAGGTTACTTTCTGTGGCACCTAACTGACAGTGTCTATCTCCTTGAAATACAATTAAAGGAAAGTCTCCTTCATGCTTTAACATTACTTCTCTATACAATTAATTCATATTCTCCTTTTACCTAATGAGTTAAGTGCTGCTAGTACATCCATTCCTCATTTTCTTTACTTCTGTCACCTTCTTCTAGTTCTGAAACCCTGATCCATGACAAGAAAACTGCTACTGTATATGGTTGGGTGTGCCAATCTATTGCTTTATTGTCCCATCCTTGTAATTAAAGTATTTCTCTTTAACTACCATTCTCTTATTTGTGTTATTCTGCCATTAGAATATAAATTCCTTAAAAACCATTCTCCAACTGACAAATGGTTGGAGGATATGCACAGACAATTTTCAAATGAAGAAATTAAAACCATTTCTAGGCATATAAAAAAATACTCTAAATCAAGAAATACAAATGAAGACAACTCTGAGATACCATTACACACTTCTCAGATTGTCTAAAATGACAGGAAAAGATAATGATAAATGTTGAAGGGGATGTGGGAAAACTGGGACACTAAGACATTGTTGATGTAGTTTTGAACTGATCCAACCATTCTGTTGAGCAATTTGGAACTATGCCAAAGGGTTATTAAACTGTGCATACCCTTTCACCTAGTAGTTTGTATCCCAAAGAAATCATAAAAAAGGGAAGGGGACTCACATGTACAAAAATGTTTGTGGCAGCCCTTTTTGTAGTAGCAAGAAAGTAGGAACTGAATGGATGCCCATCAATTGGAGAATGGCTGAATAAATTATGGTACATGAATATTATGGAACATTATTGTTTTATAAGAAATGATCAGCAGGATGATTTCAGAGAGGCTTGGAGAGACTTACATGAACTGATGCTGAGTGAAATGAGCAGAACCAGGAGATCATTACACATGATAACAACAAAATTATACAATGATCAATTCTGATGAACTTGGCTCTTTTCAACAATGAAATGATTCAGGCAAATTCCAATAGACTTGTGATGGAGAAAGCCATCTGCACCCAGAGAGAGGATTGTGGGAACTGAGTGTGGATCACAACATAGCATTTTCACTTCTTTTGTTGTTTGCTTGTTTTTTTCTTTTTTCCCTTTTCATCTGATTTTTCTTATGTAGAATAATAAATGTGGGAATATGTATAGAAGAACTGCACATATGTAAATATATTGGATTAACTTGCTATCTAGGGTAGAAGTGGGAGGAAGGGAGGGAGAAAATTCTAGAACAAAAAGTTTTGCAAGGATGAATATTGAAAATTATCAATGCATGTATTTTGAAAATAAAAAGCTATTATTAAAAAATAAAAATAAAAATAAAATGAAACAAAAGAATATAAATTTCTTGAGGTCAGATACAATCTTATTTTTTCTTTTATTTGTATTTGTGTCTCTAGTTTAAGCTTAAGAATTTTGCATTGTTTTTGTGACTGAGAAGAAAAGTAGCTTAGTTTGTCAAGATCTAAGGTAGGTACTATTGAGAAATGAGTTTAGTAAACTAGGGTAGTGATAAATTATGAAAGACTTTAAATATCCCACAAAGTGAATAATCAGTAATTATTAAACACTGGGGATACAAATATGAAAAAGAAAGACAGCTTTGCCCTCAAGAAGTTTAGAGTCTAATGGGAGAAGATAACAGATTAAAAAGAAGCTAAAATGCAGGGAAAGGAGGATACCTAATGCAGGGACATGGTAGAAAAGACAGAAAAATCCAGAAGTAGGAAATTAGGAATTTGAACTGTGCTTGGCAACATGGAGAGCTTGCCACTTTTTAAGAAGAGGGATAATAGGACTATGTTAATATAGTCTGAACGTGTGATTTTATTGCAAAGAAATAAGACATTTGCAATTCTGTATCTTCTCTGAAATTTCTAGTCTTTAAAGCTGGGAGGGATCTTAGCAACTTTTTCATTTTACAGATGAAGAAACTGAGGTTCAGAATAGATAAGAGAGTCAAGACATGACATCAGCATAGGCTTGCGTTTGAAAAGTGCTTCTAGGATTTACCAGCTGGGTAGTTTTGCACAAAGGCTTTAAAGTTCACTGAGGCTCAATTTTCTTATTTGCAAAACCTTAATAGCGATAACTATGGTACCTACTTATGAGGATAAAATAAAGTGTTAAGTATTTTGAAAGTATTATTATACTACAATGTTAAAAAAAAAAGGTTAACTGATTTTTATAATATTGAATTAATGATAATACGGACATAACCTACAGGTAAAGAAAGCAATACTCCTTAATTGATGCTGGTCACAAAAACCTGTGAACATCTCTATTTACTGTCTATAGATAATGCATATTAATAATAACAATAAATATCCTCACAGCGTACAGAATAAGAGGTACAATACAATATACCAAATGACTTATCAGAACACTAGCAGAACTTTAATTTCTTAGGGCACTAAATAATTTGCCCCAGGCCAGATAATAAGGATAGTGAAAGCAGCACTTGAATCCAGATTTTCCTGCTTTGACCGCCAGCTCTCTATGATGTCACACTGTATCTCATGTCCTTCTGACTCCAGAGCTAGTGTGCTAACCACCACACTATCAAGCACCCCTTTCATGTCTACCCATAACAAGGGGATGATCATGGATGCAATACTCTCTCTCCTCACAAGTGTTACTGAGAAACTCCAAGGGAGGAAACCTACTTTGCAATCATAATGTGATATACCCACGTGGGGATTATATTTATTATTTGGGCACTTGATTAAATAGAGTTTCATTGAGCTGAAGCCCTTTCTTATCATAAATACTTAGGGTATGCCAGACTATCAAAAAGAAAAAAAAAACTGAAAACTCAAAGGCTAAAAACTGAAGAGTGAAAGAAACTGTTGTACAGGCACACATAATATATTTGTTCTCTGGAGTTTATGATTTGAACATTGTGCTTCCTTATAGAGTAAGGCTGGGGCAAGGGAAAAATGTTGGGGGTTTCTGTAGAGTGCTTAACATGTGAGGATTCAGCATTCCTGAACAAGGAGCAGAAAGCAAATATAAAGAGATAATAACTCACAACTTGTAAGTACTTTGTAATTTATAAAAAAGGCTTCCTGCACAAGCAACCTAGAGATAACTTGCACAAAAGCAAATGAGGAATCTGAAACTCAGTGACAAAGAAATTTGTCCACAGAGGCAGCTAAATGACAGGCTGGAAATTGAATCCAGGACTCTTGACTTACAGGATAAGAGAAGTTTAAAGCTGGGAGGTATTTTAGCAATTTTTTTCATTTTACAGATGAGGAAACTGAGGTTCAGAATAGATAAGAGAGTCTAGAAATGACATCAGCATAGGCTTGGGGTTGAAAAGTGCTTCTAGGATTTACCAGCTGGGTAGTTTTGCACAAAGGCTTTGAAGTTTGAAGAACTTAACATTTTATGCTCATAAGTAAGAACCATAGTTATCACTATTATGGTTTCGCAAATAAGAAAATTGAGCCTCAGTGAACTTCAAACTTGTCTGCCATTGTGAAAGAGCCAAGCTGGGGTTTTGAACTCAAGTTTTGTTCATTGCACTACAGCGTTCTGCCCCCAGCTGAAGATCCACAGGGTTATTATGAGTTAAGCATGTAGAGTTTGTTGTTCAGTCTTTTCAGTCATGTCTGAATCTTTACAACCCCCATCTGGGATCTCCTTGGCAAAGATACTAGAGTGGCTTGCCATTTACAGATGGGGAAACTGAGGCAGAGTGAAGGGACTTGTCCAGGATCACATGGCTAGAAAGTATCTGAAGCCAAATTTGACTTGCTGACTCCAAATTCAGCACTCGCTCACTGTGCCACCTAGCTGCCCAGAATGTAGACAGAATTCTGTAATTGCTGGGTTCAAAGCCTGCCTCCACCACTTACGAACTACATGTCTCTCTCTGAGCTACAATTTCCCCATCTATAGAACAGAGATAATAATCCCAGTAGTACCTGCCTCCAGGGTGGCTATCAGGTCTGACATGGCATGGTGTATGTATTTTCTAAGCCTTAAAGTGCTATATTTAAATACGTACTGTCAGTTATTATTATACTACAATGTTAAAAACAAGGTTAACTGATTTTTGTAATATTAAATTAATGATAATTTGGACATAACCTACAGGTAAAGAAAGCAATACTCCTTAATTGATGCTGGTCACAAAAACCTGTGAGCATCTCTATTTACTGTCTATAGATAATGCATAATAATAATAATAATAATAATATCCTCACAGCATACAGAATAAGAGGTACAATACAATATACCAAATGACTTATCAGAACACTAGCAGCAATTTAGCCAACCTTCTTTGCTCCAAACCACCAGGAGGGCTAACAATTTTCTTGGCATTTATTAGTAGGAGTGGAATAGTGATGCTTAACCATTCATGACTAAATCATATTAATTTAAGAGAAAAATGTATTTCCGGGCCTCTTGTTAATCTCTATGCAAAGCGTCTAAATACTCGTCTCAGCGGTTCAGCAGAAATTCTCCACTGACTTGGGTGTTGGCACCTTTATTTTTTTCAAATGGAAAGAAGCAGCAGAAAGACTGGGGAGAAATCACCGGCAGAAATGGGGGTTTGGAATCCAGCCTTTGGGTACAACACAGCCTTTATGTTGGTTTTGAACTTCACATACATTAAAACTGCATCATCTATCAATCTTACAGTTACATGTCACTTATGAAAATCTACTGAGTATTGTTTTCATCTTGCCTTACAACAAGCTGCAAAGCCTCATGAATACTGAATAGCGCTGTAAATACTGCACATCTTTTATTTTTTAAAAGTCTAGACAGTTTGGAATGGCAGGATTTCTTTGTTGAAAGCTGCATCTCCAGGAACACGGATTCCTGGCTTTCTTCTCCATTTGCTATTCTGGGGAGGAAAGGGGACAACATCACCTTGCTTCATTAGCAAGCCTACAATGGCTGTGCGTCGGCTGCCACTCGCTACATTTGAACTCTGTTGGTGTAAGTCATTAATCCAGGCCTGGGTTGGTTCAAGAGTGATATTATTATTCAAATTCCATCTCACATAAAAAAACAACTGGCTCAGGAAACATGTATAGCTGTTTTACCTGCTTTCCTGGAGGTCTAACCTCTACCTCTCTGTCAGTGAATGAAAAATATAAAGCATGCTCTGCCCACGGCCTCATAGAGTAATTGTTCTTTCAAGTTTTCATTGACCCCCACCCCCACCCCCCCACCCCTGGGGGACACCCATGGAGGGTAGGATGTATTGTGTGTTTTTTAGTATTGTGATTTCGTTTCAATAGGTCTTTTCTGAGGAAAACTGCCAATGCTGTTTCATTCTCTTTTTTACCTTATTAGGAAAAGACATCTCACATCATGATTGTTAATAAAAATAATAATTATTGTTCAGCCACTTTTTAGTCACACAGGATTCTTTGTGACCCCGTTTGATATTTTCTTGGCAAAGATACTGGAGTGATTTGCCATTTCCTTCTCCAACTCATTTTAAAGATGGGGAAACTGAGGCAAACAGAAATAAATGACTTGCCCAGATCACACATTTAGTATGTATCAGGTCAGTAGGAATTGTATCTACTCTGCCACCTGGCTGGCCCAAGAATAAGAGTGACTAATATGTGTGGTGTGTGTGTGTGTGTGTGTGTGTGTGTGTGTGTGTGTGAGCTCCAGAGAGAGACAGTGAGAGACAGAGACAGAGAGAAACACAGAGATAGAGACAGGGACAGCGAGAGACACAGACAGAGAGACAAAGAAAGACAGGGAGAAAGAGAGAGAGATAGAGACAGAGAGAGACACAGAAATAGAGACAGGGATAGGGAAAGACACACAGAGAGAGACAGAGACAGAGAGAGACACACACAGTCATAGACACAGACAGAGAGACAAATAGACAAAGACAGAGAGAAAGAGAGAGAGACAAATAGACACAGAGAGAGATACAGAAATAGAGACAGGGATAGGGAAAGACATACAGAGAGAGACAGAGACACAGAGAGAGAGACACACACACAATCATAGACACAGACAGAGAGACAAATAGACAAAGACAGAGAGAAAGAGAGAGAGAGACAAATAGACACAGAGAGAGATACAGAAATAGAGACAGGGATAGGGAAAGACACACAGAGAGAGACAGAGACAGAGAGAGACAGAAAGACAGAGAGAGAGAGAGATCACATGAAAATTTGTAAGGTATTCTTTATACAATGTTGGATTTGATCCTAACAATCCAGTGAAATAAATTATTATTATCTCCATTTTAAAGATGAGTGTATTGAGGCTTACAGAGTTTAAATAAGTAGATTCACATAGCTAGTGATTATTGAAGGCAAGATTTAAACTCGGCTCTTTGCATCTCCAAGTCTAGTACAACATGCTATTTCTCTTTATGTAAGATAAATAAAGAACCCGTGAATCCCCAGTAGGAATTCATAAAAGGAGATCTAGCAAGTTAAAAGGTAGAGTAATAGATGGAAGTACTAGACTGGAGCCCTGAAATTGAGTTTGAATCCTGCCTAAATATTTACTAGCTTTGTGACCCTGAGTAATTTGTAAAATAGGAATGATAATAGTACTAGTCTTCCCAGATTATTGTGATTATCAAATGAGGTAATATTTGTAAAGTACTTTGAATACCTTAAAATGCTATATAATACTATTATTATTGTTATTATTTTTGTGTATGAAGCAGTTCAGGTTAAGTGACTTATCTAGGGTCACACAGCTAGGAAGTGTTAAGTGTCTGAGGTTGCATTTGAACTCAGATCCTGCTGACCCCAAGGCTGTGCTCTATCTACCTCCTCCTATTATTGTTATTGTTGTTATTTATTGACTTGCGCAACAGTGGGAAAGCTGGGACCAGAATCCAGGAATTTTCACTTGAACCCAAGTTTTCCATTGCTCTTTTCATTTCTCATCAGAAATCCACAGATCATCAGAGGTTAAAAGTTCAATGAAGTAAGTAACCTAAAGTTTGAATCACTTTACTATGAGAATCCCTTGATAATAACATTGACATTTTCTTGCTCAAATATTAGTACCTGATTTCAGCTAGTACAGAAATAACTTAAGAGCTTTCTCATTATGATTGAGTTCAGGGATCTCGATCCAAAAAAGAACAATTGTACCTCCTTTTTTTTTTTTTTTTTAAAGTTGTAGATATAAACCCTCCCATATAAATGCATGCATATCGTCTAGCTTGATGAAGTCAGCTGATTAAAGCACAGTAATAGGACTAAGTCCACATGTTTGTCAAATTCCCTTAGGTTTATGGCCAGAAACCATGTTCCTGAGTGTGGCTGACAACATGGAAGATTCTCCTCATAAATTAAGAAAGGTTATCCTATGAAAGAGTGCTGACAGGTTATACAAATTCATTTTAACTATGGAGGGAAAAAAAAAGACCACAGGTCAGTGTCATTTTCTTTGGATCATAGAGTCAGTCCACATTTTGGACATGATTTCAAGAATGCTTCTAGCTGCTTATTATTAAATAGGAAGCAGTGTAGCATAATGGAGGGGAAACCATCGAAAACGGATCTAGTGGATTTGGGTTCCAGATTCACCTACAGGACCACCTAGGTGTCAGTTCCTTCTCTGGGCTTCACTTCCTTTCTCTTTATGAGAATGACTAATATTAGAGGATCACAACCAGGTCCTTTCTCACTCTGACTTTCCATTTCTTTATGACTAGGCTCTTGCTGTATATTTTAAGGTGATTGAATTAGCATGTGGCGCCATTTATTTCAGTCCATCCTAATGATCCCCAGCCAATCCTTCTCTATGTCTGAAGAGAGCTAGGGGGGAAATGACATTCATTGCCACCATGCAGTGTTGCATTAAAATTTTGTGAGCATTTTGGTTTTCATGAATTTTGAGAAGGCATCTCTGGGCTCAAACCACTGCTATTCGTCCTGACAAAGTGACTCTAGTGATAGATTAAGTGCCACCATTTCAACATCCTAATACCTTGCAGGTACAGGAACAGAATCTTCAGGATCTGCTCTTTTTTATTTATTTATTATTTTTTGGTCATATTCACGAAGGCAACAATGAGATATGAAGCAACTTGTATTGTAGAAAGGTTGGCCCTTTAAGGGCACCTATATTCAAGTGAGCCACAATATTAGAGATTTCCACAGCATGCATATGTTCATGACAGCCATACATTTCCAACTTAATGTCTCCTCCCGTGATAGCTCTACCCATTCCCTTCAAGTCTCTCCCTCTCTCTCAGAATCCTTCCATCTGAATAAAATTACTATCAAAAGCACATTCCCCACCCCACCCCCATCCCTTCAGCATTTCCTGTCCTCTCACCTTAAAAAACAGCTTTGAGAACTTTTCAACCAAAGGCAGCCATGTGGAGCCTGAGCTGTTTCAGATTTACACAGGCCCTCTGCTAACATCCTGTCGGGTGCTAAAATCCCTCAGCTGTTCTGCTAAGACCACCCGGCTCGCTCTGAACCACATCTGACAAAATGATACTGTTCGCTTCCAGAACCCATCACACAGTTATTCTTGGATAAAAGGTAAAGCAAATCGTAGCCAACTGCTCACTGCTGCAGAAACAAAGACCATCTAGCCATTTATCAAACTTTGAGACAACCAGTTTGCTTTAAGCTCAGCTACCTCTCCCATTACAGCTTTAAACGATAACACGATATTATATCAGAAATGACAAATGGAACCAGGGCCCTAACCTATACCCAATCAATATCTGCTCAGAAATAAGAACCATCTTTAAAGTATTGACAAAGGGACCAGAGATTCTTATAAAACTGCAATTTTTTTTTTTAATAGTTGTTTGGAGCGGACAGCGCCAACACTTGGTGGATGACATTTTTTTTTTCTCACAGAAAAGTCTAGCCCCAAGATGTGTTGCTATTGTCAAACCATTATCACAACTGCCCTGTATCTATCATTTATTGGATGCTAAGAGGACAAGGCCAGGGAAATTGATTAGGTAGGCTCCTTCTGCAGCTTAAAAATCATTTAAACATCATACAAAGAGGCAAAGCCCATATAACCACAAGGGGCGGTGGGAAATGGGGAGGGTATAATTAGGACCATTCTGCTCTAGGGGCTTCTTTTAGACAGGTCCAAAATGCTTTTTTTTTAAACCCTAGTGACAGCCCCCTCCCCAATAGGAGGGGACAGATTTCTCTGTTTAGATTGCAAAGAAGTGAACCTTCCCCAAGTGATTGATGAGGGAAGAATGTTAATGTGGTAGCCGCCTCCCTCCTCCATCTTGTTGTTTTAGGTGGACCCCGGCCAGAAAATGACTTGGGAGTGTTATGAAAGACCCTAGGGAGAAAAGGAGCTGGTCTCAAAGTAAGTTGACAGTAAGACAAGGTCAGAGAGAGGGAAAGAATTACCTGATAGCAGGCAAAAGAAACTATCTAGAGTGAAGATGGATACTGTTATGTATGCTTTGACAACCTGCCCCCAAAAGAAGTTTGGCAGAAAAGGTCATCAATGAGCCTTTGGTGAGGGTAAAAAGGAACTAGGTATCTTCCTCAGATCTGACTAAATTAGTCTACATTTGGAGGTAATGGCAGTGGAAAAAAGAAAGGAAAAAAAAGCCCATAGAGAATAAGGTGAGGTGATGGAAAGAAGTCAAAAGGATTATCCGTTAGCTCAGGGGAGGGAATTCCAACAAGTAGGATAGTTGTATTAGGGAAATAAGCCATCAAAATGGCCTAGGGAGGTCTGACCCAGCTGCAGAATAAAAAGGGTTACTTCTAGAATTCTGTGATCACAAAGGCCATTGTGCCATTCATTTGGGACTAGCTCCTACTCCAAATATGAAAAACTGTTTTACAAAATCAAATGAAAGAAACACTAAATGTTATGAATTCTCTCTGAAATTACCTTCCGCTAGAAACTTTAAAATAAATAGTACCTTATGCTACTTAAAGAAGCAACATAGATATATGCATATGTATATATATATATATGACATACATATATGTGAGTCTGTATCAATGCCTCTGTTTATCTGTTGTTGTTCAGTCATTCAGTCATGTCTGATTTTTCATGACCTTGTAAACCATACTGTCCAAGGTTTTTGTTTTTTGTTTTTTGTTTTTGGTAAGGATACTAAAGTGCTATGTCATTTCTTTCTCCAGTGGATTAAAATGAACAGTTTAATTACTAACTCAAGATCAAACAAATAGTAAGAATCTGAAACTGTATTTGAATTCATGTTTTCCTGACTCATGGTCCAGTCCTCTAGTAATTGAGCCACTAGTTGACTCTATATATCTGTCTGTCTATCTAATTGTCTCTCTGTCTATGTAGTTTTGTATCTATCACCTCTTTTCACATGCATATGATTTCTTATTTTACAAAGGGAAGCTAGATCTTTGTTACCTGGGGTAGAAAAATATTAGACTTTTTTGAGAAAAAAAAATCAGGAAGAATAGATGATAGTATAGATTTTGGGTCCTTAACAATTGCTGTTTGGTAATGGTGTGCTTATTTGTCCTCAGTTATATTGTAGGTAGTTCTAGAGATGTTTAGTATGGGGGAGTGGTATGACTATGAAATAAAGAAATATTAAAAGAGGCTTTCTCTGTTAAGCTAACTGAGCTTTAAAAATTAACTGTTTTTTTTTTTCAAATATTCCAAAGGGATTTTCTTTATAATTCTCTAACCAACAAGATGCTAAGTTGAATTGGGGAAACAGAACCAGTTAGTCCAGAAAGGTCAGCCCAGTGATTTCTGATGAGATGTTCAGGTTCCATCAAATGGCTTACCCATCTTATATACACATGGTCTCTGCTTTAAAAATATATATATATATATATATATATATATTTTTTTTTTTTGGGGGGGGTAGGAAAAATAACTCATTCTTCACCACTCCAGGATATAAAAATATTAATATGGCTTAAGCCACAGCAAGGAAAAACCAATATCTGCAGAGACCAAGCCAACAATGGATTGGGCCTTTATTGACCACATGAAGCTATTTCAATTAGCTTAGATACGTTCTCAGGGTAAGGAAACTTTATCAGAATGTGAAACTATATGTACATAGGTGGGGTGGTGGTACATGGCTGCACTGCAGAATGGGAGTAGGGAAATAAAGTTGTTCGCACAAAGCCAGTGGTCCTGTATATCCTCCAAGGGAATCATCTGCTACTCTGTGTACTGTCTGGCCACATCATGGTATCACTATGTGTGCCCTGCTCTGGTAAATGATCTTTTATTTTCCAATAATGCTGTGGTTGGGTTAATGTAAATATAGTAGGAGGGTATGGGGAGAGGCCAAAATTAATGTTGACTTAAAAATTGTTGGATATGGTAACTAGTGGGGAACCACCTTGACAGAAGAATGCAGAGGACTCAGCAAATTCACTGGAATTTCTAGACTTCTGAAGTCCTGTTTTTAAAATCAAGTTTTATTTCAAAGGGGACTCTAAGTAGTGGAAGAATTGTGCTTGAGACTGAGGTAAAGCATTGATAATGCTTTCACTGAACTTATACTTTATTTTTAAATAATATCAACAGTGGTGAAAGTGAATGAGACCGGAGAACACTGGGACTTCCCCAGTCTTGATCTTGCCAAGACTGGGCAAGGGTCACTTTTCTCAGCAGCAAGGAATCTAGCACACACTGTACTCTGGGGTATCATAGAAAATTAAGCTTGAAACGCGGGTCCACATATCTCCTGCCAAAGTCAAGAGGAAAAACAGCCTCCTTGTGCTGAATGTGAGCTTTCTAAAGTTCCATATAAGCTAAATAATAATGAGCAAGGAAGACACTATATAATTTAATTAAATACAAGCAAATAATGATCATTTAAAGCTCAACTTGATGGTCTTAAAACATTTTGCAAACATTAAAACTCTCTCCTCTGGGAGGAGGGGCAGAAAGAGGTCCCCACTGCTAAGAAGGATCAATTACTCTCAAGTTCAAACCAGTAGGACACAAAGCTGGAAGATAAAAGAAAACCTCATGTCTCAGTCAATGATATTTTATGCCCAGAACCCATTCTGTGGCATTCTCTAAGTGTATGTTCAAAATGGAACAAATCACAGAATACTCAATGGAATATAGAACATTTGTGCTCCAATGTCACCAACGGCAAAAGGGAAGTATCTATCTGCTCCATGGTCTTTTTTTCTTACCATCTCTTTTCAAGATCTTTGATTAATGACATTGAATTTTTCAAAGGACAGATGTCAATCCCTTAAGACAAGTAGCCCTGTTGGCTGCTTCTGTTACTAAGGCTTTCTGTTTTACACGATGCTTGAACTATTGTATTCTTAGGATCTTTCTTTCTAAGCTATTGATCAGTTGCAATGTCATTTAAACAAATTCAATTCATATGATTGTAGGATATAGAGCTGAAAGGAATTTTAGAGATTGCCTATTCCAGATTCCTCATTTTACAGAAGCATAAATTAAGGTCCAGAAATATAAGAGATTTGGCCATGGTTATATAGGAAGAAGCAGAGCCAAGATCAGAACTGACCTCAGAAACTTCATTTAACCTTCAAAACCATTGAATGTCCTATTGTATTTTTAAGCAGAGAATTGATTCAACAACTACTTATTATGTCCTTACTGAGTTCAAAAATTGGAAAAAAAATTGAAAATTTAGAAAAAGTCCTTGTCCTCATGGAGTTAATGATCTAATAGTGCTTTTATACACACACACACACACACACACACACACACACACACTCTCTCTCTCTCTCTCTCTCTCTCTCTCTCACACACACACACACACACAGATACACAGAAACACACACTCATACACACACATATAGTGCAGGTCCCCATATCTCTTGGGGATTCTGCTGACAACAGAAAACTGTGTTTGCTACACTAGGCACCTGACCAAGAATGAACATGCTTATTTTGAATCAAATAGGCTTTTAGGACAATATGGGGGAGGGAGGGAAATAATATTTATGGTTCTGTTAAAGGACTGATTTTGTGTTGATAATTTTTCCATATGCCCCTAGATTTTTTTTTTTAACATACTCATGACATCTCTTTAAGAATGAAATAGTATTAGTTGTACGAGAAGCCCAGACATTTGTGATCAATGTGACAAAATGAATTTTATCACATGATTAGGCCTCAGCAATTTTTTGTTGGTTTTTTGGGCATATTTTGTGATGGGGAAGTGGTTTTGTATAAAGCTGTCTTCAAATACTTGCAGAGCTGTCATGTGGAAGGGGATGAACTTGTTATGTTTAGTCCTGGAGGATGGAATTGGGACCAATGAGTTGGAAGTTATATGGAGGTAGATTTTGTGTTCAATAAAAGGCAAATAAAGTTGTCGAACACAAGAATAGCAGGCTGTCTCGGGGAACAGAGATGGATGGATGGATGGATAGACAGATACATAGAAACATACAAACTTCTATTATTTATTACATGTTTACTATATGGAATAATGCTTTTTTTCTCTACTAGTGGTCTTCATACAGAGGCTAGGTGACCAACAAGAATTAACTTTATGGATAGGACTCATGCTTTGAGTAGGGATTAGTCTGTTGATTCCAAGGTCCTTCTAATCTTAAGAATCTAGGATCTTAAATGACAATAATTGTTGACATTTGTATAGCATTTTTAAGGGAACATCATTTTTCATATATTAAAAGCCTGTGAGGTACCTAAATACAACTATTCCTGCCCTGATTCTACAGATGAAGAAACTAGACAGTAGAGAAATTAAATGGCCTGCCTATTGTCATATAGGTAATGTTAGCAGTTGGATTTGAATTCAGTTCTTCTTGACTTTAGATATGATAGTCTCATTACCCACCACATCATTATCACATTGGGAAAACACAATTTAAAATTAGACAAAACTGTATGCTAGCTAGACTCTAAAATGCAATGGCCACATTGTGGTAGAAAGTTTGCTACCAGGGCAGCTAGGTGGTGCAGTGGATAGAGCACCAGCCGTGACGTGAGGGGGACCCGAGTTCAAATCTGGTCTCAGACACTTAACACTTCCCAGCTGTGCGACCCTGGGCAAGTCCCTTAACCCCAACTGCCTCAGAGGGAAAAAAAAAAAAAAAAAGGAAGTTTGATACCTTGGGATCAAATCTAGAATCCATCATTTATTAGCTAGGTGACTTTAGTCAAGTCACATTACTTTTCTGACTGTCATTTACTCATATGTATAATGAGAGGACAATAATACTTATACAAATAACCAAATAGGGATATTGTAAGGAAAATACCTCTCAAATCTTAAAATCCTATAGAAATGAATTATTATTGTTATTGTTAAACTTTCTCTTGTTATGCTACCCAAAGATAAAAGGAGGAACATTTTATCAACATTATCCAAAACCTACTATCTTTATATTAGTATCTATGTATCCTGGTGCAGTGATTCAGTTTTGAAGAAATGAGAATGTCATTTATACCTCACCAAGTTCTTTTCTGAGCTTAATAAAAATTCTATAGAACACAGGACATATGTCTATGAGATGCAAGTACCTAAATTTGTATCCTTTTGGAAGGTGTTACGTAGAGTAGTTAGTCTGAACAATATGTGATACTGCAGTTGCTAAGGTAACTACATTTCTTTAGTGAACAACAGAGTAAGTAAGCATGTAAATAGACATTGGGGCTATGTAAATTGTAGTGAATCAGTTAGAGTTACCTTGACGATAAAGGAGCTGACATTTACTTTTTTTTTTTTTGCTCAAAATATTCAAGTGGCTTTTTGTTTTGATTATTGTATTGTTTTCCCTTTAATACTGATCTCAATATTTATAGATTATTGGCATGAGAACCAATGCAAGTTAATGGAAAACAATGCCCTATATATGAGAAAACATGGCAAAAAAATCCAGTGAGCGTTGTAAAGGAAAGTAGACAATAGTTAGACATGCATTTTCAAAACAAAACAGCAGTAAAAAGTTGGCCTGTCCATTTAGGAAAGGCATTGGAATGAATTAGAACAATCACGTTGTCTCTCCATTACATACAAATATACATACACATATAACTACACTTACTGCTGAGAAACTGCTGCCAAAACTGCTAGTCAATTTGGTTAAGTCAAAAATCTAATCAGAAATCTGGATATTTTGTCAATACAATCTCAATCAATGTCAATTTTTTGATTGAATTGACTAGTTACTTTGTCACCATACAGAAATATACATAAAGATGTATGCCTGTGTATATACATGTGTTTGTATATGCATGAATATATGATAGAGAAATTGAGGATATATTTGATAAGTTCACTAATTGTGTTAGAAATTGTGAAGTGATAGCTATTAGTATTTTTGATAAATATTTACCAGCATTTACTCACATCTCCACCCTCTGCATATTTCTAACAGAATGACATTTTGGCAAGAAAATCAAAAAATATTTCATTATAAAATATCTTCTGTAAACTGGATGCAACTTTGATCTTGACTAGGCATACAAAGTGTTAAAATTTTAAAAACCATCTGTTTACCACTAACTAGGTTTGCTAGGAGTGTGGAGAGTGGGAAAACTCTTTAGAAGGCATGACTTCTACTCCTAATCCCCAATTACCTGGACCCCTTTTTCATTTTATCTTTGTGTTCCTACTTCCCTGTGGGCTGCTAGTATAAGAATTTTGTTCTGAATTCCAAACTCCAATGAATTTTCCACTCTGTGATGAATATATCAGCAGTGAGCTGAAACTGTTTTAACAGTATGGTCCTTCTTCCTTTGGAAAATCAGTGTTTAAACCTTCAACCAGGAAACCACACTTGAATATTGTTTGTCTTTTTTCCTTACAACCTTTGAAGGATTTACACACACACACACACACACACACACCACCACCACCACCACCAATTAGGGAGAAATGTTCAGGTAGTCAAATTTCAAAAAATTTCGCCCATGATTACTATGCAACTGCTTTAGAAAATGGAGGTGAATATCTTAAAAATTAATAAAGGCTACTGAAGGTAGCAACAGAGTAGCATCTAGTAACTGTGGTAATTCTGACACATTACCTCCATTTTAGAGTGTGGGAAAAAAAGTTGTAAATTATTCAAGAAAATCAGATAGGCGTTGGTACCAAGAAGGAGGATGTGTGATCAAAAGTTCATGTTGAAATCTTTTTTAGAAAAGAGATGATTTCTTAAAGGCAGGGATTATGTATCAATTATCTATCTTCTCTCAACCCTGAACATAGTGCACTGAACATAGTAGATACTTGAACTAACACTAAATGAATTAATAAAATGGAATTCTTATTAGTACTTTATAGAACCTTAAAAAAAAAAGGAAAAAAAGATTCTGGAATATGAGTTAGATACATTTAAAAATTTTTCATTCTAGTTTTGCATCTTATTACTATAGTTCATCTACTCCACTGGGCAGAGGCATAACTAGCATTTAAAAAAAATTGGGGGGTATACCCTCAAATTGAATTAAGTCAAATTTGATGGTGGGAAGGAGAGGAGAGACAAATTGTCTTGTATGCCCATGTGAACATAGAATCTTATAAGAAGTGAAGCCCCTGAGTGAGGGTAAAGGGATAGCTCTCATTTGGAAATGTCATCTGGAAAAGGTAGGGGGACACCTAGTAGCTTCCCATTGTAACCAATTATTCTAGCTAAGTTCTATCTCTAAATGTCAGCATCCTGGGGAAAAACAATAAGTCCCCTATCCTACTTACAGCTAAGCCAATACATGTTTTGCATCAAATTATCCAAAGTTAGAGATCCTGGTGATTACTATTAGTTATTAGGTATATTTTATTAAAATTTTGAGAAGTAAAAAAGATATAAAAATTGTTCGCTAAGATGAACTGCAAATGTGGCCTTTATCCCTTAATGCCTGGACCCTTTGAAGGTTTGGTGAATATCAAAAGAAAGCAGAGAGTTCATAAAAGACAAAGTGACTTTTATTTTGCTGTATTTCTTCTGTAAAGTGATGTAGGTGACATAATGATTACTCTTTCTTGAACAGGGCCCTTACTATTCAATCGGGGGAGCAGCCAGTGGCAAGCACATGCTATGGGAAGGAGCATATGGTGACTTCAGGCCTTCCAGTCTTCTGAAGGGGTCATGGCCGACAGGAGTCACCATTAAAAATGAATAGGGTTAGGGAGCCAGGAAAATGATAAAAGAGTAAAGGGGAGCAAGACAGGGTTTGGCTGAGAACTTCTTTCCTTCCATACCTTTGAATGAGCTTTACAGAAATTGACAGCTAATTCAGGATACATCACCAACTATATTATCTCTCCATCTCTATGACAGGTTTAGTGAGCAGGATGCAAATGAACGCTTAGGCTGGTTCTGTGGGTTCTTAGTGTCACATGGAAACTTAGTGTGGCATCCCTGTCTGCTTGATCCACTAGGTGAGTTACGTAATGATGGAACACTTCTGGAAGGGGAACAGCAGGGTAGCAGAGAAATGGAAGGTAAAGGAGGTTAATTTATGGAAATTATCTAGGTCACATAACAAGTAGGACATGTCAAGCAGAGCTTTAGGAGAAGAGTGGTAATTTATTTAGAATCTGATTTTCAATAGATAGCCAATGACGGTTATCAGGATTCATGTAACTGTTTTGATCTCTTCATCTTAAAGAGAACTACAGCATCCTGCATTGATAGGAGAATCAAGAGCACTGCTAGTTAACAATGAAACATCATATCATTTACTTGTGTATTGGCTCTGGTAATGACTCTCCCTGTCTTAAAATCAGTAATGAATATAACGGGCAGAGAGAAAGAAAAATATGCTTGTGAATATTCTAGTCCATTTGGCTCAGTACCTGGGAGGTAATTAGGCATTTTGCACTCATAGTAGCCAACAACTACATGTAACAAATCCCATATGAAAAATGCATGGCCATAGAAGCAAGGACACAGTCTAGTCTCGATTGGCTTTTCATAATAGCAATGCTCCCTAGCAACCTCTAATTAAGAGGGCTTTGATAAACCAGCATGTTAGCTCTGTATGCTGGGGGACAGCCTGAACTGTGTTCAGTAATCTCTTCACCAAGGGTTTATGGTTCCTTTCCTCTGACATCAATCTGCTCAAAAATTCAAAACAACTTTTAAGGATCTGGTTAGAAAACCATATCAGTTTTTTGTTTTTAAAGATGCCTCTTTCAGCTTTTTTTTTTTTTTTTTAATTCTGAGAGCTATGAGCTAGCAAAGCAAGGATGTGGGGGAATAAAAAGAAGGCGTATTTGCACCACCAAGGAGTTAGAGCCAGGGAAAAATTCCTCAGTTGTGGAGACTTGCCACTGTTTCACATGGCCAGCAAGTATCCTTGTGCTGTCAGGGAGCTGGAGAGAGAAAGAGTAAACAGAGTCCCTGGCTGTGTCTCTATGACGCCAAACATCTGGATTAAAGGTGAAAATTCTAATCTACACAACACTCAAGCATCAGACATCTGAGCAGTAAGATGGAATCACAAAGGGTTGAACTAGAACTCAAGAGGGCCACGGTTTTAATCCATCACTGACTTGCTGCATGCATTCAGGCAGATCGCTTAAATGTTTCTTGTCTCATTCTCCTCATCTGTAAAGTGGACATAATAATTCTAGTTTATCTATACTTTGTGATTATAACACAAAATTTATAGCACTTTTAAGTGATATGGCACTTTGTAAAATGTTGAACATCCTACAATAGTAAGATAGTATTGACTGTCTTGATGAGTGAATTTTTTTTTATTTTATAAAAATAGCATTACATAAGAGCTGCCTAGAAGCTAAAAAGGACAAATGTAAAAGTCCAAGAAAATATTTTATATTTGAGTACCATTCTGCTAAGCCTCTGTAACTGTATTTAATTTTATCTTAAAGGAGAACAAATGTATGATCTTGGATAAAAAGAACAGTAGTAAAGAAAAGGCAGAACATAAAAGGACAACATGTATCCCTTAATGTACTTCTAAATGGATTCTATGTAATCTTCTATTATCTTTGGTCTTTTGTAATGAGAACCATATGGTTGTTCTCCCACTGTTCCCCATTTCTCTTTACTCTCTCCCATTCCTACTGTCATCCAGTTTCTGTTTCTTTATTAGAATAAGAAGAAATCCATGATATTATGTATTTTGCTAAACTCTTAACCACTGACATGCCCCATGGACTTTCATATATACTCTGATATAATTCTGAGTCTACCATCTTTGAAATCAGAATGGCAGAGTACAAATTCAAAGGGATGGTATGATTTTCTAAATAAAAATCATAAGTCATCTTGAAATGGTCATGAAGCAGTTTCCTTTTAACATGGAAAGTCTTAGTCATTTAGTACCAAACCCGAAAGGATTAGCAGCTTTGTGACATTTATTCCCTAGCTCCAAATAAAGAATCAGTCTCAGGGAGGAGTCGCTCACTAGGTTGTATACTATGTTAGAACACAAGATCCTTTAAGTTGGTAATTTCTTACTATTCTCTGAACCTTTTCTTCCATGTTCCTCTCTGTCCCACATCCCTTCTTCTCTGGTCATTTTTACCCATAGAATTCCCATTGAATTCATGTAAAATGTAACTCCCAGATGGTAAGAACTCTTTGCTACTTTGTCTTTCTGTTTCCAGGGCCTAGCTCAGCCCCTTACATGCAGTTAGCTCAGTAGATTGTATTGGATGGTCAGTACCATCAATGATATGATTCTTAGTGGTTTTCTCATTGATAAAATTTCATGGATTGTTAAAAGTAGATCTTAGAAATTAATAACTTCATTTTACAGATGAAGAAACAAATCTCGAACCTAAGTGTCTTGTCTGAGGTTCACAGAACAATTCTGGCCTATGAGGGAATCATCAGAGAAGGTGCTTTCAAATTAATTTTCAAGAACAATTTGGTTAAAGATGGGGAAAAGACCTAACTCCATGTTAGGTCTAAGGAGTCATGTTGGGCATGTTGGGAGAAAACAAAAACCCACAAAACTGGGGCCAGAAGAAGCATCTGCAAGGAAGAGAGGAATACTGAACTGGGGGAAGGAGTTCACCTTAAATCTGGTCACTGGAGGAGTATGACTTGTTCTTTTACTCTCTTGCTAATTAGGTGCTAAGTAAGTAAGTAATTTCAAAGAGCACAAGAAGTACTAGCACCCCAAGATGGCACAATAGATACCCTGGGCCTAGAGTCAGGAATACTTGAGTTCAGATGTGACCTCAGACACTTGCTAGTTGTGTGATCCTGGGCAAGTCACTTAAGCCCAATTATCTAGCAAAACAAAAACAAAAACAAATTAATTTAAAAAAAACAAAAAAATAAAACTCCCATCTCCCAGCATTGTTGAGAAGATCAAATGAAAAAAATATTTGTAAAAGGTTAGCACAGTACTTGATACGTAGTGCTAGATAAATGCTATTATTATTATTGTTACTGTTATTATTGTTCTTGTTGTCATTATCCTCTAAATGTTGGTAAATCCCAAATTCCCAGTTTCCCCAGCCCTATTTAAGTGAAAGTCACAGAGCTAGTTGACAACAGAATTGGCTTTCAAACCCAGCTTTCCTGACATCTAGTTCACTGCTCTTTCCAACATACCATATAAAACAACTCAATTCAACAAATATTTATCAAATGCCTAATATATTTAGTCTCAGTGTTATTACTAGGGATAAAGACAAAAGTGAAAAGAGATCCTTACCTTAAAAAATTTATATATTACTGGGGGACACCTTAGAGATAAGTGAATATAAAATATATACAAAGTAAATGGGCAAGGGAGAGATTAGAATTGCTGACTATTAGGGGAACAGGAAAGGTCTTGTGTGAAAAGCAGCAATTTGAGCTGAGATTTAAGGGGAAGAGGTGAAGATGAGGAGAAAAAGCCTTCCTGGCATGGAGGAACAATGTGTCAGTTGTTCAGAGATTGGAGATGGAAACTTGACAGCAGAGGGGCTGGTTTTCTTGGAAGGTAGAGTCAGGGTGAGGAATGTGAAATTGGTCTGGAAAGATGGGTTGGAACCAGATTGTGAAAGGGCTTTCAATACCCCATGGAATTTACATTTTATGCTAGAGGCAATAAACCAAACCTACTTAAGCAAGGGAGTGACAAGGCTAGACCTGTGCTTCCCGAAGCCAAGGGAGAGAGGAGACAGGTAGGTCAATAGGGAGGCTACCACTCTAGTTCAGGTGAGAGATGAGGAGGGATCAGCTGAGTGCAGAGAAAGAGATGAATGGGAGAGATGCTGAAGAAAACTATGAAATGCTTTCCAAATTTGCCAATGACCCATCCTGTTTCATTTGTGTTAGTTTAGTTGTAAAAGCAGTATGATAATGAAAGAAAAATTGGTCTTAGAGCCAAATGCCCTGAGTTCAAATTCCCCCTTTAATATCTCTAGACTGTATGCCCGAGGTTGAGGGAAGGTACAGGGGATGAATATTTATTAAATCTCAACCAATAACTACTACAATCTACTAGTAAGCACTTTGCTAAGTGTCAGGGCTGAAGTCAGGAGAACTCATCTTCCTAAGTTCAAATCAGGCCTCACATTCTTATTGGCTGTGTGATTCTGGTCAAGTCACTAAACCCATTTGCCTCAATTTCCTCATCTGTAACATGAGCTGAAAAAGGAAATGTCAAGTCACTCTAGATCTTTGCCAAGAAAACCCCAAATGAGATCATAAAGATTTGTTGTTCATGACTGAAAAATGACTGAATAAAATTTTTTTTATGACTATTATCTCATTTGACCCTCAAAACAATCCTGTGAGGTTTGTGCTTTTATTATACCTATTTACACGTGGAGAAACTGAGGCAGACAGAGACTAAGTGATTTGTCAAAGTCACATATCTAGTGAACTGAGAGCTTCCTGATTACGGGACCAACCTTCTCTTTACTATACCACTTAGCTGCTTTAGCTTCTTAGATGTTATAGTTCCTTATCTATATAATGGAGATATTTGACTTATCAACCTCACAAAGTTATCATTAGGGAAATTTATATGAAAATCTTTAAAAAGCTATATAAATATAAACTGTTATTATTAACAGTACTATAAACTTCCTAAGAGACCATGGCTGACATATGGTAATATCTTGCTCAGAGCTCAGAATAATTCCTATACATAGCATTGATGATCAGTACAGACTTATTAAATTGAATAAAAGGGTAGGGATCAGTATATATTTAATTTAATTTTAATTTCATTTTGCATCTGCCCATAATATTTTGCCCATTCTGTGGCCTTACACACACACACACACACACACACACACACACACACACACACACACTTCTAGAATTTGTTAAAAGAAAACTTCAAACATTACAAATCTTCAGAAATATAAGTTCATAAACATAAGCTATGTGAGGAAAATTGGAAAGATGTGAAGAAAATTTGTCAAGGTAAAAATACTCAGAAAGTATTTATTAATTGTTTAAATCACTCTAATAGTTGCTGGACAAAAGAAATACCTAAAACAGGCTTCTATACTCTTGGAATTAGCATTTTCATTCATTCAGGCTTAGTTATAAAACTAAACCAATTTGATCAATTATTGAATTTGAGGTAAGATCTAGAAACAATGAGTTTTTTTTCCTCTATTCAAAAATTAGACTTTCAAGATGTTAATATCAAAAAGGGCCTTTGAACACAGAATGTTTGAACAGAAGTGACATTAGCAACCGTCTAGTCCAATTCACTCAGCAAATGAGGAAACTGAGATAAAGAAAACTAAAGGGTTTGCCCAAGTCTCAAAGCAAACGTCCTAACAGAAACCTGGGATTAAGATTCTCAACTGCAAGTCCAGAATTCTTTTCTGCTGTACTAGAATGCCCATTGCTTGACTCTTGTGATAGATGAGATAAGTGATGGGTGGAGAGATTATGACAGATAAAACAAATGGTCAAATAGATCAACTACTCTTCCTAATCCTCAGTTTCCTCAAGTGTAAAATGAAGAGTTTAGATTAAATGATCTCCAGTTCTCCTATTTTATCAATTCTACTATCCTATGATATACTTAAGATAACCTCTCATTCTTTTTTGAGGCGAGGATGGTTAATTTTTATTTTCTCTTATTAGGTAGAATGAAACAGGATGACATATTAGTTTAACTTTCGTTCTTCTTTTCATTGCAATTTTCATTTCAGAAAAAAAATCCTTTTCATATTAATGGTCTGTATCATTTGTAGCAAAAATATCTTTCTTCCTTTGTAAAAATAATAACAATAATAATGATGGTAATAAAAATCTGCAGACTTTCTTATCCACACCAAAATCTATCAAAGGATAGATGAGGAAAATAGACATTTTAGATGTCATGTTTTAGCCTCAGAAAATGATTACCTTTTTAAATTCTATAAGAAACATACAGTTCATGCATATAGTTCAAAATCAATTAATTTAAAGTAATAATTTGTATAAACATCCTTACAAAAATTTTAAAGGGTATTAAACACCCTGTTTTATAAACATAACACTTAATTTAGAAAAAAAAAACATTTAGAAGGTAATGCATTTAGGATAAGTGCACAACACATGAAAATAATAAATGAAATTTTCCCAGTTTAGAAAATGAATGTAATTAATTAACATTTAAATTACATTTTTAATTGCAATCATGCCCTCCCAGGGGACTCATAAGGGACCATAATTGCAATTAAAAGCATGTGGATTAGATAATAAAACAATGCACACTGTCTGAAATGTGCGATTTAAAATGGAAAGCAGACATTGTTATCGGCACATCTAACTTAATTGTAGCCATAAAGCAAATGTGCTGTACAAAATAAAATTCACATACGGGAACATTTAATTCTTGAATCTCTTAAAGGGGACACGCTTGAGAGCACATTTTATGACAGGTTCTGTTTGAAACAGCCCTTTAAGGCTTTAGAATTCAGGGTTGGGGCTTTAATGTTTTCACATTAATAAAAGCAGAGCTGAATGTCCCTATTAAAATACACGGATACATTTAAGTAAGAGATGAAGCCCAATGTCTAAATTTAAGTGGTAGAGCATAATTATATCAGGCGGATGGTTTATCTTGCTTGTATTTTGAAACAGATTTTATTGCCCTCTGAACTTCTTTAAAAAAAAAAAAGAAAATTTGGATTCTTTGGTAAAGGTGACGGGCTTGGGGTGGGCGTAAGGGGGAGTGTTGCATATGGGCAGAAGATAGCCAAAGAGACACATGTGTTCACCAACCAGCAGCATCTATGTTAGTGCTCAGGGCCCAGGCCAAGGCAGGGATGGGACTGGACTCCAATCAGAAATTTGCCATTCCCCTGTGGCTGGTGCTGCACCGCCAATTTTTGATAAATATCAAGGGTTTCAGCCTTTAGTGCCATTAATCCCTCATTTTTCACCAACTCTCACTTTATCACAATATAAAAAGAAGAAATGGTACATGTCAGACGATGAGAAGATCTGCAAACTTCCGAAGATGGAAAGAAGATTAAGTGTTCCTCTCTGCTACTGCTGGCTGGCTGGTAAAATGACTAATTCTACTGGACTGGCAACCTTTAAAATGATACCCCAATAATAATCAGGGCTCCTCCTTGGGTTCCATATGGTAGGGGGTGGGAAACATTAACGGTGCAAAAAATCGACAACAAAACAGTCAATAACCTTTCAGGAATTATATTATGGTAGGTAGATGCTGCTCTTCAAAAGAGATGTCGATTTCTCATGAGCTTCCTTGTGAATTTGCATATATCCTGGATGGTATTATGAAATTAAAGTGAACATAAATCTATTCTTATGGGCATTCACAAGGTAGTGTTGGGGGTGGGCAGCGGAAGGCAATAGGAGCAACAAAAAATTATAAAAAATAAAACACACTATGATGGAATATAAGAGAATTTCTTTCCATTCAAGCAGCACGGCACTGGCTTTAGGATCAGAAATCCTGGTCTGGCTCTGCCAGTATCTATATGAACTCAAATAAGCTTTTCCCCTTCTGTGTCTGTTTCTTCCTTTTTAAAATGAGGATGTTGGACTAGATGCACTTTAAGTCCCTTCTAACTTTAAATCTTTGCTTCCTTTGACTTTATGAATGAACTCTTGGCTATATGGGGAACTCCAAAATTAAAATTCCTGATTCATTCCATAATTTCTGTGAGAAAGGATGAAACTAAATTAAAGTTCTTTTGCACTCCTAAATTTATTTTCATACCTCTATATGCTTCATCTGTGTATAGTATATATGTATATAGAGGCAACTAAGTGGCTCAGTGGATAGAGTGCTGACTCTGGAGTCAATTCAAATTTGGTCTCAGACACTTATTGGCTGGATATGTTTCTGGGCAAGCCATTTAATCTCCGTTTGCCTTAATTTACTGGAAAAGCAAATGACAAAGCACTCCTATATCTGTCAAAAAAGACAGCTTTGGTGTTCTTTGTTTCACTGGGCAACTAATTTCACTTCTGAGCCTTGGTTTCTTCATCTGAACAATGTAGGGTTTGGAAGGGATGAACTCTAAGGTCCTTTCCCCCCTCTGACATCCTCTTCCTCCCTTTCCTATAACTATCTATAACCAGTCTTTTGCAAGTCTGGGTTTTTTTTTTTTTTTTTTTTTTTTTTGTTGTTGTTGTTACAGACACATTCCAAGTAGCTCCTAAGAATTAAAAAGTGCTATGTTAACTTTTTGGGGGGATTTAGAAACTATAGAAGCATTAAAACATGAATAATATATATGTACATATATCTGTGTATATATACATATATACATATTTAATTTCTCAAAAACTATACATCATAAGTTGGCCACAGAGGGTCTGCCCCGCATTACAGAGAATTTCATCGCTTCCTTCATTCTAGACATCACATAGAAGCTAATGGAGCATCCTGGCTATATTCTTGTCGTGTCTTGACATCACCATGACAATACCATGATGTTACCAATTGTGTACAATTACCATGACATGAACAAATCTATCTTCTCTTTCTAAAATGCAATTCCTGATACCATCTTATACTCTTGTTTTACTTTGAGGTTTCATATCAAGAGTAAAATGCTTATTCTCAATTAACCAGGATATGTCACTAACTTCCCTACTCCATTGACCAATGAGTTCTTTCGGAGTGCAGATGTGGGCAGGATCTTGCCATTGGCTTGAGCACATACCAGTTAAATACAAGCACCTGCTCTGTTCCAAAGGCGCCAAGCAAAATGATTCTAGTTAAAAGAGCCAGGCTGCTGACCCAGGCTGAAGTGATCACTTTGTCCATGTTCCTGTGCAGACAGACCAGAATGATCAATGTGATGGAAAGCTATTGTCAGAACAGTCCTGGAAATCATCCTTCACTTGTGCATATAGACCAACATTCACTTGCGAATTCACCTTCACCTTCATCTAGTTTTATAGTATAGTTCCCAGCTTGGCTTAATACAGTTTGGGCCCAGAACCCAGTGGAATTCACTCACCACTATATGAGAACAACTTTTATTTGTTATTTCATATTTTCACACATTTCCAGTTCTTAAGATGCAGAAAATAAGCCTACAGTTGTCTGTTGTATCTCCTCATGACCCTGGTCTTTTTCAAGTTATAACACTGTACTGTGTACAAACATTTATTCTCAGAATGTGACTTTTGTTCTCCTAACACATACATACTCTCTTCCAACTTGGTATATATTTATTTCTATATTAAACTAAAATAAAATAAATGTTCCTTGGGAAATTGTTCAAGGACTTCACAATACCCCTGGAGATAATAGCTACAACAATAATAGTGAGCATTTATATGGCTATTTAAGTTTTTCAAAGTGTTTTTTACAAACATTGTCTCATTTTATCATCACAACAACACTGGGAGGTAGCTGTGGTTATTACTTCTATTCTACAGATGAGGAAAGTGAGGCAAATAGAGGGTAAATGACTTGCCCAGAGTCACACAGCTTTTCCTGATGGCAGGTCCAGATTTCTATCCCCTGGCCACCTAAGTTGCCTCAAATAAGTAGCAATGCTTGGGGGTGATACAAAACCTGTTTTGTTATTTGTACAATAAATTTATGTAATACAAATTATTGAAGAGCAAGGAAGTGTGGGCATGTAGAAAAAAAGAGTTGGATAGGTTTTAAAATAGCTTGAGAATAGTCCTGTCTTTCACTACATACTAAATGAGATTTGGCAACTAATTTCCCCTCTGAGCCTTGGTTTCTCCATCTGAACAATGTAAGGCTTGGAATGGATGAACTCTAAGGTCCTTTCGCCTTCTCTCCCCTTCCTATGATTATCTATAACCAGTTCTTTGCAAACCTGGGCTTTCTTTGTTACAGACACATCTTAAGCATCTTCTAAGAATTAAAAGGTGCTATGTTCACTTTTGAGGGGGATTTAGAAACTATAGAAGCATTAAAACGAGCAAATATCTGCAGCCAGAATGTTTCCTATTTCTAAAGACCAAAAATGAAGGATCCAAAATAGTGTGGAGTCCAGTTGTGGAAAAAGCATCTGTGTGGATGTGCATGCTCACGTATGTGCAACTGCCCAGGTATGTGCACCTGAACCCAAGGGGGCATGCCTAATGCTATTCAGGGATGGTATTAATGACTCCCTAATTAAGTTTCAAATTGAACTATCAGGCAAGTTGACTTCTACACTATTTCACTGGCCCAGTGAAATGAATTTGAGACACAAAGCACTTCTTAACTAGGCAGCCTTAACTCTTGCTGAACCCATTAGTTGCCCAATTGGGCAAAACGTTGTTTTAATTGCATGCCAGAAGCTTTGTTCTCCTGCCCCAGGCAAACAGTTAACCACATTAGGACACCACTGACATATTAAAAGTTGGTAGGTAACGAAGAATGCAATAATGCCTGGACTTATTGCATAAATTGAATTTGGAAAGATTTTAATTAATGATTGGTAATCATGGTAATAGTTCATATTTAAGACTTTATAGTTCACAAATGGCTTTCCTTACAATAGTCCTCTGAGGAAAAAAAAAACAAAAACCAAGGAAGTAGAATTATCCCCATTTTACAGATGAGAAATTGAGGCTCAGAAGTTAAATGACTTTTCCAGTTCAAATGTCTTCTAGGCTTTGTTAGTTTCTAAGCTACCTAGAACTATCCTTCTTTCCCTGAAGTATAATAATAGTAATAGTAAGAATAATAATAATGGGAAAAATGACTTAAACCCTTCCCCTTCCTCATTCCACTCAAGTGTAAAGGATGCATATATGTTGCTCTATGACTTAAGGACAAAATAACATGACACGAGCCAATGTGTGTCCGTTTCAAATCCAAACCAGCCTTCTACACACATGCAATTTCATGTTTCTGCTACTGAGAAGCCTGTGTAGTGAGTTCTCCACAGGGGGCATTTTAGTGCCATGCAGGTATTAGAAAATGTAGCCATCTTACAATCAGCAAGAAAATAATGAGATAAATAGGCTGGAAGTCTGGGTAGGAACCACTACAATACACCATTTTTTCTGCCGAGGAGGTTTCTAAGAACAGAAATCCTAGGCCAGGGGACAATGGGGGGAAGAAAAGGGGAAATGAAGGCATCTGTGACACAAAACTGATGTCCTTATGCTCAGAACATAAATAGTTACAAGAATAATAAACCCGAAGTCCCCCAAGATAAAACTTTACAAACACATCCTGACACAAGACTACATTGGGTCCTAAGATAAAACACAATGTCGCTGGAGCTCAGTTTTCACATGAATTAAATGAAGTTAACATTGCTTCCTTCAACAGGGCTGTGGTTAGAAAAAGGGCTTTGTAAACCATAACTCTTTCCATCACTTTCTGAGCTGTTATTATTTTTATTAGACACTTTAGTAATTGGAGAAGGACTGAAATGCTGATTAGTTACTCCAAGAGTTGCATGGGGCAGGAGTTTTCAGGCTCATCTCTGGCTCCATTCATTGTAGAGAGAAATTCTGCTCTGTGCTCCTGGGCGAGTCACTCCCTGTCTCTGGGCCTCTGCAACCTCCCCTAGATAGTGAGAGACCCAGCTAGATGATCCCCAAGGTCTTTTCCAGCTCTAACATTCTGTGCAGGGTTGTTCATTTTTGACAGCCAAAGTAAGGGTAATAATTCCAGATCTGATCTTGACATTGCATGGCAATGTCATGGACTCTGAAGAGCTCAATGTTTGTTTGGCTGTTAGATCCAAGTGATAATTTTTCTCAATTAAGTGGTATATTTTGGATCTCTCTCTCCATATAGAAAACAGAAAACTATATTCTCACCTCTTCCTCTTTTTATATAGGAATGCCATCACGAAGGATGAACAGAGTATGCTCTTAAAAACTCACCCAACACCTTGTTTTGTAATTCTCTGATGCACTTGTCATGCAGTTATACGATATTGAGCTCTCTGTTGGTTTTTTATTCCCTTACTAATCTGCAAATTCCATGACAGCAGAGGACCAGGACTTATTTAAACTTTGTACTTGCCCAGTACAGAGATTGCAGAAGAGTAGCATCCTGATAACTATTCACTAATACAATTTTCTAACACATTAGTTGGAGAGGAATTCAGGCCAGAAAGGAAGGCATAGTGGAATCTTGGAAGAAAATAGGAAGAAAGATGATCAAATCACAGAATTTTGAGGTAGGAAGAGATCCTACAAAGGTTATCAGGTATACAGGTTATACAGGCTCAAGACTGTAATTATCTCCACATTTCTCCACCCATCTGACTTCTGGCTGACCACCTCCAGAAATGGGAGCATATTCTGATATTGGAAAACTCCCTTCCCCGCAAACAAAACAGAAATCTTTTGCCCAAAAGGCTTTATTTGCCAAATAGCCATATTAGGAATCATTTTTAAGTACGGAAGTATTTTTAGCTTTAAAACCAGCTCTCAGGAGCTAGCAGGTAAAATGTACCCATCACATTTCAATTTAAATGATCAAATATTTATTAAGGCCAGTTGTCTGCTGAACACTATAGCAGATACTGAAAAATAAAGAATTTAAATGAAAAGAAGATCCCTGCCCTCATAGAACTTTCAGCCTAATAGGGGATAGGACATACATACAATTAAATATAAGATAACATGTCATAATAAAGTTGCAAGCAAAGTGCTGAAAGATACAAAAGAAGAAAGATAATTAACAGCTGTGGAGATTAGAGAAGACTTTCTGGGGAGAGTATAGCATTCAAGTTGGGCTTTTACAGAACAAAGAGTTTTTCTATAGACATAAGGGAAACATTCCCCAGAAACCCAGTTTCAGGCTAATCCTCTCCAAGCTTCCTTTCTTGTACCACATTCTTAGGGTAGCTTGTATTTTAAGGGCCTACAATACAAGACAACTGAGACCAACAGTCATGTAGGTTTATCCTAGGCTAATTAAGGACTCATCATATTTAACCTTTAGGTAATTCTTGAACTACTCAAACCCCAACTGAGTGGCCTGGAGTGGGTGATATCATCTCTCTACAATCTTTAAAACTGAAGCACAGCTACCTTCCATATTTTTTTAAAGGAAGGAAGGCATTCCAAAGTGTAACAGAACAAACAAGTCCTCCTTTGATCCTTTAGCCAAGGGACATTATTATTTCTGAGGAATAGGCTATTTTGACCCCAAGAGGTTGCCTACTGAGAGTGGCTTTTTCTTTGTCTCCCTATTTTCCTCTCCTCCACCCCCTCCCTTCATGACTGATTCATGACCCCCATCAGTCATTCATGACTGATAAAGATCATTTTCTGTAACTGCTAAACTATGTGTTCATGGAGTCTTGGACAGAGAAGTGGTAAATATTTCCTTCCAAATGGTTCTTGGGAAACTTTTAAGAAACAAAAAACTCAATAATAAAGTTGGTGTGGAAGAAAGGGGGTACATTCAGGGATATCCTAGGAAATATTTAAAAAATGAGTATGAATCCCCATGCTGTCAGACAAAGCAGAGCAAAAAGACATTCCTGGCAAAGCAAAGTCCTCTCCTATTCCTAGAGCCATAGAGCCTGAAATTTCCCTCAACAACATGCTACCCTGGCAGCACCTAGCAGCACACATAAGGAGGAGAATTCAAGGGTCTTAAGTCTCAACCTCATTGTTATATGATGGCAGGATGTGGAGAGGACCTTAGAGATGATCTAGTCTAATTGACTCATGTTACAAAAGTGGGAAATTAAGGCCAGGAAAAATTATGTGATTTGCCCATTTTTACAAAGGAGAAATGGAAGTCAAAGACCATGACTTTTAACAGCATTTCTTTCTCTAGTCTTTCTTTTCTGATTTCCCTCTCCTCTCTGCCCACCTGGGTTGCCTCACAAACTGTATTGTATTTAGCCACTTTGGATTCATCTGTATTCCCTCTCCCTTTCTTCCCCTCCTACTCTCTGTCTTTGTCTCTCTCTCTTTTCTCTTCTCCCCACACACTATGTTTTCTCTCTTACATTCTCTCTTTCCCTCTTTTCCCCTCCTTCTCTCCTTCCCCATCTTCACAGTGTACACACACACACACACACACACACACACACACACACACACACACAGAGTTTTCTTCCCCATTAGACTGTAAGCCCCTTGAGAGTAGGGATTGTTTCTTTCATTACATTTCTGTTTCTGATGTTTAGCACAGTGCCTGGTATGTGGCTGGTATTTAATAAATGTTTGTTCATTGATTGCTTGATTATGAAGCATTATGATAATAAGACTGTTTGTTATAACATTGTTCATAAGTATTATCTACCCTTGATTTAACATGCAATGTGAACAATGCAAGGAGCTGTATTTTACACTGCCTCTTTAAAAGCTGAGTTGGGGGGGTTGGTACAGGGAGAGAAAAAGAAAGGGGGCCCTGGAAGGTTTAGAACGATGAATCAATAAGTAGTTCTATCTAACTGAAAAAAGTAATTCTTTTCAAACCCACTGGAGACATTGTTAAAAGGTGGAATCCTTAAACACAATCACAGTGTTTTACACCCACAAGTATCTGAGCTCACAGAAATTGCTCCTGGAATTACCTAATTCAAAGCACAAATTAGAAAATTACCTTTCTCTCTCATGCTATGGGAGGGCTGCCTTCCAAATGCACAGAAAATTAAGTACGGGCAAATTTTTGTACCAGTCCAAAAGCAAATACCCCTGTATGGTATTTTAAGGTAATGGGCTTGGGAAATTGCAAAATATAAAGAAATTAAACTCGTGTGTAACTATAGGAGTTACAGGTAATTATTCAGGCTTTGACTTCACTGATGGTCTAGAAAGGTTGGCTCCTGGGAGCTAAGGACTAAGGAAGATTTTCTCACCTATTTACATAACTTCCAATAAACAGGGACTTGATCTTCCCTGCAAGGTGATGGTTATCCCTGGAGGTAAGGAGGTAACTACAGATTCATTCTCTCTCTCTCTCTCTCTCTCTCTCTCTCTCTCTCTCTCTCTCTCTCTCTCTCTCTCTCTCTCTCTCTCCAGTAAATGTTATCCTATAATCTTTAACCACCCTCTGAGCATAACCTATAAACCAATGATTCAGTTAAGTATTCAAAACCATTACATTCATTCTTCCAATCTATGACGTTGAGTGAATGTTAGTAGTACTTTCTTTTTTGGTTTGTTTGTTTTGCTGAGGCAGTTGGGGTTAAGTGACTTGCCCAGGGTCACACAGCTAGGATGTATCTAAGTGCCTGAGGTCAGATTTGAACTTGGGTCCTCCTGACTTCAGGGCTGGTGCTGTAACCACTGCACCACCTAGCTGCCCCAGTAGTACTCTCTCTATGCACTCCAATCCCACACAGATCTCTTCTTTCTCTGCACTCTCACAACATTTAACACAGAGATTCTTTTTATCTTTTTGTGTGTTGTGGACCCTAATGGCAGTCTGGTGAAGTCTATGAATCCCATTCTTAAAGAAAAAGGTAATACTCAATTTCAGTCAAGATAAAGAAGCAATTTGTTTCCCATTCAAATTCATAGATAACCCCTTACATCAATCAGTTGACTCCTTGGGATACTGCAGATCCCAGGTAAGAACTTTTAATATTAAGAATATATTATATGGGGGCAGCTAGGTGGTACAGTGGATAGAGAACCAGCCCTGAAATCAGGAGGACCTGGATTCAGATCTGGTCTCAGATACTTAACACTTCCTAGCTGTGTGACCCTGAGCAGGTCACTTAACCTCAAATGCCTCAGCCAAAAAAAAAAAAAGAATATATTATATGGTCTACCATTTAATTATGGTACTGTACCATGTTCTTGTTTGTGAATAATATGGTACAGTGGGAAAAATAGCAAGCTGTGAGTTCTCTAAGGGCATTCATTAGTCCTACCCTTTAATTTCAGAATTTCCCATCATTTAACAAGGTTTAGATTCTGAAAGGAACAGAGACAATTCCCTCATGTTATAAAGGACAGCACTGAGGCCCAGAAAAATTAAGTGACTTGTTTATGGCTATATAGCTAGTAAAATATCCAGGATTTGAACACAAGTCCATGTTCATGATTCCAAATCCACGGCCCTTCTCGTACACCATGCTACTTCAGTAGTGCTGACATTTCCTCCAGTCAAACTGATCTCTTCTTTCTGTTAATCTCCCTTTTGTCTTTCAAATACCAGTTCAAATGCTATTTTAGTCCATGAAGAATCCGTCCATTTGATCCTATGAATTGCATGGATCCCAGTTCCAATGGGTTATCTCTCATTTGCTTCAAAATGCATTTTGTAAACTTACAATATTCTAAAATGTTCAGTATTCATTTGTGCTTAAGACTAATTACCCTTAATTTCTACTGTAAAATTCTTAAAGAAAAAGAGTAGGTATTATCTTTATATTCCTCTGTCCCTTGTATCATACATAGGATATAGTAGGGGTTTAATAAATGATTTTTAATTAATTTAATCAGGAAAGATACTGGAATCTAGATCTGAAGAGGAATTCAACTTCCCTCCCATTTGTCATCAAACAGACCAAAATCCAAAGAGTTTGAATGGTTTGCTTGAGGCTACAAAATTAATAAATTGAAGCACTGGGATTTAAACCCATGGCTTGTGACATCAAATCCAAGATTCCTTTTTTTTCCTCAATAATATTTTATTTTTCCAAATGCATATAAAGATAGTTGTCAATATTCATTTTTGTAAGACTTTTTGTTCCTTTTTTTCTTCCTTTACCTTTCCTTTACCTACACCTCCCCCAGACAGCAAGCAATCTAATATAGGTTAAATATGTACAATCTTTTAAAACATATTTTAATATTTTTCATGTTGTAAAAAAACAGACCAAAAAAGAAAAAAACAACGAGAAAGAAAAAGCAGGCAAAGAAAGGTGAAAATACTATGCTTTGATCCACATTAGTTTCCATATAACTCTCTCTGGATGCAGATGGCATTTTCCAGTCCAAGTTTATTGGAATTGCCCAAGATTCCTTTTACTAAGCAAAACTGGACTACAGTATCCTTAGCAAAAGAGAAAAAAACAAAATAAAAAACAAAACTTCAAAATGTGAAGTTGATGGCTCTTGCTGTTCAGAGCTTCTCCTGAGATTTCTGTGCTAGCTTCATGTGGACAGCTTCCCTTTTCTATCAAAGGACCCACAAGCAATGTTCTGTAGGCAATGCTTTCGAGTGGTAAATACCCAAGCCCTAACAAGGGGACAGGTGTATTTTGCTGAAAATGATAGGGACAGTTTGTGACAGAGCATGGAAAGAAATGTCAGTAAGACCCTACACAAGACTGGAGACCTGATTTCATATTCTGCTGTCTTCACTTTGTTACTGAAAACGGTAATATCTATCTTGTACAAGGGACATGACAGTTAAACCACTGTTGACCCCATCTGGTACATCCTGGGGAACGGCACTGCCTGGGGTCCAGCAGTTCTCAAGTGAAATGCCAGATGACTCTGTTGGTGATCGAGGCTCTTTAGAAGCAAGGCCACAGTATAGCTAGCTAAGATCTATTTCACAATGAAGCTCAAGATCAATTACATTATTCAAACACTAAAGTTTTTATTTCTGGGGGAGTTGGCAACATAAAAAAATAGACTATAAAATTTGGAGTAAATATATTTCAGTCCCAATTCTGACTCCAATACTTGCTATCTATGTAAAGACAAGTAACTTAAATCTTTTCATCCTCAGTTTCCTCCTCTATAAAAAAGAGAAGGTTGGATTGAATGATCTTTGAAGTACCTTCCAGCTCTAAATCTTATGACCTATGAATAATAAGTTGACCTGACACTTTTATACCTTACTTCCATCTGTACAGAATAGCATTTTGAGCTACACTCAGGCTACTTCATTAGAAATTTCCCATTTTATACTTATAATTTTTATTAAAAACCCTCCAAAATAATTAGAAATGTGAGATCACCAAGTTTAATGAAATATAAAAGACTACTCCTCTTGAACCCAATTCTTTTACTTAGGAGAAAATGAAAGTAAAATCTAACATTTATAAAACATGTGAGATTTACCCACATCAATTTACAATTAATAACACTGTGAGATGGTTGTTATATTCTCAACCCCATTCTGTAAATGAAGAAATTAAGCCTCAGAGGTGCTGAATGACTTCTCCTTTGCCATTGCTGATAAATGAAGAGCTTAAATTTGAATCCAGGTTTCCTGACCTCTGGCACAGTGTGCTTTTCATTGCATGAGTATGGGAAAATCTCTACTCTTTAAAATCCCAAGGAAATGAAACACTTTGGATAGCTTTTTAGATAACTAAAGGGTTATTACTTTTAAGCACTATTTAAATATATATATATATATATATATATATATATATATATATATAATCATTTTAGATAGAAGTTTTGCCATCATACATATTTGTCTTTTAAAATAGAGGTTCCTGAACATTGTTTAAATTTTCCATGATGACTCAGGGTCAAAAGAGTGAGCAGTTATCTTCCCATATTGTAATAAAGGAATGCCCCCAGGATCTATCTAGGTATGTGAAACTGTGGTTGTTAGGCTAAATGTAGCAAGACTCTTGGGCTACATGCCATCTGGGTTTGCATTTCTATAGTTTTACTCTTTTTTTCCCCTTTGCTATTAACTTATAGTTTACAACTTTTAGTTGCTGCTAGCATGTCAACCTGTAGCAGCCCCTCTCCCACTATTTCTAGTTTTCTGCTTGTTATCTGCTATGGTTTGGAAGATCAAACTGCTGAGTATGTTAGAACTGTGTGTAAAAGGAGAGTAAATAGCTCCTGAGGGAGAGTCAGAGAAACTTTCATTCCTTTGCTATAGACTGTGAGGGTGGCAAGGGCCTTATTTTGTTAAAAAACAAAATAAAACAAAAACAAAAACATCCCATTTCATCTCCAAAGCCTAGAACAATGATCTGCAAATAGCTGTCAAATATAATTTTCTACCTTCTCATAATCTCTCACATTTGTCTCCTTCTCTCTATTACACAGCTACCATCCTACCTCTGGTCATCATTGCCTCTAGACTGGACTGTTGCATTTGCCTTCTGAGTGGTCTTTTTTTCTCAAGTCCCTTCCCACTACAACAATCTACTCAATGGCTAATGTTCTTTTCCTAAAACATAGGAAAACATGTCACATGTGTGTTGTTCATTTGTTCACTTATGCCTTACATAATGGCATCCCAGACCCCTCTACAATAAACTTCAGGGGTTCCCCATCACTTTTAGGATCAAATATAAAATCACTCTGATTTTAAGGCTCTTCACACTCTTATCCCTTTCTACATTTCCAGACTTTTCACACTTGATTTGCCTGAAGTCTTTTTTTGTTCAGCCATGTCATCCCATTCCACAGATATGATACACCTTCTCCATTGTTATCCTTTGGTACCTTCTTTCCTGGAAGCATGGAATAAGCATCTTCCACACCTCTGCTTCTTATTATCCTAATTTCTTTCAAGACTCAGCTCCAGTTCACTTCTCTAAGAGGATTTCCTGGTGCCCCTAGGCATTCTGGTTTCTGAAGGTTTCCTGTCTTTCATATTGTATATATCTTGTATGCACTTGTTTATATATTATAGCTCCTATTTGTATTTAATCTCTCTGAAGACAGAAATGTTTTTTGTATTTTGTCTTTCTTTGTTATCTCTAGCTCTTAATACAGTGCTTGGCATACAGTAAGTGCTGAATAAATGACTTGATTGATTGAAACAAAAATAGAAGAATAAAGAGAATAATAGCCAATTTGATAATAACCTTGTAATTAAGATAATAATAGTAACAACAAATGTGTTATGCACACAGCAAAGAAAGTAAGGATCCTAAAATAATACAAACAGATAACATTTATATAGCATGTTAAGGTTTTTCAAAGTAGTTCACTGCCAAAGTTATCCCTCGGTTCTCACAACAACTCGGTGAGGTAGCTGTAATAATCATCCCTCTTTTATAGATTAAGGAAATGAGTCAGAGGGTGATAAAATGGTTTGGCCAGGGTCACAGATCTAATACCTGGGGCAGGATTTGAACTTATGTTTTCCATAGACTTTTCATAGACCAAGTCTGTAGCTATATCTGAACCACAAGATGAAAGAAGTATGTGTTTCTTTTTAGGGTGCAATTAACAATTGTTTACAGACACTACAATTATTTATAATCTCTTGATTTTTGTTTCAGTTTACAACTTCATTTTTCTTTTCTTGCTCATGAATACACATATCAAAAGTTATCAATAAGAGCCTAAATAAAATTTGTTAAAAAATACACACCAACTCCATACGTCCCAAGCTTAGGCACAAGATTGGCAAGGATTGGTGATGTTTTCAGGTACCTGGCTTGGTCTTCCACCTCTCTCCTTTTCACCACTGACATTTTTAAACCACCTTTTGCCCAGAAAGCTCTTGCTTCCCTTGAGACAGATATCTTGTCCCTACCTTTCCAGAACCCCTTTTCTTTTGGTTATAGATATTGATCTGTCTATTTTGAAATATCTGTGAAGTTCTTTTCCTACCTAAGGGACAGGAGAGTAACATTAACAATCAACCAATCAACCAACAAGCATTTATTAAGTGCCTCCTATGTCCCAGGCAACAAATGATAGCTATCCAAGCAATACAAAGTCTTTGAAATCCACTTCTTCTCTTGCCAATGAAAATATACATGGCCTATGTCTTGTCCCCTGATGACTTCCTGGAACAAAACCAAGGTTATTTGATCACCTTATCCATGCTGCTGGGTTATTGGGGGATGCCTCTTTTCTTTCTCCCTCAAGCAGGTAAGTTAAAAATATCCAATAGGTACGAGGTATCAAATCAATGACCACAGCCACATAAATAAATCATTCAATGAACATTTTTTAAGCACCTACTAAGTTCTAGGTGTTAAGAATTCAAAGACAAAAATGAAAGCCCCTGCCTTCTAGAAGCTTATTAGGGGAGGAAACACATTCATGAATTAGTCTATGAAGAGTATACACAAAATAAAGCAATTCTGGGTGAGATTGTACTAGGAGTTGGGAGTTTAACAAAACAAAGGCTTCAGGTAGAATGTGGTCCTTGAGCTGACTCTTGGAGACAATAAGGAATCTTAAGAGGTGGCAGTGAAGAGAGTCTAGTCTATGTATTCCAGGCAAGGGTACCCAGTGCAAGGAGACAGAAATAGGAGATAGGGTATCCTGTGTGAGAGACAAGAAGTTCAGTTTGTCTGGTACATAGAGTGAGGGAAAGGAACAATAACATAATAAGGTTGGAAAGGTAGGTTGGGGGTAGATTTTTAAAATGCCAAATAGAGAAGTTTGTACTTGATACTAGAGGTAATAGGAAGCCATTGGAATCTGAGGAAAAGGGAAATGACACAGTCAGACCTGTGTATTGGGAAAATCACTTTGGGGTGATTCTGCTGATTCAAGAGCAGGGCAGGAGTAGCTTGAAATCACAGTGCATGTTACATGCTTCTGATTGCTCCAACCACTTGTATATAAGACTATCCACACGCACAGGTTCTTTATAGTCTAACTCTGTGACATTGCATCTGCTATCCCTCATACCTAGAAAGTACTTTTTCAACTCAGCCTCAGACGATCCCTCTTTTTCTTCAAGATTCAGCTCATTTTAAATATAGCCTTTCCTGATCTTCCTCCCTCCCCAGATGGTAGTCCTTTTCCTCCCCCAAATCCCTTACACATGGACAAATTGTCTCTCCTAAGACAATATTAAATCTTAGAGGGAAGGGTTTAGTTTTTGTTTCACATAACCAGCACATAGCAGTGCCAGCATATAATAAGTGCCTGCATGGATTGACCGACTGATTCACAACATGATATTCTAGAGTAGAACTTCTTAAACTTTTTTCCACTCACAACCTCTTTTTACCTGGGAAATTTTTACATGACCCCGGGGCATATATGTATATAAAATAGGTATACAAATCAAACACTTACTGATATTAAATCATAGTTTTGTGACTCCCACATGGGACTCTATATGAGGTCATAACCCCCGGTTTAAAAAACTTTGTCTACAGCAGAGGTGGTTGTCAAACATATGGCCCACGGGCCTCACGCAGACAACAATACTGGTAAATGTGGCCTGAATCAGATAGAATTGGAATTAGACAATATTTAAACAAACAAACAAAAAAAACTAGAGTAAAAAACTGGTAATATTAAAATGTGTAGTTTTCTAAGTTAATATATGGCCCCCAGGATTATTTATGTATAGCTTACTACAGTAAGCTTCAAGTTTGAAACCCCTGTTGTAAGGCAAATCTAACACATGGCACTGAGATGGATGATGACAGTTCCCTTCTCTCATTACCCAATTCAACAAATATTTAATGAGTAACTATTATGCAATTTAGTCATTATATTATGTACCGAGTGAGATATAAAGTTTAGATAAGACTCAGTCCTTGTTTTCATGCAGCTTATGGTCCAGTACAAAGGCAGGTATAGGAACTGGATATGTGCTTTTGTTGGGGTACCATTAGATCTTCTGTGTACTCTTTCTTAAATTTATGTAAGTCTTGGAGAATTTCCTGAGGTACTGAAGATTTAAGTGACAAGCCCAGAGTCACAGAGCAGACGTGAGGCAGAGGTGAGCTTTGAATCCTAGCTTCCTGGATATTATTACCATTATTACTATTAATCTCAGTCCTGAGGCTAGCCCTTCATCTATATATCCCACTCTACATACACTTCACATTAATGTACAACAGATGAATTTGAGAGGTGCAAAACAAAACACTCTATGAATCCTGCTTAAGGGATGGAGAAGAAAAGGAAAGGGCAGAATAATGGAAATATTGGTTGAAGTGGTATGGATGGATAGCACTTCAACAGGTGAAAGGAGTTGGCAGGAGGGAGGAGAGACTATCTGGTCGATTTTATCTCCACAACATTCCTTTCATCTAACCCCTTCTCTCCACTCACACGGTCATCCCCTTGTTTTAGGCCATTATTAACTCTCAGGGTTGAAATAGTTTCCTAATTGCTTCCCGTGCTTCTGTTCTCTCCCTTCTCCAATCAATTTTCTACACAGCTGCCAAAATCATCGTCCTAAGGGACAGGTCTGATACGTCACTGCCCCATTAAAAAACTTTTTAGGTTTCCATTGTTTCTGAAACGAGATAAATTTCTTAGATTCACATATGAAGTCCTTGACAATCTAACTCTAATCTCCCTTTTCAACCCTATTTCAGGTTATATACCTTTATGAATTCTATGTTTCAACTGAACTAGGCCACTAGTTAGGTCTAAATACAATGTGCTGTTTCTTGCCTCTGTACAAGATAGGCTATATCCCCAAACCCTGGAATATGTTCTTCTTACTTATGTCTTTCAGAAATAATTCTCATTTCTTTCAAGGTCCAACTGCCAGCTCATAGAACAATGAGAAATTTCTTCTGAAAGAAGTTATTTGAGGCAAGAGCTATGCTTTTAGACCAAAATATAAAAGATGATAGAAATGTACAGTGTCTATCAACACTTACAAGATTCATTCCAGCCATTATGAAATAATGGATGATAGTGTTCCAGAAGTCTAATTTCCCCCCACCGAATAATAATAACAAAAAACCCCAACAGGAAATAAATACAAAAGAATAACTGTCACTCAGCTATAAAAATGTTAATGTAGTTCCAAAAGATGATTCATTTCAGAATCCCTCACTTTAAGTTGACATTTAACAAATAGTGTAGCCCTGTATTAGGCACCATTGTTGCTCCCATGAAGCTTATAGTCAAGTGGGTGCGTTCAGGGACATAGGTAACTACAACACAAGAGAGAAAATGAAAGGTAAATAAAAGTCACGCTTTAATATTGTGCCGGACATATAGTAGGCACTTAATAAATGTTTGCTGAATGGAAATGATCAAATAATTTAAACTGCCTTCTCCTAAATCCTTCTCCCAAGTCAGTCAGGTGGTCAAGCAGCTATTCTTTATTAAAAATCTATGTATTACAGCCTGTTCTAGGAGCTGGGGCTAAAAATGGAGTAGCTCCTGCCCTCAAGGAGCAGGGAAAAGTCAGGATGGGAGGGAGAGGTGGAGGAATTACAGCATACATAATATAATATAGGAATACAGAATATATGCAAGATAATTTTGAGGAAATCATTAACAATCAGCAGAAATGGGTAAGGCCTCATTAAAAAAACATATCAATGAATGAGATTTCAGGGGAACTACAGTTTGCAAAAAGTGGAGGTGATGAGGAGAATGTTTCAAACGGAGGGTTGCAGGTGGACAAAGACCCAGGGACAAGAGAGAGAATTCTAGGTCTGTAGGAACAGCAATGTAGTACATTTGATTGGAGATAGAACATTTGAATGTGGAATCTGCTTGTTTAAAAAAAAAAATAGATAAGAGCCAGATTATGAAGGGCCTGAAATGCTTAAAAGAGGAATTTGAAATTTATCTTAGAGGCTGCAGGAAATCACTAAAGTTTCTTGAGAAGGGAAGTGATATTGTTAGACTTGGGTTCTAGGAAATATCAATTGGGCAGCTGTGTGGAGAATAGATTAGGGAGCAGAGACTGGAGGCAAGAAAACCATAGGAGATTAGTATAATAATCCAGATGAAGGCTGATGAGGATCTGAATTAGGGCAGTGGCCACATGAGGAGAGAGAAACTACTGGATCTGAGTCCTTGTGAACAGAGAATGCAATCAGATTTAAAGACAGATCAAACACGAGGGGTGAGTGAGATTGAAGAATCAAGGATTACTTCTAAGTTGCGATCCTGGGTGATGGAAGAACAGTGGTGCATTCAGCAGAAATAAGTTATAATTGATTTCCTACCATAATAACCCAGAGCAAAATCATTCTGTCTCAATCTGATCCTTTAGTGGTCTGACAAGGGTGCATATTTAATTTTTACCATTAAAGGCTTGCAGTAAATAGAGGGATGTGATTATTAGAATGCTTTGGGGTCACCAAAGTATTTGTATAAATAAAGATGCTAGCCTTGCCCAGCAATAAAAGACATCTAACTAAGGGCTGCAGTCAAATGTCAAATGACATTCTTGTCTGATTCTGTTATAATTGTTTTGAAGGTCCTTGACACTGGGGTTATTTCTTTATTTAGTCTGTTTTTGATGCTTTTGATAAATCCTTCAATAACATGATGCAATGACCATCAGAGGAATTCCTTACCAATTACTAACTTATGTTACCACAAGAGAAACACTACATACAAAAATCTAACTATAGAGAAAAAAATGAAATAAAAATGGAAAAAAAAAACTCTGCTAGACTTTGATCAGTTTTAATGGGAATTTGCTGTCTGGGAAAAATGATAAAATATGCACTGAATAAATTGAAGATATAACAATGTGCTAGGAATTGGGAAGGCAACATTTAATAAACATGTTAGTATAATTAGCAAAGTCACTTGTCAATTAATGAAATTAGCTAATAGTCAATTTGGCTGTCCAGCCAGAAGCAGTTGGATTTGTGAAAGGAGCAATTTAGGAAAAGTTATTTTTCTAGTAGCTGCAGTCTTGCCCCATCAGCATGTGGAAAACTAAAAGAACTGAGCATGGCAGCTTACAACTGAGATCCCACAAATCAGAAGGCTGAAGCTATTGGACCATTTGAGTCTAGGAGTTCTGAACTGCAATAAGGCTAAAGTCTAGCAGAACTCTTATAGCAATATGGTAAGCTCCCTGGTGTAGAGGGCTACCAAAGCTGAACCAGCTCAGTTCAGATAAAGAAAACAAAACAAAGGAAAATAAGAATGGAAAACCAGAGGAATGAACGAATGAATACACATACATACTTCCATATATACATACATATACATACAGGCACATATATGGACGTGTTTATAAGTATTATATTAAGCTACAGGTAAATGAACACAAAATATAGTACCTGACTTCAAAGAATTTACCTTATAATAGGAAAAGACTATATATATAGATATATATTATATCTATATATATGTAGACATATTTGTGTATATCATATGTATTTACAAACATATGTTTCTATGTAGGTATTATATGTGCACATACTTATAAACACGTCCATATATGTGCCTGTATGTATATGTATGTATATATGGAAGTATGTATGTGTATGGAAGTATTTATCAAGAAAGGTCACAGGATTGCTGAGGGGAGCCATAGGGCAATTGATTGACACTTCCTTTTCAGGAGTAATGCTAATGTTGATTTGATTACTAATCTCATAACCCTACCTGGAAAGACAGGGGACAGAACACATGTATAGTGATAGGATGAGAAAACGGTTGGGATGAAACATGGTTGGGGCAAGATAGACATAATAAGCTTTTCACCAATCAGGATAGCATAGCTCCTATGCAGGAATAGTAAAAATAAAGCAAAGTAATTAAATTGAGATTTTACCATTAAAGGCTGAGATTCTGCAAATGATACATTTATGAAACACAAAGTGAGATAGTGGATTGGTTTCAATGTCTCTGAATTCTTTGACTTATCCAAATTCGCAGGTTTATCTGATAGCAAAAATATATTGAGGAGGATCTCAGGCTCCTTAATTATTTTTTGGAATCAGATCATCAGCCTTTAGACCACACAAAAACCTCAGAAGCCATCTAACTAATTTTACAGGGAGGAAAATTTTAGCATCAATGAGAAGTAAATTGTCCAAGTTGCACAGCCAAGATTCCAACACAGATCTTCTACCCTCATGCTCATTCTGCTACTACAAACTGTGCCACTTCTGCATGCTGATCTCTCTTTTCCAAAGCCTGAAAAAGGTCTTTTAAGCTCTAGCCTTTGGGGGCATTTTGCCAAGTTGGAAGAGAGGGGCATTTGGCCAGAAGAGATGCTGGAAAGGACTTCTTCATACCCTGACTTTAGAAGATTCCCCCACTGGGGAATTTAAACCAAATGGGAGGTGCTGAAAGGATGATATTTTTGTGCATTTTTTTAAATGTGCTCATGCAAACAGGATGTTGTAAATGTCTCTTTGGAGAAAGGGCCCCCTCCAGGAGGTCCTAGTTTTGCCTTGTGATTTATTAGGGGCCTTAGTTTTTGTTCAGATAGGTTTTCCTGTTTCCACTCCTCTAGCCTCTTCAACCATTGTGCTTCCAGACATGCTCCTTACAGTACAAACTCTGTTACGTTGCCCTAAATAATATGTGATGCGAATAAATGCTGTTAAAGGAGTTTCCTGTTTTGGTTTCCTCGCTGGCACTATAAGCTGAGCTGAAATCTCTAAAAGGCTTATTTAGCATGCACATATTGAAACAGAACCCAAAAAGATCCTCACATTGGAAGCACTGTAACTTTAAATGCCCCTGGCAGAAACTTCATCGCTCTCTCTCCTTTTTCTTCCCCCTGATGTTTCTTCTTTCTTTTAGCCTATCACTGACAGTAAGTACAACCACATTACACACAGCTTTCTTTGGAAAGCCCCCTTTTTAATGATCTGGCAGTCTGTAGACACTGACTCCTTCCAGAAAAAATTTCAATCCCTCTTCCCACAGCTTCCGCAAGGCCTGGTGATAAATGACACCTGTCATTCTGTCGCAGACAAACGGCACAGATGGGAGCGTCAGTGATGTATAGCTCACCAGAACAGGAAATCAACTTTTTTTTTTTTTAACCTAAAAGAGCTGACCAGGACATTGTCATGAGCTTGCTCCAAAGGCCGTGCCTGAGAGAAAAAGACTGAAAAGGAAGGGGGGTGGGAGAGGAAGAGAAGACATACCAAGAAACTTAAGCTATTTTTAAGAGATTCAATGAGATCAAACTCATGAAAAATAAGTAACAGCAGAGAAAACTGTATAAAAGAAATGAAAGATTGTTTTGATCTCATTTATCTCATTGCAATGTTCAGTGCATTAGACATATTTTTGCATACAACATTTTATAGAGGAAGGGGAAGAAATTTTTTTTAGAAGTCTATTTTCATCCTGAAGCATCAAACAAAAAAGTCAGCCACGCTCTATGATCCATTTGGTTATCTTAAATTAACCCTATTCTGTATCATTGTATCAGTACCACCCCGATAAAACTAGTAACACAAAATAAAAACACATTTAAGTAAGAAGAGATATTAGTCAAGTAATGATCACATTTCAGTTTAAAGGACCTTTAAAGATTATATAATACAATGTCCTCATTTTACAGATGAGAAGACTGAGGCCTAATGACATGATAATTATTAACAGAAATTTCTGATGAGGGTCATTTATTAAGTAAACACCTAATTTATATAACACACTATGCTAGGCACCAAAGGGGATAGAAATATTAACAACAGGAATATCTCATTATTCTTTGTTTCAGGAAAGTCAGTATTATCTCTTAATGGAATTCCTAATTCCATGAGACAAGTTTCATAAGAATCAATCAACAAACATTTATAAAGCACCTACTATATAACAGATGTTTTTCTAGGTGCTGGAATACAACGACAAAAGTGAAACAGTACCTGCCCTCAATGAGTTTATAGTTTATTAAGGGTCACAATCAAGCCTTTCTAGGTTCTAAACTTTTTCTAGACATCAAAGTAAAAACAAAATAAAAACAAAAAAAGACACTGTTTAGGCTGTTTTTCATTTGAATTTTTCTCATTAAATTTAGTCTGAAAAATTCTTAGGCCCCAAATTAATTTCAAATATATTTTCTTTATTTCCTTTTATGTTTAAATCTTATTTTTTTATTATGAACTTAAACACCAACAAACCCAAATCTTCCAATATACAAAGAACAAAATGGATTGTCTGTGAAACCATGAGCTTTTGTTATATACAGTTTGGAAAATAAATATTAAATTTAATGAAGCAATGACAAAATTCCAATGTATTTGTGTCCTCATTTGAACTTCTTTCTGTTTTCTTCAGTGTATTTTCTAATATATATTTTGAAAAAGGATAAGGAAAGGCACCAATAAGCACCAACAAAAGTAATTTTCACTTTCTATGATTTATTAATAAAGCCAATTACTTTGTGAACATTTATAGGATTTTGAATGGACAATATGCAGTTAGCCAGATGTTTGTATGATTGTTTTCTGCACATTCTCTTTGGAGTACAAGTTAAAGTAATTGAAAGTATAAATTAACCTAATTTCAAGCATAGTTTATACACAAATACCCATCCAAAGGTTTGTTTGACCCAAACCAATAAAATATGAGATTAAAAAAATGTTGAGCCTAATTCTTATATGAAAGCAACTCAAAACATATGAAATTAGCCTTAATCAAATCTCTCTGCCTCTATCAATTAATTGTAGCCAATATAAATCAAAGGAAATTTGAGAGACATGGATAAATATTTTTCTCTCTGTATAGAGGTCAATAATAGGAATTGTGGCATGATGGCAAACAAACAAACAACAAAAAAAGACAAACAATGAAGACTGGGACCTTGTAATTAACATTATGTACAAAAATCAACTTCAACCCAAATGTAGAAGAAAAGGTCACAGAGAATGGGGGAAAAATTGGATGTATTTTAAAATGTAAAAACTCTTATATTCATTGGTGCATAATATCTAAAGTACATAAAATCATATGGCTTTGAAAACATTAACTGTTTGATATGAAGCAATTCATTGAAATTCCTGTTATTTTTACCAGGGTGGATATTAAAGAATGCCATTTTAAAAGGATCTTAAAAAGAAGTTCATTTCAGTTTTCTTCTTTCTTTTTTGGATGTTAGTTGAATTTGATCTGCAATTCACTGACTTTTATCTTGGTCAAGTTAAGAGAGGCCATCTCTGTTCACAAAACATTGCTTTGCTTACCAACAGGGATTCTAATAAAATTTTATGCTGTTATAGGACTTTTCTGTCTCATTTTCACTTCTTGGTCTTGCATCATGTTGAGGGCAATTACACATTTATTTATTACAGTCCTAAAATATAAAACCATGAAAACTATACAAAGGACAGCAGCATTTCAATCACCCATCAAGATGTATCTGCTTTAAAAGACAATCCTTGCACCATATCCTGAAGGTCATTATTCATTCTAGAAAGCTCATTTTAAAGGCCTCCTTCATCTCTTGATATTGCTAGATAGTATGTGAGCCAAATTACTGCTTTAGGATCTCAATAACTTCATATTCTCTCTCTCAAAGCATAATTAGTTGGAGGTAGAGTCACCAATTTATGCTGTGTCTACACAATGCCAAAAGAGCCAGTTTACAAATGAAAGTTAGTCAGTCAACCTGGCTATTTTATCTAATAAAATGCCAAACTAGTTTAATTCATTTTCCTACCGAAATAATTGATGATTTTTTTGCATGTGGCAAACACAGATTAAATGCAATGATTTTGAGTGTTTAGGAAAGGGGTTGTTTAAAATACTAGAATCTATCTTCAATAAAATGAAAGTTTAGAGAATATCAAGACAACATGATCTTCACACTTGGAAATTTACATTTATTTTCACCATTCTCCTTTTACTAAGTCTCCATCTCCATCCAAATTACTCTCTAGTCACTGAATTATAATCTAGTCTTCAAGGCCCAATTCAACTTCTACTCTTATTCTCTTATTCATCTACTTACTAGAATAATATAGTGTTTTCCTTTCTCCAAATTTGTTGACAGAAAATAATAATGTAGTTGTTGATGATGATAATAATATTTATCCAAAAAATTTACAAGTGGCATTTTAATAAATATTTCAATATCTTATATTTGTATTCTTTAACCAACCTGGAATGAAAACTTCCAAAATACAGAGAGCTGACTGAGATTAAAATCATAGGGAAACAGAATGAAGGACATACCATTGCTGTTGTCCTGCCTATTATTGGAGTTGTAGTGGGGTTACTTTCAGTGAACCTAGAGAAGAAGAGCTCACAACAAACTCTTACAAAAGCAGTAACATTATCCATCTGTGCAATAGTCCTTAGAATATGAAATATACAGGAATAGTAGTAGGAAGGCAACTTGTTTTAGGACCATTTCCAACTGAATTGAGAAAAATGAGAATAACATGATGATGATGACGATGATGAAGGTGGTGGTGGTGGTAGTGATGTGATGATAAACCCCATTCTTCTTAATACTTTATAAAAACCAGTTTTTTATCTACCTGAAAATTAGCCTGCAGAATATCATTTATAAGAGCATGATAACCACTTGCCCTCAGACTCTTTCTATATCGAGTTCACTAGAAATTGAGAATGAGAAAATAATGATGATAATAACAACAATGAACATTAGAAAACTTTGTTTGCTAAGAATTTTACATGCAATATATATTTTGAACTTCAAAACAACCCTATTAGTATTAGGTAGGTCCTAAAGGTATTATTGTCTTCAGAGACAATATCTTTGAACTCTTTACCAATGAAATGTTGGCTATCCCAGAAGTACCTGTTGGATAACTAGACACTTATTTCACAAATGCATTAGTGAATTAAATCATAATAGAACTTAAGAGCATCTACTGCTTTTATCCTTCCTTCTCAGAGGAGATACACCCAGAAATACCAGAGAATTAACAACTAAGAGATCACTTCTAAATATTCAACTGCAGAGCTTCTACTTCTATCAATAGAATGCATTCTGTGATGATATATTCCCTAGAGTTTCAACCTTCAGGTTGATGCAAAAAAAAAAAAAAAAAAAAAAAAAAAGAAAGAAAAGAAAGAAGTCAGTTGTCCAGTACTCATCTACAAAAGATTTTGTGAAGTTGATCTAAGACTAATCTTAAAAGTTACCCCACGGCCTGCATCTGAGGTGACATCCTGTGTATGATTACTAGGACTTTGGATAAATAGATAACATGGCTTATTCCCATAGGTATCTCATTAAATTCCAATCCAAATGGCAGGCCTGTTCTAAATTCAAATGTTATTCACATATGCCTCATCCAAGAAATAGCACTTCTATAAAAATTGGACTGGGTAGAAAAGCTCCCAGATACTTGTCTTCTATTTTGCAAGCAGTGTGTCCTGTCAGTATTCAATGGGAGCTGAGTTACACAATGGGATTTGACACAAGTTGAGCAATGGAACAAGACAAGACACTAGCAGGTAAGCATGAGCTTTCCTTTTGGCTCAAATGCTCATTATTGCCCTGTGTGTGATGCGAATATTTTGTGATAGCCTTAAGTGGAGCAAGTTTTTCTGTGAGTCCTCTTGGTTTAACTGTGGGTTCTGTGGTTCTCTGAATGGGATCCATTCCTCTCCAGTGTGTGAAATCTTCTGAATGCATTTTAAGTCCAAGTCAGTTATATCACCAACTACCTCATCATTTTGTATGCTGAAGTATATATCTATATCTCAGAATTAATTAAAAGAGTGAAATGAGTTTAAATCATTTTGTGAGAATAGAGATACCACTGAAAAACTGGGGCTTTGCGATGGCATATTTTCTTTCTTTCCACCTGACATTCCCGGGAAAAGGCTGCTGACTAATTGGAGGCCACACAAAGGTCTGGTGTTCTCTTCTACCGCCTCGGCTGGCCTGCCTCCCGGTATAAGCCATTTGGCTTCCCGAGCCAAAGGTGGAGCTGAAGAATTCCAAGATTCTCTGTGATGGCTGGTAGGCTGTGGCTATGGCACAAAGTGCCAGCTCAGCGCTCACTGCCCATCAATGCTCTATCTCGTGGGTTCTGGCATGTGGTGCTTGCTCAACGCTCAGCTCCTATCAGCATAAACACTTCATCACAGCTGACACGCTGATATGCTAAATGAATAAGTGCGATGCACAAGAAGGTCACCAAGAAGTTAACTAAAGGGATTATAAGGGACAGTCAACACACTTCAACAAGAAAAACCCTGATAGGTATGGAGAACATGGCAAATGAGACCCAAGACTGCGGCCCCTCAGTCGCACACTCCATTACTGCTCTGACAGTTGAGTTCTAAACAGTTAAATATGAAACTGTCAACAAGGGCCTGTCTTAATAACCAAACTTGAGGCCTTTTATCCTGGAAGATTTATGAAGTAATTTTAAAGAGGCCCAAGCAAACATCTGTCAATAAATTGAATGCTGGCTACAGGATTTACAAGCAAGACAAGAATTTCTCATTAAGTGCACATTAACACTGTGGGGATCATAAATAGTAAGAGGCCAGGATGCTGAGCCTCTCAAGCTGTCATTAAAACACTATCTAAGAACTAATGAGGAAGTGATGGAAGGATACTAATGATGCCTCAGGCTCTCAACATTCTGCTGTTTGAAAGAGGATGAAGCAGCACCAGGCTTTCTTCCACTGGGCCTGAAGACCTACAATGAGGGGGATGGCTTGATGCATCTTATCCTGCTGTCTACCTACCAGCTTCAGGCCACCTCAGTATTCTTCAGGGAGCCGGGAAGTACCTACGCAGCTCTTCCTACTCTTGTTGTCAGTGATGTTGAGCTGACACTCCTTCCTCCTGCAGATGAAAAACTCTCAGGTTCATTGATTTAATTATTATGCATTGAGCACCTACTATGTGCAGGACACTGAGAGGCAAATATGGAGCATCCCAATTATCTTCAGAGCAGGAATAATAATAATATCTGTTTTACCTGCCTCACAGAACTCTCATGAGGACCAAGGAGAAAATGTATGGGAATTATTTTCAA